>NC_136061.1:1809034972-1809634972 GCF_964261635.1 Lissotriton helveticus
AGTTCTTCGTGGACAATATCGTGGACAATATCGTGAGGTACACTTTGTGGAACTCCCAGAAGGTCCCTTGAGAATTTATTTTGGGTTACTTGAAGTGGAGCAACCCGGCCATATTCCCTAACTCCACTGCCATAGCTCACTGGTGGGATACACTGGGCCCTGTAAATTTGCAGGATCGATTGAATATGAGTGCACCAAAGCCTGCGGGAAAAATCTCCAATGCTGAATATCGCTCTGTTAATAGAAAAACATCTGGAGTTATAAGTGAGTGATCATTAAACTCAGAGTTCAGTTGGACCCCCAAATACCTGAACTTATCTACCTGGATGATATGATGGCCATCTACTACCTATTTCATTGTTGTTGTGTTTGTTGGAGGACCAATCTTCATAACATGAGACTTTGAGAAGTTCTTTGTCAGGTCAAGTCTACTCATAAAGCTGATAAAAAAAGTAAAAGAGTTTTTGTAAGCCTAGCTGTACAAGCAATTAAAATGTATTGTCCGCATCGAGCAAGGCAGGTATAAAACTGCCTCCTACTTTAGGGACGTCAGCACCCGGAGCTGTCTTAGCTTGTTCTATGTGGTTGATATAAAAAATAAATAACAAAAGGAGCTCAAATATAACCTTGACAACCCCAGCGGCGCAGTTTAAAGTGCTCAGTACATGCCCCGTTAGGGCCAAACCGGACATGAGCTGAGAGATCATTGTGCAAATCATGCAAAAAGTTTATTAAAACTTGGTCGACATCCATCTGTTCCTTCATGGACCAGAGCTTAGAACGGTTGACTGTGTCAAAGGCAGAGCTAACGTCCATGAAGGCCAGATGGACTGCCCCCTTCTTGGCTTTACTGTATTTACAAGTTATTAAATAGAGGTTCAAGGTTTGCTCCATAGTACCCCGGCCGGGACGGACCCATACTGGAGGTCAGATAAAAATCCTCTCTCCTCTGCCTGATCCGCGAGAAGATTTAATAAAATCTGTCCAATAATTTTCCAAGTCTGAGTCTATAAGGGAAATGGGACTGATTCATGTAGGGTACTTTTTAAAAACAGGGACTATTGTTGATTGAGACAAGGTTAGTGGTAGAGGACCACGGGAGGCTGCAGAGTGTAGGTGCAATGTCAATAGTGGGGCCCATAAATCTATACAGGTTTTCAAAAGGTCCCCAGGTAAACCCCAGGCCCTTGTGCTTTGTTTGAGGGTAGCTGAGAAATGGAAGCTCTGACCTCTGATAAATTAAACATTATGTGATGAGCAGTCCGGGGGTCTTAAGATAACTCTGGCTCCTCATCTAGGCTGTAAATGTCCTTAAAATGACCAACCCAGGTCTGAGAAGGGATAGTGCAGGCCTAATGAAAGAGGTAGTCTTTACTGGAAAGAGGTGAGTTTCTGACGAGCTACTTGCTGCCAGCTAATAGCTTGACCCAGGATCCTCGTTGGGCTTTGCATTCCTTACAGGCTGTTCTAAACATAGCCCTGTCCCTTTTGACCTTTTCTTGGCAACAGGGCTTTGCATGCAGGAGGTTCTAGAGGTTCTTATGGGTTTTGGAACACTGGCTATCAAACCATCTTTCTACATGCGTTGCCGGAGATGGGGCAGTGTTACAGAGCGCAGATTTGATAAACCTGCTAATATTAGAAAATGACGCCAGGATTCTCTGTGGTAACTCTTCTTCGGACAGGTTGACACGAGGTTATCAGGTTTTGGAAAAAAGCTAAGGGAACAACACTGGCCCACACCTCACCTCGGCTCTGATTAGTCACGGTGATGGGCTCCTTATAAAGGGGTACTGCTCCCAATGATTTAAAATCCCAGTAAAATAAGGCTGTTAACGGGGTATGGCTGCTCATGTTGTGTCTTAGGACCTTGACATCTAATAGTGCAGAAAAGAAGCAACCAGAAACAAAGATGTGCAGAAAAGAAGCAACCCTCTTAAACGTAGGTATTTCTCTTATTTAAGTAGTCCTGATTACTAGCCATTAAAATCCTATGTTAAACTCAGAGATAGGGCTATTCGCGGTGTCACCTTGGCGAGTGTTTAAAATGTGCCTGGTTTTCAAAGGAGCCCTCAGAATCAGAATCCCTGTAAGTTGTATAAGAGTGCACGTTAAAAGCTCCAGCAACCATGATTATAGTGAAAAGGGGTTCTGGATGGTAAAAATAGTCAATAAATGCTTTGAGATTGATAACAGCATCTGGCTCATTTCTTAACGTAACTGCATTATAAAAATTGATAAGAAGCAGTCCGCACTTACTGGGAAATGTTAAAAGGGTACCCAAAATAGTCTTGAATTAGACCTTAGAACCTCTACTTTACATTTTTGCTCTAATTTACCTAGAGTTGTAAGGCCACCACTAGCATGCCCACTAGAGGAACGGGTAGCTGGGTCGGAGTATGAGGAAAAACCATCAAGATGTAAACAACTCTCAGTATCCCAGGGGGCGTGGCTACGCAGGCGAACGAAATGGCCGCCTGATTGTAGAGCTCCGCCGAGCGGGAGTGGAACGGGGCCATTCGCAGGAGATCCGGCACTGCGCTGGGGTCGGGAAATGCCTGACACCGACCCCTAACACCACCTGATGCAGCTGGCCAAATTTGGAGGCCGGGGGACGGCGAGGACGGGTGGAACAGCGGAGGGGTGGTGAGGCCGGCTGTGCCTCGCTGGACGTTACTCCGCAGCGCCGGAGCGCCTGGTGAGTCTTTTTGGTGGCCTCTTCGTTGTCCCCCTCGGCCTTGGGGTCGCTGTTGGGCTCTCCCGGGCCCGCTGCTTGGCCCCGGTGGTCTCCGCTGGTGGAGGGGCGGTCCCTCGGTACGCGACCGGCCCCTGCGGCCTGGTCCGGCCCTGGGAGCCGGGCCCTCGATTTTGGAGACTGCCTGGGACATGCGGCGGCGGGCGGGGGGAGCGGGCGGCGGGCTCCGGGGTTGAGTGGTGGGTGACGGGGGGTGCGGCCGGTGGGCTCTGAGGCGATCTTCGGGCGGCTACACATCGCTGCACTCGGTGGGGGCACGTCACCTATGCCCTCACCGCTAACGCGCACCCCAGATCCACGACTGTCCCCCAGCGGGCCCTGGGCCTACGCACTCTCCTGCTCTCATGCTGCTGCAACTAGCCACAATTGTCACACGCCTATGAACATCTGCAAGTCCGGCGATGGCTACATGACCTGTGTGACTTTGCCCAATTTTGCTGATGGTGCCTCGTTGACCTGAGCACCTGGTCCCCCTACTACGCTGCCATTTGCTGCCTGTCTCGGCGGAGTCCTGGTCCTGCCGGCTGCTGCTGAGTGATCGTCACGGCCATCTAATGGCCCTACTTACTGCGCAGGGCCTCTAGCGCTTTGCTCCAGACGGGGTGAACACCCCGACGCAGGAACCCTCTGGAACTGCGTGACTCGGCCTTGGCGTCTTTGAGGCCCCTGCGGTGCGGAACAGCCCTAACGCAAGGGGATATCGGGGACCCCTGATCCATTGGTCCCGGCCTGAACATCTTGCTGGCGGGGTACCCTGTGACTGTGCTCGACACTCTGGCTGGTCGCAGTTGTCGCTGGGTCCTGCGGCGCTGGTGATTTGCCCGCCACCATTTCCACCATGGTAAAGAAAGATGCTACCCAGAAGAGGCTTACCTTCGGTACGGCGTCCCTCCGTACGGTTGCGGTTTCACCTACAAATGATGCGAACACCGGGGGCCAGGCGGCGGCGAAAGACACAGCTGGTATGGTCGCTGAGATGATGGGTGAGATGCGTGCTGGATTCAAGGCCTTGGACTCTCGCTTCGACACCCTCGAAAAGAAAATGGCGGACATGGGCGCGACGATTCAATTGCACGATAGGCGCCTGGATTTGGCAGAATCCAGAGTTTCCGACATCGAAGATGGAGCTGCGTCGACGCTGAAAAGGTTGGAACGCGTGGAAAAGATCCTTAAAGACGTCGCAATTAAGAACGAAGATTTAGAAGCGCGCAGTAGGCGCAATAATATTCGCATAATTGGTGTGGCGGAGACGACGGCAACCGGACGCTTTGATACTTTTGTGGAAAATCTACTAATCGAACTATTTGGTCGAGACACGTTCACAGCTGGCTTCATAGTGGAACGCGCACATAGATCGCTGGGGCCCCGGCCTAATCCAGGACTGCCGCCCCGACCCATTATAGCCAGAATCATGAACTTCAGAGACAGGGACGCGGCGCTGAAGGCTGCCAGAGAGGCGGGCGAGGTTAGATGGCAGGGTGGAGTGCTTTCTTTCTACCCAGACTTCACAATCATGGTCCAAGATGCGCGCCGTAAGTACACTGGTGTCAAGACTGCTTTGCGCAAACTGGGATTACACTACGGAATGCTGTACCCTGCCAGACTCAGAGTGGACGTGGATGGCAGGTTTCGCATCTTTGACTCCCCCGCGGAGGCACAGGAATTTTGTCAAGCCTACAAAAACAGGGGGTCGCCTCGAAACTCAGGCGATGCACAAAAATCTCCGCCACACACAGACTCGCAGGCTAGTGCTGACCTTTTTGCTGAAAGCGGACAGGGTTGACTTGTTTCCGCACCATCTTTTCCATGACAGGCCATTTTACTTCAGTATTATGCATCTAATGATGTTGTTAATTTTTGCAGTGTTTTCCATACTTGTTGATGTTTGAATGTTGCCCCGATTGCGGTTCTCGCATGGCGGAGCGTTGCCACCCCCATGGCACAAGCCGTACTGTACTTTTCTCTTACCTTGCCTTTATTTTTCAGGTACATTACTAGTCAACTGTTTTTGTCTGTTGATACTGGTTTTCTTATTAGGGGTGGGAAAAGCCTCCTAGGGCTTAAGGAGTGGCTGGGTGGTGGGAGGTTGGGGAGGGTTGTTTTCTGCTTTGGTTCTAATGTTTGTGAAAATGCACTGTTTTTCTCCATGAGTGATGCCTGTTTTGTGGGAGGGAGGCGGCGGTTATGCACACACATGTTTTATTGTGATTCTTTCGGATTTGAATGGCTAAGGTAGGGCAGCAATCTGGTCCTTCCAGACTTACCCTCATGTCTTGGAATGTCCGAGGTTTAAATGACACGAGGAAAAGACGATAGGTTCTTAACTACGCAGCGCGACATGGGGTAGATGTATTGTTTCTACAAGAGACACACCTGGTGAGATCTGACTCTTCCTCCTTTGCAAAAGGCTGAGGCATGCACAGGTTCTTCTCTAGCTATAGCAGATATGCGAGGGGGGTGGCGATAATGATACATAGGCGCGTCCCATTTGTGCACTCAGACAGTATATTTGATGATGATGGCAGATATGTTATAGTTACGGGCATACTTCTTGGCTTCAAGATCACCTTTGTTGGGGTATACGGTCCCAATTCAGATTCCCCTGCCTTCTTCCAGAGTCACCAGGATGCACTGCTACGGTTGGACACTGATATGTTGGTGATGGGGGGCGACTTTAACCTGTTGATGAACCCTACCAGAGACAGCACTTCCTCTTCCCCAGATTGTAAACCCCGTTCACACGCTGTACTGACAGATATGTGCACGCACTACCCACTAATTGACATTGAGGCCCGTTTACACTCTGACACACCCGCCTATACCCATCACTCTGGATATCACAACACTAGTACCAGAATCGACTATTGGCTCCTTTCCCCAGGGGTGGCCGGCTGGGTAAGAGATCATTCGACACTCCCACGCACGCTGTCTGATCACTCTCCCATTGTGCTAACCCTGCTGATTCCCAGGCCGGGAGGATATGAGAAACAATGGCGCTTCCCTGGCAAGGCGTTATCTGATCCGGTCTTCAAGGAAGACATTCGTACGGCAATAGAGGAGTATTTTGAGCTCAACAAGGGCACAGTGGACACTTGGGCTACATTGTGGGAGGGATTCAAGGCCACTATTAGAGGGGTTTGCATCAATAAACACGTAGGGGCTTTGCGCGAGATCCGTGCCTCCCTGACACGTATCGAGACTGAAATTGCCACACTGGACATGGGCGCGCTCACGGACGCAGACGGTGGGATAGAGGCGAAAAGGCTAGAGCTGCTGCAAGAGTTCAGAGACACTGCAGACAGGGAACTGACATATCTCTGCTCACAACACTCAGCTAGACAATACGGAGAGGGTGACAGGCCTGGCAAGCTCTTGGCTCAATTGCTCCGTCCTCCCCGCCAGGCTTCATACATCTCTGACATGGTGGATGAACTGGGCGTTCGTCATCAGACCACCCCTGCCATTTGCGATGCCTTCCTATCCGACTACAAAAAATTGTACACCTCCACTCTGACAGAAGACTGTCGCGACCCAGGCCCCTATATCAACGAGATCTCTATGGTATTCCTGGAAAAATATATGCAGGATTTTCTGGCGATGCCTATCGATCCAGACTGCGTTGTGGAAGCCATAGATGCATTGAAGGGCTCCTCGGCGCCGGGCCTAGATGGCTTTTCGGCCGACTTTTATAAAGAATACAAAGAGGAACTGGTACCGCGCCTGATTGAGGTGTATGCGGAGGCGCTTGAGACGGGGGTTTTGCCACCCACGCTGCGAGAGGCAGTCATCATTTTACTTCCTAAACCGGGTCGGGACCCCACGAGATGTGGATCGTACAGACCCCTTTCCCTACTCAACCTTGACTACAAGATTTTGGCAAAAGTCCTCGCAACTCGACTGTCTTTACTTATGGAATCTATCATTTCGCCGGCTCAGTCCGGATTCGTCCGCCATAGGTCCACCTCCTTTAACCTAAGGACGTTGTTTTCTGTGCTCCACGGAATAGACCCACGTACACCGGCGGCTGCGGTGTTCTTGGATGCCGAGAAGGCATTTGACTCCCTGGAGTGGCCGTTTTTTCTGTCAGTCATGAACCACATGGGCATGCCATCACTGTTTGTCTCCACGGTCGAGCTGCTTTATACCGCCCCTAGGGCACGGCTGCGCCTTAATGGCACGCTCTCTGATAGCTTCCCTCTTTCCCGGGGAACCAGACAGGGATGCCCCCTGTCCCCCCTACTATATATTCTGGCCATGGACCCTTTGGTACGACACTTTCAGGAGCGCCACCTACACCGCGGGCTCCAGTTTCGGACGGGTCCGTTACTCATCTCCCTCTACGCAGATGATACCATTCTATATGTCAGGTCTCCGGAGACAAATCTGACGCCCTTGCTGCTGGAGGTGACACGCTTTGGGGAGTACTCCGGCCTTCGTATTAATTGGCACAAATCCGACATCTTTCCACTCACCCCATCCACAGACCGCTGGGAATGTCCGTTCCCACTTGAGTGGAATGCTGACTCGGTGAAATATCTAGGTATCCACATTCATCTGGACACGGTATCCATGATTCGTCTAAACTACGGCCAGGCGTTGGACTTTCTGGAGGATAATATAGCGCGTTGGATTCGTCTCCCTCTCTCGATGGCTGGCCGTATCGCCATAATCAAAATGATTGTACTTCCCCGTTTTCTATATTTATTTAATAACATACCGATCCCACTCACTAAAATCTTCTTCACCCAACTACGCTCTCTGTTGCTGCGGTTGGTGTGGGGGGACAAGAACCCGCGAGTCTCGTGGCGAATCCTGACACTGCCTTATGACAGAGGTGGCTTTGGAGTGCCGGACTTTTATCTTTACTACCTAGTCGCGCAATGCGCCTATGCACATCCTTGGTTCCATCCGGACGCTCGGATCCCATATCTGAGGCCCGAAGCAGACTTGGTACTACCGCTTGCCCTCAATTCGATATTGCCCAAAGGCTTACCCCGAGACCCGCTAGACATACAAACTGTGTCCACTACATCGTGGGCTTGGATGCAATTATGTTGACTGCTCCAGTTGGACGTGCTGTACTCTCCGGCTCTTCCACTACCGAACCTGCACTGGCTCCCCATCACCGCGGAGACAGTGGTCCGCAAAACGTTGTCCAAATACCAGCTCACCACAATAGGAGACCTATTCCCAGACGGACATGTTTTTTCGGTGTCCGAGGATCCGCGATTCACGGACCGGACGTTTATGGATTCGTTTGTCCTGACCAGAGTGCGATCCATGCTTAGAGCACAGTTTTCCTCGTTCCCACTACCGCCAGATGACATGGCTGCACTAACTTTCCTACTCCAGTCACAAACGGGAGCGCATATGGTTTCCAGGTTGTACGGACTCTGTGTAGCGGCCCTTCCTGCTTCGGACGCGAGGGTCCGTGCGGCATGGGAAACTGATCTGGGTGGTACTATCACAGACGTCCAATGGACTGCCTGTTGCCGCGCCACTAAGGATGTATCCGTCAACAGTAGGCATAAGCTAATACATTTTACATTTTTGAGGCGCCTATACTTCACGCCGGCGCTGGCCCACAAAATTGACCCAGCCAGACCTCATTACTGCCCTAAATGCAAAGCCCCACATGCTGATTTTGCACATCTCACATGGACTTGTCCAAAACTACACAACTACTGGCTACAGGTACACCGCATCTTGGGCGACATTTTAGAGTGCGAGCTGCAGCCCAGACCAGAGATTGCGCTGCTTGGGTATGTCGCTGAGTTCCCCCGTGCCACGCGGAAACTTGCTGCCATAGGTTTCTTGCTCGCAAAACGGGAAATTGCTTTACTCTGGGGGTCCAGACGAATCCCCGATTCCAAGTCATGGTTGCGCAGCCTTGCCCAATGTAATACCAATAGTGTGGAATACTCCACGCAGGTCCCAACAGCTTCGCGCCCAGTCGACATCTGGGGCCCATATCGACAGTATGTTAGCAAGATAACGCGGGCTACACACTCCCAAGCTGCTAGCTCTATTGTCCCAGAAGGGGTGGGCTAGATATTTCTAGTAGGACAGTCGAGTGCTGCCTATTGCGTTCTGAAGGGCTTAGCGTGGACACACTGCTGTAAAGGGGTAGACATGAGCTGCTGATTCCAGAATGTATGCTGGTTGGGATCGGGATGTTTTTCTCCTCTGTTTCATTGCCTACTTTGCCCCGATTGAAAATATTGCATTACCCAAGTCTTTTCATTTGTCGTTCCATCAACCCTCGTCTGCCTATGCCAGTGCTGCTACCACCTTGCTCGTAATTGATGTGCTGCTTGTCGCTCTCTCTGTCGCGAAGGCTTATGCATTTTCGTTATGTTTGAAAAAGGTTATATCTCTTTGCATTGACTTTCCACACGTGCGATTTTCATTACGATCTGGAAAAAGGAAAATAAGAGTTCTAGAATGTTTTGCAATGCTTATAATATTATTGGTCTCGTCCTCCACTTGCTTATTTTGTATAATGACCACTTAAGTTTTCATTGTAATCAGTTTACTATGTGATTGTATGCTTGCACGGACCAATCTAATGCTAATAAAGAGATTTAAAAAAAAAAAAAAAACTCTCAGTATCCCACGTTTCCTTTAAACAAATAAAGTAAAAGTTCTTAAAGATAAGATAAGATAGTATTTATAGAGTGCATTAAACCCGTAGGTGTCAAGGCGCTAAGCAGACACACTAGGGAAGAGGAACGCAGCAGCAGATTAAGAGGGGAATAACCAAGTTTTCAGAAGTGTCCTGAAAGCAGGAAGGGAGCTAGCATTGGCGACGGCAGGGGGGAGAGAATTCCAAAGCTTGGCAGCAGTCTCCGAGAAGGCGCGGTCATCCCATCTGGGTTTACAAAGTCTGGGCACAACCAGTTTAAATTGTGTGGATGTTCTCAAGGTCCTCCCTGGGGTATATCGATAGAACAAAGATTTGAGTTGGGACAGACCATAGCAATGCACGGCCTTATATACTGTACTTAAGGTCTTGAATGAAATGCGTTCCATAATAGGGAGCCAGTGTAGCAACCGGATTCCTTCTCTGGCAGATTAATGTTTAGGAATATTTAAAATCAATCTTGCTGCTGCGTTCTGAACCATCTGAAGTTTGTTCAGAGATGCAGCAGTGATATTAAGGTAAAGGACGATGCAATAATCAAGCAGAGAGGTAATCATAGTGATGATAGAGGGCCGGTGCGGTTCTGAGGGGATGAGTGGAAGGACCTTTCTGAGAGTTAAGATATAAAATCATGTGCTGACTGTACGATTGACCTGGGCATCAAAAGACAGACCCTCATCAAAGATTACCCCCAGATTTTTGGCTGTTTTTACCGGGGCAGAAAGAGGTCCGCATTCTGTTGCCCACCAGGCCTTAGACCAGATGGACTTCTGTGGCCCAAAAATCAGTACCTCGGTCTTGTCTGAATTATTCTTTAGAGAATTTCCCTTCATCCAACCGATGATGTTTGACATGCAAGAGTTAAACTTTTCTGCAACTAGCTGCAGGTTGTTGGTGACAGAGACAGCGATTTGGGTGTCGTCCGGTAGGAGAGCACCTGAAATCCATAAGATCTCACCAGTTCGGCCAGAGGGGTCACATAAAGATTAAAAAGGGTAGGACTGATTGAAGAACCTTTAGATACCCCACATGGGAGAGCGAAAGCTTTCGTTTTAAAGCCTCCACAACTAACTGTGTACCTTCGGTCAGTAAGAAAGGACTTGAGAAGCTGCAGAGCTTTTCCCATGACCCCCACTTCCCGCAAGCTTTGGATCATTTGCACTGGAGAGACGGTGTTGAATGCTGCCGATAAGTCGAGCAGAATCAACACCGACAACCAGCATCTGTGAGCTTACGCTGTACCCCAGAAATATTCCGACTAAGAAACCTAGGACATATTGTCTGAGGTCAAGGACAACAAGCCATCAAATTTACATCTGGCTTCGGACAAGTTGGCCCAACTTTTGCAACATAACTCTTAAGTTGCCAATTTTCAGCACTACAATATGAAGCAGGGATAGGAATTGCCTGCAGTTGAGGTAGTATTGATGCTTTAACAAAACACTGTTCCTTTGCCATAAAGGAACATTCCCAGGCAAATAGCATTCAAATAATGCAAACATATACTCTGAGCCAGAGCAATGCTTCACCTTGCTGTAGCTCTGATTACTCAAAGAGTAGAACCAAAGAGTCACTATACATCAGCCTACAACTGGCATTACCATATGTCCTTAAATGAACACTGAAGCCATATAACTTGCACACTGAACTGCTTCTAAGAAGCATGCAACAGATTTGCTTCCAACTGGAAGTCACCTTTCTTAATGATAGCCATTTGAGCAGAAAGATCATCCTTGGAGGCCAGGAAACAAAGAGAACATCCCTCAGACATAGGAATCATTATCAATCAAAAAGAAATTACACTAAGGTCATAACCACCACTCCTCACCGGAGTAAAGGTGGTAGTACTGATAACCAAAACTGGACCTATACAATGTACTAATAAAGCTGAACCTTGCCCAACAAAAACATACATCTCAAGCCCAAGGGCAAGCAAGGAACAATGTGACAGAAATGCAGGACTACGACCCTGTAGTTCTCAGTTTCCCTTGGAAGCGTCTTAACGCTGCATCTGCCTGATCTCCAAAAAGACGGGCACAGTCAAATGGTATGTCGGCTAAAGCTGACTGAGCAGCCTCTGAGAACCACGAAGATGCCAACCAAGCCCAACCCCTTAGCACCACTGCAGAAACCATGGCCTGACCCACAGAGTCAGTTGTGTCCATGCCACACCTTGTGGCAAGCCTAGCAGTTTGCTGACCATCTCTAACCAAGTTGCCTACCAAAGCCCGGATGTTATCCGGAAGAGATGGGAGCATGTTCGGTAAAAACTCCCATAAAGCACAGGAAAAGAACCCCAGCACACAAGACATGTTGGTGGCTCTCAATGCTGAGCTGACTGAGACACAAATATGCTTACTACAAGCATCACAACCCCGATCATCCTTACCCACCATAGTCTTAGGAGTAGAATCTATGTCCTGAGAAGATGTTGCAACCTGGATCACTAAGCCACTAGTGGAAGGATGCCTTTGGAAGCAAACTGGGTCCCCAGGTGCAGGCAAATGTCTGCGCACTACATCACGGTCCACTGAGACCCCTGACTCTGGCTTGACCCAAGCAACAACATATCAAAAAAGGGCCTCACTATACGGAAGAACAGGCTTTTTTCCCATCTGCCCCTGGCAAAGGATCTCGAACAAAGGGTCTGTAGACCTCTGAACTGTGGGCAGTGATTAACAAGTTACTTACCTTCGGTAACGTATTATCTGGTAGAGACTATCTAGCTGCAGATTCCTTACCTTTGAATTTCCCAAGGCATAACAGAATTTAATGCAGAGAACACCCAGCGAGAGATGGTTCTTTTCTGCACTGCCTTTCCTTATCCATTAAACAACCTTTTGCACAAAATGTGTTATCCGGGGACTATTCCAAAGCCTAGGGTGCGGGTGGACTTGCAGGATTTCTCCCACAAGAGGGCTCTGCAAACATTCTATCACAAGAGAGAATCGGTTTACACCACCGAAAGATGAGCCCAGAACACGTGGCAAAACTCGCTGTGCTATCTGTAGATTTCCATGAATATTCCAAATACAAATAGGCAATCCGTTTTACCTTTCTAAATAATAAAACAGTTCCATATTTTGTTAAATGTCTTGAGGAGTTTCACTGCTATTGTTGTGTACGAGGCCAACTCATTTATTAGCAGGATATGATTTCAGGGAACACTGCAACAGGAACAAGCGTTGAGAAATGTGGAAAGTGGCAATTGTGGTGTACATTGCGCACAGTAGCCACTGGTGGGGCCTCACTGCACTCTTGCCGTACACGAGGGACGCGGGCAGGAACTTGAACCGGGGATCTGAAGCTCCGCTAGGGGGGCTCTGTTAAATGTGGGAAAGGTTTTGAGTTGTGCGTCATAGCCAGAGATGAGCTCCTGAAGGACTGTAGTAGTTCACGTGCTAATGGTGCAGGTGTCACAGAAAGGTCAAAGAGTCGGTCTTCATTCAGTGCACCTCTTGTGTCGAGCTCAGTCCCCTCCTGCTTTGCCAGACCTGTCCAGATGAGGATGACGCAGGAGGCTAGGACCCCAGTGGTTTGTTAGGAATACCCGCATGTGAGAAACCGAAGGGGAGCTGTACATTTCACACGCATACACAGACCAACAAATATTTTCAGACCAACAAATATTCTCATTCACTCTCTCATTCTCTCTCATTCTCTCTCATCCTCTCTCATTCACTCTCATTCATTCTCTCTCATTCTCATTCATTGATTCTCTCTCATTCTCATTCATTCATTCTCTCTCATTCATATTCTCTCTTTCTCTCTCTCTGTGTGTCTATTTCTCTCTGTGTGTCTCTCTCTCTCTCTCTCTCTCTCATCCGTGAATAGAGCGTGCAGGTATGGATAAACTGCTGATGGCGGGCGAATGATTGAAAAACAGAAAGAAATATATTTGGTATTCATGGTGTTGGCATTTTAATTCCATACCTGCTTTTAATGATCGTTGATAGGTTTCCAGTATTTTCATTCTGCAACACGATCTGTGGTTACAATGTTCGAGCAAACTTCTGTTCCTTTTGCACAAAAAGGTTTCTCTGAAAAGACTAATGGTAATGGATATGCACAATGTTCGCCCTCCTATGCTAAAACCCAGCAGGGAAACATACAACAAATGGTTTTAACGTGACCGCAGAAACACGAACCAGTGTGTGAATAAGTGAAACCGACCTTGCAAAGAAAACAAGCACGATAAGCCTCAGAATGAAAAGAAAACAAGCGCCGCTTGCTGGCGCAAAATATAAAGCGACACACATTCTTGTGAACGTGGGTGGAGGGAAAGTGCATGAAACCGGACCCAAAACAGATGGCCTCTGCACGTCGCTGCTGGGTCCAGAGAGCAAAATGCTCTGGGAGTAAATCTTTCAAAAGAAGCTGGTACATCCACACGCCTTTGGCCAATTGCGTGCTGAAACCAGACGCAAAGGCCAATCGCGTGTGAGCACCACACGCACGAGCTTCTACTAAACCTGAAGAAAGCTGAAGTGATTCCAAGAGGTTGATTTCCTAGTGCAGCGCATGCGCTGGGCTAGGCTAGGCTCGACCTAAATAGATGCCCTGGTGCAAAGCACCACCTTGTCCGGAATAGACATAAAATAAGGATGTGTGCTGGATAACGCCTGTAACTCAATCACCCTCCGGGCCGATGTAATCGCCACTAAGAAGACTGTTTTGATGGTCAACAGCCGGAGGGGACAATTGTGCAAAGGCTCAAAAGGAGACCATATCACACAAGTGAGGACCAAAGTAAGGTCCCATTGTGGCATACTAAAGGTCGTGGGTGGAAACAGGTGAACCAGCCCTTTTAGGAATCTATTTACAATAGGAGATTTAAAAAGAGAATGTTGGTCTGGCAGCCGCAAAAAAAAGCAGATAGAGCAGAAAGGTAACCCTTGAGAGTTCCCAAAGCAGAGCCCAAGGGTCAAAATGAACAAAAGGACGGAAGGCGTGGCCTAGCAGGCTAAGATGGCGGCAGCAATCCCCTAGTGCTCTCCAGACAGAGGGGCAGACCGAGAACAAGCAGGTGAGGAGCGGCCGGGACCGCTCGCGAGCCAAGCGCAACTGAACCACAGATATGATAGAGGCCCTCATAGCGGGCCCCCAGCATATCGCACTGTGACGTGGGGCCATAGGATCGTCGACACGTGTGGGGGTGCATGGTGGGATGGCACGTGGCACTCACCCCCACAAAACCTCCTCCCTTCGCAGCGGTGCCAGGCCTCGAGGCGCGCAGTGGGAGGGTGGAGGCTGGCAGAGTAGGCCCTACGCCCAAGATAACAAGAGGCGGCAAGTTGGGATTCCCCGGCGGCTATGGCCCATCGCCGAGGCGGTCCTCCGATGACCAGAGAGCTGGAGCTGAGGCCTGGGGGTGAGGATAGCCGAGACATCTGTCGGCAGAGAAATCGATGGGCCCACACGGCGTGCTACCGGAGCGGTCCTGAGGTGGGGTGTGCCAGCAGGGTTGGACCAGCAGCTCCCCCTGTCGGAGAACAGTGTGCTGCCTCTGGGGAATAACCTTGCCCCCCACACTACCTGCACAGTACTCCATGCCCCTGCCAGTAGAGGCGCCCGTCCCCCGTGGCGGCGCCGGGCCTCGAGGCACGCGGGGGGTGGGGGGGAACAGCGACTGGCCGTGCATGCCCCTTGGGGCGAATTGGGATCCCGTGGCCCGGCGAGAGTGGTGAGTCATTGCGGCGACCCCCCCGGTGGTGGGCCCAGTGGGGCGAGGCTCAAGTGTGGAGGAAACCATTGAGGACATAACCCGGGAGGCCCCCACCCCAGGACACTGGGGTCACAGAAGCCAGATCAACGGTGCCCCTTGAGACAGTAGTTCGCGGCCCCCGGAGGTCGGAAGGAGGTGGATAATCAACCTAGATGTACAACGGCTCTCCGCGGTACAAACAGGGAACATCATAACGCCATTGCCGTTTGCTGCTCTGCCCCACGGGGTCGCATCCCTCTCCTGCGGCGGTGCCGGGCCTCGAGACGCAATGGGGGGGGAAACATTGAACGTTGCCAGGCTCAGCAGAATAGACAGGGAGTCTCAACTGAAGGTCAATCAATCAATCAGTGAGATTTGTATAGCGCGCTACTCACCCGTGAGGGTCTCAAGGCGCTGAGGGGGGTGGGGGGGTAGCTACTGCTCGACAGCCAGGTCTTGAGTTGTTTCCTGAAGGAGAGATGGTCCAGGGTCAACCGTGAGTGGGGATGGAGTTCCATGTCTTGGCCGCCAGGTAGGAGAAGGATCTTCCTCCGACGGTGGATTTGCGAATTCGTGGGACGGAGGAGAGGGCGAGGCTGGCGGATCGGAGCTGGGGGGTGGGTGTGTAGAAAGTGAGGCGGCTGTTGAGGTATTTCGGGCCCATGTCGTGGAGAGCTTTGTGTGCGTGGGTGAGGAGTCGGAACGTGATCCTCTTGCTGACGGGGAGCCAGTGCAGGTCTTTCAGATGGGCAGAGATGTGGCTGTGGCGAGGGATGTCCAGGATGAGTCGTGCAGAAGCGTTCTGTATGCGCTGGAGTCTTTTCTGGAGTTTGGCTGTGGTTCCAGCGTAGAGGGTGTTCCCGTGGCCCAGATGGCTGGTGACGAGGGCCTGGGTGACCATCTTCCTGGTTTCGGTGGGGATCCATCGGAAGATCTTTCGGAGCATGCGCAGGGTGTTGAAGCAGGAGGATGAGAAGGCGTTGACTTGTTTGGTCATCTTGAGGGAGGAGTCCAGGATGAAGCCCAGGTTGCGTGCATGGTCCGTTGGCTTGGGTGCGGTGCCCAGGACAGGGGGCCACAAGGAGTCGTCCCAGGCAGAAGTGGATGGTCCCAGGATGAGGACTTCCGTCTTGTCGGAGTTCAGTTTCAGACGGCTGAGCTTCATCCGTTCCGCGACGTCTTTCATTCCTTCCTGGAGGCTGGCTTTGGCGGTGGCGGGGTCGTTGGTGAGGGAGAGGATCATCTGGGTGTCGTCCGCGTATGAGATGATGTTGAGGTTGTGTAGGCGTGCAATGGCTGCGAGGGGGCTCATGTAGATGTTGAAGAGGGTGGGGCTGAGTGAGGATCCTTGCGGAACGCCGCAGATGATTTCGGTGGCCGTGGAACGGAACGGGGGAAGCGGACTCTCTGGGTTCTTCTGGCGAGGAACGAGATGATCCACCCCAGGGCCGCTCCTTGGATTCCGGTGTTGTTGAGGCGCTGTATCAGGGTGCGGTGGCATACGATGTCGAAGGCTGCTGAGAGGTCTAGGAGGATAAGGGCAGCAGTTTCCCCGTTGTCGAGCAGGGACCTGATGTCGTCGGTGGCTGCGATGAGGGTGGTCTCGGTGCTGTGGTTTGCTCGGAAGCCGGATTGTGAGGGGTCGAGGGATCCGTTGGTCTCGAGGAAGGCGGAGAGTTTTCTGTTGACGGTCTTCTCGATGACTTTGGCAGGAAAAGGGAGGAGCGAGATGGGGCGGAAGTTCCTGAGGTCCGTGGGGACCGCGGTTGGTTTCTTCAGGAGGGCGCTCAGCTCGGCATGTTTCCAGCTCTCCGGGAAGGTGGCGGATGCGAAGGAGCTGTTCATGATGTTCCGGAGCTGGGGAGCGATGATGGAGTCGGCTTTGTTGAAGATGTGGTGTGGGCAGGGGTCGGTGGGGGAGCCGGAGTGGATGGTGTTCATCAGGCGGGTGGTGTCTTCGGTGCTGACAGGGGTCCAGGTGCAGAGGGTGGTGGTGGGGGGTGCTGGTTCAGTGGTTGGGTGCGTGGTCGGCTCGCCGAAGCTGTTGTGTATGTCGGCGTTCTTGCGGTGAAAGAACGAGGCGAGACAGTCGCAGAGGTCTTGCGAGGGTGTGATGTCGTTGTTGCAGGCGCTGGGGTTGGAGAGCTCTTTAACGATGCTGAAGAGTTCCTTGCTGTTGTGGGTGTTGTTGTCCAGTCGTTCTTTGAATGTTCTCCTATTGGTGGTGCGGATCAGCTGGTGGTGTTTTCGGGTGGCGTTCTTGAGGGCTCTCATGTTTTCTGCTGTCTGGTCGTGGCGCCAGGCTTTCTCGAGGGTGCGGCAGGTTTTCTTGGAGATTTTGAGGTCGTTGGTGAACCACAAGGCTTTCCTGCTGCCGGATCTGCTGGGAAGATTCTTCAGTGGTGCGAGGTCGTTGGCGCAGTTGGTGAGCCACTGTGTGAGGTTGCGGGCTGCTTCACTGGGGTCCGTCGTGTTGGTGGGCGGGTTCTGGCTGAGGGCGGTGGTGAGCTGGTCGGCGGTGATCTTGCTCCAGCTTCTGCGGGGAACCTGTTGCGGGTGCGGGTGGTGGTGGGTCGTGATTCTCCTGAAGTTGAAGTGGACGCAGCTGTGATCTGTCCAGTGTAGTCCGGTGGAGTGGCTGAAGGAGATGTGCTTGCTGGAGGAGAAGACGGGGTCAAGCGGGGTTCCTGCCGGTGTTGAGTGCGTGGAGGGTGGCGGCATCGTAAGTTCGTCGGGTGCGCTGGCATCGTCGAGGTCCAGGGGTCCTGGCGCTGGGCGCGGTCCAGGCGCGGATGGGCGCAGACGGGCTTGCCTTTGGCGCGCCGTCGGCGCACAATCGGCGCGCCCGCTGCGCGTACGTGGGGCTCCATATGAGGCGAAGTGGGTGGGAGGAGCAGCTGGGAGGCGGGAGCAGGGCGGTCAATGGGGTACAGGAGAAAAAAGGGGGCGGTGCTGCGAGGGAGCAGCGGCGGGAAGCGGGGGGGGGGGCACACCAGAGGGCAGGGGTACAACCCTTACGAAGAAAGCACAAATAACTATTTAAACAGCAAAAAAGAATGCACAATCACGAAACAATTACAATACAACTGTGGGCAGCAGCGTAGAGGAAAGAAGAGCAGCGGCGAGGGGGCACCGAGGCCAGGGGTGAACCTGTGGTGCCGAGGCAGAGATGCGCTCACAGCTGCCGAGCCGTGCGGCGTGGGGGTGTGTCCTGGGGTCAGGTCACACTCACCTGCGCCGCGCTGGCTCCATATGAGGCCAAGTGGGAGGGAGGAGCAGCTGGGAGGCGGGAGCGGGCGGCCAATGGGGTACAGGAGAAAAAAGGGGGCGGGCCGCGAGGGAGCAGCGGCAGGAAGCAGGGGGGGGGGGGAACACCAGAGGGCAGGGGTACAACCCCTACGAAGAAAGCACAAATAACTATTTAAACAGCAAAAAAGAATGCACAATCACGAAACAATTACAATAAAACTGTGGGCAGCAGCGTAGAAGAAAGAAGAGCAGCGGCGAGGGGGCACCGAGGCCAGGGGGGAACCTGTGGCGCCGGGGCAGAGACGTGCTCACAGCTGGCGAGCCGTGCGGCGTGGGGGGTGTCCCGGTGTCAGGTCACACTCACCTGCGCCGCGCGGGCTCCATATGAGGCCAAGTGGGAGGGAGGAGCAGCTGGGAGGCGGGAGCGGGGCGGCCAATGGGGTACAGGAGAAGAAAGGGGGCGGGCCGCGAGGGAGCAGCGGTGGGAAGCGGGGGGGGGCACACCAGAGGGCAGGGGTACAACCCCTACGAAGAAAGCACAAATAACTATTTAAACAGCAAAAAAGAATGCACAATCACAAAACAATTACAATACAACTGTGGGCAGCAGCGTAGAAGAAAGAAGAGCAGCGGCGAGGGGGCACCGAGGCCAGGGGTGAACCTGTGGGACACCCCCCACGCGCTCACAGCTGGCGAGCCGTGCGGCGTGGGGGGTGTCCTGGGGTCAGGGTCAAGGGAGGCCCGAGCTAATATTACAACCACAACTGACCACAGGTGAGGGAGACTGCGGTTCCAGAGGGGGCCGCTGAGGGGAGCCACTACAGCCGGTAGGCAGAGGACGCGGTCGCCATGGGGCAGACACGGGCTACGAGCACAGCACAGGCCCCGGGACCCCAGAGGGGCATCGTCCCCGGCCTCTCATACTATGCCTTCAGGAGGAGAATCGGCAGGATTGGACTCTATGCCATCTAAATTGGACAAAGTGTTGGCGGGAATCGAACATTCAAGAGTGACAATGGAGCATAAATTCGGGGAGTTGGCCACGGATCCTAATTTACTCTGGGACAACCACAGGAAATTGGCGGATAAGGTGAAGCTGGGTGAAACCTCACTGCAAAGCATGGAACCACAAGTGCGACAACAGCAAGACACCCTTAAAGACCTACGAACTCGGGTGAAGATCCTGGAAAGCAGAATGGAGGATTTAGAAGGTAGATCACGGAGAAGCAATATCCGCATCATAAATTTACCGGAGGGGGTGGAGGGAACTAATCCTCTCACTTACATCGCAAAATGGATATCAACGTTCACTCCACCGGGATACCTGATCCCATTTTTCCTCCATAGAGCGGGCACACCGGGCGCCGTCTCGTAAACCAGCACCAAGGTCGCCCCCGAGACCATTCCTTCTGAAGTTGCTCCACTATCAGCACAGGGATGCTATTCTTCGAGCCACAAGGAAACAGGGTGCACTCCGAGTGGAGGACAAACAGGTTATGTTATTCCCGGACTACTGCAGGGCAGTAAAGGGGCAAAGGTCCACCTTCTTAGCGGTCAAGCGAACCCTGCGACAGAAGTATGTCCAATATGCACGCCTATTCCCAGTCCGTCTGAAGATTATCCATGACAGAACTACACATTTT
Organism: Lissotriton helveticus; assembly: GCF_964261635.1. Taxonomy (NCBI): domain Eukaryota; kingdom Metazoa; phylum Chordata; class Amphibia; order Caudata; family Salamandridae; genus Lissotriton; species Lissotriton helveticus. The sequence continues at coordinate 1,809,054,967 of NC_136061.1, forward strand.
TTCTCAGACCCAGCTGTGGCCAGTGACTGGGTTGAACAACACCTGACAACAGAGCAATCGCAGTAGGACAACGGCCAATCGGTCATCAGGCAGCCAATAGTGACAGCAGAAAAAGGTCACACGTAACCAGCTAAGCACACGTTCAGACTCATCCACCAAGAACTCTCTGGATCTGGGGGAGAAGCTTCGCGCGCAACCAAGATGGCCGCGTGAGCAAGGGGCTCCCAAGACCCTCCTAACCTCCCGAATATATCCTGCCATTTATCCTGCTGACAGTTGACGTCTTGGTGCGGATGAACCACTGGCGATCCTGAAACAGTTGCAGCCGTTCCGATCGGACCCCGGAGACCGGAGTTGTGGCGTGGAGACATTTGCTGCCTTCATCTTCTGGATGCCCGGCGCCCGAGTTGACGGGGCGCCCGGGGCATAATTGAATAACAACGGCTTGTCGCAGCGCAGGACCTCGGTCCCGTTCAGTTTCACTTTCGTTTTTGGTTATCACTGGGGTCTCGGGCTTGTGAAGCCTCATTGACATTCGCCCTCGCGGCCGCCTTCTATTTTGACGCACTGGTTGGCGGTCCCTCTGGATGGAACTTGATCTTTCCTATTAGCTTTGTCTGTTTGTCCCCTCTTCCCTCGCTGTTGCCGGGGGGGGGGAAGAAACTATTGGATAGTTTCACAACATGGCAGGCAAGCCTGATGGAGACAAGCAGAGGGTGAAGAATACCAGACGTGGCAGCTACACGCAAACCAACGTCATGGATCGATATGCTCAGATCCGGGGGTCACCCGGCGGGCCGCTGGAGAGTGCGAAGGTTTCGTCGACCCCGACAAGACGTTATGGCCGCCATTGATGGTATCCAGTCTTCCCTTGGGAAACAGATGGAGACTCTTGCGCACAAGTTGGACACGGTGGCGATCAAAATGAATCTTATCCGGACGGATCTAACCAAAACCAATGAGAAGGTTAAATCGTTAAATATTAAAACATCGAGCCTTGCGGACGACGTTGTTGAATTGCAAACTACAGTCCGTAAGCTTGGGGCCTCTAATGACGTCGTGGTTCGGCGCCTGGAGGATTTTGAAGGACGGGCCCGGCGGAACAACGTTCGCATAATTGGGGTTCCGGAAAAGGCGGAAGAGCAAGCAGCGGACCTCTTTGTTGAGTACCTTATCACCAACCATTTGGCACCTAAGGGTTTGAGCAAGTTTTTCATGGTGGAACGGGCTCATAGGATCCCGGGCGGACAGCCGAAAGTGGGAGCCCCGCCACGGCCTTTGATAGCAAGGATTTTTAATTTTCGGGACAGAGATGCTATCCTGCAGGTCTCTCGAGCGGGAGGTCCTCTCAAGTTTGAAAACTCCTCCATCAGCTTCTACCCGGATTTCACGCAGTTGGTACAGAAACAGCGTCTCAGTTTTATGGGGGTCAAAAGACGTCTTCGAGATATGGACATGAAATATGCCATGCTCTTTCATGCCAAACTGAGAATTGAACATAACAAGAGAGTGTACTTTTTTGATAAGCCCGAAGTGGTGGCGGACTGGTTGGACACATTGCCTTCCCGAAGAGATCCTGAGAGGCGGCCTGGCGGAGCTGAGGGAGGACTTGAGGAACAAGAGTAGGCTCCACCGGGGTCGATGAAAGGACCTTTATTGATGATTCCGTATCGGATATATTACTGTCAATATCCTTTTGCACGGGGAGTTATGGGGATATCTTTGGGGTTTATTCCTCCTCAGCCTTACTTTTCGTAGTTTAGTTGGGTGTAAGGGCGACAGGCACACTGCAAGTTGGGGTGGCTTTTTAGTCTCGAGCAGGGGTGCAGGGTGGGGGGTGTTGTGATGGGTTGTTTGGGGGCAGGGGGGTGGGGGGCTTGGTTGTTTTGTTTGTTTTCTCTGCATGGTGCTTTACTGTTGAACGACTACATCGAGGCATTGGACTTAGCTCGTGGCTGGATCTTCTTTCTCTTTTATGATGGCGGGTAGGGGATTGCGTTTGCTCAGTTGGAATGTTACTGGGTTGGGGGACAAGATTAAACGTGGGGTGGTATTACAATTCCTGAAACGCCATTCACCTGATATTGTTCTTCTTTAGGAGACTCCATTGGTTGGGAATACATGTCACGTTCTGAATAGACTGGGGTATCGTCTGGTGGCGCATGCTGGTTTCCCCTCTGGCTCGCGAGGAGTTGGGATCCTTGTTAAGACCGCTCTCCCGCTTGAAGTGGAATCCACTGTCATCGATGATAGAGGCCGATATGTGGCGATTTCGGGGCGGTGGGAGGGTGACACTCTTACCGTGGTCTCTATTTATGTACCCCCTGGTTTGCAGTCGACTACTTTCTCTGAACTGGGGCGGGTGCTACTTGATCTCCCCGTTGGGCTTTTGATTCTGGGGGGGACTTTAACGCAGTAGTTTCTGGAAGGCTTGATAGATATCCACCAAGGGACCTCAAGGGGTCTCACAGCTGGTTGCCTGATTTCCTCGATGTATTGGGTCTAGTGGATTGTTGGCGTTTACTCCATTCCAGTCAGCGGCAATATACGTTTCTCTCTGGAGCCCATGGTAGTCTCTCTAGGATTGATTATGTGTTAGTACCGGCCGCACAGGCTTTTTGCGTTGTAGAGGCTCGTCATCTGGCCCGAGGGATCTCTGATCACTCCCCGCTATGGCTCCGTTTGAATTTGGTCCCGGGTGCCGAGGGTCGGGTCGCCCCGATTAACCCTTGGTACCTTCGTAGCCCTAAAATTCGTACTGGCCTGGTGAAGGCGCTTGAACATTATTTCCTAGAGAATGTCGGTTCGGTTGCTTCCGCAGTCTCCTTATGGGAGGCTTTTAAGACCGTCCTGAGGGGTCAGGCCTTATCATTGATTTCTGGCTCCAAAAAGCAGAAAGAGGAGGAAGTGGTAAAGATAGAGACAGAAATACTGGATTTGGAGTCGGAATTGGAACAGGATGTGACCCACTCAAGATTGCATGTTTTACAGCTAAAGCAGTTCGAGTACAAATCATTAGTGTCGGACACGGCGAAGGCTCTGAGCCGGGGGCAAAAGGGACGCATCTATTATGTTGGAGACAAGGCCGGCAAACTGATAGCTTGGTTGGATAGGAAAGTTAGAGCAAGTCGTGTGGTGCCGGAAATTGAGACGGAGGAGGGGGCCGTGGTTACCAACCCGCGGGAGATAGTGTTTCGCCACCCATCTTCGCACTGTGTACTCCTCCGTGTCTGATAGGCCGGAGGAGGACTCTTGTTTGCTACTTCGGGATATCTCCCTTCCAAGTCTCACTGAGGACGGTAGGGACTTCATGGACTCGGCGATTACGGCGGATGAAATAGCATTGGCTCTGCGTGCCTTGCGCTCGGGTAAAGCAATGGGCCCAAACGGTTTGCCAATTGAGTTATATAAGCTTCGGCCCGACAGGATTGCCCCGTATTTGAGAGATATGTTCAAGGAATCCCGAGAGAGTGGGCTCCTCCCCCGCGATCAGCGTCTGGTCTCTATAGTGGTTATACATAAGGAGGGGAAGCCTCGGAATAAATGTGCATCATACCGGCCGATTTCACTGTCAAATGCCGAGCCGAAGATTTTGGCAAAGGTATTAGCCAACAGACTAATCAAGGTCATTAGTGATTTAGTGGATCCGGATCAATCCGGCTTTATCCCACACCGGAATACTGCATTGAATCTTCGGCGGTTGCATGGTGTTATTGCTAGGGCCGGGACGTTGCGTGAACCGGCAATTTTGGCGTCTCTTGACGCCACTATGGCGTTTGACACTGTGGAATGGCCGTACTTGTAGGCAGTGTTGGCCAAATTCGGCTTCCGCTCTGAATTTATCGGCTGGGTTGTGGTAAATAAATAATTAATTACCGGTACTATTTTTCTATGCATAAAATAAAACAGATAGCTCAATAAATAAGAGGCAGGATCCGGGGTATCTGAGTCGAACAGGCTTTAATCAGGCATAAGGGAAGGGACAGGATCGGAACAGCCTGAAATAGAATGGCATGGAATGGCAGCTGCAACGTCTCATTAACAGTACATAGTATATATAGGAAAACATTACAATTGCATTGAATACAGTAGGCGTAACAAGTGACAAACGTAAGATAAGAACAAATGGGCGTACAAAGAAGGCGTGTACGTAGACATGTGATGAAGACGTCACAGAAGTGTCATAAATGGGTGGATACATGGAGGGGGCTACCTGGGCAGCTGGAACCTTTAACCTACTGGTGCGCGCAAACGGGCCATGACGTGTAACTAGGGAGAGCTGGGGGCTCTGACTTCTGCACTAGGAGAGGAGACTAAAGTCTGAGATGTCAGGACGACATGTACCTATAGCATATCTGGTATCTGGTGTTTGGAGAACATGTTGATAGAATCTAAAAGTCATCAGAGCAAAGGCTACTTGACACTAAGGCTGGTACATGCATATATTCTTCATGTATTGCGTGTGCTATGAATCTTCTATAGATATTAATACAGTAATTCACTTGCATGGAGACAGGAAGACTAGACTATAGCTGAAGATGTTTATGCGGTTCGTTAGCTTAGGAATGTGAAGACGGAGAGCTGAACTGATAACTGTAGGCATAACATATTTTTGGCAGACAGGCAGGCAGAGCCAGGCCGGGCACCGCGCTGCGCGGCAAGAAGTAAGCGAAGGGTCAGGGATGCGGGAGGGGCTGCATCGCTCCTTCGGAGTGGTTTCAGGAGACTAGAGCTTGAATCTGGTGTTCAGGCCCTTTGAGGCCTAGAAACGGGGACAATTCGATAAGTCTAACGGGCATAATGTAAAACGTGGGCAACATAGGTCTAGAAGCCTAATTCACGTTGCTTTCACGGGGACCGGATAACTGACATACTAACGTTGGACACAACTATAATTGCGTCTTTAATCGATCATAAGGGGATATATGCATATCGATCATGCACATATAACATAGGATGGGGAACACGTAGGCACACATGACAAGGCAAAATTCAATTTTCCTCATTCCCTCCTTGTGCCCTACGTTTCCTTCAGGAAACATCAATATTCATGATACCATCTATCTGTTCATAGAGCATCATTTGCTCGTCTCGAATTTTCTGGGAACGGGACTTAGGACTAGGAATACAAGATGTAGCGCACAAGCCGCAAATCGCAGGGCCACATTGTAAACATAGGCAACAACTGAATATGATCATTACTACTATACCCAGGAATGACAATACTTTCCATCCCCAGGCAGATATTACACTCCAGAGCCAACCGGACCACGTCCAGGTGCCTGGATTCTGGTGTAACTGATGGGCTATTTTATGAAGTCTGGTTATAGCTGAATATACAGACGGTGCGTTATTAGGAATGAAAATGCAGCAACTAGATCCGATGACTCTACAAGCTCCGCCCCTATCGGCCAGTATGACGTCAAGAACGAGACGATTTTGAAGCCCGACAAATCTCATAGCAGATTGTTCTTCGGTTAAGTTACCTAGAGCGGAAGTAGTCTCATTCACTACTGCTTCAAGGGTTCTGGTTAGCCTACGTATTAGCTTACTATTCTGGACAGGACCTATGAAGAAAAAGAAACCTTTATTGAAGTCTGTATACTGTTCTAAGGCAGTTTCAGTTTGATCGACAATGGGGGACTCGATCTCCCTTCTATGTCTGATGTGTACTAGATGTGTATTTCTGTGATAATCGGATGGGGCTAGAAAAACTGGTGGCAGTAGGAAGGCAATGTAACATGTTCCATCCCAATCGAGAGGCAGACGAACATATGCGGTCAGACCACACACAAAATAAGAATGACGTGAGGCTTTGAAAATAGATTTCCCACTGTCACTATACTCGACCACAGTAGTACAATCACTGTGTCCAAGATGTACTGAACCATTCTTTCTGACACATAATTCGCCTTTCACTGGTAGGACTGTAATAGCAGGCAAATCTGGAGTAGTCTCGGACTGAACATTCAAAACCATGAAATTTGAGGAATAATTACCTAGATCATATACTTCATTTTCTAGATCTAACCCTGTTCTATGGGAAAGACCTTCCTTGTCTGGGAAACATGTTCTATTCAGAAGGGACATATCGTTTGAGGATGACGTTAACGTGGACCATGCTCCACACGAACCATTGTGTGAAAACGGATAGGGAAAGAGTGGCAGAACTCCCTTCGGTGTCTGGAAAGGGGGGAGTCGACCACACACCCAACAATTAGTGGCATTGCTAGTCTGGTGTGAATAGTGTAACATTCGGATAAAAGTATTATTGCGCATGGCAAGACGATAGGATAACTCGTGAGGAGGCAGTTCACTAAATGTGTGCTCTACTGTAACATTAGAGGAAAAATGTACATGTGAAACAGTAGGAGGAAAACATAGATGTAAGGCATAACTTAAGCAGGTAACCATAAGACTCAGGAATAACATAATTAATAGAGTAACAATGCATCGACTTCGAAGATTCTTTCGATAACGTGTTCTCTTAGAGTTTCGACTTACTCTCTCACTATGGGGGTCTATCTCATACATGTCAGGAACCTGTCTAACCGTTTCACCCGAGAGGGACTTAGACAATTAAACTGGCTGACTTAGTAGACCTTAATTTTTCTTTATACTCCTGCTGTGGAGTTTTCTCTAACAGGGGAAGTTTAGAGTCAGTATCTGGGCAGTCCTTGAGAACGGGGCAGTCCTTGAAAAAAGTCTTTGGACGGAGTCCATGGAATCGTTTAACGTGACTGGAATGCAACCAGCCTTTTCAGCCCTCCACCTTGATCGCAGTCCTTGTTGTCATCAGAACGAGCTTTGGTTCTTTCCAGCGGGGCTCCAGCGGACTTGAACGATCAAAGTTCCTAATCAGAACGAGGTCGCCTGGTATGACCTCGTGCGGTTTCACTTGAGTGTTGTCTGGAAAAGCAGCGGCAACCTGTGAACGACAAGAGAGTAGTGCAGACATCAAGGAAGCCAGGTAATCTGTCAGCATATTACTGTCAACATCAGTAATTGTACGTGGCCTAGGTGTACCCCACATGTTTGGGGGACGACCGAAAACTACCTCGAAAGGTGAGAGACCTGAACGGGAGTGAGCGACCATTCTCATGTAAAAAAGGGCGACTGGCAGTGCTACCATCCAATCTACACCTTTCTCTGCGCATATCTTTGCAATGCGGATTTTCAGGGTCTGATTATGTCTCTCGACGAGGCCAGCTGCTTCAGGATGTCGTACACAGTGGAACTTCCACTGGTACCCTAACAGAAGGGATACTTGTTTCATGAGTTCGGAGGAGAATGGCTGGCCGTTATCTGAATACACGACCCTCGGTAATCCATAGCGGGGGAAATACTCACGAACCAACTGCCTGGCAGTGGTCGCGGCAGTGTAATCTGGGACTGGATATGCTTCTGTCCATCTGGACAAAGCGCATACAACTACGAGGACATACTTGAAACCTCGCCATCGATCCATCTGAATATAATCCATCTGGAGGACTTCAAAAGGGTGGTCAGGAGGATGGAATCCACCTTGTTCCACCGGAACACCTTTACCTGGATTGAACTGACAACAAATCATGCAGGTACGCACTTTCTGCTTGGCTGCTGCTCGTAAATGCTTGTTAAACCAGAGGTTCTGAATACTGTCTAACATGGCTTTTTCTCCTAAGTGTGCTGGACTATGTGCGGTGTTAATAATGACTTGAACCATAGAGTCGGGGAGAAACCATGTGGCTTTTCCCTTCGTCAACCATCCCTGATCTGTCTGGACCCCTCCTTGTTCAGACCATTTCTTGATTTCGTCTGGGGTAGCATGTGACTGTATATCTAGTACGTCTTGTGTAGGGTCCTTAACTGTCATACAAGTAGTCTGATCTGGAACGTCTGTCTGTGTCGTGTTAACTGGAATGTCTGGAGTCTGGGCTGTAAGCTTGGCTGTTCGATCTGCCAGGTCGTTACCCTGGGAAATGATGTCAGTGACTTTCGTATGTGCTTTGCACTTCATGATAGCGATAGCTGTCGGTAAATGTATTGCATCTAACAGAGCTTGAATTAGGGGGCCATGCTGAATCTTGGTTCCATGAGAAGTCATGAAACCTCTCTCTTGCCAGAGCACTCCAAAGTCGTGTACGACTCCGAACGCATAACGTGAATCTGTATATATGTTTACTTTCAGGTTCTTGGCTCGTATGCAGGCTTGGGTCAGAGCGACGAGCTCTGCTGCTTGAGCAGACAGGGTGTCAATACGATGTGTTTCTATAACTTCAGTTTCAGTAGTCACTGCATACGCGGCTACTAACTCTCCTGTACTTGTCCTCATACATGAACCATCCACATAAAGTGTCAGGTCGGGGTCAGATAATGCAATGTCTGTCAAGTCTTGTCTTGGCTTTGTCACGGTGTTAACAACTTCCACACAATCATGTGTGGCAGGATTTGAAGTAACTGAGGGTAACAGTGTAGCGGGATTTAAAATGTTGCAGCGTCTGATTTCTATGTGTGGCTGAAACAGTGTCAGTTCATAACCTGTTAAACGTGCAATTGTCAAGTGCTGAGTCTGTGTTCGGTTCAAAAGAACTTCCACGGAGTGTGGAACTTGTACTGTCAGGGAGTGTCCTAACACTATGGAATCACTTTGTCTGATAGCTAGAGCTGTGGCTGCAACTGACTTGAGGCACGCAGGCAGAGCCTGGGCCACCGGATCTAATGTGCTAGAAAAATAAGCACAAGGCTTGTGTTGTCCTGCTTGATCTTGTGTAAGAACAGATAATGCTGTACCATCACGTTCAGTGACAAAAAGTGTAAAAGGCTTACTGTAGTTTGGTGTCGCTAACACAGGTGCTCGGCATAAAGCTTTCTTTAACTCATTGAAAACAAGTGTATGTTCTTGGGTCCAAGGGAGGACAGTCGATATGGCTGCCTCCTGTGTCGTTAACTGTATCAGTGGCTTAGCTAGATATGCGTACTGAGGAATCCATTGTCTGCAGTAAGAAGTGAGGCCGATAAAAGCTCGTACCTCCTTCTGAGTCTTGGGCTGTGGAAGATGTGCTATTAACTGGATACGGTCTGGTGTCAACTGCCTACCCCACTTGGACAGTAAGTGTCCAAGGTACACCACTTGCTGGACACAAAATTGCAGTTTCGAAAGGGACACCTTGTGCCCCATCTCTGCCAGGAAATACAAGACTGTAAGTGACGCACGTTCGCAGTCACGTTCAGAACGGGCTGTGATTAATAGATCATCGACATACAGGAGCAGGGCAGTGTCAGTTGGCATGTGAATACTGTCTAGTTGTCTTTTAAGTGCTTGACTGTAAATGCTAGGACTTTCTGTGAAACCTTGAGGAGCTCGTGTGAATTTATAGCTTCTTCCATTTAAACAGAAACCGAAAAGGAATTGGCTGTCTGGATGAATGGGGACACTAAAGAATGCGTTCTTGAGATCAATAACAGTAAAGAACGTAGCTTCGGAATCAATGGCAGTTAATAGGGAAGAAATATCTGGAACCACTGGGTACTGGGGTACGATACATTTATTAAGTTCTCGAAGGTCGATCACTAATCGATAAACTGGAGGTGCATTGGGATCAGTACGTTTAAGAATCGGAATGATAGGAGAATTACATACATTGGAGTCAGTTTCTACAACCACTCCTTGAGCAATGAGCTCGTCAATAATTTTGGATAAGGCTGCTACAGCCTCAGGTGGCAATTTGTACTGTCGGATTCGTGGTAATACAACACCTTGTTTCAGAGTGACACGATAGGGTGTAATGTGCATACAACCTACATCAGTTGGACCTTGCGCCCATAAATGCTGTGGTACATTCAGTAATCTTGGATCAAAATCACGCAATACATAATGACCTTTAAAATCACGTAAAAACAATCTCACACCTTCTGGGGAACAGCATATAACTGCTCCTAATTCTTTCAGGGTCTTAATACCTAGTAAATTTTCAGGACATGATTTCGTAAGTAACAAGTCTGTAGTTCGGGACAATGGACCAACTTCTAGGGAAACTGGTTTCGATATTTCATTAACAATAGGCTTTCCTGAAAATCCAAGGGAAACATTTCTAGAGCCTGAGAGTGGAGCCCCTGGAACCTCGTCATGACTGATGGTAGTCCTACTTGCCCCTGTATCAATCAGAAACTTTCTGTCTTTCCCTAATACTTGACTGTGTACATAGGGACCCTCTTGATCTACAGGAACCTCGATGAGAGGCAAGCCAACCTCCCTCTCTAGGCTGTTTCATGAATACTGCTGATATTCTGGATAATCTGACTGTGCGTACTGGTACATCTGTTGTGTAACGTGTTGTGTGGCAGCTATAGGCTGCGGTACTGTAACTGTCTGTTGTGCGTTCTGCGGTGGCTGGGAATTCTGCGGAACATGTTCTTGTCTAGGAGGACGTGGTCTCTCTTTCGTCTTACCTGTAGCTATGTTGTGTTTCAGAACTGCACATTCGTTTATATAATGACCTGGCTGTTTACAGTAATTGCAGGTCCCTTTAACAGGAGCTGTAGAATGACTAGTTTGACTCGGACCCCTCTTCTGACTGTCTTGTGGAACAGACTGTGCAACCAGTACTTTCATTTTCGTGTCTTTCATACGTCTCCTTTCGTGTTCTTGCTCTTCCCTGATTCTGTTCTGGTGATACTGTAACATCTGGAGCATTTGTGATGGAGTATTAGCTTGCCAGGTACTTTCGACTTTCAATACTCTATTTTTAACTTGCGGTAAAGAATTCTCAACTAGTTTGGTAACAAAAAGATGTGGATACGATTCACTACTTGTTTTCAGACCACTATTTATAATGAAACTTTTCTCAAATCTAGAATAAAAATCACTAGTGTCTTCATCTTGTTTCTGTTTACAGGCTGAGATGGCATCCCAATCTTCCTTTTTCGTGGCTAGTAATCTTGGCAAGACCTGTATTAACAGTTCGGGTAATTCTTTGGCTTTATCCCCAAGACCAGTTCCTGGGACTCGTGCATTATCTTCGGTCTCTAACGCGGTCCAATCTATCTTTTTCTCTCCCACCTCCCATTCTTTTTCTTTGAGTTTTTCATATATGCCCGCAGGCAACAGGACCTTTAACATTTTAATGATATCAGGATACGTGTATTCTCCCATACGGAGCATGTCCTTTAATTCTCGATGGAACCCTGCTGGATCTTTATCGTGACAGGGTATTAACTTTTTCATTTCTAGAAGTTCTATTTTCGTTATAGGGGTGTAAACAAATACTCGTTCGAGATTACCCCCCGCTCCCTTAACTGGATGTACTTCTCGTAACGGATTCTGTCTGTCTATGTAGAACGGTTTTCTTACTGGGGGTGGAACAGGAACAAAATGTGGATTCAGGAACGTTCTGTATTTGTGGCGCTGTTTTAGAATGACACTAATTAAATCGGTACCTAGACCTTTCCATCGGTTTAGGAGTAACTCGTTCAGTACATCATGTAAAGGACCTGGATCAGAATGCTGATCCTCATACAGTGTAATGAGGTGCTGGATCATATACATACCCACCAGACGCTGCTCGGCTGGGGGCAGTTTCAGAAACATTTGAGCCACTACTTCGTCTGGAAACTTGGCAGAATCACTAACCCATCGGACTGCTGATCGGGCTAGTTCTTGTTCATGCATGGTACTAAGTTCACTATAACCTATTCGTAGTTTCAGAATTTTATCGGTAGCCTGGAATATTTGTTCAAGAGAACACTGTTCTGGTACGGAAGGAGGAAAAGCTTTCTTGTAATCTAGGCGTGTGTGTCTGTCGGAAAATCTAGTTCTACCTACATACGCTATTCTGGCGGGATTCTCGCTGTCTACCTCTTCGTTTGAAGAGTCATCCTCTTTCTCGGCTACTCTCTTTTCTTCCTCCTTCTTGTGTATACTTATTATTTCTTTACGGATTTTCCTGTACATACTTTCTATACTACCTTGTGTCTTGTGTTTTCCCTCGGCTATGTTGTCACTCCACCTAGTCAGGACTCTCATCTCTTTTGGATTTTTATCAGGATGATCCTGTTCTCTTATTAAACAGTTAATCAAAAATTGCAAAATCATGCCTTGAATCTCGACTTTCCTGTGTGCCATAGCTTCATGAATACTTCCGGGATTCTCCCCTGTACGGATAAAATGATATATTCTGTCTAGATGTTCCTTCATCTCGGGCAGGGTGGCCAAAAAGTTGGCAACTCGCCTTAAACGTACTGAATATAATATCATGTGATCCTCGCCTGGAACTGAATCATATATGCAGTAAACAATTTATCAGAAAGTGGGGTAGGATCTGTATTAGCATATTCGGGGACAGTGTCGTCTAAATAGGAAGAAAGAAAAATTTCAGCTGCAGTCGGTTTATGACGCAGTTTAGTCGGGACTAATGGTGGCGGTAAATTATGGGGTGCTTCCGGGGTCGCCTTCGGCAAACCCTCAGCGAGAAGAGGATACATACCTTTAATTAGGGCATTTCTCTGTCTGTCTGATTGTTCTGCTCTAACTCGTTCACCTTCTTCTAGAAGTTCCCTTTCTTGGGCTTTTTCTGAGGATTCTCTACTTAATTCTGCTTTTCTAAATTCTTTTTCGGTTCTTCTATGAGATTCTTTGCGCCATAACTCTATGGCATCTTTCTGGGACTGTCTGGCTTTCTTTTTCCATAATGCTTCTTCTACTCTCATGATGCACTCGGCATCCCATGTACCTGATACAGGCCATCTATATTTCTCTTCAAGATTCTTTGTATAATCCACCCATAAGTCTAGATATAATATGGCATCTAAGCCATGCTTGTGATACATAAAGTGTCCAGGACTGTCCCTAGGAGGGACAGGAACTGCTTCTTCGAGTAACCCTTTTCTGGTTTTTATCTGACATAACTTTGAAAACAGAGGCATATTTGAGTCGTACTTGAATTAAACACAATACACAATAATCACAGTAATGAAATGGCAAACAAATCACTCATACCACGACATAGAAATATATTAATAACAGTTCGAACAGAATTCTACCTGATATACTGAAAAACATAACACTTGAATTTCTCGAGAAACGGACTTACTAGAATTACTGGATACACTGCTAAAACAGTACAGAACATACCGGTCTCATAAAGAGACACGTCATACCGTATCCACCTAGATGGACACGTCGGACTGGATCTGTGTACCCAAACCCATCGGACCGGAGACAAACTAATGACCCCGTCTAGATACTCCCCCAGCAACGGTACTCACCGGGAAGCAAAACTTGAAGGCCTCGGACTGGACTGGACTGCTACGACGTCTGGTTACTACGCATGCGCTTCGAACTTCGGGCTTCAGAAAAAGGTGGGCCTCCGGATACCTCGGACCTTGCTCTCTCGGCTTGGGCTCTGGTCGGGACGAACCGCATTCCTCACCGCCTCGTCTGGATGCCGGACCGCAGTCTCCGTCTCCTCCGTGGGCCTGAGGGAGACTTGATGAAGCAGAAATATCTGCACGTGCACGGTAGAGTTCCGTCACAGCTGTAGAAGGGTCAGGGGGCCTGCGTTACATCGCCGGCGCGTGGGGAAGGGGCTCGTCCCTGTTCGGGCGCCATTATGTGGTAAATAAATAATTAATTACCGGTACTATTTTTCTATGCATAAAATAAAACAGATAGCTCAATAAATAAGAGGCAGGATCCGGGGTATCTGAGTCGAACAGGCTTTAATCAGGCATAAGGGAAGGGACAGGATCGGAACAGCCTGAAATAGAATGGCATGGAATGGCAGCTGCAACGTCTCATTAACAGTACATAGTATATATAGGAAAACATTACAATTGCATTGAATACAGTAGGCGTAACAAGTGACAAACGTAAGATAAGAACAAATGGGCGTACAAAGAAAGGCGTGTACGTAGACATGTGATGAAGACGTCACAGAAGTGTCATAAATGGGTGGATACATGGAGGGGGCTACCTGGGCAGCTGGAACCTTTAACCTACTGGTGCGCGCAAACGGGCCATGACGTGTAACTAGGGAGAGCTGGGGGCTCTGACTTCTGCACTAGGAGAGGAGACTAAAGTCTGAGATGTCAGGACGACATGTACCTATAGCATATCTGGTATCTGGTGTTTGGAGAACATGTTGATAGAATCTAAAAGTCATCAGAGCAAAGGCTACTTGACACTAAGGCTGGTACATGCATATATTCTTCATGTATTGCGTGTGCTATGAATCTTCTATGGATATTAATACAGTAATTCACTTGCATGGAGACAGGAAGACTAGACTATAGCTGAAGATGTTTATGCGGTTCGTTAGCTTAGGAATGTGAAGACGGAGAGCTGAACTGATAACTGTAGGCATAACATATTTTTGGCAGACAGGCAGGCAGAGCCAGGCCGGGCACCGCGCTGCGCGGCAAGAAGTAAGCGAAGGGTCAGGGATGCGGGAGGGGCTGCATCGCTCCTTCGGAGTGGTTTCAGGAGACTGGAGCTTGAATCTGGTGTTCAGGCCCTTTGAGGCCTAGAAACGGGGACAATTCGATAAGTCTAACGGGCATAATGTAAAACGTGGGCAACATAGGTCTAGAAGCCTAATTCACGTTGCTTTCACGGGGACCGGATAACTGACATACTAACGTTGGACACAACTATAATTGCGTCTTTAATCGATCATAAGGGGATATATGCATATCGATCATGCACATATAACATAGGATGGGGAACACGTAGGCACACATGACAAGGCAAAATTCAATTTTCCTCAGGGTACGGCTTCTTTACGCCGACCCCCTTGCTCAGGTAGTGGTTAATGGCCGTGTTTCTGGAACATTTGCTCTTGGGCGTGGTACTCGGCAGGGTTGTCCGCTATGCCCCCTCCTGTTTGCGTTGACGCTTGAGCCACTTGCTGCATGGATTCGTTGGGAGCCTTCCATGAGGGGTATCTACTGGTCCCCGGAACATGAGGATCGTATCTCCTTGTATGCGGACGACATCCTATTATATCTCACCTCCCCTAAAAAATCCCTGATAGTGTTGTGTGACGTCTTGGTCTCTTTTGGTAAGAATTCTGGTTTGATCATCAATTGGGCGAAATCCTCCCTTTACGTGCTCAGTGGGGATACACCGGTTTTGCCGCGTGGTTGTCCTATTCAAATCACACAGCAGGGGTTTAAATATCTTGGTATTTTTATTTCACTGAACCCTTAGATCCGATATGAGAAAAACCTCCTCCCTTCTTTGGCGCGATTGAGACGGGATGTGGTGGGTTGGCGAAAGCTACCGCTTTCTTTGCTCGGGCGAGCGGCCCTTTTTAAAATGATGTCCCTCCCTCGTTTTTTGTATGCCTTGCAAAATACCCTAGATTTGGTTCCTAGTAGCTACTTCCGTGTTGTAGAAGGTCTGCAGAGGAAGTTGCTGTGGGATGGTAGGCCCCGAATTGCACTTGCCAAACTGACGCTCCCCTGGTACGATGGGGGTATTGCTCTTCCTGATATTAAACGGTACTATTGGGCATCGCAGTTGGGGGCTATTAACCATGGTATGTACTATCCCGGACCTCACCCGGGTTTCGCTATGGACAGATGGCTGCTCCTCGGAGGTAATTACTACAGGGCATTATATTCCAAATCGGTAGTGGGATCTTTGACGGGGCCTACGCGTACGGCTGTGCGTGTTTGGCAGGTTGCCACTAGTGCATTAGGATGGAAAGATCGTTTGACCTTGGCTACCCCGCTGTTTGGATCGGATCGACTTGGCAAACTGTGGAATACGAAGGGATTTGACAGGTGGGACTTTATTGGTATCTCCAGGGTTGGGGACCTCTGGGCTAAGGGGCAGGTGAAGTACTTTGTGGCCTTGCAGGCCGAGTTCAAACTGGGTGGAGCGGAGTTCTTCCGCTACGCTCAGATTCGTCATGCGCTTGACTCAGTCTTTCCTAAGGGGGCGAAGATACCTGAATCTACCCCGCTGGAAGACCGTGTGCTGGACGGGTATATACCGGATAGTACCATCTCGCTGGTGTATAAAAAATTAATTAATCATAGAGCGGACCTTCTGATGGCCTTGAACTTGATGACGAGGATTGGCAGTCGGCGATCTCCTCCCCAAAGGAGGTAGCCATACCAGCCCATCTTAGATTAGTACAACTTAAAATACTGCACAGAGTGTACGTCACGGGCCCTCGTTTGGTACAGATGGGTTTTTCGGAGGAGGGTCTGTGTAGGCGAGGTTGTGGCCAGCTGGCCACATTTCTGCACATCATCTGGGAGTGTGGTTATATCACTGATTATCGGCGCAGGATTCACCGGGTGCTTCAGGAGGTCAAGGGGATCGCACTTTTACCTGAAGCCAGGCGTTGTATTTTAAATGTTTGTGAGCCCACTGATCATAATGTAGCCCAAACTCAGTGGGTGACCTTGGGGACAATGATTGCCAAACGCAATATTGCACAGCTGTGGGGAGCCCAGAGACCTCCTACTATTGAGTGTTGGATGAATGATATGGACTGGTGTATGTTTAGGGAAAAGACTGTCTATGTAGCCCAGGGTCGCCCCCGAAAGTGGCAGAAGATCTGGGCCCCCTGGAATCGTTATAGAGGAGATATATGTGTACCACCCGAAACAGCTATACTCGATCTCCCACATTCCCCCTGATCCGCACTGTATATGATGTTCAATGTTTCATTTTGTCTTCTTCCTTTCCTCCTCCCATCCTTTTCTATTATATGTGAGTTAACTGTCGCTTGTTTCGAGGATCCGCCAATGCACAGTCTATTTGCTTGATGTAACTATCTGACACCCTGCTGTTTTGCTTTAATTTTCAATAAAAAGAAATATAAAAAAAAAAAGAACTCTCCGGATCTCACACAAATTATTGCAGAATGCCGGAAAGCACTGCGGGCGGCGGCAGAGGGGGGACTCCCGGGAGACAGCTCGGATGGCGAAAGAGGCCAGCACATTTTCACATCGGAAGAAGACAGTAGCGACGGAAATACTCTGAGAGGACTCCGCTGAAAGTGACCTCCCACACGGCAGACACTTTGTTCTGACACTCTCAACCCGGCACATCATGCTATAGCATTGGATGACCTCCGAATCCGATACGCCCCCACTTGTAGGGAGCCACAACGCAGAGATGGGGCGACAAACCCAGAGCCCAGGAAAATAGACAATCACCCCCAGCATCACACTACACCCCGTGGCGTGGACTGACTTGGGCACAGTTGGGCACCAACCTGATATAGTCAACGACCAGGCGGCGACAGCGGCTGGCGGAAGCCCAAGACCACTTCCCCCACATAACGAACTAGAGTTAGCACATGTTGTGCATTTTGGATGCATCGCCCAGAGGAATAGGTCCTTTTAGTTGGGATGGTTTCCCGTTGAGTTACAGTATTCCTTCCCAGTTACATATCCTCTCCACACAATCGGGGGAACGAGCACATGATTCGCAGAATGGTGATATGATTGGGGGGATGGGCGTTGGGATGGGGGGATGCGGGAGATGGTGCATTGTTTGAGACACAACCCAGATAACAAGAAGCATGACAGGTAGGGTCCCTAATACAGACCTAAATGTAGTAACCTTAGTTGTCAGGGGCATGCATACTGCAGGCAAGCGATATGCGATTTATGCATATATGAAAAGACAGCAAGCCCAGATAGTGATTCTCCAGGAGACACACCTTACGGGGACAGAGGTGGATCGCCTACGGAAGAAATGGCGGGGGTCATCTGTGCTACAACATAATCCGCATTTGCCAGGGGAATGTGTGCAGGCAGGTCAATCCTCCTTGTCTATGTGTGATGTAACTTGGGAACCTTTGCCCATCAATTTGGTTGTAAAGGTTTTTCTAATTTTAACATGATGTTATAATTATGTCACAACACCTTTACCCTGTCCCCTTCACATTTTCACTTACCCCTCCTTTCTTCACTGAGAGCACCGATGTTGAATATCAAATGTAATGATTTCACAATTACATGACATGATGAATTATTGGCTGCAATTTGATCAAACAATGACTTTGCATGAATAAATGCCAATGAAAATGAATTGAAAAATGTATTCATGTACAATAATTTTCTTTGAATTGTTTTGAATTTGATGGTGATTATGTGTTGAACTAAATATCACAGAACTGTATGATATCAATATAGCTGTAACTCGGACCAATTCTCTTTTGTACTACTTCCGAACAGGTGGCAACAGCAAAAACAGTCTATGCGGAAACTATGGGTGACCTCCGTAAATACAATTTTAGAACGTATGCTGCCCGAGTTCATCGCGAGGGAAATAGGGCAGGCACACTTTTAGCCTGGCTAGCACAACAAGACACAGACATGCCACCCATCACGACATTACAGGATAAGACGGGTGCTCTTAGGCAATCACAGGGGGATATTCTGCGCATCTTCCACGACTATTACAAGGACATTTATCGGGCCCCACCACAGCCGTCACACCTGGCACTACCCCAATTTCTTCACTCCTCACCCCTACCCAGCATCCCACCGGAAGACGGAAAGGCACTAGATACGAAGATAAAATCCCCAGACGTCACCCACGCAATCAGAACACTGGTGCGGCAAAAAGCGGCCGAATATACGGCTTTCCCCTCGAATATTATACCACCTTTTGGGGACAGTTATCCCCACATCTCGTATCAATGTATGATGCATTAAACAGACGCAAACTCCCCAGTTCACTCAGGGAATCCACCCTGGTAACCTTCCTCAAACCAAACAGTATCCTACGCTGCCGTCCTCATACAGGCCTTTAACGTTACTCAATGCAGATTGTAAAATTTTAGGATAAATACTGGCGGATCGATATATTCAGGTTCTCCCACAGCTGATCCACCCAAACCAAAACTGCTTTCTCCCTGGACATAATGTGTTGCTGAACATACGAAGGCTCTTCCACATACAAGACAGAGCGCGTGAATACTTCGCTCGTGCAGCCTGCTTAATTCTAGACCTGGAAAAGGCCTTCGATACACAATTATGGACATATCTATTCGCTACCCTCCGCAAGATGCAAGTCGGCCCGACCCTACTGGCTTATACACAACTTCTCTACAAAGAGTAGGAAAGTACATTTCATCTCCACTCGAGGTGGGGCAGGGGACGAGACAGGTGTGCCCCCTGCCCCCCCTGCTGTTCGCTCTGGCAGTGGAACCACTGGCCATTTGCTTGCGGCAGGAGGGAGGCGCCTGGGGTATCCTAATAGCGGACACGATCCATTGTGTATCGCAGTACGCGGACGATCTTTTAATTGATGTGCGGGATTTCACAAGAGATTTTATGCCTATATGGACAATATTGGAGAACTTTGCGGAGGTATCCGGGCTCAAAGTTAATTGGGAAAAATAGACTATTTTTCTTCTCACCCCTCACCTTGCTCCCTTGGAGATCAGAATGGGACCCCAGATGCTTGGTTGGAGTGCGGTGGTACCCCGATATCTCGGAGTACGACTGTACCATTCCCCTGAAGACCTCTAAGAGGGGAACCATCTCAAAGTATTGGCGGGACTTCGGGCGGCAGTCGCCTTCGGGAAAACTCTGCCCTTGGCCCCCATAGGGCGCGTAGCTTTAGCAAAAATTATAAGTGTACCCAGATTACTCTACTCCTTTACTATGGCCTTCCCGGGGACCTGCTCCGGCATGATCCCATGCCATGGGCCCAACTCATCCTCCTCGTTATGAACTTGATAGCAAGAGGATACGCCGTCCCAGACTCCTGGAAAGGAGCCGAGGTGGTCCCAATATTTAAAAAGGGCAATAGAGAGGACCCTGCCAACTACCGGCCAATCAGTCTAATTGACGTGATACAGAAGGTGGTTGGTAGGGTTCTTCTCGTGAGGATCAGAACCTGGATTGAGGACGGAAACATCCTGTCACATTTCCAAGCAGGTTTTAGGCAGAAGGTAGGAACAATAGACCAGGTCCTCAGACTCTTCATGATCTATTGGAAGTCAGTCCTCCTGGGGAAAGGGAGTTTGTACCTGGCTTTCATAGATCTGAAGACCGCTTTCGACCTAGTCCCCCGTGATAAGCTCTGGAAGGTGCTTCAGCACCTGGGTATACCATCCTATATCCTTGACTTTCTAAAAAGATTGCACATAGGTAATTATGCGAGAATTAGATGGGGAAGCCAAGGGGAGGTGACAGAGAGAATCGTGGTGAACAGAGGGGTACGTCAAGGATGCGTGTTGGCCCCCACCCTATTTTCGCTTTTCATTAATGGGGTGGTGGCCTACCTCAAGGAGGAACCAAAAGACGCTCAAGTGTTGGCAGGGGAGAAGACACTCACCCTCTTGTTTGCCGACGATACTCTCCTAATTTCTAAGTCACCGGGTGGTCTACAGAAACTCCTAAACAGATTTGATTTATTTTGCAAGGAGCAGGGATTAACTATTAACACCAGTAAAACCAAGCTGATGACAATCAACCCCTCCAAACGCTTTAGGAGCAACATTACTCTAAACAATGTTCCACTAGATGTGGTTGAGTCCTTTGACTATCTGGGGATTAGAATTTCGAAAAGCATGAAGTGGTCCTTCCATTTAGATAAGATGCTTTTAAACCATAAACGGGTGTCCGGGGCAATCGAGAGCAGCATCTTTCTGCATGCAGACCAGTTGCCCCGGCGCTTGCTATTTATGACGGGAAAGCACTACCCTCGGCCCTTTACGGGGCAGAACTCTGGGGCATGGAGAATATTGGAGATTTATCCAGGTCTGAAAATAAATTCTTAAGAGACCTCACCTCACTCCCTACCTCCACCCCCTTGAAGCCCTTGTTCTATGACACAGGAAGGAGGCATATCCAGGATATTGCTAGGCTTCGCCCCCTGCTCTTTTGGGCCCGCCTTAAGAGGTCTATTGAGCTGTCCAATTATGCTGCTGCTTTTGATGAGTTGTTGACAGTTGATACAGGGCGCAGGATAAAATGGTTGGCTGACCTAAGACACCTTGCTGGCCTCATTGGATTAAGTGAGGCTTGGGCTAGCCAGATTCCACCATCCAAGCAGGACTTAAAACGTGCTTACTGGGACTGGGTGTTGAAACATGATCTATCCACTCACCAGTCAGGGAAACTCACTGAGGGGTTCTTCGAACATAAAAACATCTGTAGATTGGAACCCTATCTCGACTTCAATCAGGACCCTAGGGACAGGACCTTATATATGAAGATGAGATTCGGAACCCTGCAAGTCAATACTGTGACATCATTATGGAAAGGGTCAAACTCAGTTCCTGCACCGTGCCCATGCTGCGCACATTCAGATTGCTCACTTTTTTCTGGCATGCCCTGCTTACAAAAATGCTAGAGAAAAGTGGCTTAAGCCAGTGTGTAAAGCATTGGGTTTTATGAGCCACGTCGCTGCACTACACATCCTGAAAACCGACACCTCCTCTCTGACAGTTTGCGGAGTAGCCAAATATTTGGGGTGTGCTTGGTTAATACGAACTAAAGCCTTAGGAAAGAACGTAGCGGGCCCTTAAACCTGATAGATATGGGGCGATTGACTTCACGTGACACTTTAATGCTTGGGAAACACTCACCACACAAGCTCCACCGCTTCTACCCAGACACACAATTTACGTGCCCCAGATGCCAAGTACCCGCGGCACACTTCAAAACATGTTTTGGGATTGTCCTGTAATTCAGTCATATTGGAGTGGTGTATATCGGGCTCTGGAGGCAACAGTCCACCTCCGGTATATTGCTTCGTGGGAGGAATGTGCCTTGGGGATCTTCCGCAGGCGGAAGACAGAGAAGGTACAGTGGATGTTTCCATCCCTATCTATGCTCCTAGCGTAACAGGGTATAGCCATGTACTGGAGAGCACGAGCAGGGCCCCCAGCGGCAGCCTGGATAGGCGCAGTCAAAAAATGGGGAGCGGCGGAGGAGGCAACACTAAGGGAAGAAGAGGTGAAGGGGACCTGAAAACATCCCATCTCAATGGAATGGGCACAACTCCTATACCAATTCATACAGGAGACGGCGATGAAAACTCACCCGGGGCTACCCCATCTCAGTCTCACACCGCACCCCTGTCTCCGATAGCGCAAGCGAATGCCATAACGCAATAGAAATGTCCAAGGGTAGGTCGTGCAAGCACTAGAACACCTCTGGGTTGGAGCCCCGACTGCTGATAGAGGATACTGCCCTTGTCCTGCGTCCTGTTCTCTCCTCCCCCCCCCCCACATCTGATACCGCAGATCTCTCACAGAAGAATGAAAATCGCCATATAACAGTTACTTATCATTATGTATATATTGTCAGCTGAACCCCCTAGGGCCCCACTCCAAACCCCCCCTAAACCACTTCCTGTAGTTCATAAGTTCATGTTTACCCCCCATTACCAGAGAATAGGCTCCTATACATTAGGAGCACATGCACGAGCACTAATCAGAGAGGTATACCAGAATAAAGTGGGGGACATTACATCAGCCCACACCCCTGTGGAAACCCACCTATACAGCCATACGGCATGGGCCAGGTTACCAATCTTAAGTCAGCTCAACTGTGACTTAATATCCGCACTAAAGATATTGTTTCTTACTTGTACTATGAGATGTATACTGTGTGGGTCACTCCATAACATGTTTAAATTGCCTGAATACCTGTGTACACCTGACATAATGTATTACTGGTCAATATGCAATGATGTACCATGTGCTAATAACAAAAACAAAAACTCTCAATAAAGAAATTTTAAACAAAAAAATGAACAAAAGGACAGTAGAAAGAGGAGCAGAAAGAAGGTCAATAGACCTTTCTGTACAGTACAATACAAATTTCTGCCAGCGGCAGGTGTATACCGACTTAGTGGAGGGCCGCCTGGCCGTCAGAATAACCTTACAGTCTTGGGGAAGAAGGTCAAAAACCATCAACTGCAGCCGCTCAATCTCCACGCATGGAGACGCAGAGTTGACAGGTACGGGTGGAGAACCCTCCCCATCTGTTGCAACAGAAAGGGCTAGCCTGATCGGAGGACCGACACTCATGCTCAGAAGCTCTACATACCAGACCCTCCCTGCCCAGTCCGGCGCCACAAGGATGACTTGGGCCGGGTCGCTCCTGATCTTCTTCAGAACCCTGGGCAGGAGTGGTATGGGCGGAAAGGAGTACAACAAGCCTGAGCTCCACTCGCGTCGAACGTGTCGCTGAGCGATAGCCACCTTGGAAACTCAAGCGCGCAGTACTGCTGACATTGCGCTTTCTCTTTGGAGGCAAACAAATCAAATCAAGGTTCTCCCCACTGCTGAAAGAGACCCTGCGCCACCTCCGACTGGAGACGCCATTCGTGATCCGCTAGGCATCGACGGCTGAGATAGTCTGCCATGGGTTCAGCGAACCTGCCAGGTGTTGAACTACCAGGGTTATGCCCTGATGTTCCAGCCATGTCCAGAGACGCAGGGCCTCTCGACTAAGGGTCCATGACCCCACCCCGCCTTGCTTGCTGCAGTAACACATGGCGGTGGTGTTGTCCGTGAACACCTGCACCAACTTCCCCTTGACAGAGGGAAGAAATGCTTTCAATGCCAAGCGAATTATTCAGAGCTCCAACACGTTTATGTGGAGCCCCGTCTCCGCCGGAGACCAGTGACCCCTGATCTCCATCTCTCCCAAGTAGCCGCCCCATCCCAGAAGTGATGCATCCGTCATGATTGTGAGATCCGGTTGGGGAAGGGAGAGAGGTCTGCCTTTGACCAAATCTCAGTTTGTTAACCACTACTGCAGATCCTTCGCAGTTCCTTCCGACTTCTGAACCATGTAGGAGAGAGTTACCTGATGCTGTGCCCATTGGAACTTCAAGTCCCACTGCAGAGCCCGCATACGCCATCTCGCATGTCTTACTAACAGGATGCAGGAGGCCATGAGGCCCAACAGCCTCAGAGTCAACCTCACCGAAATCCAGGTTAGAGGCTGAACTATCGGAATCATAACCTGAATATCCTGGACTCGCTGCTCAGGAGGATAAGCCAGAAACCGCACTGTGTCCAGAACATCTCCGATGAAAGGGAGCGTCTGAGAAGGAGTCAGGTGTGACTTTGGCACGTTTATAGAGAACCCCAGTGAAAGCAGGAGGTCCGTCGTAGTCTGAAGGTGGGAGATGAATGCTGGGGTGAGGACTCCTTCAACAGCCAGTCGTCGAGGTAGGGGAAGACAAACTCCTTGGTGAACACGTGGCCTACCTTGAACCGCAGTATGGGAATGTGAAAATACGCATCCTGCAGGTCCAACACCACCATCCAGTCTCCTTGGTCTAAGGCAGACAAGACCTAAGCCAATGTGAGCATTTTAAATTTCTCCTTTTTGAGGAAGAGATTGACGGTTCGACGATCCAAAATGGGCAGAAAGTAGTGGGAATAACAGCCATTGCCCACTTCTGAAACTGGAACCCTTTCTATAGCCCTTTTGGCCAAAAGAACTATAACTTCCTCTTGGAGCAGCTTTAAGTGATCCTCCGCCAGCCGTTCCTGACTCAGCAGAAAGGAGGAAAAGAAAGGAAGAGAATAGCCCACATGGACGATCTGCAAGGCCCATTTGTCTGTTGTTATAGATTTCCAGCGGGAAGCCAGATGTGCGAACCCAGGCATGACGCATCAAGGCCACCGTCGTTAATATAGACCTGCACAGCGAATCGGTAGTATCCAAACCACACTGTATGTTGAATTTTGCCGCATCTCTCCCGTCCTTGACAGCTTGGGAGAGCACAGCCCAGGCCTCCTCCGGGACTTGTGGCAGGCACCTGTGCAACCATATCCCAAAGAGAGTGGGAGAAATAAACATGCAGTATTCAACGACCGCAATGCCAGACTGGAGGAAGAAAACATCTTCTTCCCAAATGAGTCCAGTCTTTTGGACTCCATTTCCGATGGGGCGGAAGGGAATGCGCCCTGAGAAGTAGAGGCCTGCCCCAGCAAACTTTCTGCAGGGGGGGGGGGTGAGGTGTTGGCTGAGGAACTTTGGGTCGCCCCGGTGCTGGGTGATGGCGGCGTGCAATTGTCCTGTTCACAGGAGCCCCTGTGCTAGGTTTGGACCAAGTTCCTAGTAGGATGCCCTAAGTGCCTCATTAAAGGGTAAAAGGGGTGCAGAGGTGGAAGCCCCAGGTTGAAGCACTTCGGTCAGAAAATTAGTCGTGACCTGCACTGAGGGCAGTTACAGTCCAAGGACCTCAGCTGCCCTCTTACCCACCATAGCCTAGGACGCCCCCCCCTCCATAGCTACTGTAGGTGGAGAGAGCAAGCCAGATTCTGGGGAAGTTGTCAGACCACTGGCTTCCCCAAGATCCCAATACCAGTCCATTGTCTTCTCAGAGACATCATGGTTCTCTAGTGGGTCTCCAGACTCCTCCCATTCCGTTCCAGAGCCTAGCATGTCCACAAGGTGCTCAGTCGGCAACATAGAACTCCTGGGTTATGTTGATGCTGAAATCGGCATCGTAGGACGCCGTTCCGGCTCCGTGTTGTTGGGGATGAGGATGGGGCTTGCGCCACTGACCGGGCCGCTGGCACCGACTTTGGGTTCGACACCGGGGAAGGCTGTGTTGGTACGACCGGCATCGAACCGGATCCGAGACCCCCTACCGACCCCGTGGGGCCCGGGGTCTCACCAATGGGGTTGTTCCGCTCAAATACGCTCGCGTAAAAATCCTTCATTTGAGCGGGAGTCGCTGCGGCTCCCACAAATGGAGGGAGGCGCGAAGTCTACTGTGGCTCCGTGCCTAGAGCCTTGGTGCTCCTTACCTCTTTCAACGCCAGACGCCAGTTGAGTTGAACTCGAAGTCCGCTTGGACTTCTTCTTGTGCCTCTTTCCAGAGTGTCCAGATGACCTCGAATTGGAGGAAGAGGACTTAGGGCACCGTGAGTGATCCCGTGACCTCCTCTTCTTCTAACAGGATCGTAACCTCCTCGGAGTCTCGCTCAAAGGTGTCGACTGACGGGTCGCGAGCAACTTCAACGCCCGCTCCCTCAATGTCTTCTGAGCCATCGCCCGGCAGTCTGAACAAGACTTGAAATCGTGGTTGCGTTTAAGACACCACAGACATACACAGTGGCGATCGGTAACCGACATCGTGCGGGAACAAGTCCAGCACGGTTTAAAACAGTCTTCCTACTAGACATCCCTCGTACACAAAGTTGGCAAAAATATCGACAAAAGTCGAAAAAAAAGGCTGCAGAAAAGCAGCACAGGGGTAGCTCTTTCCAGATCGGCGCTTAATAGGCGCGGAAAGTAAAGAACTGACGTCCGCGAGCCTTTGTGACGACATAACCGACGCTACCTACGCTTCCACACATTTGCAATATATTATTGCCTTGATAGTCAAGAGTGCAGGGAGGGGCACTTTGCCCGCTCAGTCCGGCAAGACTTTTTAATCTAGACCATGAGTCAGCAACCCGCCGCCAGGGTGGTATGGCTTGGGTATCTGATTCAAAGGTAAGGAATCTGCAGCTAGAAGTCTCTATCAGAAGACCAAGTTACTTACCTTCGGTAATGCATTATCTGGGAGAGAGACTATCTAGCTGCATTTTCCTTACAGCCCCACCCATGCCTCCCCGCTTTGCGGACTGATGTTGTAGGACTAGGGTTTCTCCCCTTTCAGGGCCCTAGTTTTGCACATGTTTAGGTCTGTCACTTCGTGGCTCTGCGCTTCTGGCGTGGAAAAACAAAAAGTACTGATGTCTGCACGCCTATGTGGTACCATAGTAGGCACTGTGACGTCATAACCGACGCTACTGACCCCATTTATGTCATGTGGAGCCAAATGGAGCCACCCGATGTCGCGCGCAATGGTTATTGCTCAGCAAAAGATTCCAGATCCAGCCTGACGTCTAGGGAATTCAAAGGTAAGGAATCTGCACCTAGAAATCTCTATCAGATAAAATGTAAACCAGCAGCCACTATCCTCAGCATGCCTGCAAAGGAAGAACTTGACTCCGTAGCAAGAATAGGGGGAGACAGCAACCCCGAGGCTGGTAGAGAATCCAGTCTACTAGCCTCACCAAGAGCTGTAAGCCAGCTCTCCTCCACGTGAAACACAATGGCGTCTGAAATGGGCTGAAAGAGTCCTGCCCAGTCGACACAGGTGGACCCTCCGGACGCCTCTTCCTGAAAAGGGGTGACTAACTGTAAATAATCCCCTCAGGCTGCATAGCTGATTCAGACGCATACGTCGCTGAATA
Source organism: Lissotriton helveticus (assembly GCF_964261635.1). Taxonomy (NCBI): domain Eukaryota; kingdom Metazoa; phylum Chordata; class Amphibia; order Caudata; family Salamandridae; genus Lissotriton; species Lissotriton helveticus. The sequence goes on from NC_136061.1 coordinate 1,809,082,146, forward strand.
GGTGCCATCACAACGTTGACAGGGGAAGGAGAGGCATCTCTGACCGGCTCTGCAGACGTCTATGTCGGAGTTGGTTGGCCAAAGAACGGCATCAACGGCACAGACCCCGAAGGACTGTCAGCCTCCGCCAAAGAGATGTCAGCTGAGGTCAACTGACACTGATCCCTCAACTCCGATGGCCAAAACGTCATCGAGGACAATTCCTCCAACAGCATCCCATTCACCTACCTGGGGCATGTAGGCGCTCTAGAGGGAGATGGGGTCCCAAAGATGAGGTGTAAGGAATCATAATATTCCCTCATCTGAGCCATCAACAAACCGGCTCCCGTAAATACGGGAGACGCGGTGCGGAGACGCGGTGCGGAGACGTGTCTGGCTTCCTCAACCACCGAGCCAGAGGAGCCATGGGAGACGGAGTCTCTACCTGATGAAGTCCGAGACTGCTGCGAATTCAACCACCCCTTATCTTTCAACTTCCCTGGAGAACAATGTCCTCTAGACCGGCTTCGGCTCCTAGATCGACCCTGCACATGCTCGTCCCAGGACAACGAAGACCAAGGCTGGGAAACCTCCAAGGATCGCAATACACACGCTGCCATCAACTCTAAAAGCTGCTCCTTTCACGACTAAGGTTTTAGCTTCTGGCAGGAACCACAATCCTCAATGCCGTGGTGTTCACCTAAACACCACATACAAATTGTACGTGGGACTGTCACCAACATATGTCGGTTACGAGACCCACAAGGTTTGAAACCTGTCGACATCAGACAAGAGCACACTGTTCCACCGACACCAGGTGTTGAAGTAGGTCAGGAAAAAACGACCCAACGAACCGCTTCTCCGGATCCGTGTTACAGAGCAGAATAGAAGTAACTGACGTCCGCGCGCCGGAGGGGACATATATGGCTCCACTGACGTCATATCTGGATACGACATCCCTGCGGAGACGTCTGACACCGCCTCTGGCATGCAGAGGTACTGCTGAAAGATTTCCGGATCCAGACTGGCACCTGGGACGAATTCAAAGTTAAGGAATCTACAGTTAGATGTCTCAATCAGATAAAGGACATATCTTTTAAGCGCTCCCGAACATTATCGGGGAATTGTGACTCACGCAACCAAGCATCTCTACAAAGAGCAACAGCTCTGCCAACAGCTCTGCCAATAGAATTGGTGATGTCCATTGTTGACTTAATATTAAACTTTGCCATCTCACTGACATCTTGCGCAAGCTGAAAGTGTTCAGCCCTGAGCCCTTCAGGAAGGGAAGGAAGCAGATGGGTGACAGAGTCCCATAAAGCATATGAAGCCCTGCCTAAGACACAAGACGTGTTTAACGACCTCAGGGCAGACTAGCCGAAGCAAAGATATTTCGGCCACAGATCTAACAACTTAGATTCCCCACCTGGTGAAGTGAAGGAGACACATCTAGATTCAGCGAAGTCGTAGCAGCTTCCACGACGAATCCCTTAGCAGTAGGGTGTCGAGAAAGACAAGCAGGGTGGACCAAAGTACGACAATGGCAATGGGAAAGGGCACAATCAACAGAGACAGCGGTCACTGGCCTCGCCCAAGTTCCCAGGAGAATATCATACATAGATTCTCTATAAGGCAGTAAGTGTTCAACACCTGTGACATCCTGGTGAGGCAGATCCAATAGGGGACCAGATGACAGTCATCGAAGGAAGATGCAATTTCAAAACCTCAGCAAAAGCTGCACTAGCCTCAGTCGCCATACGTGGCGCAGAAAGCAGATCAGAAATAGGAGAGGGTTACAGACTACTATCCTCACCCAATGCAGCCCAAGAACCTCCTACAAGAGGCTGAAAAAGACCAACCAAGCAATCGAGGTCAGCAGCGTCACCTTGCAATGCTGTAGAAACAGCAATAGAGCCTGCTTCATCCTTGGGATGCAAAGAGAAGACCCGGGAACCGCAGTGACAATGAGCGGTGCCTCCGGTGCGATCAACATTGTGGTGGTGTTGTATCATTATGCACCATGAGCGGTGCCCTCCGGAGGCGACCATCAGGACGGCGTCGTATACACCTCTAGTACAACCTAATTCGATGCCGCTGGCGTCACAACTGGAAGCCGCACAGGGCTTTGCACTAACACCATAGTGACCCGAGGCACGAAGTCGAGGTCTTTGACTGGCGCTGTGGGTGAACCCGCTGGTGTGTTTCCAGTCTGAGTACCCCCTACCTCCTTGGGACCTTAAGGTGCCCCAGGGGTAGGCATGGACCATAAAAAGGCATGCATGGCATGATAGTATGCCTGCACTTGGAGCATAGTCTCCTTGGTTTCAGGATAAGGAGGGAACGCTCAGGGTTGACTTGTGTAATGTCCTCCGGTAAGGGACAGGAGGAACCAGCAGCCACAGCACGATGTGGTGAGGCCGAAGGCTGCCGCGACCTCGATCTCTTATGAAAGTTTTTTTTGCATCTTGGATGAGTGACGCTCAAGGGAACGGCTCCTTGAACGGCCCTGGGCAGGAACTTCAGAGCAGGAAGGAGATCAACGTTGTCTGGACTCCGACCGGGAGAGCCACGCCATCAACATCTTCATCCGCCTTACCGGCAAGGCCTAAAGCTTAAGCCATTTACAGGTGTTGCACTCCTCGGAGTCGTGGTACTCTCCTTGGCACCACATGCAGACATCTGTCAAGCACAGGTCTTGGACGACTTAAAACCCGTAGGTATAGGCACACTGTTGCCTGATGCAAAAAGTTAGTGAAGTAGGCCAACAATACAAAAACGACCAGAGGAACCACTTCTCAGGATCTGCGTTGCAAGGCGGAAAAAAGAAACAGACTTCTGCGTGCCGGAGGGGACTTGTATGGCTCCACTGACATCATGACCGGAATCGACTTCACAGAGCCATACGACACCGTTCTCAGTGCGCAGAGGTACTGCTGAAAATGTCCAGATAGGAGGAGGAGCTACGCTAGCAACCAAGATGGCCGCATAAGCTCCCGGCTCCGTCGACCTCCGTCGCTGGTGGATATATCCTGAACTTAATCCTGACCTCCCGCCAGACTCCCGTGTGTCCGAATCGTCACTGAGTCCAGGAACGCAATCCCGGAGTCTTTATCACCTTTTTTGACGAAGTTACACCGTCTGTCATTTTCGGGCCTTCTCCAGACTGTAAGCCGGGGCCTCGAGTACTGACCCAGCCGGGTTTCAGTTGAACAACATCGGCCGCGGGTACCTGGCAGGGTCCGGTCTCATTGGAGTGACACAAATTCTCGATCCTGGTGGTTGTCTCGAGTCCCTGCGTATATTCGCTAGACAGCGACGAGACGTGGATGCCGTGGTGAGTGGGGGTCCGGTTCCTGGGACCCTGCTGCAGCCCTCGGGGTCCGCGGGGGGCCCCCGCTCTCGGCAGCGGTGTAACGAGCGCACAGCCTGACAGTCGCCAGTCGACTTCGCCCACCCCACTCCAGTTGGTTTCCCCGGAGTAGCCGACCTCCGGGGTTGATGACCTGCTTTGTCATCGATTAAGCGGAGATGGATCGGACGGCGTGTAGACCGACGCTGGGGACCGTCATGGCCGCCATCGGGGCTCTTCACTGGCAAATGGAGGCTGCTCTCCACAACCTAATCGTACGCATCAAGACTGTTTGTTCGAGACCGGACCCTAGCCCAGAGTCAGACCCGTACCATATGGTGACCCCCGCAAAGTTTGATTTTATCCGGGAGGAGAACCCCGAGCATCGTTCTAATCTGACGCCTATTATATCTGCGCAACTACAGCGGCCAGCGACTGGAGCCCCTAACCAGCCAGCAAACTCGGCAAAGTCATCGCCCTCACAGGACTTTTTTCTTTCTTCGTTTCTGGGGACCTCCATCGATATTCATTGGATTGACTTTCGTATCCCTGATAGACTTCGAGAATTGACTCCTCTGACCCTTTCATGCTATATAGATCTTCTCCCCTTTCTACAACGTTCTGACTCCTTTGCTATTGTGCTGGTCCTATTGGAGAGGGTTTGTGTGATGGATCGTAGAGGCCAGGGTTGAACTTGACTGTTTTAATTCTGTACAGAGACTTCCTTTGACACTGCTGGGTGGTATCGGTGGGAGTGAGGGCCATATGGGATTCTTCTTTTTTGGCTTTGGTGTACTGACTGTGTTCGACAATGGGATTTGCTGCCTCTGTTATGTCTGGGGCTGGGCGGGATGGTATTTTCTCTCCTGGTGATTTCTCCATCAGTTTGCTTATAAGTCTGCTTTACCTCTCTTAGTACCATGGTGGGGAACATCTGTTCGCGGCGGGGGGGAGGGGAGTCCGGGAGCCCGCATTGGGTCGTAAGATATTCCTCCTCCGTCTTTTCCCTTCCTTGGGGTGTAGTTTAGGGGGCGACAGGCACACTGCTAGTGGGGTTAGGTCGTAGCCATCCGCAGGGGTGCAGGGTGGGGGGTTGTGTTTTTTTTTTTTTTTCCTTTCTTTTGTTCTATGACCTATCTTTTCCCTTTTCCCCTCTCCACAAGAGATGTGGCATATTCTCCTGAGCCTGTTGTTATGCATATTCGGGTGTCGAGTGTCTAATTTTATATCCTGTATCCTTGGTGGGCAGATTCTGATAATGTTTGCTTATGATTATTTGTCTTGTATTGTTTTGACCCAGCTTCGGCTGGTATTGATGCTTTCCAGAGGCCTACAATTGGATTGTATTTATTTATTTCATCTGCCCGTTCGCCACTGTAATATGTTATACCAATGATACCCGAAATGTACATTTCTACTCTTGTGTTATAATTAATAAAAATATATAAAAAAAAAAAAGAAAATGTCCAGATCCATACTGGCGTCTGGGGAAATTAAAAAAATTACGGCATCTTCGGCTAGATGTCTCGATCAGATATGTGTTGTGCGATCACAAAGGAATGTATCCCATGCCAATGTAGCTGTGCTGATACTAGTAGAGAGGGGTGGGTGTCTGTGTGTGTGTGTGTGTGTGTGTGTGTGTGTGTGGGGTGGGTGTGTGTGTGGGATAGGGGGTTGTGTGTGGGATAGGGGGTTGTGTGTGGGATAGGGGGTTGTGTGTGGGATAGGGGGTTGTGTGTGGGTGGGGTTGTGTGTGGGGGTGTGTGTTTGTGTGGGGGTGTGTGTATGTGTGTCGGGGTGTGTATGTACGTTGGGGGAGTGTGTGTTTGTGAGGGGTGTGTGGAGGGATAGGTGTGTGAGGGTGTGCAGGGTGGGGGTGTGTGTGCAGGGTGGGGGTGGGTGTGCAGGTTGTGGGTGTGTGTGGGTGCGTGTGTATGGGTGTGGGTGGGGCGGGTGCGTGGGGGCAGGTGTGTGTGGGGTGTGTGTGTGTTTGGGAGAGCTGGTGTGTGTGGGGCACCTTGTGCGTGTGTGTGAGGGATTGGGAGCACGTGTAGGGTGACAGGGGCGTGTGTGGAGGGCAGGGGCGTGTATGTGGGGGACAGGGTGTGTGTGAGTGTGAGGAGGTGGGTGCATGTGTGGGGAGCTGGTGCGTGTGTGGTGGGTTCATGTGTGTGTTGCGTGTGTGTGTAGGGTGTGTGTGTGTATGTGTTTGGGGGGTGGGTGTGTGTGTGTGTGTGTGTGTGGGGTGGGTGTGTGTGTGTGTGTGTGTGTGTGTGTGGGGTGGGTGCCTGTATGTGTGGGGGTGGGTGCAGGTGTGTGTGTGGCGGGGTACGTGTGCATGGGGGGTGGTTTAAGGGAGGAGCTCTTGGGGCAGAGGTCTGCAGGGCAGCCATGGTTTTGCCTGGTTCCATGTCCTCCTTGATCTTTTTAACCAAGTTAGCAACCGGAAGGCAGAAAAGATTTTCCCTGACAAAGGGCACATTCAAAAGGCATTGCTGAATTTCTGGCAAAATTCGGTACCAAGGGTGATGCCACAAGAGGATACTGGTGTTAATGTCCTTTTAGGGACTGTCCGTAGCATCCAACGTACACCTAGTGAAGGTGAGAAATCACCTTTCACTCTGCTAACAATTCTTGGCCCCTTTTATCCAGGGCCTGAGGGAAATGTTTATTCAGTTCCTCCGTTTTCTCCTAATGGTGTAAGTCGTATTAGAAAGCAAGTTAACAGAGCTAGCAATTCTCAATGGTGTGGTGGCCCTCACCAATACACGTTTACCTATTGCATCTTCATCTTGCTCGCTTTCTCTAGAGGAGGAGTGTCGCTGGTCGCCTATGCTATGGCTCTTTTTTCGCCACATGGACGACGAATGAGTCACAGGGAAATGGTCCTTGACGCATACTGGGTAATTTGGGATGCCTTAAATTTCTTTATAACTAAGGGATTGAAAACCCTGGCCTTCACAGAGGCTCTGCGCTAGGCAGTTTTGAGCATTCCCTGAAGCATTGGGAGATTCTGCACTGACGGATCTCTTGGACTTAGAGAGGGTTTTTATGAGAAAGCCATTCTCCTCCTGCAGCACATGCCTCTTAATTAGGGGTGGGCAGAATTCGGAGTTTGATTTTGTGTTATTACATTACAATTCTGCCACATTCTGCGGAAATCTGCAATGAGGCAGAGTGGGCATTTGCCACTATTTTCACAGTGCAAAATGCACCCTTGAGTCCAAAAATGGACACAAGGATAGATTTTTGAGCTAAGAAAATAGCACAGCCAAATACCACTCGGCGCACTTACCTGCTCTGCAGTGATCAAAAGTTTTAATTACTGCAGAGTATGCAAGGGCAAAGTTTTAATTACTGCAGAGTATGCAAGGGCGCTGAGTAGCAAAGAGGTGAAATTTTAATTGATCAGTAATTCCGCATTACAGAGTAATGCAGAATTACCAAAATCCCTCCAATTCTGCAGGAATTGAAAATTCTGCCCAGGGCTAATCTTAAAAATGTGGTGCTGTGCAGCCCTATGCATCACCCCATAGTATGCAGTAGTGTTGTTCAGTGGGGAAGCTTATACAGGGTATGGATTTAAGTCTGGATCATCTAGATGGTCCCAGCTGTAGTCCTTCCAAGGGTCATCTCTCTTCCCCGATTCTTTAGACTAATATTAAAGATCCCTGGGGTGGCATGACCATTCCTGGTAAGAGTCTGCGTTGAATGATTGAGTCAGGGATTGTTGAGACTGTGGCAGTGGAGTTAAGCATGGGACTTGTGAAGTGGTGTACGAGCTTTGTGTGACGGAGTTGTAGACTTGTTTCTAACCCTCTTTGACATAAGAGTAGGGGGGAGACTCAAACTACAGCTTCTCTTCAAAAGTGAATCCCTTCTCTTGGGCACCGGGAAGGGCATGTGTGCCTGCTCTTGAGAAGATGATCTAGAGAGAATCTTCTCTATAGAAGGGTGAATATACATCTGGCTGGTTGTCTCAATGTTGACTTCGACTCTGATGCTGGGTCCTTGATGTCTTGGGGTCGAAGAAGTAGTGACAGATGGTGTAGCTTGACACCATTTACTGATGGTGCCTTGCCTGGAGTGTAGGATGGCACGCTAGGGCAAACGGTGTCTGTTTGCCAGACCCGAAGGTTGGTGCCTCTTAGGGTCTAACCCAGGGCTTGATGTCCAATTCACTCTAAGTGGTCCTCTTTCCCGAACCGCTAGGTGATGCCCCTTGAGCATTTGTGGAGAAATTGGGGCCATAGGTGTGGCCTTGGTTTTCAGACCTGAGGGCCTTGAAGAATGGCGCTAAACTTTTTATGTGTTCAGAAGATCTTTGGTGCTTCTTTTTGTAGTGTGCCTTCCGCCATTCTCTTTTATACTGCAGAGTATTTTTGCACAGAAATGCATTACAGGCATTGCATTGCAGACAGCCTTGTTCTGCTATGGTGATAAGCACAATTTACACATTCTGTGTTGCTCGAACCAGGGGAATTTAGCGTTGCACCTAGGAAAGAGCTGCAATGTTCACTCTCCATCACATCGCTCTAAAGTCATTCTCTAGGTATGACCTGTATTCTCAAAGAACAAGTTACTTACCTTTGGTAATGCCTTATCTGGTACAGACACTATTTAGCCACAGATTCCTTACATTAGAATAATCCCCAGGCATCAGACTGGACACTGATATTTTTTAGCCGAATCCCTGTACGCTGGCGTAGTTCAGCTTTGTGTCCATCAAAACGGAAGTGACCTGCAGTGTACCTATGTAGGTACCACCCTGGCAAGCTGATGTCCCTTTCTTTTGCAACTTTCCACTGCAAGAGCGCAGAGGCACGAGAACTAACGGCTGGTGTAAAAAACTAGGGCCCTGAGAAGGGTGCCTCTTGCATTGCAATAGGCTCGTGCAGGGGGGAGAATAGGTAAGGAATCTGTAGCTAGGTAGTGTCTCTAACATATAAGGCGTTACTAAAGGTTAAGTCTCAACAGGTGACTTAAATAAAGAAGGTTTTCCAGTAACTGCAAAAATGTCGAAATGGCTGAAAGAGAACCTTTAACTGTGCCTAGAGCAGAGCCCTGCTGGGCCAACGATAGAGCAAAAAGAATATCTTTAGAAAGAGGGACGAGGTTGTGAGAATCACACTATGTCAAAACTTATCCCAACAGCAACCATATACAGACTTTGAGGAGAGATGCCTGGCTGCCACAAAACCATCACAGACTTCGGGAGGAGATTTGAAAGCTGTCAACTGTCAAGTTCAGGAGCAGAACGCTCCCCTGTTGCTGCCACACAAGTTTCTCTGGAAGAGGCAGCCTGATTGGAGGACCTTTGATCATGCTCAACAGCTCAGGATATGCCCTCGCAATCCAATCAAGTCCAGAGATACAAAGGCTCTTGAAAAAGGATTCACAACCCCAAAAAATGCTCCAACAAGTTGATGTGGAGCTCGCACTCTGCCAGAGACCAGAATCATCTGATCTCCACCTCTCCCAGATGGCCACCCCATCCCAGAAGTGAGGCATCAGTTACTGCAGTCAGCTCTGGTTGGGGAACAGAGAGGAGTCTGCCACTGACCTAATCATGGTTCGTCAACCAGTACTGCAGATCTTTCACAGTTACCCCGGATATCTCGACCATGTTGGAGAAATTCCCCTGATGCTGAGCCCACTGAGTTAGAAGCAGGATCGTTATCACTAAAATCCAGGATAGAGGCTGAAACATCAGTATCATAGCCTGAATATCCTGCACTCACTGCTTGGGAGGATACACCAGAAAGGGCTCAGTGTCCAGAGCAGCTCGGATAAAAGGGAGTGTCTAGGAGGCAGTCAAGTGTGACTTTGGCACATTTATAGTAAACCCCAGTTAGTGCAGAAGGATCACCATAGTCTGGAGTCAGGAAATAACTGACTGGGGAGAGCCTGCCATCAACCGCCAATCATCTCGTTCGAAAGAGACTGGAACCCCTGACATCTGCAGATGAGCTACTACCACCGCCATTATTTTCATGAACACCCAAGGGGCACTGGTAGTGCCGAAGGGGAGCATGGCAAACAAAGTGCTCTTGGCCCTTCATGAACCCCAGGTAACGTCTGTGAGCAGGAAGGACGGGCCGATGTGGAAATATACATCCTGCAAGTCCAGTGCTACCATCCAGAATCCCTGTCCCAGGGCAGACCGAACTTGTACGAGTGTGAGCATTTTGAATTTCTCCTATTTCACGAAGAGATTAGGAAGGTGCAGGTCTAAGATAAGATGAAAGCCTCCATCCTTCTGGGCACCAGAAAGTAAAGGGAATAGCAACCACAACCTACTTTTGATGTCGGCAACCTCTCTATGGCTCTCTTGGCTAAGAGAGTCAGTACTTCCTGATAGAGCAAGAAGAGGTGGTCTAGAGCAGGAGGTGATGGTCCATCTCAGCCAGTTATAAATGGGTAGCATGGGTGGAGGGGTAATCACAAAGGGGAGGGAGTAGACCCTTTGGAAGATTTGCAAAACCCAACGGTTCAATGGTCCTGACAGTCAGTGGTGCAGGTGATGGCATATCCCATTGGATGCCCATGATAATCGGAGGGCAAACTAAAGGTGTTTGGAGGCAGAGGCACGTCTGCCGGGGTGGTCTGGGCGTGGGAGGGAATCGAAGGAGTGAGAAGGCTGTTGACCATGGTGGTTGGGAGGATATGGATGTGGTTGGAGACCACCTTCGTGACCACATATGGGGCAGAAGGGAGACTGGGGGTACGTGAGGAGTCATATACAAATCCAAGGACCTAGCCATAGATCTGATGTCCTTTAAGCGCTCCAGAGCTGACCCGCCTTCTCTCCATAAAGGCAAGCCAAAGGGTATATTCATAAGCAAGGATGGGAAATCCCCTAAAAAGCCAGGGGTTCTCAGTCAGGCATTGCGCTACAAAGTCACTGATTATGCGATCGCTCTACCCAGTTAGTCGGTCACATCCAGTCCACACTCAATGTCTCTCCCATAAGCAATAGCCTGGTCTCCTCCACCATAGGCAGCACTTGCACAACCAAATCCCATATGATATGGGAATATTGGCCCAAAAGGCATGCGGTGTTCACCAACGCCAGTGCAAGGCTGACGAAAGAGAACATTCTCTTGTCAAAGGTATCCAGCCTCTTGCATTCTCTATCCATTGGAGCGGTAGGGAACGCACTGGGGGTTGATCCTAGAGGTGGAGGCTTTGACCACCAAGCGCTTCGGGTGGGGGTGCTGGGTTTTGAAACAGAGGTCCCCAGGAGAAGGGTGATGGTAGTGGGCAACTGTCCTATGCACAGGAGCCTGTGTAGGGCTTGGACCAGACGCTGAGTAGGACGTCCATAAGGGCCGAATTAAAGGAAGTAAAAGTTCAGAAGGAGCAACTCCTGGCTGAAGAATCTTCATCAAGACGTTGATCTTGGCTGCCACTATGAGTAGCTGAAGGTCCAAGACCTCAGTCACCCTACGCACTATCATAGGAAAGAGGCTTCCTTCTCAGTAGCCACTGACCTCTGACACATCCATATACCAGTTGTCATCATTGTCATCTAGGGGATGCTGGTATCCATAACGGTCTTCAGACCCGCTTCCATTTCTCCCTCTCGTGGCATGTCAAATGTGTAAGGCACTGACTCTGAACCGGAGAGCATGGTCCCAGTCGGCACCGGAGTCGGGCGATGCCTGTCCTGCTCAATGTCAAAGTCAGAAGTGACAATGGGGATGGCGCCTCTATGGGGCATCAGAGGCACCTACACTGGAGTGAGCACAATGAAAGTTCTCTTTGGGGCCCAATTGGTGCAAAGTGCGAACCCCGCAGGCGGGGATCCAGTGGGGGTTCCTACATAGCCCGAGGGGTCCGAAGGAGCGCCATGTCACCCAAATATGAGGTACAAGGCTTCATACAATTACTTAAGCTGGGTGGGGGTCGCTCCGGCTCCAGGAAAGTCAGGGAAGCTTGGTGCAGAACCTGGCTCAGGCTTTGCTGAAGCACAAGGCCTGGAGTACCGACACTCCTGCGCCTCAGACGATTTCTAAGGGTGCCTCAAAGTAAGCTTCTACGACTTACTGTGCTTGTGAGGCTTACCTAACGACTTTGAATGTGATGATCACCAGGTGTGGCTCAGCGAATGGTCCTCAGACATTGTGCCTGACCAAGAGCTTGTGTTGGAGTCGTCGGATGTCGGGTGGCAAAAGCATCTAAGCACCATAAGCACACCAAGAGTGGGTCTATCACAGACATCGCCTGTGACAGGCCCAACATGGTTTGGAACCAGTCTGTTAAAAGACATTCTGTCACAACAGGACAAAATATATCATTCAAATTCAAATTCAATAAAGCTTTATTCGATTTGTAAAAAACAGTCATAAAAGCATACATTTAAAAAACGACATGATAAAAACTTCCAGTACACATGGGATAGATGAATTAAAAAGTGATTAAAATATTTTTTGCAATAAAATCCTTTTCAATAAGGGTGCTCTACTCCTAAAGACTTAGTACATTCATTATAAAACTACATTATAAAACTACATTATAAAACTACTGGGCACAATGGCTGGGCCTAATGAATACAGTTGTTCTAGAATTACATCAGGTTCCTGAGTCTAACAATCTCCTTTAAATAGGTAGATACGACTTTGATGGCATGTGCGTTATCTAAAGTTATCAGTTTATTATAGGCCCCTCTACAAGTTCGCAGGCCCCAGGTCTTTAGTAGAGGCTTCAGTAGTCTCTCCCTTAGATGCCGTTAAAGGCTACAAAATAATATACAATGAATGTTGGACTGGTGTGAGATGTTGTCGCACGGGCAGATTTTTATATCCCTTGTCCAATCTTACACTGTGGGAAAGTAATTAGTCTGAAGAATGTATCCGTGCGAAAACGGGTCAAAAGCATGCGTGTGAAGGGGGATGGTTCTAAAAGCAAATACTGCTGTACCCCTTCGACAATAGTGGTTAATTGATTTTTTATCACCGTGCTTTTGCCCTTTTCTATCAGCCATCTTTTACTATCTAAATGTTGTAAAAGCACTTTTTTCATACCAGATCTGGGCACCGTCTCCATACTTACAGGATTGGAGAAGTATTACGGGTGCCCAATATCTTTAAACAATTCTCTTACATATTTGAGACATTTATTATTATCAGCACTGTCTAAAGCCAGGCAGTCCTTTATAACTTCTCTATTCAAACTTGTCTCCAGATTTACCCAAACATTGTGCCACAGCAAAACTGATGAAGATTTAATAGTATCCAAGATGTATGGGAGACCTAATTCATTGTGCACAACGTATGTGGCTGCACTCTTAGGGGTTGCCAATCAGTAGCGAAGAAAAAAGTTCTCGGAGCGTTGTATAGAATCCGCGTGCTCAATCCCCCAAAGACCAGGTCAATATGTGCCAGTCGATGTACATTTGGCTTTGTAAATCTGTATGAGTTCTCCAACGGGTCTACCTCCCAATCTTTTAGCGAAATTGGTCAGGGCGCCCGCAGCCCTGGAGAACGCTAAATGCCTTGCACTTACGGCCCCTGCCATATACCCCTTCTATCGAAATTAATGCCAAGGTAGGAAAACCTATCTATATTCTCCACCTTTCTCCCCAGGAAAATTGGGCATGATGTCCTTTTGTTCCCTGTTCCACAGGACATGGTGTAAGTTTTTGAAACATTTATGCGTAGACCTCTGTGTTTCATAAAATCTGAAAATGTACCTACCGCCCTTTGTAGACCTACCCTTGTCTGGGACATTATTGCGGCATCATCCGCATATAAGAGTATAGGAATTGGCGTCTCATTTACTGTAGGGTAGTCATGATATACTTCATTAAGGTGTTGGCCAACCACATTAATATATAGGGTAAAGAGCAGGGGAGCTAGAATGCACCCCTGCCTTACTCCTCTGTGGATCTTAAAAATATCGGAGCACTCACCCCTCCTGCCATATCTGACTCGTGCTCCTGCCCCCCTATAGAGTTCTTTTATAAACAGGATGATATGTTTATCCAAACCGATCTCAGAGAGTGTCAACCAGAGCATTTCGTGGTCCACACAATCAAATGCAGAACTTAAACCCACGAAAGTCACGAAAAGATTTCCTTTTTTAGCCTGGGTGTATTTAGCTATTATTAATGCCAGATTGAGTCCCTGTTCTATTGTGCCTTTACCTGCTCTAAAGCCATATTGTAGATTTGATATGACGTCGTGCTCTTCCGTCCAAACCTGGATTCTGTTTAGAATGATCCTCCCGGCAACCTTCATCAGGCCATCGAGTAGCGAAATTGGACGATAACAAGTTGGGTCATTTCTGTCCCCTTTTTTGAAGATCGGTACAACGATGGCCTCTGGCCAGGTTGAAATTAATCCGGTGATGTTAGTGGAATTGAGCACGTTGGTGAGCAAAGATGCCCATAGATCGATCTCTGATTTAAATACATCTATAGGGACACAGTCCGGTCCAGGAGCGCCCTGATGACTTCCTCACATTGAAATATGATACCCAGGGGGAAGGAGCTTAGATAAGGTATGCTCCACAGGAGCACCGACAGCGTTGCCCTGTATAAATCCGTGTCCTGCAAGCTCTACTTTGTCATATAGGCCTTCAAAACGCGTGACCCAGGTTTCGCCCGGGATTACTAGATCTATGTGTGCCCCCTTGTTGTTTTGCAGGAAAGGGGCATTTACTGCCTTCCAAAAGGCTATATAGTCCCTCCTCTCAGAAGCTTCATGGAGAGCCTGCCAGGCCTCCTTTTTTAGTTGTTTTTTCCTGCTGATTATAGCAGGTCGATAGAAGCGCCTGGCTGTCTGGATGTTTTCCTGGGATCTTGGTGAGGAGTGAAGAGCTTGCTTTAGGGCAACAAGTGACCTAGTGCAGTTCTTATCAAACCAGCCTTGACTTTCTTTTGGGGCGTGGCGGGGCACCCTGGTTAAAAGTCTTTTAATTTCTACTGAAATTTTAATAAAGGAATCAGTGACAATCTGATGCTCACCGTTATAAGTGAGGCATGTATGAATTTCCTCATAGGTATTCTTGACTAAGGTTTGGAGAAAATTCGCAGGCACCACCTTGTCCCATTTAATGCAATAACCGTTACTACTAGCTAGCCTTGGTGTCAAGTTATATATGATGTTATTCTTTAAGTGTGCTACAGGATCTTTAGGTTTCAAGGTGATAGAGATGGGATAATGGTCACTAAGAACAGTGTCTAATGAATCCCAGTTAAGTAGAGTCCCTGAGTATCTAGATGATAGCAGCGTAAAGTCTATAGTTGAATTACATCCCCTCCCATTTAAAGGTGGGTCTAAATGGTTTAGTAGGGGAGCATAATTCATTGACAAATGACAAGATGAAATGGGAGGTCAAAGTGTTCAAAAGGTCCCCTAGTTTGGAGTGATAGAAATGAGTCGGCGCCTCTTCCTAACGACTTTGAATGTGATGATCACCAGGTGTGGCTCAGCGAATGGTCCTCAGACATTGTGCATGACCAAGAGCTTGTGTTTGAGTCGCCGGATGTCGGGTGGCGAAAGCATCCAAGCACCAAGAGCACACAAAGAGTGGGTCTATCACAGACATCGCCTGTGACAGGCCCAACATGGTTTGGAACCAGTCTGTTAAAAGACATCCTGTCACAACAGGACAAAATATATACCTCTGACAAGAAGTAGAGAAAAAGTGAGTTAAAAAGCAACTGAGGGTAGCGCTAACCGGATCAGCGCTATCAGCTGAAGGAAATCCATCCATCTGAAAAATTAAAGAACTGACGTCAATGCACTGGGATGGTGCCTAAAGAGGTACTGTGCACGTCACTGACAACGGGGAGCCGAGCGAATGCCACCTACCGGCACGCAGAGGTACTGCCCAAGATCTTATAGATCCAGTCTGATGCATGGGAATTATTTGAAGTTAAGTAACCTGCGGCTAGAAGTCTCCATAAAATTGTGTATTGTCCGCTATCAGTGAGGTGTCTCCATCAAGATGCAGTGAGAAATCTTCAGTCGTGGCACCTCAGAGCTGGTCAGATGTTGATTAAAAGTCTTTGCGGTCGGCACAGAAGAGGTTCATAATAATTTCTCTATTGCTGGGGTTTAAACCACAGCAAAGAAGTGCCATCAGTCCCGGAGCTGGCACTTCACCTTCTGAAACCGATGGCGAAAAAAAACTATCTAAAGGGGGGTGGGGGAGGGATTTGTTCTGGTAAATTATGGTCTAATGCATTTAGTGGGAATATAGGCGTTTACATCACATGCATTTACAATGCAGTCGTTACAAAAACTGCGTTGTTACATCGCAGTACCATTACAACCCAAATCGTTACAACTTGATCTAGGGGGTGAGCTGGACTTAGGCATAGTATAATTTATTATTCCAAATCCAGTATGTGCAACAGTAGGGAAGGTGATGGAATTTTAATTTATACTATTCCTTAGTTTAGAGAGCCCCCTCTAGAGCAAGTCATTGTAACGACTTGCGTTGTAATGGTACTGTGATGTAAAAACGCAGCCGTTACAACAAAGCAAAGCACAGTCATAAGCACAGAGAAATGCTAATTTTTTTTAAGAGTCATTTTTAAAATAGTAATGTAAAATTCAACTACGCCAGAAAGTAGGATTCATTACTACTATTCTAATTATATCGAACATGGCAAAGCCACTCCTTTCTGATCAGGAATTACCACTTAAAAGTAAACAAGAGAATTCCCAATGCTAACCTATGAGAGGAGTAGGTCTCAGCAGTGAGAAACAAATTAAGCTGTTTGTCACTACCAGGACATGCCACACAAAGGCACATATCCTACCTTTTACTTACACAGACCCTGCCATAGGGCTACCCAGGGCCTACTTTAGGGGTGAGATATGTGTAATAAAAAGGGGAGTGCAATTCTACTTGTTTTGGGTTCAAGATTGTCCTAGGTAATTTAGAGTTTAGACAGGTGCTGCTGTGGACTTCTGAATGCTTAGCTAGAGGCACAGGCAGTGAATCTGAGAGACTGTCATGTTTAAGCCTTGTAGAGCTTTTTCCGCCTGATAAGCTTTTATTCGCCAATCGAGAAAGGGCGAAACATAAATCCTCTGACAGCGCAGGATGGCTCCCACCACTGGCATGCACTGGGAAAATGTCAGTGGGTAGATTTTTGGCAAAATTTACGAATGGTGCATTGATAGTGTGCTTTCCTTCTGTTGCTGTGATTCTTTGCTACTGCGAATCTTGTAGACCTACTGCACAGAACCAGGTATCTCATCCTGACCTTGGGGAAAATATAACGAAGGGCTGGCATACGAAATGTTTCTTTCTTGTTCCATCTGTTGGCCAATGTGAAATTAAATATAGGACTGAATCCTTGTTTTGGGCATATTGTGAGAACCAAAAAATACCTTGAATAGATGCCTTTTTCTCTTTGAAGAAATGGGCTCTATCGAAAGCATTTCCAAGAACATCTCAGCTTCCATAACATGAACAGATGATATTTTGGCACAGGCTTCAGAGCTATGAATGGAGATGGCAACTTGAACCACATCGTGTAACCTTGTTGGTTGACATTCAAGACCCATTTGTCATTGGTGAGGGTCTTCCATTCTTATATGTTTTGATAAGCTACCACCAGAGTGATGCACACGAGAGGAAGTGAGCATTCGTCTGAAGTGAGATGGAGTTTAGCCAGATGAGCTAGACAGATGTTGCTGGTGTTGTCCTCTGGATGATCTGTGATACTGCAGACTTTACTGCTGCTTTAGGTACGGTTACCAGGGAGACAGGACCTTCTGCCTAAAGTAGTAGTGTCTATCCCAGTGCTGGAACTTTGATTTACATTACTTCTTTTTTTCTGTTCAAGGGAAACGGTTTTAAGAGACTCCACTTCACTTTTTATGTCCATCTCGTGTATCAAGGTTGAACCAGTGAAAGGCAGGTTCATCATTGTGACCTAGCCTCTGGTTTTCTGAACAGCCAAGAAGGATTTCACAGTGAGAGACCATGGCAGAATTTAGAAATAGTAAATCTGCTGAACTCAGAATCACTGATTATCTGGTTCGAGAGCTGTGCCCCTACTTGAACAATTTCCATTAAATATTTTTTCCTTTCTTTCAGGAAGCAAAGTTTTGCAGGATTCCCACATCACTGTTTTGTATCCTTCTTTAAGTGATTTGGTACTAGCTGTTTTAAAAGCTGAAGCAGTGGTACGGCAAACTTTCCTGCTAGCCACATCTATATATTTACAGTCTCTGTCACACAGGACTGATGTTTACGGAAAGGACTGTGCTTCTTTCCAGGGCAGGTTTCTATTTGGAGACACAGAGGAAAGCTTAGCTACCATAATTGCTTTAGGAGGAAGAACCAGAGGCTGCAGAAGAGGCTCCTCAGCTGAAATAATTAATGGAAGAGGCTTTGGCTGTAGAGGAGTGTTCTTTGACAAAGGCGGAGCCAGATGTCCAATGGAGAGTGAGAAATCACTCATAACGTCAGACTGTCGGTCTTCGTGATGGCGAGTGATATGCCAACAAGCAATGTGATGAGGATTTCAACGTCAAGTTTTTCGAAATTAAGTTACTCAACTAAGAATGGTGTTTTGCTGTTGAATGCCTTGACAACAATCATAAATATTGTAATAAGTCGATGAAGGTGTAAAAAGAAGCTGGACATGCTACAAACTAAAATCATCAAATTAAGCGGAGGCATTGTGAATCCCAAGGAGAAAGCCATGCTAAATAGGGTGAGAAATCACCAGAAATATTCAGACGTTCTCTCAGCACAAGCTAGAAAAAGAACCAAGGTTGTTGGGCAACTGCCAATACAGGGCATGCTGGGATCTGGAAGCTGCTGGCTCCTTAAAGTGATAGGGCATGTTATTTCCAGCTTCCGCTTACATTAGGTCTACCAGGCTACTTTTTCCTTTGTTCAGCTTCACCCTTTGGAACCTAGGGCTCCCCATGGCAAACAATTGAGCAATTAGAGCTGCAAATCAGACTTACATGTTAAAAATGAAGACTACTGAAAAAAGAACCTGCAAAAGATATGGAAGTTGTTACTGCATTCAAAAACAATTAAAAATCTGGCCTCTATTATTTGTGGAAAGCCTGTATGGAATTGATATGTTATTACATTCCTGCACTCAGGTGGGAATATTTTTTGTTTGTTACTTCAATTAAGCTACTACTCTGCAGAAAGCTCTGTTTCTTGACAGCAAGTTTAAAACGCAGGGAAGAAAAAAATGAAAATAAAAGTGGCAGTGAAAGGAATATCTAACAGTGCTCAGGTCAATCTATTTTCTCAACCATCAGGAAAGTATGAGTAAAGAACATTCATTAATTGTGGTAAGTACCTCCAAAATGGAAAAAAAATGACACGAGGTGAAAACATTTGTGTTCCCAGTTATCTGCACCGTGGAAAACTGAAATTACAAGCATTGGCATAGCCAATAGGTCTTGCCTTTTGGAACTTGTAAGTGTTTAGCCATGCAACAGTTGATGTTGTTGCACCAATGATATTGTGCTGCATAACTAAATACTTATAAGGTCCCAAAAGCTAGACCTATTTGCTAGGCCAATGCTGGTTTGTTCTGGGCTTCATTGGAAATACTTTTGTCTGCTAGCTCCGGCGAAGCCAGATATTTCAACATAAAAAATAGCTTCCATTGAACAAAAGAGAACAGTACAGATACCTTTTGATTCATTTAATTTCCTAGATTTCCTGGTATGCTACAAATATTCAATGTCTTTGATGCTTTACTCTTTTTACATGAAACCGTACTTTTCCTAGAAGAATTTTCTGCACTTTGTCACACTCATTTAACACAGTGTACTTATTTAGAAAACATTGTGCATTAGTGTTAAACTGAAGAGAAAGGGTGCTATGTACAATAATTGAATTGCAGACTGCGTGTCATGGGAAAAATGGGTTCAAATCATGCCTTCCCCACTTCACCAAATGGTGTGATCCTTGGAAAATCACTTCATAGCTTTGTACCTCATTTTCATTAGCTGACAAATCTGGAAGCATCTTTAGGTAATTCAGTTGAAAATCTGAGCATTGCAAAAACCTGACTTCCATATTTATTATCAAACAAGGTTGCTTCATTAACAATATTGGCCTTCTATACAATGTGCGCTACAAAATGAATTATTTTACTGTTCGTCTACAACACTTGTGCATCGCAATTTCGCCAGGGCATGGGTAAGGGTTATTAAAATTTAAGTTCATGTTTATAAAGTGTGCATTTTATCAAATATCACTGAATGCAAAAATATATTAAAGTATATTTTAAATAACCTTCTCTCATTTGTACATTACATCTGTAGAACAAATCTTTTGATGGATCGACTTCTTTTTTTGGCTCTCAGGGGCCAGTCAGACCACAGGCTAGGCTGTGGCTCAACTCATTTTATGAATATGTCTTGCCCACTGCTCCAACCCTCACCACCTTGCTCATCCATTGTAGAATTGCTGCCATCTGGAATGGGAACTTTTGCCGTATAATATTACCTTGGTTTTAGAGGGGGGTGGGGGGGGGTTATATAGTGCGAACTCGACCTGAAGGTATCGGAGCGCTTTACATGAGCAACAGATGAGTTACAGATTAACACATTCCTTTGTCTTGTTAGACACAGTAAGATTCAGTGATCTGCCCAAAATCACAGGATGTTGAGCATCCCTGCCGAGACAGGAACACAGTTCCCAAACTTCGAGGTCGACCGATCTAGCCATTAGGCCACATCCAAAGTTCCACCACGTCATCAAACCTCACACACATCACCCAGTATGCTAGTTATAGGCCAAACCACTTTTACCACCATACACTCCAATGGGCACCCAGGAATCTGTTAGAAAGCAGAACATGTCCCTGCCTCTCTAAGGATAAGAGCTATATAAATGATGCCATCTAACCACCCAGAAAGTGCTTTAGGCCTGACGAGGGTTATGGCAAGAGCTCTATAAATACAAATGCAATACTATGTATAGCATAAATAGGTGTGTATACATGTATTAACATATGTGTACATATATGTATATGTTTAGATGCATCTATACCTGTAAAAACGAATATATTGATTATTATATATATATATATTTATTTTAAATATTCCACCTCTACCTTTCCCTCCTGAAACATCCCAAACCTTTTGGACTACAGTGAACTCCCAAACATTCTTTCACAACTTTTCTCTATTCCTATCCAATTCATCCAACTAACAGGTGCTCAAATGTGTGTGCAGTGTCTAGCTGCTTGGATACAAAGGTCTGTGTGTGGGAATGCTGGGAGGCGTGTGACAACTACTCAACCTTTGCCTGATGCCTACTGTGGGAATGTAGAGTGGTGTGAAAGCATGCGAGTTTGGGGAAGGGAGAGGGTCTGTTCCGGAAAGCAAGTGCTCTGTCGGTGATAGTTAGCCGGCACCCCCTGATAGAACAGGTTGGGGAGTTCGGGGCATAGAGGAGGGTCTGATCTGCAAAGTCTGTGCTCTGCAGCCGAGAACGGGCTGGCATACACTACAGGCCAGGGTGTTTGCTGTGGGGATGTGGAGGGGTGGCAGAGCACAGTTTTGAAGAATGAGGGGCCTGGAGGGAAAGGGGGGAGGGGTGCTCAGGAAAGCCAGTGTCCTGCAGGTGAGAACGGAATAGCACACACTGCAGGCCCGGGTGTTTGCTTTGGTGGTGTGGAGAGGTGGGATTGTACAGGCTTGGAGGGAAGGGGAGGGCCTGCTCTGGAAAGCAGTGCTCTGCGTGCGAGAGTGGGCCGGCACCCCCTGCAGGCCCGGGTGTTTGCCGATGGAATCAGCTGGTCCGGCTGGGAGGGAGGTTTGGCGCTCTGACAGCCGGGCTCAGGAAAGCCAGTGTTTTGCAGGTGAGAACCAGGGCAGGACTGGGAACCAAAACCGGCCCTGGCAAAGTGCTCGGCCAGTCCCCTGGGGTGTTGGGGGTGTGGCTGAGATGTTTGCCAGGGCCGGTCTTGGCAGATTTTGTTACAGGGGCCGATATTGCAACTATGCTTCAAAGCAGCCCTGTCACAAAAAGGCCCCCAGGGACCTAAAATCAGCCCCCACCCCGGCGGCCCACAGGGGAAACGCCCGGTGCCCGCTACAGCCAGTCCGGCCCTGGGGAGAACCGGCTGGCACACACTGCAGGCCCGGGTGTTTGCTGTGGGGATGTGGAGAGGTGGGATTGCACAGGCTCGGAGGGAAGATGAGGGACTGCTCTGGAAAGCAGTGCTGTGAAGGCGAAAGTGGGCCGGCGCCCCCTGCAGGCCCGAGTGTTTGTGCTGTGGGGTTGTGGAGATGTGGGAGAGCACAGATGTGAAGTGTGAGGGGCCTGGAGGAAAGAGTGTGAGGGGCAGCTCAGGGAAGCCCTTGTCCTGCAGACGAGAATGGGCTGGCACAGCCTGCTGGCCCGGGTTTTTGCTGTGGGGATGCGGTGATACAGTGCGGTACATACATTTTAACTCCTCCCAGAGGAAACTGCGCTCCCAGGCTGCCCCCTCTTTCCCGCAATTTATCAGCGGAAGCTGAGGTTTACCGCACCATTGCCAAAGTTGCGCAAATAAGAAGCAGACAACAGTTTACAGGAAAGCATAGGCCATGACGACAAGGAAGACAACATCAAAACACACTGCTCCATTCAACGACCATGAATAGGGAATCTCGAGTCTTACTTTAAATGCATTTTTATTTACACTCCTCAGCTTTAAAATGGAACCCCCTTTTAGTTTTTTCATTAGAGTAGTATCCAACTACTTATACTAACAGAGACGATTTTTGTATTTAAGGCCACACCCATGCACCAGCGAATGAACCTGTGCGGTGGCGTTAGGAGTAGCAAGGCACCAGAAGTGGTTCCAAGGGAGCTGAGAATCTATTTATGCATTTTCACCGCAGGTCTCTCAGACCATAAACCAAAGCACTACTCCGTAAGGCACTATTTCAAAAAGGAGACACCCCATGACCCACAATGAGATGCAGTAAAATCGCCATACACCACAAACAGGCCTGTAGCTGGTAAATTATTCCTTTGCTTGATTTTGGAAAGTAACAGCACGTGATTTACAAAAGCAATATTGTTCATCTCTGTAAACTCAAATCCCATATTTGCTTATATTGGGTCTAAAATTAGGAGCGAGTAATAACGGTTGAAACAGGCAGCAGTTATAAAGATAGGTATATGGGTGGCAATATACAAGCAGCATTGGCAGCGCGGCTGTAAAAGTAACGCGGCCGTGAAAATACTGGCTCACTGAGAACAGCAAAGCGGCCGTGAAAGTGATCGCAATCGTGATCAAGCGCAGCGAGCGATGCGCTTAATGAGCATGACAAGGAAAGCCATATGCGCCTCTGCTTGTAAGCACGCGCCCGCGAACATGCACGTAAGATGTAGGCCGGCCATGGTAGCATTTTAAGCCCTTACTAAAAGTCTCGCCAGAACAGCGCATGCGCTCGGTCAGGCGAGACCTAAAAAATGGTACCTTTAGGCACTGGATTGCTGCATCTTATGGTATTAATGGCGGCTGTACCCCCTCACCAGAAGACAGTTTTCTAAACACCTATGTTAAACTATGTGTTAGGGAATGATAAATATATGTATAAATGAATAAAGACAATTCTCAACATACCTGAGGAACAGCACTACTTCCGAATATTCCTTTTAGGATTGCAAGACATCGTCCAACAATGACATCATCACTAATATTTTCCATGATCCCAGCTGCCTCTCCTGCTACCAATGCCAAAAGTATTGGAGCTGGTAAAAGAAAAGAAAAAGCCATGAGAAGGATAAAGTTGACTTTATGGTAAATTGTTTACTCTTTGGCCTTATTCTTTTGACTATTATCAATGTATGGGCCTTGTTGCCAGTGATTTGTGTAACCAGACACTGCTTTAAAAGTTGTTAATACAGAGCTGTGCATGATGGTACAGGACACACACCCTCCCCACCTGGTTCCAGTGTTCAGAAAAAAACAGAGGTAACTAGTGTATCTTTTTTGTCTGAGAAGTCGGAGCATGATGATAAAGCAAAAGAGCCCACAGGCTAAGAGTAATGGGGTCACTTAAAAGTAACTACCATATTGTTAAGTCCTTGCTCTTTACTCTTGTTAAAGTTTTGCTAGATTCCACAGCATTGTGAATGAGAAAGGCAGGAGATGGCAGTAACTGGTGCCTAGGCTAGTGGAAATTCTGGGCCAAAATAAGCATCGCCATGGGTAAATGCATGACTTAATTCAACAGGCACTATATAGCCTTTGTAACCTCTTGCCAGTCTTGCGCAATTAAATACTGATCACTACGCCTAGTCCTAGATCTATTGACGTAGCATAGCTAAGTGTACCTGTGCAGTATCTCTTTGGTTGAGGAAGCAATGTGTTGTGGAAATATTATGTTTGTTCACATTTATAAATAATACAATACAATTACCAGGAGATTATCTAGTTTCACAGTGCTGGGTACGGGCAAGAGAGGAAAGAAGAAAAGAAAAAAGGGTAACGGGGAGAGAAAGAAATTTGTAAAATCTTGAAACAGAGAAGAATATTTTCTAGAGTGGAGGACCATTTAAATGGAATAGCCAAACAAGTTATTTACCTTCTGTAATGCCTTAACTGGTAGAGACTATCTAGCTGCAGATTCTTCACCTTAGATGAATGACCAGGCGTCAGACTGGATCCGGACATTTTTGGTGAGCAGCAGCCTGCTTGACAGTAGGCGGTGTTGTTCGCCTCCATGTGGCGTCATCAGAAGTGACGTGCGCTGTGCCTATATAGGGACTACCCCAGCGTGCTGACATCAGTTTCTTTCTGCAACATTCCACGCCAGAAGCATGGAGCCACGAAGAACACTTAAAACTTCTGCTTTAAGCTTGGGCCCTTAAAAGGAAAGCACCCCTTCACTCTGAAATCCGTTCGCAGAGCAGGGAGGATGGATGCGTTGGCAAAGAATCAGCAGCTAGATCGAGTTTCTACCAGATAAAGAGCTACTGAGCATAAGTAACTTGTTCATCTGAAAGAGATTTCTAGCGGTAGATTCTTAATCTTAGAATAGACACCGAAGCAATAACTCACTGGAGGTGAGGTTGTGACACGGATTAGACTAGAAAGTTCTGTAGGACTCGATGGTCAAAATTACCATCTCGTCAGACCTGGCTGTCCATGCAGTAGTGTTTTGTAAATGTGTGCAGGAAAGCCGACGTTGCTGCCAGACAGATATGCTGGACAGGAACTCTGCAAGCTAAAGTTGTGATCGCAGCCTTGGCTCTGGTGGAATGAGCTTGCAAACCCTCAGAAGTTTGATTTTTGACCAACACACAGCAGATTTTAATGCAGGGCATTATCCATCATGAGATGGTAAGTTTCTGTGCTGCCTTTTCTTTTTTAGCTACAGCATACCCAACAAAGACTTCATCAACCACCCAGAACTTTCTTGTGTGGTCAAGGTAGAATGACAGCACTCTTTTTGGGTCCAGCCGACGGAGTCTCTCCTCATCTTAGGAGGGGGAGTCACAGCATAAAAGGTAGGGAGGGTGATGGACTGGCCTACATGAAAGGGAGTTACCAACTTCAGTAGGAAGGATGCCCAGAGACAACATCCAGGGATAGTCACCACATACAGTGTAGGAAAACTATGCCTTGATTGGCTACAGAAATCCACACTTCCTGAAATTAAAAAAGCGTTTACTTGCGAGACTTCTTACTCGGACCTCGCAAACGACAAAAACATTTCATATACGCCGGTATATATTCTGCTTACAATGAAGCTTGGAAAATAACGTAAATGGAAACTGCAGAAAAAATACGAGAAATTGATCGTATTAATTTGGAGAAAGCTCTCTCTATAGTGGACAATGGGTTAATGACTGTCCTCCAGAATTTATTCTTTGGACAGCATTGTATCATCTGCGATTGATATAATAGAACAGGATTTCCTAATGTTACAACATGGCCAGTCTCAATTGCGTTCTATAATGCTACTAGGCTGGACGTTGCAAAATCTCCGTTCAGGCTATGTGCCATGGCGTCTAATCAATACCACGTCATTGTTTACTGTCTTTAACCTTACAGATAAACAAATCTCTTTGGCACAAAGAGGGCAGACTATACGGTGCTGAGCATTAAAAAACGGGATAGATTACCATTAACAGTTTCTGAGAAACCTGTCGTTGAATGGATAATACACGGCACAATCATGATACCAGTGACGATTTTCCAATTTCAGTATTGTCTACAGCATATACCAGTGGGCCTGTATGAAAGGTTGGGTAAAGGATACATTAAGTCAACCTGGTCTTTACCATACACACACAAATGTTGGAGTGGGGGAAAGGAAGTATTTCTTAGTACAAAAAATTGTAAAAACTCACTAAGCGGTACACTTTTATGTGAAGGTATTAACCTACATGGAGCCTGCAAAGGTATTTTAAATAATTTTCTTGCTACATGCACCGTACTCCAGCGGCCGTGATAGAACCAATTTTTAGGCTGCTTTCCAATGGGAGCTATGTTATGCTCAACGATCACAGCTGTTGTGGCATGTTGCCAGGAAAAGCCTATCTGGTTAGTGTGTCGGCCAGGGTCACTTGTTGGATGCAAGTATTGTATCCAAAGAGTACTACAGACAGGGAGACGGCGTTATGGCCTTCACTGAATATCTCTTCTATACGAATTGATACTTTAAGCAGAATGAAAGCCATTCTTTTACAACAAACTGTGCCACAGACCTCGTCTAGAGAAACGTATGATCTGCAGGTTGCAAGGACTTCTGCAGAGATACATGCATTATTATCAACTAACTGCCCATTACATTTCATAAAAATATTAGGTGAAATCTTAAACATGGCTGATACCAGTGGCATCGCACATGTATTTAAGACGATCTTTTCGGGACTGTAAACACCATTCGAAGCAGTCCTCGGCATTTTTCCAAATTTCGTGCACTCTGTGTTCGGCGGTCTGCCTCTTATTTTGGGACTCGTAGCAGGAATTCTATTTTTATTTCTCCTGCTCCGATGTGGCAAGTCCAGTCACTAGCGATACCCAGACTACCATGGAACAAGCTCTCCTAGCCATGCGGTATCCGGACACAATTACACAGATTCTCAGCTTGGCTCGTTTAAGAGATCTGTATACCACTTGGTTCCTTTCATTCAGACCAATCTGGCAAGATTGCATCTTACCTGTTGTACGATGCCTGCTTTGCGGAGAAGAATGCGTGTTAGACATCTGTCGTACACTTCCATCAGCACTGCCAACGGATGTTAACGCCTTGCTAGGTCCGGTAACGACTCATGCATCGTGTTGCCCCCAACGACTGCCAATCCTGATGACGGCATTCATTGAGATCTGTTTAAAATCTTAATTATAGCATTCAATGGCATTGGCCCGATTTACCTCATCAAACGGTTTCCACATTACAGTCCCGTAAGGACTTTAAGATCCTCAAGTTAGAATCTAATCAAGCCGTTAAAATTCAAACTTAAGACTAAAGGAGGCAAGTCTTTGTCTTTCTTATCTGGTAAAGCGTGGAATTCTATCCCTAACCATCTTAGAACTCTAACTCAGGAAAACCAATTCAGAAAACAACTCAAAACGTGGATCTTTTCGCTTTCTGATGATTATGCAATCTCCCTCATATAGCTTCCTGTTTGACTTTATTGCACACTGTTTAGTCAGCGCCAGGATGCTCCTTTCGGAGCGATTGTTTGCGCTTTAGAAATATACAAAAATATACAAAATATACAAATATAGATCTCACCAGTAAATCCAGCTATTGGTGAGGTACGTGGAACAACAGGCACACAGGTACCATCTACATCTAACATTGCTAATGCGACTGACGCTGACGGCGATGTTTCACATCTAAGCACATTTGATCTACTTGATGAAGTAGTTCCACTTTCACCAACTGTGGTAGATGTTTTCTTTGCCAGCTTAGATGATTTGATGTTTTCTCCCGACACCGAGAATATCTTTTGAAAGTGCACACAGCGTTACATGAACTCTGAAATTCGGCCTTCGTTTTTTTTAAAACAAACCCTCTAACTTGGGAACTCTATGTTTCTACAATCTACATTTGAAAACTTTTTCTCTTCATCACAGAATAGGCAGACCCTTTTCACTTGGCACAAAGTAATCTGCTTGAAGTAGAACTATTCTTAGAGAACAAGAAATTCATTTGATACTTCCTATAGACAAATATTTGGCATTATCTCATGAAAACACTGTCTATATATTATGCTATGGAATGGTCTCAACTTTTTTCTTCTGTAAATTTAGAGCCATTTCATAACTGTCATTTCATGTTTCATTTAGATAGCATTTTTTAATGACAGCCATTGCTTGTAAAATGCGTACAAGACAAATACTCATGTATGAGTATAAACCATGTTTAATGCATTTCGTGTATTTTGGGTGGGATTATAACCACATGCTTTAGTTATGTTTTCTATGCTTATAGATTTAGTAATATTAGACATAATACGTGGAGCGGGTGTTGTATAGCGTTTTAGGACCCAAGTATAATTTTCCCGTTTCATGCCCTTATATAGGTATACAATATTGTATCCTTATATAGGCATAGAAATCATAACCATATTAAGACATAGCTCAAGTAGTCCTAATACGGCTTGGCTACTTCCACTAGTTCCGAAAATCTACAACGATTTCTTGGAAATCGCCTTCAGCAGTCAGGGACTTCCCCCTGCATGAATATTGATTTATCCAAGAACTCATGGAGTTTTCAGAGAATTAAGTCTCTAATGACGTTATTATGTCCAATCTTACGTCAGACTCGGCACCTTCAAGGTATAAATATGCCCACACTTGTCCAAACAAACACACGGTGGTTTAGAGCAGTTCGACTATCTACTTGCCCGACGCGCCTTACTGCAGCAAGTGCCTAAGGAAGCCGACCCTCCAGCTGACGTACTGAGACGCTGAACTTTCTCCTGCCGAGAAATCCAGCTCCAGTGTTTCCAGGCTACCCTTGCGGGTTGCTGGGAAGTCAAGTCCTGAGAGAGAGATACCAGACCTCCTACATTCTAAAACCAAGGTACGGAGCTGATTAGACCCTAAGAGAATTCTTGCAATAGATTCTTGGCAAAGAATACTAAAACTAGGTTACACCTTACTTATTTCTTCCCTTGTACTAGACCTAGGTTAGGTACACCAGGGTAGGCGTATTTTAGAAGCACCAGTTGAGTACTTTTAGTCATTAATTATCACTGTATGTATTTTATGCATTTTAGGTATTTTATGGCTAAAGAAACCATATCATGCTTTTACAATATTATTTTATAATACTCTTCGTACTGTACGCTTTGTAGTTTACCGCAAGTATTACAATTGCAGCAGTTCATTTCTTATGCTTGAGAAAGAAGACTGTTCAATAAATATTTTATTGAAAACGCCCGCCACTTTTTTTCTCTGCACTTCTGGTGAAACGAAGCATGCACGATTGACTGAGTAAAATAACTATCTATTGTTTCCGCGACTCTGGAGATATATTTCTTATTCTTGGGAAACAAAGTTGTCATCTTTTGACAGGTTGTCAGAAACTATTCCCTTCTTGTTTATTCAAGAAAGTTTCTAGTGACCTCTGAGCTAGCTGGCACACACACAATTAAGTTTAGTGCATTCGGTAGAGACCTAGCCCTACGTCTAAACTACAGGATACACTATTCCAATGCGCAGAGCCTATTGGGAATATAGGAACTACACTACACTACCCTCGACCCAGTTTGCCTGGGTAGAGGGTAAGGTACGGAGGTTGAGATGACAGAGCTTGTAGCTCATGGGCACTTCCAGTAGATGTAATTGCCACTAGGAAGGCTAAGTTGAGGTCCCACTGTGGCACAATGAACAGAACTGGCGGAACACATGTTGACGACCTTTGAGAAACCTATTTACAATAGGGGATTTGAACAGGGATGGCTGATGGGACACCATGGACATGCCGATATGGCAGACAGATAACCTTTCAATGTGCCCAAAGCAGTGCCCTGCTGGGATAGGGTCAGAATAAACAAAAGAACCTGGGAAAGATGTGCAGATAGGGGATCAATATGTTTATCTGTACAATGTGCCACAAACTTGCTCCAACGGCAGGCATATATCATCTTGGTGGAGGGTCGACTGGCTGCCAAAATTACACTGCAAACATCGGGGTGGAGGTGGCGGTGATGGAGGGGGGGTTGAAAACTGTCAACTGTCGCTACTTAATTTACATTCATGAAGACGAAGTGTCTTCAGGTTTGGGAGCAGAATCATGCCCTAGATCGGTAACAGCGATTTTAGTGACCACTTCCCACAAGAGTTGAATATTCCAACAGGAGCCTGTCAAATCCCAAAAAACAGCAACTCCATCTTGCTAAGAAGAATAAGGTGCAACTCCAATAATATAGACACAATAGCAGCTGACGCCCAAACTCTATACAACCAAGGGCAAGTCAACTCAACCCATCCAATAGAAAGTGGCAAATATTTGTCAAAACTCTAGGAGACAAATACTCACAGTGCAACTGCCAGAAACAAGGGAAATCGGCAACCGCTCCAAATTATGTACAAAACAGTCCTGTCTCTAAAAAACTAAAACTAACTATAAATCAAACTTTTAAGCAACTACGTAAAATACCCAAACAATCGGAAATTGTAATGTACACCCCGCGAGATAAGGGCCTCATTAAAACGAAGGAGATGGAAGAAGAAAAGAGCAAAAGACGATGAACTTTGGGCGAAACTTAAGTTCGATGCAAACCAGAAAAACAGTGCTAACTTCTGGCAAACGGTCAACCGTTTGCTGCATCCCAATCACCAAGGCATTACTTCCAACATCATCGAATTCACCTGGGTAGACTACTTATCTAAACATTTCAACGACCAAGTACCAGAAACATCCATTCCCGAAGGCCTCCCGAGCCATGCGGTCACAAAAAACACCTTTAGGAAGGAAAGAAACCAAAAGCCCCAATATGACGTGGGTACAGAACCATCGAACCAACCACAGCCTGAGTTAGCTTCTGCATTAAGCCATAACTGCCCAATACATCTAGAAGATGTGTAAAAAACAACCCTGAACGAAGATATACGTAAACAAATCTTTAGAGGCAGACGAGCAGGTGCACCAGGACCGAATGACATACC
This sequence comes from Lissotriton helveticus, assembly GCF_964261635.1. Classification (NCBI taxonomy): domain Eukaryota; kingdom Metazoa; phylum Chordata; class Amphibia; order Caudata; family Salamandridae; genus Lissotriton; species Lissotriton helveticus. The sequence continues at coordinate 1,809,112,559 of NC_136061.1, forward strand.
TCCGTTGCTATACAAACAGGACCCTGACTTCTGGAGCTATGCACTAGTCCCAGTAATAGTGCACGCCATAAGATCAACTGAAGTCCCAGAGTCATGGCGAGGCTCTATCATCAGTCCCATATTCAAGCAAGGGGCGCGATCCGTGCCAAACAACTATCGCCTAATAGCCTTGATTGACACTGAGGCCAAATACTATGCAGGTATTTTACTTAAAGATCTGGTCGCCTGGTCCACAAAAAATAGCATTATACCAACGACCCAAACGGGTTTTCGTCAAGGGCAAGGAACCATAACTTACATTATGGCCTTAACCATGCTCATGGATGCCGCGAAGCAAGGCAAACAACCCTTGTATCTTTGCTTCATTGACTATTCAGCGGCCTTTGACCACGTAGATCGATTTAAACTCTGGTCAAAGCTCAAAGAATGGGGGATACCGTTAATCCTCCTAGACCAACTTGTACAGCTGCACACCGACACATGTGTCAGAATTAAACTAGGCGCTGGAAGGCATCTCTCGAAAAAAATGACAACAAGAAAGGGCTTAAAGCAAGGATGCGTCCTGGCCCCTAAACTCTTTAGCCTCTTCCTGGCGGACTTGCCGGCAGAACTGGATGCCTGCTCCTCACACTCCCCGAAGCTAGGCATCATGGTACTGACAAACTTAGTTTATGCCGACGACCTGGTGCTAATTAGCAGAAACACCGATTGGACTTCAGCACCTGTTAGATGCCACCCATAAATTCTCTCATAGGAACGCATTAAAAATAAATTTAAAAAAATCAAAAGATATGAGTGTAAACTACCATAAGAAGTCAAATCTCAGCTGGTACATGGAAGGCAAATGCATGGACCAAGTAACTTCCTACAAGTATTTGGGCGTACTTTTAGATGAAAACAATTCTTTTAAAAAACAGCTTGAAGCCTTACGAAGGAAGGGAGTAATGACCTGCTTGGCATTAAAGCCCCTGAAGAAACTGCTGCTGGATTTAACTTTAGACCCCCTTTTAAAAGTCCTACAAGCAAAACGACAGCCAGTCATCACCTAAGGGAGTGAATCCATGACAGGCCGAGATGCTGCCACTCTTGACAGCATAATCTCTACCTCCAATCGGGCGATATTCCAGCTCCCAAAAGACGTCTCACCAACTCAAATAAGGCTGGAATTCGGAATCCAGAAACAGGAAATAGAAAGGCAGGGAGCTTTCTTAAAGAGTAGGCACAAAATTAGAGGTAGGGAGACAGGGTCCTTGAACAATCACCTTTGGCTAGAGCTGTCCCGCACAGGAAAATTGCCAGCTACCGTCTACCTTCAGAACTCCCTGCAGTCCCTCGGTCTGGCAGACGCTTGGAATGCTTCAATAAGCCATCCGGTCTTCAAAAAAATAGTAACAAAATCTACTAAGATCATATCAGCTATCGAGGACAAGAAATCGGTATCCAAGAGAGCTCACGGCTGGATCGTGCTTAACAACTATGAAGTTCTAAAACCTCAGCCCTACCTCAAGGTTGGAACTAAGCTGGCGACCAAAGAAAAATTTAAGTCTACGGCTGGGTGTCGGCCCGATCAACCCATTTATGTCACCGTGGGAAAGAAGAGGGGCCTTTCACTCCTGCCGTTTGTGTGCGAATGACACTTTAACTTTGATTCATATTATATGCATATGCAAGAAGCCAGATGACATACGGAAAAGTCTGTTAAAACCACTATTTAACTTGCATGGTGTAAGGTCCTGCAGGCAGGCAGTGATGCTGTGTTTTAATCCCGCCCTAGTGCAGCTAAACTGTCGCCTAACAAAATTCATTAATCTGATAGCACTGAGACTGAAAAACACTTGCTCTTCACAGTAGAGACATACTAAAGACTACAGTAGAAACTGAACTGGACCACTATCGGCTTCAAATTATACAGCTTAATTAATAACTTCAAACAACGCTGCAAACCTGAGCCAGCAGTGTTAGCACAATAGGACTAATTTAATGTCTTTGTTAATGTTAATGTTAATGTTAGGTGGTGTTTTGTATAGCGCTCGGCTACTCCTAGGAGTGTCCCGGCGCTTTTTGACCTACAGTGAAAATAGGGTGACAAGTGGCAAGGGAGCAGGCCTACTGAGCAAAAAGCCAGGATTTTAGGTCCTTCCTAAAGGCCAACAATTTGGTATTCCTAAGAAGAGTAATCGGCAGGGTATTCCAGAGCTGAGGCGCCAGACACTTGAAAGACCGGCCACCAGTCCGTACTCTTCTTAGGACTGGGACCACCGCCAGAGCCTGCAACTCTGACCTTAGAGATCTGGCAGGCTGATAGAGAGCCAGCCGCTTCTGAATGTATTTGGCCCCAGTAGCATGAAAAGCCTTGTGGGCCAAAGTAAGTGCCTTAAAAACAATCCGTTTCCGGATAGGCAACCAGTGAAGAGTGTACAGGAGGTCAGACACTCTGGCTCGCCTATGTAGGCCAAAAATGGCCCGAGCCGCCGAGTTCTGAACCACTGTAGACGTTGGAGAAGATACTCCGGCAGGCCCAAGTACAGGACATTGGCATAATCAAGCCGCGATCCAATAAGGGCTTGCACTGTAGTTTTCCTGTGTGCCAACGAAAGTAAGGGAAGGAACTTACGGAGCATCTTAAGGAGGCCGAAACATGTTCCTGCTAAACCAAGAATCAGGGACTTCAGCGTTAGGCCGTTATCGATTTTAACTCCAAGATTCTTGGCCATCATAGATGCCGCTGAGGGAGGAAACATATTTACAGGCCACCAATCCTGCCAGCTTGGATCAGATCGACAGCCAAAAAAGAGGACCTCAGATTTATCTGAGTTACACTTGAGGCTGTTTAGCTGGAACCATTTAAAAACAGCCCCAAGGCACTCTTGGATGTTCTCGCCGTTGAACTCAGACCCCTTCCCACACGTGAAGAGGAGCGGAGTGTCGTCGGCATACGACACGATCTGGGCCCCGAACGACTCCGCCAGTGCCGCCAGAGGGGTCATAAAGATATTAAAAAGAGTAGGGCTCTGGGGAACTCCGACCTCCAGTGGCGGCACTACCGCCGTACAAGGGGGGGCCCAGACCATTTGGCAGCGGCCCGCTAAAAAAGATCTGAACCAGCTGAGTACCGCCCCCCCGCAGACCGATCTCACTAAGTCTGGTAAGGAGACCCTCATGGGGAAAGGTGTCAAAGGCCGCCGACAAGTCGAGCATCAGCAACATGGCCTTTCCACCTGCATCCAATACCTCCTTGATTGCCTCCGTAACTTCCAGCAGCGCTGTCTCGGTGCTCAAGTTGGTACGGAAGCCGGATTGAGTGGAATGTAACAGATTGTGGCTTTCAAGAAAACTAGAGAGAGATGTATGTACATGTTTCTCCACGATTTTAGCAAAGGCTGGCAAGAGGGAAATAGGCCTATAGTTAGCATAGACCTCCGGGTCTATTCTAAAACAAAGGTTTTTTATCTTGTATCTATTTTTTTAACAGTTTTATCTAACACTATTCTTTTTGACATCAGCCTGTAATGTTATGAATGCAACGGTTTTAATCAATCATGCATAATAAATACTTACTTACTTATTGCTGCAACAGAAGATCCTCCCGAAGAAGCAACCTGATCGGAGGACTCATACTTATGCTCATGCTCAACAGCTCAAGATGCCAGAATCTCTGTGCCCAATCTGGAGCCACAAGAATGACTTGGACCTGGACGTTCAAGATCTTGGGAACTCTGGGCAGAATTAGTACTGGCAGAAAAGCGTGAAGGATGCCTGAGCTCCACTGAAGATGAAAATCAGCTCTGAGTGAGATACGCCTTGGAAATTTCAGCAACCAAAATTGCTTACATTCGATCTATCCGCCTCCCTCGAGAACGAGCATACAGGTTCTCCCCATTCTTGGAAGAGATCTTGCACCACCTCCAGATGGAGACGCCATTTGTGATCCGCTAGGCATCTTCGGTTGAGTTTGTCCGCCCTAGCGTTCGGAGAACCTGCCTGCCATTTGTTGAACCTCCAGGGATTTGCCCTACTGTTCCAGCCATGACCAGAGGTGCAGCACCTCTTGAAAAAGGGTCCACTACCCCACCCTGCTCTGTTTGTTGCAATACCATACGGGGGCTGTTTCGTCCATGAAAACCTGTACCAGCGTTCCACCGATTGAAAGTAGAAGGGCTTTCAATGCAAGCCGGATCACTTAGAGGTCCAACAGGTTGATGTGAAGCTCTGTTTTCCATCTCTCTGAGATGGCCGCCCCATCCCAAGAGTGAAGCATCCATCACTACAGTCAACTCTGGCCGGGGAAGGGAGAGGGTCTGTCACTGTCCCAATCGAGGTTTGTAAGCCACCACAGCAGGTCTTGTTCAGTCCCCAAAGCGATCTGGACCATGTAGGGGAGATTCCCCTGATGATGTGCCCACTGAAACTTCAGGTCTCACTGTAGCGCCCTCATATGCCAATGGGTATGTGTCACAAGAAGGATGGAGGAGGCTATGAAACCCAGCAGCCTCTGAGTCAATCTCACCGTAACAGTACAGAGGCTGAAACATCAGTATCATAGAATGAATATCCTGCACTCGCCATTTGGGAGAATTAGCCCAAAACTGCACCGTATCAAGGCTAGCTCCGACGAAAGTGTCCGAGCGGAAGTCAGATGTGACTTTGGCACATTGATAGTGAACCACAGCTAGTGCAGGAGGTCTTACGTAGTCTAGAAGTGGGAGACAACTGCCTGGGCCTACCTTCTCTTCATCAGCCAGTCAGTCATCGACATAGGGGAAGACTGGCATCCCTTATCTTCAAAGATGAGCTGCAACCGCTGCCATCACCTTGGTGTACATCCTAGGGGCTCTGTAAGACCACCAGGGAGCACAGCAAACTGAAGGTGCTCGAGGGCCAGCGAGAACAGCAGATAATGTTCGTGGGTACACAGGACTGGAATAGTATGGATCCTGCAAATTCAACGCTACCATTCAATCACTTGGGCCAAGGGCAGACAGAACATAAGCAAGCGTAAGCATTTTGAATTTCTCCTTTTTCAGGAAGAACTTGAGGATATGCAGTGCTACGATAGGACAAAGGACTCTGTCCTTTTTGCGCACCAGAAAGCAGTGGGAATAACAACCACGACCTACTTCTGGCGTTGGTACCCTCTCTATGGCTTCCTTGACCAAGAGAACTGCTACTTCCTGGAGGACTAAGGAGAGATGGTCCTACATCCGCCTGCTGCAAATGGGTGGCATGAGTGGAGGGGTAGACACAAAGGAGAGGGAGTAGCCCTTTTGAACAATCTGTCGAACCCAGTGCTCTGATGTTATCGGCCTCCAATGGTCCAGGTAATTGCGTATCCTGCCTCCCACTGGTTGCCCATAATGGTCAGTGGGGAAACTAAAGAAGCCTGGAGGCTGCAGCTACCAGCAAGGTCAAAGTGACTCACCATGAGCAGTCAGAGCAGGCCCTGAGCGAGCAGGAGAGCCCACTGGAGCCAAGAAGACCCTCACGAGGACCCAAGGGGCAAAGGCACAGGGGTCGCAACAGGACCTCGAGCAGCTCACCAAAGGATGCAGGCACATGGTGCAAAGTATGAGGTGCAGGGTGCTTGAGGCTGGAACTTCTTGGAGCCCAAAGTCTCTGGAAAAGAGAGTCAACAAGTCTTGGTAATGGCAAGTCTATGCGATGCACAGGGGTACTGCTCCAGGGAAGTGACTCCTTCACTTTAAGGGAGATTTCTTCAGGTGTCTTAGAGGTCAACAGGCCTGAAGAGTACATGTATGGAGCACAAGCATAGACGACCCAGAAGACTGGCAGGACGATGAGACCAGGAGGAGTCTTCCCAGTTACAGTCCACGTTCCCAAAGCGAAAACCAATGAAGTCCAAAGTGCCCAGACGGTTGAAGATGAAGTGGGTTCGGAACTGAATCTAGTCGCACAATTAATCTAGGGACCCACCTACAGGCAAGCACTTAAGTACCCTAAGGAAAGGTTTGGGACGATACAGGGGTGTCTCCCAGGGGAGGTGCTAGACAGTGGGGAGGATACTCCCACGTCTTTTATCCAGTTTCACGACAGACCCGGAGCAAACTGCTTCCTGAACTGATTTTAACTGGAGTATGCAAGGAGGGCACAAATGTGCGTTTCAAAGCAGTCTATTGGTGCTAGCAAGTGCCCCCACCTTATCCCAATACAATAAGTCCTGTTCTGGGACAGGAAACCTATTGTACTGCCTTCTCCTGCTCGAGCTTGACTCAGCAGCAGGAGGGCAGAACCGTGTCTCTGTTGGGCAGCTGCGATAGTTTGCTCTCCGGGTTTGGAAGACTGGTACCAGGAGCACGGAGGGCCTCCTGGAGGAGCTTCACAGTATCTGGAATCAAACCTCATCACCATTTACGGTGTTGGGGTATGATTCCAACATATTTGATACCAAACACGACAGGGTTCGTTACAGCCAGTTTAGAGTTAGCCATCGCGTACTGAAGAATGGCGACTCTATATATCGTAATGGCTGATGCACTTAAAACCCGGGAGAATTAACTCACTGGATTGTAGGGATGTCCTGCTCATGCAGGGGTACCCTTACACTTATAAGCGGGCACTCTGCCTTCAGGATTGAAAAGCCTGCCTTAGGGGTGACTTATAGTACAGTGACCTCAGATATAAGGAAATTATATCTGCCATAAGAGGTACTTGCACCAGCTTACACAGGCTGCAATGGAGGGCCTGTAGGCACAATTTGAGTGGTCTCCCATGGGTGGCATAATACATGCTTGAGTCCATGTGGGACGCTAGTGTACCTATGCCCTGGGTACCTCGGTATCATTTTCTAGGGACTTTCAAGGGTACACCAGTAGCCAATCTGGGGTGTATCTAAGTACTCACCATGTACAATTTAGGGAAGAAGCCCAGAAACTTGGGTCCTGATTAGCAGAATCCCAATCACACTAGTCAGACAAAAATAGCAACACTAGGTAAAAGGTGGGGATAACCATGCAGAAGGACCCTACCTTCCTACAATCACCAACAAAGAAACCACTCTGCCTAGCGAGTCGGTCGTGTCCAGACAACATTGAATTGTGAACTTAGCAGTCTCTTTCCCATCTGCCACAGCTTGGGAGAGTATGGCCTGGGCCTCCTCCGAGACCATGGGCAGCATATGTGCAACAGAATTCCAAAGGAAATTGGAGTAACGTCCCAAAAGGTATGAGGTGAACACAGATTGCAATGCCAGGCTGGCGGGAGAAAATATTTTTTTACCCAAGGTGTCCAGCCTTTGGGATTCTATATCTGGTTGGGTGGTAGGGAATAAGCCAGGATTTACACATGAAGTGGGGTCTTGGACCACCAATCTCTCTGGGGTGGGGTGAGGAAAGAGGGGTCCAATGGGGCGGGACAATGGAAGCAGGCAATTGTACGAGTACGATGTATCTGGTAGAGATGATTCGAGCTGCAGATACCTTCACGTAGAATTATCCCTAGGCATGAGACAGGATCTGGCAACTTTTTGCCACAGCATCCCTGCGCGCCGGGGGCGGGGCGGCATCAAGCGACTCCGCCCAGGTGTCCTCCGCGTACGTGATGTCAGTGAGGTCACATAAGCCCCACCCCGGTGCACCTACGTCAGTTTTCTTCGGAGAACTTTTCCGCGCCACAAAGCGGAGCCACCAGACAAAAAACTGTGGGAGCATGGGAACAGTGTGCGAAAGAGTGGAGACAACAACACCATATGAAACAGCGTAACACTGCAATGTCTAAAGGCAGGGGCAGAAGAAAGACAAGAGCAGAGCCCTGAGCAGCCACCCTGCGAGTATATAGACAGCCTCCCCACCACACCCCCGGGGACAAGGAACATGAGTAAAAAGTCATGACACATGTGGCAGGCCTACCACCCCCATCCAGAAACAAGGAAGGGGAGCCAGTCCCAAGAAAGACAGAAACAACAAACTTCCAAGCCACCTTTGCATAGAGGGCAACCACCCCCCAAGGAAAAAGGGCATGGTACGGCCAGGGGACCCCTATTCAGAGGTTAGCAGAGGGGCCAGGACCCCTATCAGCAAGAGGAAGGGAGGGAGGGGAGGGAATGACAGATTGAAGGCAAACCCCCCCCAAACCTGGAGTAGGCAGAGCTGCGGGGCAAAGCGCACCTTAACTCCATCCTTCAAGAACCAAGAGGAGGAATGAATCCCAACCAGATGGAGCCACCCGTCAAGAGCAAAGGAAGGCACTCACAGGAGGCACAGCCCCCCCACCGGGAGGCGAGTACCGAAGACCAACCCAAGGTTCCTCGCAGAATGGGGAGGAAGGGCAGGCCGTGAAGGAATCTGTGGCTAGAATCGTCTCCACCAGATACATTGTTACCGAAGGTAAGTAACTCGTACATCTGATAGACTACTAGTCGCAGATCCCTTCACGTAGAATAGATACCCTAGCAATACCCCCGGGGAAGGAGGGTCTGCCAAATGACCCCACCAGCCTGAACAGAACAGAGGGTATCACATGGGACCAGATTTGCGGACCAGGTAGGTAACCTCGTACCTGCCAGGCCAGAGAAACCCCCACAAGTAGAACACCACCGACCCCAAGAGGATGTAGGCGGAAGAAAGAAGACTGAAGAGGCCAGTACACTCACAGCAGAGGAACCAAGGGCAAGTCCAGAGAGGCCGAGCACCCCACTCCCCTACAAGGCAACAGAGCAACCATCCAATGCCAAGACAGGAAGAGGAGGAAGAAGAAGCCGACAGGGACCGGGGAAAACGCGAGAAAGGAAGGCGAGCCCCCTCCAGATAGAAGGCAACAGGCCAGCCAGAACGGCACCGGCAGTCATAAGCCGCCAGAAGCAAGAAGAACAGCCCGGGGCCCCAGAAGACCGGGCAGGCGACTCCTGACAAGGGAGTACACAGATTCATCCCAGCCCCCAGGACGGGAGCAAGAAGGTGAGGAAATGCCCGGACACAGCACTACGAGGGGCCGCGCACACAACCTCAAGAAGCAAAGCAACATACATAAATGCCATGGAGAACCGGCACCAAAAGGCGACCAGAACTCCCTAGCAGAGCGCAGCTATATAACAGCTACAGCTACTCCACATAGTGTACGTTAAGTCCCAAGATAAGGGAACGCTCTTTGGAAGAACTTCTACAGCAGAGGAAAAAACAAAAAGAACCTTTGGGGAAAGAAACCCCTGCGGAAGGCTTGTTAAGCGGCCCAAGACAGAACAGAAGGCCTAATCTCAGGGCTAAGTCTGTGCAGCAACTCCAGCAAAAACACACACACACACACACACACACACACACACACACACACACAACAAGGTGCCGTCCAGCAGTCAACAATGCCACAGTCCCAGCAAGAAGGACTCAGATGGCCATAAAACGCGCTCCACAGCAAGGTCAACCGGCCCACAGAAAAGCCCAGAACCAGCTCAACTCAGCAGTCACTGAGGAGGGTAAGGAGGTGGAGAAGGATAAGGCAGTGGAGGAGGAGGATGGAGCCCTGCCAGGAACCTTTGGATGGCGGAGTCAGCCGGGGCATGGAATGACAAGCTGCCATCAAATGGAAAATCAATCAGCCGCTCCCGGATATTTTCAGGGAACACACCCTCCCGAAAACAAGCATGGCGACGGAGGGCGACTGAGGAAGCCATTGACCCGGCCCAGCACCTCCGAGATGTCCAGAGCAGAGCGGAGAATAAACACGGCTAGCTCCCGGCCTTCCAGCACATGATGCCGTAAATCCACCTGAACTGTCTCTTGGGAAGCAGCGGATCCCAAAGACTCAGCCGAGTCCCACAAACAAGAGGAGGCCCTAGCCAACACACATAAGGTGTTAAGTGCCCATAGGGCAGCGCTGGTCGAGGAGAACATCTTGCGCCTCCAAGAGTCCAACCAGCGGGTCTCCCGGGGCGGCGGAGTCAACTTCAAACAACGCTGCAAACCTGAGCCAGCAGTGCGAGCACAATAGGACTAATTTAATGTCTTTGTTAATGTTAATGTTAGGTGGTGTTTTGTATAGCGCTCGGCTACTCCTAGGAGTGTCCCGGCGCTTTTTGACCTACAGTGAAAACAGGGTGACAAGTGGCAAGGGAGCAGGCCTACTGAGCAAAAAGCCAGGATTTTAGGTCCTTCCTAAAGGCCAACAATTTGGTATTCCTAAGAAGAGTAATCGGCAGGGTATTCCAGAGCTGAGGCGCCAGACGCTTGAAAGACCGGCCACCAGTCCGTACTCTTCTTATGACTGGGACCACCGCCAGAGCCTGCAACTCTGACCTCAGAGATCTGGCAGGCTGATAGAGAGCCAGCCGCTTCTGAATGTATTTGGCCCCAGTAGCATGAAAAGCCTTGAGGGCCAAAGTAAGTGCCTTAAAAACAATCCGTTTCCGGATAGGCAACCAGTGAAGAGTGTACAGGAGGTCAGACACTCTGGCTCGCCTATGTAGGCCAAAAATGGCCCGAGCCGCCGAGTTCTGAACCACCTGTAGACGTTGGAGAAGATACTCCGGCAGGCCCAAGTACAGGACATTGGCATAATCAAGCCGCGATCCAATAAGGGCTTGCACTGTAGTTTTCCTGTGTGCCAACGAAAGTAAGGGAAGGAACTTACGGAGCATCTTAAGGAGGCTGAAACATGTTCCTGCTAAACCAACAATCTGGGACTTCAGCGTTAGGCCGTTATCGATTTTAACTCCAAGATTCTTGGCCATCATAGATGCCGCTGAGGGAGGAAACATATTTACAGGCCACCAATCCTGCCAGCTTGGATCAGATCGACAGCCAAAAAAGAGGACCTCAGATTTATCTGAGTTACACTTGAGGCTGTTTAGCTGGAACCATTTAAAAACAGCCCCAAGGCACTCTTGGATGTTCTCGCCGTTGAACTCAGACCCCTTCCCACACGTGAAGAGGAGCGGCGTGTCGTCGGCATACGACACGATCTGGGCCCCGAACGACTCCGCCAGTGCCGCCAGAGGGGTCATAAAGATATTAAAAAGAGTAGGGCTCTGGGGAACTCCGACCTCCAGTGGCGGCACTACCGCCAAACAAGGGGGGGCCCAGACCATTTGGCAGCGGCCCGCTAAAAAAGATCTGAACCAGCTGAGTACCGTCCCCCCGCAGACCGATCTCACTAAGTCTGGTAAGGAGACCCTCATGGGGAACGGTGTCAAAGGCCGCCGACAAGTCGAGCATCAGCAACATGGCCTTTCCACCTGCATCCAATACCTCCTTGATTGCCTCCGTAACTTCCAGCAGCGCTGTCTCTGTGCTCAAGTTGGTACGGAAGCCGGATTGAGTGGAATGTAACAGATTGTGGCTTTCAAGAAAACTGAGAGAGATGTATGTACATGTTTCTCCACGATTTTAGCAAAGGCTGGCAAGAGGGAAATAGGCCTATAGTTAGCATAGACCTCCGGGTCTATTCTAAAACAAAGGTTTTTTATCTTGTATCTATTTTTTTAACAGTTTTATCTAACACTATTCTTTTTGACATCAGCCTGTAATGTTATGAATGCAACGGTTTTAATCAATCATGCATAATAAATACTTACTTACTTATTGCTACAACAGAAGATCCTCCCGAAGAAGCAACCTGATCGGAGGACTCATACTTATGCTCATGCTCAACAGCTCAAGATGCCAGAATCTCAGTGCCCAATCTGGAGCCACAAGAATGACTTGGACCTGGACGTTCAAGATCTTGAGAACTCTGGGCAGAATTAGTACTGGCAGAAAAGCGTGAAGGATGCCTGAGCTCCACTGAAGATGAAAATCAGCTCTGAGTGAGATACGCCTTGGAAATTTCAGCAACCAAAATTGCTTACATTCGATCTATCCGCCTCCCTCGAGAACGAGCATACAAGGTTCTCCCCATTCTTGGAAGAGATCTTGCACCACCTCCAGATGGAGACGCCATTTGTGATCCGCTAGGCATCTTCGGTTGAGTTTGTCTGCCCTAGCGTTCGGAGAACCTGCCTGCCATTTGTTGAACCTCCAGGGATTTGCCCTACTGTTCCAGCCATGACCAGAGGTGCAGCACCTCTTGAAAAAGGGTCCACTACCCCACCCTGCTCTGTTTGTTGCAATACCATATGGGGGCTGTTTCGTCCATGAAAACCTGTACCAGCGTTCCACCGATTGAAAGTAGAAGGGCTTTCAATGCAAGCCGGATCACTTAGAGGTCCAACAGGTTGATGTGAAGCTCTGTTTTCCATCTCTCTGAGATGGCCGCCCCATCCCAAGAGTGACGCATCCATCACTACAGTCAACTCTGGCCGGGGAAGGGAGAGGGTCTGTCACTGTCCCAATCGAGGTTTGTAAGCCACCACAGCAGGTCTTGTTCAGTCCCCACAGCGATCTGGACCATGTAGGGGAGATTCCCCTGATGTTGTGCCCACTGAAACTTCAGGTCTCACTGTAGCGCCCTCATATGCCAATGGGTATGTGTCACAAGAAGGATGCAGGAGGCTATGAAACCCAGCAGCCTCTGAGTCAATCTCACCGAAACACAGTACAGAGGCTGAAACATCAGTATCATAGAATGAATATCCTGCACTCGCCATTTGGGAGAATTAGCCCAAAACTGCACCGTATCAAGGCTAGCTCCGACTAAAGTGTCCGAGCGGAAGTCAGATGTGACTTTGGCACATTGATAGTGAACCACAGCCAGTGCAGGAGGTCTTACGTAGTCTAGAAGTGGGAGACAACTGCCTGGGCCTACCTTCTTTTCATCAGCCAGTCAGTCATCGACATAGGGGAAGACTGGCATCCCTTATCTTCAAAGATGAGCTGCAACCGCTGCCATCACCTTGGTGTACATCCTAGGGGCTCTGTAAGACCACCAGGGAGCACAGCAAACTGAAGGTGCTCGAGGGCCAGCGAGAACAGCAGATAATGTTCGTGGGTACACAGGACTGGAATAGTATGGATCCTGCAAATTCAACGCTACCATTCAATCACTTGGTCCAAGGGCAGACAGAACATGAGCAAGGGTAAGCATTTTGAATTTCTCCTTTTTCAGGAAGAACTTGAGGATATGCAGTGCTACGATAGGACAAAGGACTCTGTCCTTTTTGCGCACCAGAAAGCAGTGGGAATAACAACCACGACCTACTTCTGGCGTTGGTACCCTCTCTATGGCTTCCTTGACCAAGAGAACTGCTACTTCCTGGAGGACTAAGGAGAGATGGTCCTCCATCAGCCTGCTACAAATGGGTGGCATGAGTGGAGGGGTAGACACAAAGGAGAGGGAGTAGCCCTTTTGAACAATCTGTCGAACCCAGTGCTCTGATGTTATCGGCCTCCAATGGTCCAGGTAATTGCGTATCCTGCCTCCCACTGGTTGCCCATAATGGTCAGTGGGGAAACTAAAGAAGCCTGGAGGCTGCAGCTACCAGCAAGGTCAAAGTGACTCACCATGAGCAGTCAGAGCAGGCCCTGAGCGAGCATGAGAGCCCACTGGAGCCAAGAAGACCCTCAAGAGGACCCAAGGGGCAAAGGCACAGGGGTCGCAACAGGACCTCGAGCAGCTCACCAAAGGATGCAGGCACATGGTGCAAAGTATGAGGTGCAGGGTGCTTGAGGCTGGAACTTCTTGGAACCCAAAGTCTCTGGAAAAGAGAGTCAAAAAGTCTTGGTAATGGCAAGTCTATGCGATGCACAGGGGTACTGCTCCAGGGAAGTGACTCCTTCACTTTAAGGGAGATTTCTTCAGGTGTCTTAGATGTCAACAGGCCTGAAGAGTACATGTATGGAGCACAAGCATAGACGACCCAGAAGACTGGCAGGACGATGAGACCAGGAGGAGTCTTCCCAGTTACAGTCCACGTTCCCAAAGCGAAAACCAATGAAGTCCAAAGTGCCCAGACGGTTGAAGATGAAGTGGGTTCGGATCTGAATCTAGTCGCACGATTAATCTAGGGACCCACCTACAGGCAAGCACTTAAGTACCCTAAGGAAAGGTTTGGGACGATACAGGGGTGTCTTCCAAGGGAGGTGCTAGACAGTGGGGAGGATACTCCCACGTCTTTTATCCAGTTTCACGACAGACCCGTAGCAAACTGCTTCCTGAACTGATTTTAACTGGAGTATGCAAGGAGGGCACAAATGTGCGTTTCAAAGCAGTCTATTGGTGCTAGCAAGTGCCCCCACCTTATCCCAATACAATAAGTCCTGTTCTGGGACAGGAAACCTATTGTACTGCCTTCTCCTGCTCGAGCTTGACTCAGCAGCAGGAGGGCAGAACCGTGTCTCTGTTGGGCAGCTGCGATAGTTTGCTGTCCGGGTTTGGAAGACTGGTACCAGGAGCACGGAGGGCCTCCTGGAGGAGCTTCACAGTATCTGGAATCAAACCTCATCACCATTTACGGTGTTGGGGTATGATTCCAACATATTTGATACCAAACACGACAGGGTTCGTTACAGCCAGTTTAGAGTTAGCCATTGCGTACTGAAGAATGGCGACTCTATATATCGTAATGGCTGATGCACTTAAAACCCGGGAGAATTAACTCACTGGATTGTAGGGATGTCCTGCTCATGCAGGGGTACCCTTACACTTATAAGCTGGCACTCTGCCTTCAGGATTGAAAAGCCTGCCTTAGGGGTGACTTATAGTACAGTGACCTCAGATATAAGGAAATTATATCTGCCATAAGAGGTACTTGCACCAGCTTACACAGGCTGCAATGGAGGGCCTGTAGGCACAATTTGAGTGGTCTCCCATGGGTGGCATAATACATGCTTCAGTCCATGGGGGACGCTAGTGTACCTATGCCCTGGGTACCTCGGTATCATTTTCTAGGGACTTTCAAGGGTACACCAGTAGCCAATCTGGGGTGTATCTAAGTACTCACCATGTACAATTTAGGGAAGAAGCCCAAAAACTGGGGTCCTGATTAGCAGAATCCCAATCACACTAGTCAGAAAAAAATAGCAACACTAGGTAAAAGGTGGGGATAACCATGCAGAAGGACCCTACCTTCCTACAATCACCAACAAAGAAACCACTCTGCCTAGCGAGTCGGTCGTGTCCAGACAACATTGAATTGTGAACTTAGCAGTCTCTTTCCCATCTGCCACAGCTTGGGAGAGTATGGCCTGGGCCTCCTCCGAGACCATGGGCAGCACATGTGCAACAGAATTCCAAAGGAAATTGGAGTAACGTCCCAAAAGGTATGAGGTGAACACAGATTGCAATGCCAGGCTGGCGGGAGAAAATATTTTTTTGCCCAAGGTGTCCAGTCTTTGGGATTCTATATCTGGTTGGGTGGTAGGGAATACGCCAGGATTTACACATGCAGTGGGGTCTTGGACCACCAATCTCTCTGGGGTGGGGTGAGGAAAGAGGGGTCCAATGGGGCGGGACAATGGAAGCAGGCAATTGTCCGAGTACGATGTATCTGGTAGAGATGATTCGAGCTGCAGATACCTTCACGTAGAATTATCCCTAGGCATGAGACAGGATCTGGCAACTGTTTGCCCCAGCATCCCTGCGCGCCGGGGGGCGGGGCGGCATCAAGCGACTCCGCCCAGGTGTCATCCGCGTACGTGATGTCAGTGAGGTCACATAAGCCCCACCCCGGTGCACCTACGTCAGTTTTCTTCGGAGGACTTTTCCGCGCCACAACGCGGAGCCACCAGACAAAAAACTGTGGGAGCATGGGAACAGTGTGCGAAAGAGTGGAGACAACAACACCATATGAAACAGCGTAACACTGCAATGTCTAAAGGCAGGGGCAGAAGAAAGACAAGAGCAGAGCCCTGAGCAGCCACCCTGCGAGTATATAGACAGCCTCCCCACCACACCCCCGGGGACAAGGAACATGAGTAAAAAGGCATGACACATGTGGCAGGCCTACCACCCCCATCTAGAAACAAGGAAGGGGAGCCAGTCCCAAGACAGACAGAAACAACAAACTTCCAAGCCACCTTTGCATAGAGGGCAACCACCCCCCAAGGAAAAAGGGCATGGTACGGGCAGGGGACCCCTATTCAGAGGTTAGCAGAGGGGCCAGGACCCCTAGCAGCAAGAGGAAGGGAGGGAGGGGAGGGAATGACAGGTTGAAGGCAAACCCCCCCAAACCTGGAGTAGGCAGAGCTGCGGGGCAAAGCGCACCTTAACTCCATCCTTCAAGAACCAAGAGGATTAATGAATCCCAACCAGATGGAGCCACCCGTCAAGAGCAAAGGAAGGCACTCACAGGAGGCACAGCCCCCCCACCGGGAGGCGAGTACCGAAGACCAACCCAAGGGTCCTCGCAGAATGGGGAGGAAGGGCAGGCCGTGAAGGAATCTGTGGCTAGAATCGTCTCCACCAGATACATTGTTACCGAAGGTAAGTAACTCGTACATCTGATAGACTACTAGTCGCAGATCCCTTCACGTAGAATTGATACCCTAGCAATACCCCCGGGGAAGAAGGGTCTGCCAAATGACCCCACCAGCCTGAACAGAACAGAGGGTATCACATGGGACCAGATTTGCGGACCAGGTAGGTAACCTCGTACCTGCCAGGCCAGAGGAACCCCCACAAGTAGAACACCACCGACCCCAAGAGGATGTAGGTGGAAGAAAGAAGACTGAAGAGGCCCGTACACTCACAGCAGAGGAACCAAGGGCAAGTCCAGAGAGGCCGAGCACCCCACTCCCCTACAAGGCAACAGAGCGTCCATCCAATGCCAAGACAGGAAGAGGAGGAAGAAGAAGCCGCCGACAGGGACCGGGGAAAACGAGAGAAAGGAAGGCGAGCCCCCTCCAGATAGAAGGCAACAGGCCAGCCAGAACGGCACCGGCAGTCATAAGCCGCCAGAAGCAAGAAGAACAGCCCGGGGCCCCAGAAAACCGGGCAGGCGACTCCTGACAAGGGAGTACACAGATTCATCCCAGCCCCCAGGACGGGAGCAAGAAGGTGAGGAAATGCCCGGACACAGCACTACGAGGGGCCGCGCACACAACCTTAAGAAGCAAAGCAACATACATAAATGCCATGGAGAACCGGCACCAAAAGGCGACCAGATCTACCTAGCAGAGCGCAGCTATATAACAGCTACAGCTACTCCACATAGTGTACGTTAAGTCCCAAGATAAGGGAACGCTCTTTGGAAGAACTTCTACAGCAGAGGAAAAAACAAAAAGAACCTTTGGGGAAAGAAACCCCTGCGGAAGGCTTGTTAAGCAGCCCAAGACAGAACAGAAGGCCTAATCTCAGGGCTAAGTCTGTGCAGCAACTCCTGCAAAAACACACACACACACACACACACACACACACACACACACACAACAAGGTGCCGTCCAGCAGTCAACAATGCCACAGTCCTAGCAAGAAGGACTCAGATGGCCATAAAACGCGCTCCACAGCAAGGTAAACCGGCCCACAGAAAAGCCCAGAACCAGCTCAACTCAGCAGTCGCTGAGGAGGGTAAGGAGGTGGAGAAGGATAAGGCAGTGGAGGAGGAGGAGGAGGAGGAGGATGGAGCCCTGCCAGGAACCTTTGGATGGCGGAGTCAGCCGGGGCATGGAATGACAAGCTGCCATCAAATGGAAAATCAATCAGCCGCTCCCGGATATTTTCAGGGAACACGCCCTCCTGAAAACAAGCATGGTGACGGAGGGTGACTGAGGAAGCCATTGACCCGGCCCAGCACCTCCGAGATGTCCAGAGCAGAGTGGAGAATAAACACGGCTAGCTCCCGGCCTTCCAGCACATGATGCCGTAAATCCACCTGAACTGTCTCTTGGGAAGCAGCGGATCCCAAAGACTCAGCCGAGTCCCACAAACAAGAGGAGGCCCTAGCCAACACACATAAGGTGTTAAGTGCCCATAGGGCAGCGCTGGTCGAGGAGAACATCTTGCGCCTCCAAGAGTCCAACCAGCGGGTCTCCCGGGGCGGCGGAGTCAACAGTGGCGGCAGGGAGGGAAAAGCAGTCTGCAAAAGTGGACTGGAGGCAGAGGGGTGGAGGGAAAGACACGCCGGGTCACGCAGCGCCGGGAGGTGCCGGTGCAAAAGGTGGTGAGGCACCGGATCCCCTGAGGTGGGGCGCCTCCCAGCCCCCATCAAGGAAGAAAGGAGCGAACCCTCAAAGGGAAGCAAGATCTCCCTCCCACCAGAGCCCTGGTGGAGAACCTCCAAAAGATGGTCCACTAGTAAGTGCGCAACCGGGTCACCCATGCGCAGAATGCCCACTGCCGTGGACACCGTGTGAACGAAGGCCACGCCCGCCTCCATATGGTCCCACGGAGGAGAAAGCAGCTCCTCCGTGGGCGACGGCTGCTGACTAAGGCGGCCGTCCCCGAAGCCAAGCGGGCAGACAAAGGCCAGACCTGGAAGTCGGGAAGAACCGAAGAATGGGGGACCTGCCGCTCCTCCGCAGAACACCTCGGCCTCGAAAATGGCCGGGAGCCGCCCTTCGATGATGCCGGTGAAAAGGACACCCCGCGGCGGCCTATCTCTGGACAGGATGACATCAAAATGCAGCCACTCTCCGGAGAAGAGGGTGCCTCCGAAGAGACATCCGCGGGCCGACCCCTGTGCGGAGCCGTAGAGTCCGCCACCCGAGGCAGAACGTCGCCACCATCTGGGGCCGACGGTGACGCCAGAGAAGGCTCCTCAAAGGCACACCGCGCCGGGGACCGGAGCGGGGCCAGATCCGAGGTGGCCAAGGGGCGGCGCCTGAACGGCGCCTGCTCGACCTCCGCCGAGGCAGCCGCCTGCGTGGAGGAACGAGAGGGAACAGGGGAATGACACATAACCCTCTGTCAGCCTCGGCCTAGCATGCGTTGGAGGTGGCCCGGCGATCCAGGTGGCGCCCCCAGAGCAGACTCAACCTCCGACTCGCCCTCCGTCGAGGCAGCCGCCTTCGTGGAGGGTTGAGAAAGGCCCAGAGCAGGACGAGGGTTCCCCATCCAGCCTTGACCCAGAGCGAGACGAGGAGGGTCCACCGAACCCTGTGGCGCCATCCGGACTAGCAGGTGTTAGCGCCGTGGCGGCGTCAGCTCAGCCGTGGGCAAGGTCTTCGCCCGAGCGGGGTTCGGGGATGCTAGCGGGGCTTGGGGATGCGACCCGAGCCCCGGCGACCTCCCGCGACACCACAGGGACTCCTGCAGAAGTTTGCGGCGAGGCAGGGCGCCGTGGTCTGAAGGAGGGATCCCTGAAGAGCCTCACCCTAACAGTACCACATCCCTCAAGCCTGGATCCGAACCAGTCGGCGCCGGCTGCGCCACGGAGGGCCCCGCGCAAGGCAAGGGATTCGCTGACGCCCCAGGAGGGGAAGGAGAAAGAGACGCCAGCGAGGCCCTCAAAGCCACTGCATAAGTCTCCACCTGGACTCTCAACGCTCCGTTATTGGGAAACGGTGGATAGGAGGTCGACACGCGGGGCCGCATCACCCGCGGAGAGTCCACGCCCCCGTCAGGCCAAACACCAGCCCCCGGGGATAAACTGCAACACTTACCCACGGGGGAGCGACGCTCTCACATCATCCGAGAAGAAGGAGGACGACGACAACGGCCGTATCTGAAGTCGTCTGCCGAGGCTGATCGAGGAGAGGAAGCTGACCTAGAGAGGCGCGCTGAGAGTAGTTTAATGCGGCGCTCCCACCACGACTTCGGCTTCAACTATAGGCACGCCTCACAGTCAGTGGTGCCGTGATCCTCCCCCAAACACCAAATACAAATGAGGTGAAGGTCAGTCGCCGACATAAGACGCCCACATAACGTGCAATTCTTGAAGCCCGAAGGCATTCGCACACTGTTTCACCAAAAATATGACAATGGGGAAGAAAAAAAAGGGGCCCCAAACAGGCCCGTAACAGAGACCGGACCAATGTTGCACGCGGAAAAGGAAAAAACAGACGTAGGCGTGCCGGGGTGTGGCTTATGTGACCTCGTTGACGTCACGCATGCGGACGACGCCTGGGTGGAGTTGCATGATGCCGCCCCGTCTCCCCCGGCACACAGGGATGCTGTGGCAAAAAGTTTTCGGATCCAGTCTCACGTCTGGGGATAATTCTACGTGAAGGAATCTGGGGCTAGTAGTCTCTATCAGATGTTCTGTTCACAGGAGCTCCAGTCCATGACTTGGACCACGACCCGAGCAGGACGTCTGTAAGGGCTTCATTAAGGGGAAAAAGCCGTTCTGAGGGTGGAAACTCCTGGCTAAAGCACCTCTGTCAGACGTTCATCTTGACTGCCACAGTGGAAATCTGAAGGCGCAGGACCTCAGCTACATTTCTCCCTATCAATGCAAATGAGGCTCCCTCCTCTGTAGCTGTGGTAGGAGAAGAGACCAAGCCAGTATCTGGGCAGGTCTCCAGTCCACTGGCATCTGCCAAATCCTTACAACAGTCCATACTGCAGTCTAGGGGTGGGTATTTTCCTGGGTCCAATAGCCCCTCCTAATCTTCCACACGTCCTAGCCCATAGGAAAAGGGCTCAAGGTTCGGGACTGGAGGGTTCTAGTCGGGCGGCTCTACTGTGGCTACGTGCTGAGTCCAGGATAAGAATGGGGCCTGCGCTACTGGTGCCAGAAGAATCTACAATGGGACCAGCATCAGGAAAGGTCGAGGGTAGCTCGAGAGGCACAGGTCCGGATCCAAAGGCCGCGTCTGGTGCAGAGGGAGGACCTGCCGGCAGGGAACCAGTAGAGGCTCTTCCAAAACCCATGGGCCCGAAAGCGCTCTGGTGGGGAGGGCAGCCCAGTATTGGGTGCGTGGCCTCATAAAACTCTCGAAGTTAGTTGGGTGTCGCACTGGCTTCCAGAAACTCAGTGAGGCTTGGAGACAGCCAAGGCGTAGGCTCATCTGCAGAACCAGGCCACGCGTGATGACCCTGTCTCATCAGATAGCTTCGACGGATGGGGTAAAGTTGAAGACCTCCGAGTACTTAGTTTTCTTCTTTTTGCGGGGCTAACCAGAGTAGGATGACTTTGATTGCGACGAAGATCAATGGCTCCACAACCGTTCACTCAACTTTGAGCGAAACCATTGTGCATCACATGTCAAACGGAAAGGAGCTTGAAGGGTCAAACACCTGAAAGCCTTGCGGTGCACGGCGAGACAAAAAAATGTAGGTCTTGGCACGGAAGTCGTGCTCAAGACACCAGATGCAGACAAGGTGTGTGGGGGGGGGGTCTTTGGCAGATATTTGCCTGTTTTTATGCTTTCAAACACTACTGGGCTTAAAACCAGCATTCCAAGTAGACATCCCTGTCACACTGGAAGACAAGTTTCAAAAACCTTCAACAAGTAAGGCGTGGCTAAGCACCAGCCAAGGTGGCTGCCCGCTACTGGAGATACACAGCCACTAAACTTAATCCCCTGCCATCTGTACATCAAGCTGCTCCTGTCTGGTGCTGTCAGGCACACAAGGCCAATGGGAGCAGCCTGGGATACTGCTGCGGCGTTACCACTCATCCGATGAAGCTGCGCAACAGTGTTCCTGATGGTGAGGCCTGTCTCACAAGCAACTTTGCCATCTGCTGGCCGAGTTGCTTGAGCCTTGTGGCAGGGGCTGCTGCTGCGTCTCTTCTTCCCAAAGAGGCCTGGCTGTGTGAGCCGTGGACGGACTGCCAAATCACTAGGCATGGATACTTGATGGAGATCTCCAGTGGTACCTGTGACTGGTGAAAAACAGGGGAGAGCCTGAGCTGTGGTGGTCAAGCGATGCTTGAGACATGCAAAAAAATTGAGCAGCGCTGAGAGACGCACTACTTTGCTCAAACCAGAACCCTGTGGTGAGGAGGTGGTGGCGCATATTTGGCCTGTTTTCCAGTGCCCCAGGGAGTAGGAGGCAACGCTGTTGCCAGCAGTGCCTGACAACTACGGGAGGAAAAGGAGGCTGCAACTTGGGGCCTGGTGAAGCAGGCCTTCATCAATCCTAATGACCAATCCCATTGCAAGTGGGCTTTCCCTTACTGCCCTAGCCTATCTCCCCAACTCATCATCGGACCCCCGGAGCCTCTTACAACCTCAAGGGGAGGCCTTGAGAGTTGCTGTCACCTGACTGCCCAGACTCGTGCCTCTAGTGGGCAACCAAAGAGTGCATGTCCTGCCCCCACCTGTTGAGCAGTGAGACTAGCGTTGGGGCCAGCAGGCAGACACCCCTCCTCCGCTGGGGGCAATAATGGTGGTTATCGAAGACCTGAAGTTCTCGCTGGAGCCCAAGTTGGATGCAGACTGTAGAGGTCACCCTTCTCTGAGCAGATTTTAGAGAGATTACTAAAAAAGTAACAGCAGCCGAGTTGCATATCAATCTGCTTCAGTCGACGACCAAGAGACTAGATGGACAAGTACAGTTTCTTACTAACCAGAATGCTGCCAAGTTGAGGACCGAGGTGGAAGGAGGAACAACATCAGGGCAGTTGTAGTCCCTGAAGGGGCCAAAGGCCCCAGTACTGACCTCTTTTCAGGGGACCTCATTGCCAACATGCTCGCCCTAAGCATTCATCCAACTTTTTCTCAATGGAAAGGGCAACAGGGCCCCCGACGAAGCTGGGTGCGCCTCCGGCACCCGAAGGAAAATCCTTGCAAGGATGTTTAACTACTGTGATTAAGATGCGATCTTACAGGCGGCCCAATCAATTGGTAACTTTGCACACAAAAACAACACAATCAATTTCTTTGCAGACTTTAAGCTACAAGTACAACTGCAAAGGTGCAGCTTTTTTTTAGATTAAAAAAGTGCTTAGGGCATAGTAACTCAAGTATATGATGCTTTACCCAGCTCAACTCAGGGTGATAAAGGAGGGTAAATCCTGGGACTTTACCTTGCGCATGGAAACCTGGGAATGGCTGGATGGCGCACCCCAGGTCGACGGAACTAGCGGGAGAATCAAGGAGGACGCCATGTTGGCGAATCGTACAATGGGAGCTCCGATCACCCTGACTCACCGCAGAGACATGAACTACCTGAAGAAACGTGAATATTCTCTTTGGGCAACTCTTGTGCCACGTTTTGTCTTCCTATGGTTGGCATCATTTAAAACATCAGAGGTGGAAAGATTAGGGGAGCTGAGCTCCGAATCAGGCAGCAGCAGCAAGTGCCAGATTGGCCCTTCATGGAGCGATCAGTCAGCCAGAGGGATTTTATGGTAACAATTTGTATTGCTGAGGTATGGCACGATTATGCTACTTTTTTTTTGCAGAGTTTTATATAGCGCGAACTAGACCCGAACCGAATCAGGTATCAGAGAGCTTTACATAGCACCAGTTACGTTACATGAGGACACACTTTCATTTTTTTAGGCACGGGGAGATTAAGTGATTTGCCAGAATCACAGGAGGTTTTTTGGCGTCGTTACCGAGACTCGAACCCAGATCCCCAGGTCCGAGGTCGAGCGCCTTAGCCGTTAGGCCAACCCCTCACCCTCACCCCCTCACCACATAAGGGGTGAAGTACCCAAGTTCTTTGTTTTGAATTGAAAGGCTGGTTGGGGCGGTGCGGACCAAGTCAACTGTTCTAAATGACACTGATTGGGTGAAAGGCACCCTGCATATTGGGGAGGTGGGCAGTTTTGAGCCTGCATTGCAGGTTGGCAGGGACAGGAGCGTTTGTTTGTTCGGCACAGGTGTTTTGGGTTTATAGGACTGTCTTTGGTTTCCACCTTTACTCAGGCACAGTGAAGCTAGTAGGTTGTAGGTGAAGGTATGGGGTACAATGGGATGGAGGGGCACCACAGGATACTTGGTGGGCACACAGGCCACCCCAGGCACACTCTCTTGATAGATGGAGGCACAAACATCACAGATCTTAAAGGTCTTGACGTGGAACGCCAATGGCTTAGGTAGCACGATGAAGCGCAACATCGTACTTCAATACCTGCCCTGAGTTGGTCTTCCTGCAGAAGACCCACTAAGGCATAATAAAAGGAGTGAGAGAAAATCTATTAGTGAGACCCTTAATGAATCTCATGACAAGGGAGACTTGAACCTCGATGGTTGGTCTGGCAAATAAAGAAAAGCTTACACGGCCGACAAGTAGCCCTTTACAGTCGCTACAGCACAACCCTGCAGAGCCAAAGAAAGAGAAAAACTAAGAATATCAGGCAAATGGGTCAACTGAACTCTCTCCACACCATTTAACAAACCTAGCCCACCTACTGTAATATCCAGATTTAGTGGAGTGTCTTCTGGCCAATAATATAACATCCACCACATCCGGAGGGAGAGATAAAGAACTCATTAAGGTGAATTTTCTGGAGGTGGGAGTGTAGAACCTGCCCCTGCGATTGCAAGAGCTCTGCCCTGAGAGGGAGACGGAGCAAAGGATGTGATGAGAGGTGAAGAAGATCTGTGTACCAAACCTTTCTTGGCCAATCAGGGACGACTAATATGACTTGAGCCCAGTCTTGGCCGATCTTCCTTAGAACCCGAAGAATCAAGGGTATGCGGGGAAACATGTAAAAATGCTGAAAGCCCCAATCTAGCAGAAATGTGTCCTACAACGCTCCCGGCATCGGATATTGGAGACTACAGAACAATGGGCTGTGCGAGGCAAACAGGTCAAACCAAGTAAACCCCCACAACCTGAAAATGTGGTGGACCACCTCCATATGAAGACGCCACTCATGATCGGCCAACTCTTGCCAACAGACTACACACACGTACATTCAGCACCACGGCCAGATGATTTGCAATTATGCAAATGTTGTGTCCTGAACCCAGGACCAGAGCCATAGAGCCTCTCTAAAGAGACGATACGACCCTATCCCTCGCTGCTTGTTGATGTACCACATTGCTGTAGTGTTATCCGTCAAGACTTAAACTGACTGACTGCAAAGGGAGGGAAGAAAGGCCTTGACAGCCACACGTATTGTCGACAATTCCTGGAGATTGATGTGAAGCAAACTTTACTCTGGAAACCAAAGGCCCTTGACCTCCAGATCTCCCTAATGAGCTAGCCACCGTAGAGTGGAGGCATCCGTTATCACTGTGACCACCAGAGAAGGCATTTGAAAAGGCTTCCCTTGAGCCAGGTTGCCTCGAAAACTCCACCAAGACCTCTCCGCTGTAATGACTATGGAGATTCTGACCAACTCCTAGAGATCTCTGTTGTGTTGAAACCACTGTCTGCGGAGGCACCACTGGAGTCCCATCATGTGCCAGCGTGCATGGTTGACCGACAGTATGCAGGAAGTGAACAAACAGAGCAGACATAGCACCTTCAGGACTGGAACAGCAGCTCCATTTTGAAACAGCTGAATCTTAGCCTGTATTTCCAGAATCATATGAGGAGGATGGAAGGCATGACTCACAGTATTGTTCAGTACTGCCCCTATGAACAGGTTGCGTTGAGAGGGCACTAGGTGAGATTAGGGTACATTTATTAAAAAAAAACAAGTCGAAAACAGACGCGTTGTCACCGGCAAATGATGCAGCACCATCTTCGACAACTTTGCTTTGAGCAGCCATTTGTCCAGATAGGGAAAAACAGGAATCCCTGACCTCCTGAGATGTGTTGCTACCACGGCCATCACCTTTGTGAAGACCCGTGGTGTGGATGTAAGACTGAACGGAAGGACAGCAAACTGGTAGTGTTGAGACCCCACCATAAAACAGAGAAACTTCTGATGTGACTTCAGGATGGGAACGTGAAAATACGCATCCTATCAATTGATCGACACCATCCAGTCTTCCTGCTGTAGCACCACAAGAGCCTGAGCTAGGATCAGCATCCTGAACTTTTTTTGTTTAAGGTAAAAATTAAAGATCCTGAGGATTAGGATCAGTCTCAATCGACCATCCTTTTTGGGGATCAGAAAATACAGTGAGTAGCATCCCTGACCCCTTTCTTGCTCCGGAACCAACTCCATCGCACCTTTCTGTAGTAAAGATAGAACCTCTTGCTGCAGGAGCAACAGATGGCCGTCCCAACACTAACCCTGACATCGGGGAAAGGAGGGGTAAACTCACGGAAAGGAAGGGCATACCCATTCTCTACAAGATTAAAAACCCAAAGATCTGAAGAAACAGATTTCTAATTTTGTAGAAAATAGGACATCCGACCTCCCGCGGTCCAACATGTTCCAAGATGGGCGCTCTAGAGCTGCTTCCCTGCGGCGCCAGTGGGGAGGACAGGGGAGAAGGAGGAGACCTGTGGGCAAGCAGACCCTCGCAGACAATCTCTTTCCTTCCCTCTGAATGACCTATACAGTAGGTCATGCAGCTGGAGCAAAGTCACAGAAGACCAGCTAGTCACCACCATCGCCCGAAACCCACCAACGGACACGACCGACTGCGCCATCCGCAACCTCAGGCAATGGATCGACGACTGCGCCAAAATTCTCGCCCCGACCAAGAAGCCCTCAAACAGACACACTGACAGTGACAGAAAAGCCATCTGGTTCACCGCCGACCTCCAGGCATCCAAGCAGGCCTGCCGTAGGCTCGAGAAGAATTGGAACCACGATCTGACACAGGACAGCAACACAGCCTACAAGAGTGCCATCCGCAGACACCACCAACTCATCCGAACCGCCAAAAGGACCTCCTTCAAAGAGCGCATCGACAACAATGCACACAAGAGCAAAGAACTCTCCAACCCCAGCTCCCACTTCAACGACATCCCGCCATCACAAGTCCTCTGCGACTCCCTAGCCACCTTCTTCCACCGCAAGATCGCAGACATCCACAACAGCTTCAACAACCAGGCCTCCCCTACAAACACCGACACCTCAGACTCACCGCCCGCCAGCCACATCGAACCCCTGCTTTCCTGGACCCACATCAACGATGACGACACCATCAAAATCATGAACACCATCCACTCTGGCTCACCATGGGACCCCTGCCCGCACCACATCTTCAACAAAGCAAGCTCCACCATCGCACCCCATCTCCGCAAGGTCATCAAAAGTTCATTCGAGACAGCCGCCTTCCCGGAGTGCTGGAAGCACACCGAGATTAAAGCCTTACTCAGGAAACCCAAGGCAGACCCCAAGGACCTCAAAAACGTCCGGCCCCTCTTCCTGTTGAAAGTCATTGAGAAGATTATCAACAGGCAACTGACCTCCTTCCTCGAAGAGAACATCCTGGACCCGTCCCAATCTGGATTCCGCAGCAACCACAGCACCGACGACATCAGGGCCATGCTGGACAACGGAAAAACTGAGGCACTCATCCTCCTGGACCTTTCAGCCGCCTTCGACACCGTCTGCCACCACACCCCCCGCACACGCCTCCACAACGCAGGGATCCGCGACAAAGCCCTGGACTGGACCACCTCTTTCCTCACCGGCAGAACCCCGTGTCCGCCTCCCCTCATTCCATTCTAAAGACACCAAGATCATCTGCGGAGTACCCCAAGGATCGTCCCTCAGCCAGACACTCTTCAACGTCTACATGGCACCGCTCGCCAACATCGTCCGATCGCACAGCCTCAACATCATCTCATACGCTGACGACAACCAGCTGATCCTCTCCCTCACCAAGGCCCCCTCCACCGCCAAATCCAACCTCCACGAAGGAATGAAGGCCATCCCCGAATGGATGATGAACAGCCGCCTGAAACTGAACTTGGAAAAGACGGCGGTCCTCATCATCAGATCCACCCCCTCCACCTGGGATGACTCATGGTGGCCGGCCGCACTGGGCGCTGCACCAACGCCCACTGGCCACGCACGAAACCTGGGGGTCATCCTGGCCTCAGCGTTGTCAATGACCCAGCAAGTAAACACCGTCTCCTCCTCCTGCTTCAACACCCTCTGCATGCTTGGCAAGATCTTCAGATGGATCCCCATTGGAACCAGAAGGACAGTCACCCAGGCCCTCATCAGCAGCAGGTTGGACTATGGCAACGCTCTCTACGCAGGAACCTCAGCCAAACTCCAGAAACGACTACAACGCATACAGAACGCCTCTGCATGCCGTATGCTTGACATACCCCGCCACAGCCACATCGCAGCCAACCGGAAAGACCTGCACTGGCTCACCGTCAACAAGAGTATCACCTTCAAACTCCTCACCCACGCTCCCAAAGCACTCTACAACACCGGACCGGCGTACCTCAAAGAACGCCTCACCTTCTACACCCCGAACCGCCAGCTTCACTCCGCTAACCTCGCCCTCGCCACCGTCCCCGCATCCGACGAGCGACCACCGGCAGCAGATCATTCTCCCACCTCACCGTAAAAACCCGGAACATCATCCCCATTCGCGTGCAACAGACCCAGGACCTGCTGGCCTTCACAAGAGTCCTCAAGACCTGGCTGTTCGAGCAGTAGCAACACCCCCACCTCTCCCCCTCCCCTGACCCCCCCAGACCCTCAAGGGTGGGTAGTGCGCTCTGCAAATGAATTGATTGATTGATTGATTTACAGTAGGTTCTGTTGGTGCGGTCAGCTCCAAAATGGAGCAGCCTTCCCAAAGGCCTGAGCTGAATCTGCCTTGGTCCCACATAGTCTGGAGCCATTAAAGGGAACCAACAGTGTGGCCTGAACATCCGGGAGAATCCTGGTCCTCTCAACCAGGCGTGCCTCCTAGTTGCCACCGAAGAGCCTATCCCCCTGACAACGGAGTCAGCTGTATCGAGTTCAGACTGGATCACCTGAAGGGCTGCAGGTTGAGTGTCCAACAGCACATCTGTGAAATGACCCCGAACATCTTCTGGCAGCTTAGGAATCACCTCCTTAGCAGAGTCCATCAATGCATGGATATCACACCCCAACAGGCATGTGGCATTAGTAGATATGAAAGCCATGCTAGCCGATGACAACACTTTTTTAGCACACTGTTCCAGCTTCTTGGAATCCCTGCCCCCCAGAGTGGAGGGAAAGGAACCTGCGGATTGCTTAGAGGACCATGAAGCTTGAACCTCCAAACTTTCAGGCAAAGGGTGGGACGATAAAAATGCTGGACCATTAGGTGCAACCTTATAATGCCTTGCCACAGTTCTGGATACAACCGGGGCAGACAATGACCTCTGCCAAACCTCCAAAGTTGGTTCTGTCAAAGCTTTGTTGAACCGAAGCAAAGGTTCCACCACCGATGAAGGGGAGTTCAGAACCTCAGTAAGAATGTTATAATTGACCTCCGCAATGGGCAACTGTAAATCCAGGTCAGCCACCTTTCTTATGACTGAGTGGTATGAGGCCACCCCCTGAGAAGGAAGAGCTTTGGGAGAAGAGAGATCCCACTATGGTGATGTGTTCAGCCCACTGGCCTCTAGGAAGTCCTCCTTTTACAGAAGCCTCTGAGCCTCCATCCTCGATCACATCTTAGGAATCTGTGTGGGCGTCGCCAGACGCAGCGCCGGTGACCTAGGAGCCTGCATCGAAGGAGGCCCAGCTGAAGTCGAAACGGCGCCGTACTGGAGCCCGACGGCGCCAGAGAATACTCCATTCTTCCCTCCTGGGATGGGATCGGCGTCGAGTACCTCAGCGTTGGTAGAGCCCAAGACGGCGTCATCGGCATAAAGCGTGTCTGGGCATAATGTTGTGGAACGCCAAAATTATAAGAAAGTGGTCCAAAGGGGCCTTGCCATACCGACAGTAGATAATACAGTGATATATAAAAATATATCGATGAAAGAACGAAAGCTGCACCATGCGGACGTGATGTTCATGAACATACGAAGTATGGGGCTGAGCAACATAGTATCAAAAAATACGAGAGAGAGAGGGGAAAAGGCTGGTAAGAGCTACATCCTAAAAGAAAGCAACGAAGAAAACCTTGTGATAAGGAATAGAAGGGCGAACTGGCCTAAATAGGCCAAGGTAAGTAAAGGCCAACAATTGGAAGGCCAACAATTGGAAGGCCAAA
The DNA here is from genome assembly GCF_964261635.1 of Lissotriton helveticus. NCBI lineage: Eukaryota > Metazoa > Chordata > Amphibia > Caudata > Salamandridae > Lissotriton > Lissotriton helveticus. The sequence continues at coordinate 1,809,142,279 of NC_136061.1, forward strand.
ATTGTCAGAACACAGTCCCATAAGGAAAAGAAACTGCATAAAGAATAAGGTCCAAAGTTTTGAACCAACAATGAAAACCAAGCAAAACAGAAGTTCTACTAAAAACAGGAATCATCAAAACTGAAGGAAAGAGAAGGACAAACACTTGTGAGCCCTGAATGAAAGGAAAAGCAAGTGCCAGGTCCGAGTATTGTGCTTAATATGCCAAACACAGAGTATCTAAAGAATTGACGCAACTGCTGTCACCACAAAGTGGGAAAAAATCACTAAAGAGGAACTCCAAAAGTGACACCGGTGGCAATAACAGACTCCTGAAGGCATGGCTATACAACACTGTATGATACAACCGAACAGAGCCATCTGTGAAAGAACAAACAACCTTCCAGAAAGGCACGCCAAAGACGGAACCACTGGTTAGCAACCAGTAGTAAAAATCCATATGCAATGGATGAAACTATTAACCCACAGAAGGTGCATGGCGAGAGAAGAGAAATGTAAACACCTTGATGCCATGCAAAATAGAGGCAGCAAGAAAAACTATGTTGCATACATGCAGCAACTGTACTCAGGACCTGACAGAGTAGGAACAAGGACATGAGGTTGGTTGTAAAAAGAAAGAGAGATGGAGAGTCTGAGACTCTAATGCACAACTACACAGATAAAGAATGTTGAATAGACAACCAATAAAGGAGATCAGCAGGACGAAAACAGAATAAAGTAAATAATATGCTGTAACCTGCTGGAGAAAGGTCACAGATAGAAAATGGGGATACCAGAGAAAAAAATGTCCTAAAGGAAATCACTGGTCAGGCCCAGAACTTGGATTGTCGAGTAAAGATCCTACCAGACATTCCACTGCTCCAGTGGAAAATTCTTTAACATAAGGGGGGGTCCCTGAGACAATCAGGAGAGACCCAACGATGCACCAGTAGTAGCATCTCAACAAACTCTACACAGCCTACCCCAAGGGCAAAACAAGCAACAGGATAAAGGATAGCAAATTAGTAAAGAGAATGGTAATATGCCTACCGCAAGTGCCCCTAACAGCAGGTCACACAGATAAATGATCTCATTCAAGAAAAAAATACCATCGAAAAAAGATCTCTTGAGGAGCCCTTCAGCAGAGATAACAAAAAAACCTATTCAATAGGTAGTAGACCCACATAAGGTTACAAAGAAAGACAGACAATCTGTCATCGACAGTGTATATACAAAAAAGAATAAGACATGCGGAAGCAGAAACACCCCGCCAGGGACCCTTCAAAAAGTGTTCTAGAACACAGAAATGAGTCAGGGACAACACAGAATAACAAGCTGAACATGAACAACTCAGTTGAAGAATAACAATGAAGGCTCAGAGAAGGGGAATGGAACTAAGTGTCTGCACTACCCCAACTAGCCTCACCCTAATTCCTCACATCAGTCCATGTTTTAATTGGACTGCTGGTATTCTAAAGGTCCAGTCACCCCTCCCCTTTTTTCTCCCAAGCCTGGCCTGTCTCAATAAGGCTCAAGCAATAACATTGGACCAATGGACCCTGTCGGCACTGGAATCTGCATCAGTCGACATGGTGCAGGCTCAATGTCGTCAGGGATCAGAATAGGGCTGGCGGCTCCAGGAGCATTGGCGTTGGGGACAGTCGCTGTGGCATGATCAGTGCCGGGGCTGCAGGCACGGAACTCGATGGAGCCCCCTGTGACAGGAACCGTGACCTCCGAGGACTCTGGCATGATGTCGCCTGCTGGGCTGTAAGCAGCTTTAGGGACGGCTCCCTCAAAGCCAAGGCCTGGTAGTCTGAGCACAACCTTGAGTCATTGTGGCGCTTCAGATACCACAGGCAAACCAAATGCGGGTCTATTACCGACATGGCGCAGTAACGGGCGCCACACAGTTTAAACCCTGAAATCTTTCTAGAGGACATGACAGCCCACCCACCAAAAAAGGGGACGACAAAAAGTAAAAAAATCTTGTGAAAAAGTGAGAGGGTAGCTCTCTTCACGGATCAGCACGTGACTGGGGTGGAAAGAAAAGAACGGACGTCAGCACGCTGAGGTGGCACCTACATAGGTGAGGTGGAAGTCTCTTCTGGCACTGATGACGCCATGCCACACGGAGCAGACGGACACCACATACATGTACGCAGGGGTATTGCTCAAAGGAATTTTTTCAAGATTCAGTCTGATCCCTGGGAAATTCAAAGGTGAGTAATCTGCGTGTAGATATCTATATCAGATGCCACTGCTCCTTTCTTCAGGAGCACTGCCACCTTTTGCTGCATGTTGGATAGATGGTCTTAGGATAGGGTGGGAGCCTGCAGGAAGGGTAGAGTATAGCTTTTATATGATCTGAGGTAATTGCCTTCTAAACCGACCAACCACAGGTTCTATGTGTGCTGGGAGAAACAAACTAGACCTGCTTTCCTTGTGGTGTGAGGGATGGGGCGGCTTGATCAAGGAATCCACAGTCTTTGCCACTACCTCCAACTTTGTGTTGCCTGACCAGATGGGGTTGAGAGGGTTTTGTCTACTGTAGGGACAGGGTAAAACAAAATCTTCTGGACAAGTCTTGAAAACAACAAACATGTTTGTAGTCTCATTGTGGCTGAAGTGCTGTAGGCCCAAGGACATGTCTGTAGTCTTGCTAGCCTTAAAATGTTTTAAGGCTGTGTCTGCTTTGTCACTGAATAAACGTGCACCATCATAAGGAAGGTCCATAACAGTGGCCTGTGCATCTGAGAAAAACCACCATGTGCGAAGTCAGGTATGAGAGTGGACTGCTACTGAAGTTCCCATGGTAATGGTCACTGAATCTGCTGTGTCAAAAACAAACCTGATTACGTGGCTTCAGGGGTTCTGTCAATCCCTGATAATGAGAAGTGTGCCTTCATGTCATACAAAACATGAGAGATAACTAATCAGACCATGTTGCATATGGCACGGGTTTATGTCACTGAGGAGCAGGTGACGTTTAGAGATTTCAGCACCATACTGGCAATGGAAAAGACTTTCATGTCCCAAGCCTTCATTTGCTTTGATTCTCTCTCAGAAGCCCTAGACATCTCTGATGCTGGGCTTGAAGACCAAGAAGCCTGGATGATGAAGCTCTCCCTTGAGAAGGATGAGTTGACAGAAAGGGAGGGTCCACTGGGGCTGGTTGATAACACCTCACTACTAGATTATTCACTGCTGGTATTGAGGCAAGGTTCCCCCTCTCTGCTAATATGGGTTCCAGTAGGACATTATTAAAAGGGAGAAGAGGCCTCAAAGTCTTTGTGAAGGACCTATATGAGAGCATTGGTTTGGGGCAAATTCAGCACCTCTGCTCCCTTTTTCACCACGGAGTGAATAGACATACCTGCAGGGGTTGAAGGGCCTGAAGGAAACCCCATCTCTAGCCCCAGAGACCTATCCAAACCACTAGCAGAGTATTGAGCCAGTTAATCCACATTCACTCCTAATCCACAGAGATTAAAGGGGTCAGAATGCAAGCTGAAGGGCTCCTGAATTCATTGGGTGTAGGTCACAATCCCACGACGGTACTGCTATTCCTGCAAGAGACTCTGGGCATCTTTCCTGGACTTATGCTTGGAGCAGAGGGTCAGTATAGGGAAAGCCTGCACTGGTGGTCTCTGAGGCAGAGCCAGCCAAGGCAACAGTGGGAGAGGTGGAGTAGCGTACCACTGCACCGGTATAAAAGTAGCAATCCAAAAAGCAGCAGATGCCTGAGGCACCGCCAATGCAGTGGCCAGGGGCATATAGATTGGTATGCCATATGCCTCTATGGGGCCTTTAAGGTGCACGGGGGGACTGTAAACCCAGACAAAAATGCTGAAGATAGAACCGGAAAATGCTGCTGGGTCAGTAACTGGCACCAGAAAGTGTGGATAAGCTGGAGTCAGTGCCAGAGTGGAGCCCTGTTGCTCTGGGGCCAGCTCCAGTTGTGGCGTCAGAAAGGAATCACTTGGTGGAGCTGGATCCGCCAGCTCCATCACTAGAAACTCCAACCCCAAGGATAATGAATCTGTGGAACCGGAGGACTTTGATGTGCTTTTTTATGTGTTATATTCTTTTTCCTCTTATTGGAGGAATGTGAAGAAGGTGACCGTGAAAAGGCTTGAGCGAGGAACTCTTAATCGGGCCGCCCAACTCGTTACCGTTGTCCCTGCGAAACACCTCAAATCTGCTTGTCTTCAGGAAAGACTTGAAAACCTGGTTGTTTACTGGATAATTCTTCCCCTTCTTTGGGCCCCGTTCTGTTACTGTTATGTTTCTTGCTCTTTTCCATGGTCTGGAGCTCAAAGCGCCGGGACACTCCTTTGGAGTAGCCGTTGCGCTATAAAAGTCCCATTTTAACATAACATAACATAACACTTTAGCCTCCTGCTCTTTAGCTTCCTTGGCGTGGGGGGTGGGGGTGCTGTAATGGACATCTGCCACTCAAATCGCTACTGAGCATGTTGTTTCTGCAATTGCTTTAATTGACTGTTAAACCTTGTCCATGTGTCGTTCCAAACTAGGCTTCTCCATTACACAGCATATCTAACATGCAGTTCTGAACTTTGGGCTGAAAGTACATCCTAATCAGCCTCAATGTCAGAATACCACGTTTGTTGCCATCTGTTGGAATTTTGTCATTGCTACAACCAAAGATCTGTTATTTACCACTGCCAATGCGGTCTCTCTCTCTTCAGTAACTTTTGCTTCTTCTTTCTTGGCACCCAGAATAGTCTGCATATAAGGGGCAATATCCAACCATATTTATCTACTTTATCAGTCCATGATTATCCATGTGTTAGCTACCTTTTTAAAGGTTTCAGTCAATGAGTAAACCCTAAATGCTTTGAGGTAGACATTCGAGCACTGCAAAGAATTTCTGTGTGGAAACACTCACACAAGTCTCAGAGAGAGCAAGCCTCGGATCCACGTTGAAGAAAGTGAACAGATGTTGCACAGAATGGACACAGTATGGCTTTGGTGAAGTCATCCAGTGTCACTTCCAGCTTTGATACAAATCCAGTACCCCCACCAGCATTTTAGAACTTTGAAGTTTTCGGATCCAGCCTGACTCTTGGGATTATGGAACAGGTGAGGAATCTGCAGGTACAGTATCCAACAGAAAGAAATTCTGACAATTATTTTTTAGAAAGAGCTTTCCACAAGCAATAAAAAGTTGATTAGAGCCTCTAAAAGATTTGTTTCTATCAATGTACGAGAGAAAACTTTGCATTGTGAGAAAATGTGAGATGGTTTTGCAGCACCACCAGTTTACTGAGATGGAAATCTGATGGCATCTTGGGTATGCATTTTGGATTGGTGCAGATCATTAAGGCTTGCATTTCGCTTACCCTTGGGCATATTAAATCTTTCCAAGACAGAAATCTAATGTCCGTCCCGCAAACTGACTTATCAGTTGGCTTTCTAAAGGAAACTTAACTTAGTTAATTCCAATTCATAACTCACTGACAGATCTTGGCTAAGAAAGTCCATCCATGTCTTCTGGTTTTCTGAATAGCCAGGATATGATGCCCTTGCTAATGGTTCACTTCCACAGGTCCTAAGCTTTCTCTGATAAAAATTAAGACCTATTAGCATCTTGTTTTTGTAAAACGCTGTGGCTGTATTGTCCTTATCAGAATCAATAAATCTGCCACTCTTGGAAGGATGTAATGAGCACTCTAAGATCCAACAAACTGAAACAAAATTATTTTTACTGAGAACTTGGGCTATTGGCTTTTAGCTCTAGAACTTGCACCCCAAACCTCAAAGGAAGCATTCGTGGTCAAAAGCTATGTAGCCTCTTGAGAGACCCACTGTAAGGGTCGACTCAGACACACACAATATTAACGCCTTTTTAACTGCTGGTGCAGCTTGTACCTGGTTGTCTAATGATCCATTGCAAGTCCAAAGTCTCTTGTGAAGGAACCATGTACAGGCAATAAAACGCAATCAGTGAAATGCCCAAGGACCTAATGCCCAGAAAAACTTTGTATGTTTCGACGATTTGATTTTGAGTTTTGTAAAGTGCTAATGAATACCTTGAGGCAAGAACAGAATTAAGATTTAGTGAGAAGCCAAGTGCTTAAAGGCCTAAGAAAACTCAAAAGAGGGGGCAGATTTCATTTCCATGGGAAGCAGGTTCCCGTTCTGAGTAGTGCAGACCACAAAGCGGCTACCTCCTCAGGAGGAAATTTTGTAGGGTCGCACCATCAGGTTCTTGGCTGCACTGGACCTAAGAGTTGAGTTGGGAGTGTACCCTCTAAGCTTTTCTCATAGAAAGTCTGGCCCTATTCCTTGAAGCACTTTGTAAGTGATACAAAGAGCTTTAAAAAGAATCCTTCAATACAACAGGAGCCAGTGTAGCCTCACCAAGGCCTGCAAAGCCGACTGGAACCTTGGAATTTTCATGAGCATCCTAGATGCTGTATTCTGTAAAATGTCAAGTTTTTTTAAGGGGTAATTTACGCAGATTAACATAGTCCATTGCAATTTTTCAACCTGGACATTAAAAAGCGCATGACCACTGTTTTCAACAAGTTTGGTGCAAGAAACTGCAATTTTCCTATTCGTTTGTAGCATAAAAAAGGTTGTGGAAATGACTTTGTTTACTTGCTCTTTATAGGTAAGCTTGTCATCTATCAGGATTCCCTTATTGTTCACTGTGACTGGAAGAGAAACCAATTCATCCGGCCACCAGGAGTTATTTCAAAAGATGATGTTCCCAAATAGGATGATGTCCGTTTTTGAAGAATTCAACCTAAGGCAGTTCACATCCATCCAAGCACCTATGTCCCACATACAATTACGGAACGTTTCATGTGTGTCAGACCCTTTCCTGGAGAGAGAGAGACAACAATTTGCGTGTCGAGCGCGTATGAAACAACTGACAGACCAAAAGACTTCACAATGAATTTGTTGTCCTTTCAAAATTGCTTTGAAAGCATTTAAATCTTGCATAATCTTTTCTCATTTTTTTTTTAGGGAAAAGCTTTCCCAAAGCTTGTATTCAGGATTGCTTCCAAGAACAGCATGTTTTATAGATAGTTTGAAGACTAATTTGGTGAAATTCAATGAAAATCTGAAATTATGGAACAGTATCAAACAAGCGGCTCTGGACTTTTTGCTTGTGGATAATGATGCTCCTTCGGTTACCAGTAAGGAGACAGAGATTACCATGATGACTGCAGAAGGCTGCCACCATGGGCCAAACCAACCAAAAAGAGAGGACTTTAAATTGGAAAGGGCATCTGGTTATTGCAAACCACAATAATTTGCAATGTGATGGGTAAATTGGGATGCAAAACTCTCCTACTAGAAGGCACAGCACCTCTTGCAGGGTGGCCTTCGAGGACAACAGCTTCTTGAGCCATTTTTTAAATGATGAAAATTAAAAATGGGACGTCACTCCTGGAATTCAAATCAAATATAGCTTTATTCGATTTTTGATCAAAATCTATAAAAGCAAAATAAAAACATGATTAAACATTTACAGTGAGTTTGCAGCTACTCAAATTTAAAAGGAAATCCATAAAAGCACAATAGAAACATGATTAAACATTTACAGCAAAATCGCAGGTACTCATATTATAATATTTTTAATTATACTAGACCTATACAGGTCAAATCCTACTATTTTTACACTCTCAGTATTATGAGCAGCAGCCTCAATTTTTGGTGTATCACCATAATTAATTCAGACAGTAAGTTCCCTACATTGAATTTCTAAATCTTATTACATTTTTCAGGTAAGGCACCATCACACTAATACATACTTCACTGTCCATTCGTTGTAGCATCGTAAGAGCATTTTTACACTGTCTCAAACCTTTATTTTTTTAAAAGAGGTATTAAAAATCTTTTTCTCGGAATAATGCACAAGTTACTTACCTTCGGTAACGATATATGTGTAAGAAAAATTAGTTAGTATTAGATTACTTACCTTAGAATATCCCCAGGCGTCAAGACTGGATCAAGAAACTTTTGCGTAGCAGTACCCTTGCGCGTCGGTAGGCGTCGTCTGCGGCTCCGCGTCAGCCGTCGGCGCCGGGATGAGGTCACCGGAGTACTTCGACGCCGCCCTCGCGCGCTGACGTCAGTTCTTATACACAGCTTTTCCGCGCCAGAAACGCAGAGCCATGATAAAAACCAACACTGGTGCCAAGAAACTAGGGCGCAGAAAGGGGATGACCTTAACCCTAGATATCGGTTCGCAGAACGGGGAGGATGGGTGGGGCGGTAAGGAATCTAATACTAACTACTGTTTCTTACAGATATATCGTTACCGAAGGTAAGTAACTTGTGCATCTGAAAGAAACAGGTTAGTATTAGATTCCTTACCTTAGAATATATTCCCCAGCAATACCAACCCCGGCGGTGGGTCTGCGAACCAATAATCACACCAGAAAGTCCTGGAGGACGGAACGGCCAAAGAAGCCATCCCTCCGGACTTGGCTGTCCAGGCAGTAGTGTCTAGCGAACGTGTGCAGCGAGGCTGCCTGACAGATGTCCTGCAAGGGGACTCCCCGGCCCAGGGCAGTAGTAGCCGCCGTGGCCCAAGTGGAATGGGCCCTCAGCCCAACAGGAGGCTCCTTCTTAGCCAAAGAGTAGCATGCCTTGATGCACAACACGACCCACCGAGAGATGGTCCATTTGTGCACTCCCAGCCCTTTTTTTGGGTCCAGAAGGTGGAGCCTCTCTTCCTCTTTCGAGGGATGCGGAGGCGGAAAGAAGGTGGGCAAGGTGATGGACTGCCCGATGTGGAAGGCTGTGACTACCTTGGGCAGCAAAGAGGGTCTTGTCCGCAACACAACCTTGTCCGGATGGACAGAAAGGAAAGTAGGTTTAGAGGAAAGAGCCTGGAGCTCACTCACTCTCCTGGCAGAGGTGATGGCAACCAGGAAAGCAGTCTTAAGTGTAAGAAGACAGAGAGGACAGTTATGAAGCGGCTCAAAAGGAGAGCACATCAGGTAAGTCGGAACCAGGTTCAAGTCCCACTGGGGCATCACGAAAGGAACAGGGGGGAACATATGAGTGGTGCCCTTCAAGAATCTATTAACAATCGGGGACTTGAACAAAGAAGGCTCATCAGGTAGCCTCAAGAAGGCAGAAAGGGCAGAAAGGTAGCCCTTGATAGTGCCCAGAGCAGAGCCCTGCTGGGCAAGAGAAAGAAGGAAGAGGAGAACCTCAGAAAGGGGGGCAGAGAGTGGATCCACAGCCTTTGCTGTGCACCATGCCACAAATCTGTTCCACCTGCAGGCGTGTACTGACTTTGTGGAGGGACGCTTGGCAGCCAGAATCACATTACAAACTTCAGGAGGCAAGTCAAATGGCTTCAACTGTCGCCGCTCAATCTCCAAGCATGGAGGGGGAGACTGGACAGGTTCGGGTGGAGGACCGTCCCCTGCTGCAGCGACAGAAGGTCCTCCTGAAGAGGCAGACGAATCGGGGGATCGACAGACATGCTGAGTAGCTCTGGATACCAATATCGTCGTGCCCAGTCCGGAGCCACAAGGATAACTTGGGCCTGGTCGCACCTGATCTTCTTCAGCACTCTGGGCAGAAGTGGTATAGGCGGAAAGGCGTACAATAGACCGCAGATCCACTCGCGACGAAAAGCGTCTCCGAGCGAGTGCCGCCTTGGAAATTCCAACGCGCAGAACTGATGACATTGCGCGTTCTCTTCTGTGGCGAATAGATCTAACCAAGGCTCTCCCCACTGCTGAAAGAGGCCTTGCGCCACATCCGAGTTCAGACGCCATTCGTGATCCATCATGCACCGACGGCTGAGTTTGTCCGCCCTGGCGTTCAGGGAACCTGCCAGGTGTTGAACCACCAGGGTCACGCCCTGATGTTCCAGTCACTGCCAGAGGCGCAGAGCCTCCTGGCATAGGATCCACGACCCAACCCCTCCCCGTTTGTTGCAGTACCACATGGGGGTGGTGTTGTCCGTGAACACCTACACTACACTCCCCCGGACAGAGGGGAGGAATGCCTTTAGTGCAAGCCGGATCGCCCGCAGCTCCAGAAGGTTGATGTGGAGCCGGGACTCCGCCGGAGACCAGAGGCCACTGATCTCCGCCTCTCCCATGTGGACCCCCAGCCCTGGAGGGACGTGTCCGTCACAACTACGTGCTCCGATTGGGGTAGGGAGAGGGATCTGCCGCTGACCCAATCGCGGTCCGTGAGCCACCACTGCAACTGTCTTGCAGTGCCCTCCGAGATCGAGACATGGTCTGACAAGTTGCCCTGATGCTGGGCCCACTGAAACTTCAGGTCCCACTGCAGAGCCCGCATCCGCCACCTGGCGTGATCCACCGGAAGGATGCAGAAGGCCATCAGCCCCAGGAGCCGCAGCGTCAACCTGACCAAGACTCGGGATAATGGCTGAAAGATCGGAATCAGAGCCTGAATATCCTGAACCCGCTGTTCAGGAGGATAAACCCGAAACTGTGCCGAGTCTAGAACGGCTCCGATGAAGAGGAGCTTCTGAGAGGGACACAGGTGTGACTTCGGCACATTGATGGAGAACCCCAGCAGGTGCAGGAGGTCGGCCGTAGTCTGGAGGTGGCTGACGACTGTCTGGGGCGAGCCCGCCTTCAACAACCAGTCGTCGAGGTAGTGGAAGACTGAAACCCCTAACCTGCGCAGATGAGCTGCGACCACCGCCATCACTTTCGTGAACACCTGTGGGGCGCTGGTAAGGCTGAAGGGGAGCACGGTACACTGAAAGTGCTCGTGGCCCACCGTGAACGGCAGGTAACGCCGGTGGGCCGGCAGGACGGGTATGAGAAAATAGGCGTCCTGCAAGTCCAACGCTGCCATCCAGTCTCCCGGGTCCAGCACAGCTAAGATCTGAGCCAGTGTCAGCATCTTGAACTTCTCCTTCCGGAGGAAGCCGTTGACGTTCCGCATGTCCAAGATAGGGCGTAGGCCCCCTTTGCCCTTCTTGGGTACCAGAAAGTAGTGGGAGTAACAACCACACCCTACTTCTGGCCCAGGAACTCGCTCGATGGCCCCCTTGGCCAAGAGGGCGTAATTCCTCTTGTAGAAGTTTCAAGTGATCCCCCGACACGCGGTGGTACTGCGGTGGCATGGCTGGAGGGGACGCCTCGAAGGGGAGGGAGTAGCCCCTTCGGACGATTTGCAGGACCCACCTGTCCGATGTGACAGTGCGCCAGTGGAGGAGGTGATGGCGAACCCTGCCCCCCACTGGCGTCACATGGGCCTGAAAGCTCGGACTAGGAGGGTTTTGAGGCGGATGCTGCAGGGGTAGGTGTGGACTGGCCTCGCCGTTGTCCCCGACCGCCGCCACGGCGGTTTCCACGTCCGCCACCACGCTGGATGGTAGTCTGACCAGGCTCTTAGGGTTGGTTGGGTGGACAGGAAGCAAGGGTCGCCCGGAGCCGGGTGGTGGCACCTGGCCACGTTCCTATCTACAGGCGGACCTGTAGCGGGCTTGGACCAAGTGCCCAGAAAAACGTCTGACAAGGCCTCATTAAAGGGCAGCAGAGGCTCGGCCGAGCTTGCCTGCGGTTTAAGGACCTCAGTGAGGAGGTTAGTCCTCACGGCCACGACAGGGAGCTCAAGGCCCAAGGCCTTGGCAGCCCGCATCAGCACCACACTATAGGCAGCGCCCTCCTCCATAGCCACGGTAGGAGGGGAGACAAAACCAGTGTCGGGCAAAGTGTCCAGACCACTGGCCTCCCCAAGCTCACCTGTCCAGTCCTACGAAGACTGACACTCACGTGCCAGAGGGTCCTCGGACCCCTCCCAATCCTCCTCGTCACCTATCACCTGGTACTCAGGTTCAAAGGATGGGGCCAGGTCATAGGAGTAAAAGTCTCCCATCAGCGTCGATAGCGGCGCTTCGACACCGGACCCGAATCGAGGGTAAGACCGGGGACGGCGTCGGGGGTGACACCCTGGGGGCCGGCGCCGGCGAGGTCGACCGGCGACGACCCGGATCCGGTGGGGCCCTGCGGCGTCGGGACCGAAGTCGCTGACGGCGTCGGGGCCGAAGCACTCGACGGCGCTGGGGCCAAAGCACCCGGCCTGCGTGGGAACCCAGTCGGCCCGAAGGCGCCGCGGAACCAGACGGAGGAGCGAGCGACCTCATGGCCATGAGAAGGACTCTATCTCCTCCAGCGTTGCGTTCTGCCCAGGGACCGGCGGGTATGGAGCAGGCCGCGATGCCTGCGGCTCCGGCGGAGTCGCCGTGGCGGAGTCGCCGTGGCGGTGTCGCCCGAACCCCCGGCCGCGTCGCGCGAGCGTCGGGGGGGTGGGGTGGGGGGGGGGTCAGAAGAGCGATGTCGCCTCTTCGACTTCTTGTGCCTCTTACCTGAGGATTTCGAGCCCGAAGACTGATGACGACTCCTCGAACTGTGTTGACTCCGGCCCCGCGACCGGTCCCTCAACCTCCTTCCGGACCGGGACCACGAGCGGCGCGGGGCTGACTGCCGGAGCTCGAGTCGTTTAAGGGACCGCTCCTGTCTAGCTTTGGACGTCAGGGTCCGGCAGTCAGAGCAGGACTTGTCGTCGTGGTCGGGGCCCAGACAGTGAAGGCACCGGCGATGGGGGTCGGTAACCGACATCAGTCGGCTGCAATTGACGCAGGGTTTGAACCCGGGCATCCCTACCAGCACCGGAGTCGAGAGACTTCGAAAGATGATCAAAAAAGATCGAAAAAGTTAGTCAAAAATTGACTAGGGTACAACTTTTTCCGGATCGGCGCTTGCTGGCGCGGAAAAAAGAAGAACTGATGTCAGCACGCGAGGGTGGCGTCGAAGTACTCTGGCGACATCATACCGGCGCCAACGACGGACGCGGAGCCACAGACGACGCCTACTAACGCGCAAGGGTACTGCTACGCAAAAGTTTCCGGATCCAGTCTGACGCCTGGGGATATTCTAAGGTAAGGAATCGAATACTAACCTGTTTCTTTCAGATATAAAATTTACAGAAAAAAGTAACATGCATAGTTGATTGTTTTGAAACATCATCGCAAGGGCAGGGTTTTAGTTCACGCGACCAGTCATTAATCTCAGGAAAGGTAACTAATCTGAATACTATATCTAGGCGGAAGCGAGTCACCAGCATACGTTTATAGCTCCCCCGTAGTTGGGATAAATAAGCTTGAATTCCTGAGCCTGTTTGTATCAGTTAGTTTGCCATTACTGATTGTTTCCCTCTCTCTATGGACCTCTTTTATCTTCCAGGTGTATCATATATTCCTTTTTAGGTCTCGGCTAGTAACGCGCGAAGCGCTTTCTCGCCAGAGAACTATAGTTGTCGTCTCAGCCCACAACGAGCTGGAATGTGGAGACAAGACCTGGCCGCGCGCGCCGCGTTGTCCCATAGGATAACGTTGCGTGCGAGAACTTCTGCCGACAGCATGGCAGAAAGGACCGGATCGCGACGCGCGCCTGCTGGAATGCAGGGGGAGTCTGAGCCTGCGGCGTGTGTGAGCCCGGCAGCAACCCTCCTCCTCCTCCCCACTGCCAGAGGCACACGGGCTTGCGAGCATGCAGTGTTCACAGTGGCATTAGGATTCAAGGAGAGGGCGCACATACGTCGGATTAATACTGATTGCATCGGCACAAGGGCAGTTTTCTTTTATTGAAACTAGGTACTTTCGTTTCTCTTTAACGGGGCTCTTGATGTAGGATTTAAAAAACAAAAGACTTCATCTGATTGTCAATACGGAGTCTGCCAGAACGTCTGTTTAACTTGTTACCTCTGGCTCGACGTGTAAAGCACGGTTAACATGTTTGTCTTGTTTAATCTGCCGCCGACCAGTAAAAGCCCTGTGAGTTGTTTATATATTTCTTTGCTTTTTTATATGGCGCAAGCTCGATCAGCAGATATTGGAGCGCTTTACATGCATACATTAGAAAGAACACATACATTTTTGGTACGCCCACAATCACAGTCACACATACTCTCAAAGCGCATCGCGCTTTGCACACAGTCACTAACTCACACAGTCACTAACTCACACAGAAGCGAGGTCTGGCATCCATCAATGAGGCCTAGCTCAGTCCTTGCTACATTCTTGCTTGTTATCTTATCTGGAGTGGTTGCTTGTCACTGTAATTCATTTGCACAGTGCACACACACTCCCTCAGCACATGCGCGCTGTACATCGACGCCCCCCCAGGTCACCACCTTGCATTGGTGCTTGCAACATTATGGCCTGGAGCCATTTGCCTTTGTAAATTAGCCAATGTGGGGATCCCCCAGGGCCGTCATTCGTGTAGCGCGCGAAAACGCTACCAATGACGGCCCTGGGCAGCAGTTGTTGGTCAGCCCCCGCAAGCTTCCCATATATGTGGGGGCTGACCTCACCTGAGCACGCTCTCTTTAGGCACGGGCGGACGGTCCATGCGGTGGTGACGGTGATGATAGTGGTGGTGCCTGCGGCCGGTGACTGACAGCTGTAGAGGAGCGGGGGTCGGGAGGAGGACTCGTAAGTCGTGACACTCGTTGTGTGTCACACTGCTGACTCGTCGTGTGTCACACTGCTGCTGCCGGCCGCTGCCGCCCACCCAGGCCCCACACCACAGTGAACTTGCGACAGCAGCGCCCAGGCCCAGGCCCGGACCCCAGCCCTTGAAGAGACACGGTGACGCACTTCAAAGGTAGGCGAACTGAGGCCGACACCAGCCTCTGCCCCAGGCCATGGCAGGCCCAGCCGGCCCATTTGTAATGTATTCATGCGTTTGTATACAGCACTTCATTAACGATCTACAACCTGACTCTGGCTTACTCAAAGTTAAATTAATTTTTTATGAATATATATATTTTTGTAATATATAGGCACAGGGAGATTCAGTGATTTACCTAGAAACAGTGTTTGGTGAGTCGTGGCGGGCCTGGGGCCAGACTCCCCTGTGGCAAAGTCGGCACCTCTGGCTGTTAGGCCACATCTCATACGGCTGCAACAAGAATTTCCCTCAACATCCTGCTCGAGAGGAGGCACCTGCCTACAACCACGTAGCCATTCGGTGACAAATATTGACAAAGGGGTTTCATTTCAGGCGCAGGTGGCTTGCCTGTTGCTGGGTGCTCACATATTCTGTGTGATTTGTGTGTAAGTATGTGGCCAATCACTTCAGTTGTCACTGAACACCGCACGATGGCGGCTCTGAAAAGTGCCCAGCGAGATACAATAGCCGGAGCAGTCAAAGCTCCTCTCAGCTCCTCACATGACAGTAGGCACGCAGCATTGTACCAGGGAGGGAGTGCAGATGATGTGCGAGCAGCCGATAATCCACCAAAAAGAGCGCCAAGTGTGAGGTGTTTTTTAGAGCAGTTTCCACACGTCGGCAGGTGACAGGTCTGAGGCCAACTATTTCCACATATGGCGCACACATTACAAGTGACCACATTACAAAAGCAAACATTACATTACATGACGCAAAAGTGACAATAGTGGGCAGCCAAAACACAAGAGGTAGCAAACGGTGCATTACATAAGGAAAAAGTGCCATCTGTGCAGGTTACAAGAGAAAACAAAGGACAAGTAGAGGTATAATACTGCAATAAATGGCAGACACTCAAACACAAGAGCAAACGTTACGTAGGCAATGGTGGCACTTGTGCAAGTATTGAAAGCAAACAAAATGTGAGAGGAGCAAAAAGTGTGATACAAGAGAAAAGTGACGTATGCATGTTACAAAAGGGTACCAAACAAAGGTACAAGGATAATACTGAAATAAATGGCAGAACACACTGGGAAGGCACTTCCATAGTCATGGAGAATAGAACTTTCAATAGTGAAAGGTCCTTTGTATTTTTAAGTTCCTTCACGATCGTACTTCTTCAAAAATCGGTCTATCTTAGTTGTGATTACTTTCATTAAATAAATCTTTATCTTCCTGGTGGAATGTTCCTTCACGCGTGGTTTTATCTCCAGGGAGTTGTTATTTTCCTGACCTCGTCGCCATTGTTAAGTGAGAAACACCAGGCAGCAGTGATGACAAGGCTCCTTTATTTAAAGTGTTAAACACAACACCCTTGCAGGAGCGGAGGGACGCAGCCGCCGGTCACGTCATCCCAGTCACAGCCCCTCAACCAACTCAACTGTCATATGCAAATTATCAGCTGGCAGTCCTCTATCTCTCTCTCAGCCTCCCACTATCTCTCTCTCGCCCTCCCTCTATCTATCTTTCGCCCTCACTATCTATCCTATCACCACAGCATCACTCGGTACCACCACAGCATCACTCAGGAGCACCACAACATCACTATGCGCTACCAAAATGCTTATAAGTACAACAGTAACTTACAATATTATTATAATATTATTGACAACATTTCTTAATATTTTGCAACAGCTATCATCTTGCAAATCATCTTTATACACCAATACAGACACTGCTAAAAATGTAATGCAACACATTGTCATATACAATGCCAATAACTCAAACTTTAATGCTGCGAGACCTATTGCATTGCAAATGCTTGTTTAATTGTCTCCTGGTGAAAGAGTTCATACTCTTAGGATCTTCAAAATATTCCGGGTGTCCAATCTCACTAGTCACATCCCTAATATGGCTGAGCCATGGGATGCGCGCGGCCCTGTCCATTTTCATACAATCCTTGATAACATTACAGTTAAAAAACGCCTCATCTGTCACCCATAATAAAAGGGGATAAGTCCTGATAATGTCTTCTATATGTGACAAACCCAGTTCAAAGTGGCAAATGTGGTTAGCTGTGGAATTAGGTACTGCAAATAAATATTTTAAAAAGACATTCTAACATTGTTGTAAGCTCTTAACGTTAGCTACACCCCAGATGCCAGCCCCATATACTGCTGTGGAAATACATTTGGCTTTATATATAGATATCCACTCAGGAATTGGCTTATTACCCAATTTACCAGCAAAGCTGGTTATCCCCATTCCCCCCCCCGAATTGCTCTCATCATCATTTGCTTTCTAGACTGTATTGCAGTCCCCCATTTTCCTGTACTAGCAAAGACTATGCCCAAATACGAAAAACGATTAGTACACTCTATTTTCTGTTTATTAATAATGCCCCTACATTTTTTTTTTTGAAAGACGCCTTCCCACATGTCATGGTAAAAGTTTTTTTAATATTCATCCTAAGACCCGTATCCTGCATATAATCAACAAACTGTGTAAGAGTTCTTTGAAGGCCATTTTGTGTCCTAGACATTAAGACTGCGTCATCTGCATATAATAGGATAGGTATGGGGCAGCAATCAAATACTGGATGATCGTTTGGGTGCTCTGCCAGGTGTTTGCCTACGCTATAAATATACAGGGTGAAAGGAAATGGGGCGAGAACGCACCCTTGTCTCACTCGTTTACTTATTTTAAATCTTTTAGAGAACTCCCCCTGTTTCCCATAACTGACTCTCGGACCAACATCCTTATACAACTCTTTTCAAAATAACAATATACTTAGATCGACACCAGTTTCCATTAAAATGCCCCGGTTTTTCATGTACTACACAGTCGAATGCTGAGCCGAGATCAACAAAAGTCAAAAATATGTTACCATTTTTTGCCCTTGTGTACTTCTCAATAATCAAGCTCAAGTTCAGACCTTGTTGGACTGTCCCAAGGCCTGCTCGAAATCCATATTGTAGCTTTGTTAGCACGCCCATTTCAGCAGCCCAGTTTTGTAGCTTATTCAAGATCACCCTCCCAACCACTTTCAGGAGGGAGTCTAGCAGAGAAATGGGGCGATAACATGTCGGCTCATTTCAATCGCCCTTTTTAAAAACCGGTATGATTATTGAATCAGTCCAAGTAGAAATGAAACCCTTTTGCATACAGTTCATAAGAACATTCGTTAAAAGCGGGGCCCACAACTCAGTATTATACTTGTAGATATCCACAGGTATGCCATCGGGCCAGGCGCTTTATCTGCCGCACTCTTTTCTATTGCTTTTGTTACTTCATCAATGGTCAGAGAGATTTCCAGGGGAAAAATCTTATCTTGCGTTCTCCCTCCATATGCCATAGCCATTAATTTGCCCCTTACTTTGCCTTCCACCTCCTCCGTATCTTCCCTATCTTCATCCCCTGTACTGTCATTATAAAGGCCACTAAAATACTGTACCCGCCTATCATCTCCAATTGCCACATCAATGATATCAATATCTCGTGTGGATTAAATAGGCGCATTAACTATCTTCCAGAAGCCAGTATTGTCTTTATTTTCACTGGCCTCGCGCAGATTCTGCCATGCTTCTGTTCTTAGTTCCATTCTTCTCTTCTTTTGGGCCTGTTTGTACATAAACCTAGCCTGTTTAATATCTACCATAACTTTCGGTTTCCTTTTTAAAACGCTCTTAAGATTTTTGTGGGCAATACTGCATTCCTTATCAAACCATACTTTTTCCTTCCGGGTGTAAACCTTTCGCTTAAGGGCCACAAACAACATCTGCTTGATTTTACATGATATGTTCGAGAAAGCTTCTATAATATCTTCACCCTCCTTATCCTGATCTAAGCAGATGTCAAAATCCACTTTCTGTTCTTTAAATAGTTGGGCCAGGAAAGGCTGAGGTACAAACTTGCTCCATTTTAATGAATAGCCATTCAGACTAGCAAGGGTTATATATGTACTGTACTTTTCCCCACCTTTACATTTCTCGGTTGTCCTAAGCACCGAGTTGAGATTAATACTTGAAGGGTAGTGGTCACTATATAATATGCTATGTGTCTTAAATATAGAGACCTTTCCATTTAATCTTCTAGACGTTAAAACAAAGTCAATAGTTGAATTACAGCCTCTCCCATTAAAGGTGGGGTCAAATTCCATCGTTGGGATACATATATCATTTGAGTACCCTAGATCGAATTGTAATATAATTTCGTTAAATGTATCCCCTAATGGTGTATGCGTAAAATGTGGTATTTCCCCTTTTTTTTTCCGCCCATGCCGCAGATGTTACTATGACTAAATTGGCATAAAGTGCAATAAAAACCCCCACCCCAGATGAAATAAACTTCCCCTTTTAACATTTCCTGCCTTTTGCTTAATTCCAGTTGTAGTCTCGATAGAACACACAGCATCTTGTCCCGAGGTATATTATTATAAAAATGAATCAGCAGCAAGCAGCTGCTCATACTTAGGTGAAGTTCTATCAGTTGGTAGTGTTCCGCTTTGCATTCTGATTTTATTTTTTGTAGGTCAAGTACATTTGAGATGTGAGTACATAATCCACCCTTATTGCGTCCGTGCTCACAAAGACTGCCGGGGTATGTAAGGTCTGATAGCCATGCATAAGAACTTCATCGTCCAGCCAGGTTTCCTGAAAACAGACAATGGGAAATTCTGCTATAAACTGTAGCCAATGTTGATCTACCATTTTATTAGTTAGTCCTGCGATATTACAGAACATAAACCCCAACTTTGTGAGTTCCTGGGTAAGATGGCTATCGTAGAGGTGTGATACCTCTTTTGCAAAGAGGACTACCTCCGAGTGTATCGCTCAGATTGAGGAGTGTACACGAGTATATGTAATTGTTAGGGTATTGTATATATTGTGTATATGTACATTTGTATGTTAATTTGTGAAATTGATCAATGTGTGATTATTTATGATTATGATTAATTCATGTTAAATCAATTAATGTGCCAGAGACCTGCCCAATGGTATATGTAACCAACAGAATCATGAGTATTTGTAGCCACATAAATGATTGAGAACGTCAGGGTAATTAATGGTGCCTTAGACTAAAATAAAAGAGTGATTCATCACTCCATACTTCTTTGTTTTGCATCCTTTAGATGTTTCATGCCCATGTATAGGAGGGTTATGTGGGCATACCCCCTGGTTGTACCTTGATCCAAAGGATAGGCCAGAATATAGACTGCATGTCAAGAACAACTCAGATGAAAGGAAGCATCTGAGAAGGAGTCAGGTGTGACTTCGGTATCTTGATAGTGAACCTCAGCGAATGCAGGAGGTTCACCGTAGTCGGGAGGTGAGAGAAGACTGCGTGGGGTGAGCCCACCTTCAACAGTCAGTCGTTGACGAAGGGGAAGATTGAAAACCCTGACCTCTGCAGATGAGCTTCAACCACCGCCATCACTTATGTGAAAACCTGAGGGGTGATGGAAAGGCCAAAGGAAAGCATGGGAAGTGCACTCGGCTTACCGTGAAATGCAGGTAATGTCTGTGGGCAGAAAGGAAGGGCATGTGGTAATATGCATCCAGCAAATCCAATGCTACCATCCAGTCTTCCAGGTTTAGGGCAGAAAGAACTTGAGCTAGCGTGAGCATTTTGAACTTCTCCTTTTTGAAAAAGGGGCTGAGAAGGCACAGATCCAGAATAGGAAGAAGTCCTCTGTCCTTCTTTGGCACCAGAAAGTAGAGGGAATAACAACCACAACCTACTTCTGATGCCAACACCCTCTAGATGATCAGAAACAATTTAAGTATGTTCATCTATAAAAAAGTCCGACGCTGAATAATAATCAGTTCCAGAAGAGTTAGTTTAATATGCATTTGTGAGGCAGGAGACGTAACGTTATGCTACAACATGTCAGTACGTTGATAAGGAAATTTAGGGTGCACAAATACCTTTAATCAATCTCCACTAAAGAGGCGTGACACATCTCGTGGCAGTTATTGCTAGTCAACAAACCCCAAACACTGCCCCCTGATCCCTTCCTTTGTGGGTTGGAAGACAGTCTGGAAAGAACAAGTGCCCTGGAGCAGTACTTTTTCAACCAGATGCTGCTAATGCTGCTGGAGCATCTTTTGATTCCTAGTTACAAATTCCTGGAAGCGTCCTAGGGGTCATTAAATCCAAAAGTCGAAAACTGACAATAAAACCTGGTCATACGCACCCTGTAAAGGAGTGCTCTGAAGACAGTAGTATCTGTCCAGGAGTGGTGACAGGCCGGCATTGTAAGCACACCATGTTTGTCAATTCCGGGGTAAAGTGTGTATACCCAACACTATCACTTGACGCTTGTTGTCAATGGCGTAGTCACAAGAACAAGTAAGTCAGAAGAGGGTCCAGCAGAAAACTATAAGCATCAGAACCATCTCAAAATGCCAAATTCAGAAGAAAAGTACTGGGGTTGGGAACCCCACAGGGTTGCAAGAAGTTTAGGCTTGTGGGGATAGTATTCACAGCTCCAAAACAACAGTTACAAATAATGGTCTTTCTGGTGGGTACGATATCTAATGGCAGCAAGATCAGTTTCAGTATATCTTTCCCTACCCTCCACCACCAGCCACCCACACCAGTTGCCAGCATCTCACAACTTGTGGATGACACTGTGCTGATTCCTAACTTGGGATCTTATTTGGATGCTCAGGAGTCGACTCCGCTGAAAAGGGAGTCTAGTAAACATTCTGCAGCTAGTAAGCAATTCAGCAGGTAACTAACTTGTTCTTCTGATTGATATCACTAACCGCAGATTCCTAATTTTCTGGATAGAATAGCAATATTGTTCAAAAAGGCAGAAAGTAGGTATAGAGAGTAGACTCAAACTAAATGGTTTTGCAGGACTGACTGAGCAAAGTGATATCCCCTCTGTGTCTGACCGTCAAGGCAGTAATGCTTCGTGAATGTATGCTCATGTCGCGATGTCTAAAACCAATATTCCTTACCCCAATGCAGTCATGGAGGCTTTGGCACTGGAGGAATGAGCCTACAGACCTTCACACAGCTGTTTCATGTCCACTGTTTAATAGATTTTAATGTAAAGGGCCATCAACTGGGAAATGGTCCTCTTTTGCACTGACTCCCCTTTCCTCACCCCAGAAAACTTTCCAAAGAGCTGATCATCTACACGAGGATCCTTTGTTTGGTCAAGGAAGAAGTTCAACAGCCTCTTAAGGGTCAAGCTGATCAAGCCTCTCCTTCTCTTTCGAGGGATGAAGAGTAAAAAAACGTTGGCTAGGTGACCAACTGGCAGACTTGAAAATAAGTCATTAACTTTTGGTAAGAAAGGCACCAAACTCACCAGCACCACATTGGGAAAAAGTTGGAGTAGAACTGTTGCACTTAAAATGCCTGCAGTTCAGTCATGCATCATACTGATGTGATAGCGATGAGGAAACAGCCTTGATGATCAGGAGTTGCAGCAAGCAATTGTGAAGCAGCTCAAAGGGTGTTGACATCAGGAGTGTTAGAACTAAATACATATATTACTTCAACATGATGAATTGCTTCAGTGGACACATGGGATTAAATCTTGAATGAAAAGCTTAACAAAGGTACGTGGCATAGAAAAGGTTTGTCAGTTAAACACAAAAAAGGCAGTAAGGGCCAAAGCAGAACCTTTCACTTTGCCCACTTCAAACCCTTGCTGGGATAATGAAAGAACAAATATAAAAATCTCAAAGTTAGGCATGAAAAGTATTTGGGAACCAAACAGGCAACTAACTTCTTGCAGCACAAAACTTAATGAAGGGTCAGTGAATAATATCCGGCTGCAAAAATGATATCAAACACATTGGAAAGCAAGCCAAAAGCATGTCATTGCTGCTGCACAATCTCCATGCATGGCGTTATGGGTTTAGGTGTAATACCTTGCCCTTTTGCTGGGACAGGAGGTCCTCCCTAAGTGGTAGCTGGATGAGAGAAGCTTTGCTTAACGTACTCTACTGGCTATCAAGATAACCTTGGCCGGATTTGCCCCGATTTTCTTCAGAACTCGCGGAAGGAGGTCAAGGCAGATCGCACAAAGCCCCAGAAGACTGACATTGATCAGGGACTCACACTGCACTCCCTGCTGCTGTCTTACCCAACCCAGCAGTGATGCTTCTATTATCATTGTGAACGCGGGGTGAGGGAGGGAGTGCAATATGTCACAAGTCAAGTTGCCTCTGCCAGACACCAATGCAGATACTGTCTTCTTTTGGATTGGATGGAAGTAGCCCTGATGCTGGTTCCACAGAAGCTGGAGGTTCCATTGCAGGTATATGCCATTTGGCTTTCGAAACAAGGAGGAAGCACAAGGAGCTCAAGTCTCAAATAGGTCCTCAGTGAGAACCAAGATTGAGCCCAAAACAATTTAATTACATCCTAAATGTCCTGGCCTTGATGCCCACTGTGTCCATGACAGGCACAAGAGGAAATCCTCTGCATGGGGCAGTGGAGGGACTTTGGCTCCTTGATGGAAAACCCCAAAGAT
The DNA here is from genome assembly GCF_964261635.1 of Lissotriton helveticus. NCBI lineage: Eukaryota > Metazoa > Chordata > Amphibia > Caudata > Salamandridae > Lissotriton > Lissotriton helveticus. Next base: position 1,809,165,412 of record NC_136061.1, read on the forward strand.
GTCAGGAATTTTTTTGTCATCCAAAAGTGGTCTACAAGTAACTGAGCAAGCCCACTTTGCACATTCAGTTTACAAGGTATGGGAGCACATGCAACCCTGAGCTCCGAAATTGGCCCATGATTGCCACCAACACTTTTGTGAACACTAGAGGAGCGGACATAATATCAAGGGTAACACAGCAAATTGGAAGTGCCCCAAACCCACTGTGAATCACAGATAACACCTGTGGGACTGTAGGAAGAGTATATAAAAATAGAAAGGCCTATAGATCCAGTGAGACCATCGAGTCTCCTACATTCCGAGCAGACATATCTGAGACAGACTGAGCATTTTGAATTGCTCTTTCCTTAAAAAGGCATTCAATGGCAGGAGATCCACTATAGGCCTGAGGCCTCATTCTTTTTTTGGCACAAGGAAGTAGCACAAGCCACATACCTCTCGCTGAGGCAGTCATCTCCATGATGGTGTGCCTCAACAGAAGAATCATGATTTCTTACATTAAGGCAATGGGTGAGCCTCCAAAAAGCATTCTGGTGTGGAAGGAAGCTGGGGCGAGGAGGAGATGATTGACAGGAAGTAGTTTCTTTGAATAATCTGCAAGACCCACCTTGTCTGATGTAAAGGATCTCCAGCCAGGGAGAAAATAATGAATCCTGTTTCCTACTAGTTAATCCTGAGCCTGTGAGGGCAAACTAAAGTCTATTTGAAGCTGCTGCAGTAGGGAAGTGTTAGACCTGGCATCCTTAGGGTGGTCTTCTCCCAAACCTTTTGCCTGCTTACCTCCTCTTTTTGCTGCATCTTTTTGTTGGCCTAAGGACTCTGAGCATTTTACCACTGCTGACCAGTGCTAAAGGGCGGTGAATATCCAATTGACATAATTAGTTTACTTGTAATGTTGTGTTATGTTACAGAATTTTATTTAGGGCAGGGGTTACCCAGAGTGGTCCTGGCGTTAGTTACCGATCCTATTAGCAGAACCACAGATGCAAGGTTACGTATCAAAAAGCCATGTCTTCAAACCTTTCCCGAAGGCTAGAAGGTCAGTGGCATTCCTCAGGTAAAACGGTAGGTCATTCCAGGCTTTGGCTGCCACGACAACGAAACTTCTGCCTCCCTATGTCGCCTTTTTTAAAGCTGGGACTGTAATCAGCTTGTATCCTAGTGAGCGAAGATTTCTCTTTGGTATGTACCAATTAAATTGTTTTTGTAAGTAATCTGGTCCTATTCCTTAAAGTGCCTTAAATACGGAACACAAGGCTTTAAAACGGACCCGGTTTCTCACTGGGAGCCAGTGTAATTTTTTGATTACATTAGAAATCGAGTGCCCGTAAGGAGCCTGGCCGCAATTCTGTATCCTTTGTAGCTAATTCATAAGACGTTCCTGCAGATTCAAATACAGACCATTACAATCATCCAGTCTGGATAAGACCAGTCCGGTAACCACTGTTTGCCGACCGTCAAAGGGTAAGAATGGTAATATTTTTTTCACCGTTTTGAGGACATACACTGTAGAAGATGCAACTGCATTGACTTGATTGCCAAAGGTCAGTCTCTCATCTATAATTAATCCCAGGTTTTTCACTTTTTTCATAGGAGTAGGCAGAGAGCCACCAATTTGGGTTCCAGAAATTGGCATAATTTCCAAACAGTATAATCTTGGTCTTGCCCGAATTAAGCTTTAGGCAATTATCTACCATCCAGCTACCAACCAATAGCATACACTCCTGGAAATGACTTTCTAAACCCTTCCCCTGCTCTGGAAGCAGAGACACCACAATTTGGGTGTCGTCCGCATATGAGGGGAGACCAAAGCCAAACGCATTGATAATCGGAGCCAAAGATGAAACATATACATTAAACAAAGTTGGCCTCAACAATGACCCTTGGTGAACTGCACATGGCAGCTTGAATGGCTTTGAGAGATAATCATCCAAGGATACAATTTCTACCCTATCTGTTAAGAAAGATTGTAGGAGTTTCCAAGCTTTCTCCCGGATCCCACAAGCCCTTAGACGGTCCATCAAAAGATCATGATGGACCGTATTGAAGACTGCAGACAGATCCAGTAGGATCAAGGCAGCCTTTCCACCTAAATCCACAGCTCTTCTGATGTCACCAGTAGCCTTGATGAGAGTTGACTCCGTACTATGGCCCTCCCTAAAGCCATAGTGGGTAGGGTCCAAGGCTTGGGTCTCTAGAAGAAAGGCATTAAGTTGTCCATTTATCGCTCTTTCTATCATTTTGGCAGGAAGAGTGAGCCGGGATATTGGGCGGAAACTGTTGGGGTGATTTGGGTCCAGGTTAGGCTTTTTTAGAAGGAGTAAAATCTAAACCACCTTTCAGGGTTTGGGGAAGTGTCCTGCTTCAATCATGGCATTAAAAATAGGCATAAGTGGTAGAGGCACTGGTTCTGCGGCTAATTTAGCAACTGCAGCCGAAGCAAGTGTCAAACGGTGAGTCTGATCTAGCTGCCATGAGCATATTACGAGTGTTATCGATTGACAGTGGGTCAAACAGAACAAGGGTATGAGGGGGCACCATAGGGAGCTCATGTTCCTCCTCCCTTATAGCCCTCCCTGTTGCATTTGGACTATTGAACGCCGTAAAAATTACCTCAACTTTGTTTATGAAGAAAATAGCGATATTTTCGCTAAGTTCCTGACCAGACTGAACTTTAGGTGATTGGCCGTATCAATACGATCAATATAGAACTTTTGTTTGGTAGTAAACAGGAGTTGTTTATAACTTAGAAGGCTATTCTTATAGGCCTGCTTCTCTGTTTCATGATAACCTTTTCTCCATATACATTCCAGACGCCTACACTTCAGCTTTTCAAATCTCAGTTCTTCCGTAAACCATGGAGCGGAAGGGAGTACTCTCTTAGGAAAGATGGTTTTAACTGGAGCTAATTTATCACACGCCATCTCCAACCATTTAGAGAAAGCAATGGTCTCTTCCTCTAACCCCCTGTTCCTATGGTCCCTGGTTGATGTGAAGAGTTTCTGAAAGTCTTTTCTATCCACTTTTTTCCAGGACCTAAATTCAATGGGCCTCTTGCTAGATGTTCCACCCGCCCGTTGAGTCCGAAGGGCTATCTCAAATTGAACAGCAATATGGTCAGTCCAAACGAGGGGAAGGACCCCCGTAACCCGGAGTCCTGGTTGGTTGGAAAATATTCCGTCTAGGGTGGGTCCCGCCACATGAGTTGGGGCAATGACATGTTGCTGAAGATCCACGCTCTTCATCAAATCGATGAGGATTGATGTGTCTGGTCAGAGGGGGTCTCCAAATAATTATTGAAGTCCCCAGGATGGTATATGCATCCCTACAAATGCTCTCTTTCAGCAGATTACCCATTTTTATATTGAATGTACCTCTCGCACCTGGTGGTCTATATAATAGTATCCCTCTGAAAGTATGATGATGAGAGAGGGTAAGGTTGAAAGATAAGGCTTCACAGGCTACATTTGATGCAACACTGAAGACAGCCTTAATTGAGATATGGTAGATGACCGGCAACCATCTCTCCTTTCTATGGGGCCTATTTAACGTGTACACTGAAAATCCTGGAGGCGTGGCTTTAGCCAGGTCCGGTCCGGATGCTTCATCAGTCCAGGCTTCCGTAACAAAGGCCACTTTTATAGCTCTATCCTCAATTAGCCTTGCACACTCGGTGCTATGCTTGACCAAGGATCTTGCATTCAGGAGGATGCAATTAAAGACTAGTGTTTCCTGCCCCACTGGCAGGTCACTTGTATCACTCCTTTGCTTAATGGACTGATATACCATGGCAGGCAATGTCACTTTGCAATTCGGCAGGTCCCAGGATGTAATGTGGGCTTAGCATTAAATGTAAAACATATGCAATCCTGGTCCTTCTACACCCTATTTAGATCTAATAAATATGCTCTAGAATATTTAAACAGAATTTTTTTACTTGGTAGTGAACTTCCAGGGATCCTAGCGCTGGCCGAGCGCGGACGAACGCAGACGGGCTTGCCTTTGGCGCGCCAGCGCCAACCTCGTGATTTATAGCCTATAGAGTAAAAGGCTAGTCTGCTAACCAGAAATAGCCCCAAGATGGCAGCTGCGGCCAAAAAAGCGGGATAAAAGCTGACTCGAACACCGATATCAGCAAAGGGTTTCCCCATGAGTAAACACCCCCCCTTCACAATTTCACTGTAAAATTCAATATAAAAGTTAATGCACTAAAATACACTTTTTAAAAAGTAATTACAAGGTGCAAAGAACACTGTTATTTATGTGCAACACTCAAGTCAATTCGATTTTCCAGAATTCCCAGTCTAGCAGTCTCCCGGCTCAAGTCTCAGGAGTGGTAACGCTGCGCATTCGCGCCAGCCTCGTGATTTATAGCCTATACAGTAAAAGGCTAGTCTGCTAACCAGAAATAGCCCCAAGATGGGGGCTGCTGCCAAAAAAGCGGGCTAAAAGCTGACTCGAACACCGATATCAGCAAAAGGATTCCCCATGAGTAAACACCCTTTCCCCTTTGCAGTTTACTGAACCTTTAACTTGGCATTTAAAAACACTTGCTAAGCCTTAAACTCCTCTTTAATTACACATAAGTCAGCCCTATGGTAGGCCCTAGGTAGCTTTAAGGGCAGGTTGCTGTGTAAGTAAAACGTAGGACATGTACTTTTAAGTTTCACATGTTCTAGTAGTGACAAACACACACATTTGTTTTCACTACTGTGAAGCCTAATCCTCTCATAGGCTGGCACTGGGAATTCCTTAATACACTTTGGAGATGTAATTCCTGATTAGGAAGGAGTAGCTACATCAGATGACATATCTTTGTAACAGTAATGATACATCCTCTTTACTGGTAAAGTTTAATTTAACATTACTGTTTTAGAAATGTTTTTTTTAGAAAGTGATCAATACACAAAAGAGGAAAAACCTCCTATACCATAGATCTGTTAGCGTTACTATTTCACACCTGCCCTTACAAGCTTACTTTGCCTGCATTTCAAAAACATTTTTCAGATATCCTTCCATGTCTACACCCACGCAACAAGCTTATACTGGATGCATAATGAATTAGTCAAAACATTTAACATGCGGACAAAAGGTGTTTTACTATTGTTAGACTCATAGTTAATGGCAATCTCTTGAGATCAATTAGGTTAGAGAGAGGGAGAAGACAGGGATGCCCCCTCTCCCCCCTGTTGTTCGACCTTTATGTTGAGCCTTTAGCCTGTAGTATCAAGGCTAGCCATACTTTCACCCCTTTCGAGTAGAAAGGGTGGGAAAAGAAAATCGCCTTATATGCGGATGATTTTTTTATTTTTATAATTCTTTTTATTAAATCAAAAAAGTGAGAAAAAATCACGGTACAGAGGTAACATCATAATACCAATAGAGCATCAGGGGGTAAAAGAAGAATACGTGAACACATGATTAGGGACATTATGGGGAGGAGGGCACATCAAAACCACAAATCTCTCCCCTGTAATGATTCCAGGGTCCCCATCCCAATGACCACCTCCGAGGGCGTCCCCTCGCTAGATAGACAGTTTTTTCTCAAAACATACACCAGTCCAAGTCGCTTTCCCATACTTCCACAGTGGGAGGTTGCGTGGCTCCCCATAGCTGGGCAATGTTCCTTTTTGCAATCATGAACCCCAAAGTAGCCCACTGTGTCTGTGCTGAGTTTAGGTCGGTTGGCTCCCATATATTCAGGAGGCACCTCCTTGCCTCCGGAATCAAAGAGATCCCCCAACAACCTTATACATAATATCATGAATTTTGCGCCAGTATTCGGAGATATGTGTACATTCCCAAATAATATGAAGACAGGAGCCAGTTAGGCCACAATGACGTCTACACTGATCAGATTCCGACAAGCCCATATGCACCAGCCGGGGTCCCGTGATATAGACCCTATGCAATACCTTTAATTGAACCAGTCTCAGCCGAGCCGGAATAGCAACCACTTTTGGGGGAAGAAGGTTTCGGGCATAACGCACCGCGGGGTCAAAGGAAATATAAATACCTAAGTATTTGAATCCCTCTGCGTTGATGTTTATTGGACAGTTACGGGGAGGAACCGGAGGGTCACCTTTCAATACAAACAATAAGGACTTCCCCCAGTTAATGGAGAGCCCCGAATTTTGCCAAAAGAGGCCAAGACATCAAAGACGACAATCAGGGACTTCCGAGGCGAGGTAAGATAAAGCAGAATATCATCCGCGTATAAGGATATTCGATCCTCCCACTCCAAGGACCATCGCAACCCCTGGATAGATGGTTCCCAACGCAGCTATGCCGTAAGCGGCTCCAGGGCAAGTACAAAAAGGAGGGGGGACAGGGGGCATCCCTGCCGGGTGCCCCGACTGAGCAGAAGTTGTGCCGAAACCCTGTTGTTTACAACTATTTGGGCCATCGGTTTAGTGTATAGCAGCCACACCCATCTGATAAACTTAGAGCAAACTCAAATGTAGCCTGCGCAAATTAAGAGCTGTGTTTCTGTGGGGCATGAAGCCAGACTGATCCGGATAAATCAGGCCGGTAACCACTTTTACCAGCCTGTTAGACAAAAGCTTGGCCAAAATCTTCGGTTCGGCATTAAGTAAGGATATAGGCCTATATGAGGCACAATTAGTTTTGACTTTACCCTCCTTATGGATTACCACCACCGATGCCACCCTTTGGTCCCTAGTCAAAATCACCCCCTGTCCTGTGACTCAACATACATATCTTTCAGATAGGGAGCTAGTTTATCTGGCTTGAGCTTGTAGAGTTCAATTGGGAGTCCGTTTGGGCCCTGTGCCTTCCCGGAATTTAGGGAACGAATAGCCTGCGCAATCTCATCAGAGGACAGGGCACTATCCATGAAGTCCCGATCCGCCGAGGAGAGACACGGGAGCTGAATATCCCGAAGCAGCAGATGCGAATCATCCTACGACCGGGCAGAGACAGCAGTATAAACAGACTGAAAATGGGCCGCGAACCTGTCCACTATATCCTGTGGGTCTGTAAGCTAAATTCCCTCCTCCGTGATGAGTTCAGGGACCAGGCGACTAGCCCAGTCCTTTTTGTCCAACCAGGCGATAAGTTTCCCCGCTTTATCACCCAGGTCATAAAGCCTACCCTGCTGTTCCCTGCCTAGCGTCTTAGCCCTATCAGTTGCCAATGCCTTATAATCATGCTGCTCAGAAGATGTAGTGTGGCCTGTGTAACTCCTACTTCCAATTCCCCCTTAAGCAAACCAATCTCAGTCTCAAGAGCCACCAACTCCTTGTTCCTTTCTTTCTTTGAGCCCGCTATAAGTGAAAGGGCCTGACCCCTAATAACTGTTTTGAAGGCCTCCCAGAGGGACAACGAGGAGGATACCGACCCTACATTAAGGAGGAAATAGTCATCTAACGCTTTAATGAGGTCCTTACGTACTATGGGGTTGCGCAAATACCAAGGTTTAATGGGGGCGACTTTACCAGCCGTACCCCGAGTTATTGTCATGTGGACCCACAGTGGCGAGTGATCCGAAATCCCCCTAGCCAAGTATGTGACAGCAGTTAGATAGAAAGCTTGTGTAGCAGGAAGTAAACAGTAATCAAGTCTGGAAAGGCTATTGTGTGCCCCGAGTGAAAGGTGTATTGCTGTTGGTTAGGATGAAGTAGTCTCCAACCTTCGACCAGACCCAATGCTTCCATAAAATCAGGCAACCACCGCATAGCTACCCACCATGTCCCATGGAGGATGCCTATCAAGAACTCCACAGGCGACCGCATTAAAGTCGCCCCCCCAATATCAGTAGTCCCTCCGGGAGTGTAAGAAAGAGCTTCCCCAGATCTGCAAATGTGGCGCCTTGGAGCCCTGGCAGGACATAAATCGACAGGAGGGTTATGTCTTGTCCTTCCCACTTCCCGTGACCCCAACATATCTACCCCTGTCATCCTCCTATATGGAAGTAATTGCCAAGGGGAATGTTCTGCGAATCAGGATGCCTACCCCTTTGGAGCCCGAAGTGAAACCTGAATGCGCCATTAGCTCATACCCCATCCTATGCAGGGCTTTGCATGAGTTCCCCACTAAATGCGTCTCCTGGAGTAACGCCACGTCTGGCAAGTGCCTCTTAAGATATTGAAGGACAACACCACGCTTAATCTTATCCCCCCACCCCTTCACGTTCCAACTCAAAAGCTTGATTTCCTTACCCCCCATCATCTTGATAGAACCTCCGACAATCCTCTGTAATCTGCATAACAATCGAATGCAATGTGCTGACTAAATTAACAAACCACCCAACAAATGACACAAAGTGTCCCTCCCAAAACCGCCCCCCCCACCCCGCCCATTAGGCTTAGAACTGCCCATTGAAACCTGCAGAGTGGCTGTTGCCCTGAACATTCAAAAGAAAGAACAAAAAAACTTTACTTAGGGGGTTGAAGTCCATGAGCCCCGGTCAGCGCCCTATCTAATACTAAAACATGTCCGGAGTTCTGTCCACTCGTTTAGAAATATAATCCACGGCAACCATCAATCATATCAGTGACATGTCCACCCCCATACACACACCCCACCCGCCACCCCCCGGGAACCCCTCAAACACCCCACTGGCCGTTTGTTCAGGAAGGCTGAGAGGCCGCTCCACCGCCGTCTTCTCCATCTGTTGGGGCCTGAGAGCTCTGGTACTCGAGCCACTCCAGCACTGCCTTCGGCTGCTCGAAAAACCATGCTCGGCCCTCCACCTCAACCCTGAGACGGGCAGGGAACAGCATCGAGTACTTCATGCCTCTCTCCCGTAGGTCTCGCTTCATGGACAAAAAGGTTTTCCTTTGCTTCTGAACTCGTTGCGTAAAGTCCGGGAAGAAAGAGACGGTGGCATTCTCGTATTTGAGAGGGGCGCTGGCCCACGAGCTCTGGAGGACAGCATCTCTGTCTCGGTAGTTAAGGACCGGGTCAACATAGGCCGCGGGGGAGCGCCCAGTCTGGGAAGGCCGCCCGGGACCCTGTGTGCTTGTTCAACAACAAAGAACTTACTGAGGCCCTTCGGTTTCAGGTGGTTGAGGATAAGATCCTCCACAAAGAGGTCAGGGGCCTGCCGCTCCGACTTTTCCAGCACATCTAAGATGCGTAAATTGTTGCGGCGGAGGCGGCCTTCATAGTCCTCCAGTTTGAGGCAGGCATCCGCCCGGGAGTCTCACATTTCCTTAACCTCCATTTGCAGCTGGGAAACATCATCCACCAGGCTGGAAGTAGTGAGCTCAACCTGCTTCACCTTCTCATTCAGCTTCCCCATGTCCGCACGAATCAAAGTGATATCAATAGCCATGGAGTCCATCTTGTGATTGAGCGAGGCTTTGACCCCAGTTATTGCGTTCATGACATCTTTTAGGGAAAGCTCAGGTTCTTACCCAGGCAGGGTCCCCTTCGCCGAGTCTTCAGAAAGCCTCCCCTTTTGCGTATACTTAAAGATCGTGTCAATTTATTTGCCTGGACCGATTTTGGGCCCCTCGCCCCAGCTTCTTTCACCCGTTCCATCCTTCAAGCTGCAGCACCCAGACGGGGGCGAGTCACCGGAGCCAGACCACTAGGACACCCAGCACCGCACTCCAAAGTTCGAACCACCAAACAGCGTCCTGAAATGCCAAAGGCGCCGCTCCTCACACCAGGCAGCTACTCCGAGGGGGGGTCCCCACCTGCACAACTCCAAAGGTTCACAAGTCTTCAACCTCAGAGGCAGCAGCATTCACCAGCCGGCCCCAGGGTGCCCCTCCGTCTCCAGCCAAGGAACTTTGATGCAGTCAATAAGGGCAGACCCAATGCCTTCAGCGCTCGCCCCTGGGACAGAGGCAAGAAATACAGAGGGGAGACGGAGGGGGCCTATCACCACACCTTCTCACTGGCAAGATATAAGGATCATGTCCCTCAGCCTCAGCGTCATTGAGAGCTGCAAGTCTTTATTGCAGGTATAAAGTTATTCACCCCTGGAGGCCTCACTCTCTCCCAGCCAATGCCAGCTCTTCACCCCTGCCTCCTTCGTGCCCATTAAAATGCAATGTGACTCTACTCACGAGTGAGCCGACATCCCCAGGGCCGATGAGAGGGGGGGATGCTCCGTCGATCGCAAGGCGCCGCTGACCGCCCCTCTGGGTCCCGCAGCCTCACGCTCAGCCACAGTTCACCGCCACCGAAGCCAGCAAAGTTCCTTAATTGCAGCTGCCCTCCGTAGCCTGCGCTCCCGTGCGATAGCGGAGCGCAGGTCCCCGCATCAATGAGCGGAGCCTCGCACCCGCCGTCACTCAGGCGACCACCGCGGCCGCAGCCTCTAAGAGCCGGCCGGAAGTGCACGCACCCGGGCACCACTCCTCACTGTGGGCCCCGGCTGAAGGCCCAGTCTAGGCCCACCTGCAGGACCGGACCCCGTGTCGTGATGGAGGCCGCCAGAGACTCCGGGGCGGGCGGACCCGGTACCGCTTTCCCTCCGTCACCCGGGGAGGCACACTGGATCACAGGATAGCTGGGCAGGATCGTCGAGCGGGCTCATTGACTGCGGAGCTCACTCGCTACACAGCCATCTCTGTCCGTGCTTGGCCACGCCCCCATATGCGGATGATTTAATGGTATTTTCCAGGAACTCCCCCACTATTCTATCTTGTTTAAAGGAACTCCTAATAAACTTTGGGAAGGTCTCTCAAAAAACAGAAGTTATGACATGGAATACACTACCTAGTAATGTGATAACTAAACAGCTAATCCGTTATCTAGGTGTACAAATCCCACATAAGATCTCGGAGCTAGCAGAAGTAAACCTCGACTCAAAAAAAAGGATGACCACTTTATTAAGATCTTGGAGTGGTCCTTTCATTGACTATTTTAGGCCTTTGTAATTTGATTAAAATGTCTATTTTGCCAAAGTTTACTTTTATCTTTGACTCGATTCCTTTACAGTTTGATCTGTCTTCTTTGAAAGACCTTCAAGGTCTTATAAACAGCTTTCTTTGGGCTAACAAAGGGATTAGGATAGCATGAAAAAAGCTGCGATGCGCGAAGTTGAACAGAGGTATTGCCAGCCCCCATTTTCGATTTTATTGTTATACCTTTCAGCTAAAGAATGTTAGGCCTCTTTTGCTTAATGCCTCTTGTTTCTCCCCAATGTTTCAAGCAATGGCCAAAAATATTCCCCTGGGTGATGATGATTTTTTGTTTAAATTTGGACACCCCAAATACTTAAATTAAACTCAAGGTGTTAAGAGCTGCCTGCGAAGTCTGGTATTACATAAGGAAGACCTTAAAAATCCCATATTACATTTCAGGGTCCCCTATTTGGAATTCTCCAGGGACTCCAACCTGCCTGAAAGATAGCTTGTCAATCCCACTATTGGAAGAAGGTATTCTGAACTGGGACCAACCTTTATATGAAAATAATTTCTTCCATGGGAAGTACTTTCCAACCCTACGACCCAAAGATTCTCAAGATGTAAGTTCTATCAGCTATCGAGGTGGGCTGCCAAACTAGATAAAGAGGTAGAAATAAATGAAGATCATGAAATTATTCTACGGGGCCCCCCTCATCAACGTAAAGAAGACATTACCAATGGAAGAAACCTGGAGGAAAGACCTGCCTCTGACCAACATAACATATCTATGGCAAGTATCGATGCACACTTTATGGAATGTGGTTAAAGCGTCCAATCTTAAGAGTACCATATGTTCACACTTCATAGGGCATATTGGACTCTGAAGAAACTTTCGAAATTGGGAGGAGATCGGCTGAAGGTCTGCCCGAAGTGCGCCTCTGATGATGAAGACGATCTACATATGTTCTGGCAGTGTCCTTCTATCCAGGGCTTCTGGTATAATGTTGGTAAGACTCTTACTGAGGTGTTGGGGCAAGAAATTAAAGTAAGCCTGATTTTGGTTATCTTTGGGGTTTTCCCGGAGGAGAGTTTAAATTATAAATTATAATTTTTCCAATTCACAAGCTTCACTTTTATTTTTGTTAATTTTACTTGCAAAAAGGGAAATCTGTATTAAATGGATTTCCCCCCAACCTCCAACATTAATAGAATGGGTTTCCTCGGTGAAACGCATCCATAGACTGAATCTTACGAGTTCATCAAGGAAGAGGATTAGAATGTGGGACGTCTGGGATAATTGGGCAAATAACTAAACTATAGCATATCCTGTAATATATACCTCTAAGGTCCAATGATTATGTTATAAGTGAGTCTTGGGAAGGGATATGGAATTGTGCGCTCACATTCCTATAATACCATGGCAGCCGATTTCTTTGGATTGCCTTGATTAACTAAGACGGCTCCGTTATTCCATTTAGGGGGTCTGAAAATAAACCTTTGGCTTGCCTATAAACCTCTCACTTATCTATAAATGAGGACAAAAAAACATATACTCCATTCACAACGTGCATTCATACTGATACACATCATACTGACAGCTGACTCCATGCTCAAACAAATGACATTGATATCCAAGAAACATTTACATATTCTAAAAAAACACTCTCATAACCACATAAAAAACTGTCCAACCTAAATAATATATTAACAGAGGGGCTACAATAGTAGCCTCTTGGTGTGTTGTTGTAAGTACAGCAGGTGGTCCACTGTGGTTGGGGTACAGCATTTCACCCCTATTTGATTGTCTGGCAGGTATGAGTCTTCTTAGTTACTTTCGTTTGCCTTTTGTCTTGAGGGGGCATTGTGTGCCCTCAATACCCCACTTTGTTTCCACCTTCTATATGGGCTGAATATTTAACTGGTGAAGGTCTTCCACAGGTCTTACGAGCTATGTAGGGGACACTACATATAAAACGAGACCAAAAGCAGAAAATGTGTGTCACATTTTGAAAATTGGACAACCTCTTGCTTATGAGCATCTTAGTGTTCAGACTTGTAGACCTAAAAGTGAACATACATGTTATTGGATTGTGTAGGCTAAGGCTGAACATCTATCTCCCTGTTGGAGATAGTAGTGTTCAAAGTTCTCTCACAGGCAGTTGGTTACTCCGCCTCTGAGGAATGGCTTCTAGAGAGTAGAAAAGGAACATGTGGACACAATTAATGTGTGGGCTTTTTTTCCCTAATGTGGCATGTATAGATATATGGGGTCAAGTGTGACGTGCCTTTTGGCAAGGCAGCTTTTCTTTTTTCTGAACAAGTGCAAAGGTACGGAGTACTGGTGTTACAAAAGTATTTGGCAGGTTGTAGTCTCTACCAATGATATAGTGCACTGTATTTAAGACTAGTCGGGGCTAGGGGTAATGGCACTCTTAAGCAAGTTGAGGTTTTTACTGTCCTACCTCTCTTAGTGAACTGCACCATTAGCCAGGCTGTCTCACAGTTCTGGTGCTTTCACTTCGGCCTCTGTGTGCAGACAAAACAAACATATGGTGAGAATGTCAATACATTGCTTCCTTTGTAGCTAGAGAGCGCTGACTTTTTGGAATCCTACCTTGGTCAGGATGTCTATCCTCGTGGCAGCGTTGCCAGAACACTGCCGGTTCTCATGCACACCGGATAATGAAATTATTTCAGCATTTGAACCACTCGCAGCCAAAAGTGAAACCGCGGCCACATGGGTTACATGGGAAATTTATGATAATACCTTGAAGCTATTATCATTGTATTTATTCATGCTGCATATCTTTGCCGGGTGGGCAGGCTGCTCTGCTCTCAGAGCAGGGGAGGAGTGGTTTGCCCACTCCAAGTGCACAATGACTGTTTGGCCAGCCCTGTTGGGCGGGTCAAACAGTCATGTGCACTTCGCATGTTCTCCTTGCAGGCTGCATTACAGCCTGCGGAGAGAACATGCCCAGGCCCCCATTCCCTGGCTGAGCGCCTATCCACGGCGCTCAGAGCAATCACAATGCTGCATTGCAGTGTTGTGGCTTAGGGGAAGGAGCCTGGCTGCTTTCTGTTCCGTCTCCGGAGAGACAGACGACGTGGGAAAGAGTGGGAAAGCAGCGAGGAGGTACTTTTCTTTTTATATAACCCCCTTCCTCCCCACCACCCGGCAGGCCCTGCCACCCCTGATCCATGCCGGTCACTACTAGTAGCAACCCTTGCTCACTTTTATCAAAGAATGGTGGGTGTTGTAGGTTTTTGGACTACATGTTTGTATGTATTTCATTTGGGGATATGAATTTGAGTGTTTTTTTTGGGAGACATTCTTGAACAGCATGGAAAAACATCAGCTGAGTGACGCATATAATAAGGACAATAATGCACCAGAGGATTTTACACAATAAATGGTACATTACATTTATTACTTTACTTAAGGTTATCAAATTGTGCATGTGACCCATGGTATGGACCCTATGATATTGGGTCATTTTCACTGTTCTGCATGTGCGTTTCTTTTGGGTGGGGTGGGGGGTTATATTTTCGTGTTTGGAGATGCTTCTAGGGCCTTTACATTGGGAGTCAAAACTATCATTATCTTAGTGGTCCCACCTATAGGTGTTAATCAAGGTGTATTCAGTATGACTTACAGTGCAAAAAGTTGCCTATCTACGATAGCTTGTTGACGCCATTTTCTGTTGTTTGCATGCACAATATCATTTGTTTGTTGGATCCTGCCCCATATTTCCTTAACAGCATCACTCCCTGTCACGTCAGACACTTTTAGAAAGTTGACATTCCTCTGCTCTGTGTGCCTTATCCAATACACGTCTGGGGTGGATGACAGATACATTTTGTGCATTCCCTCTAGACAGCCACCAACACAGGAAGGTTGGGTGCAACAAGCAACTCATCTGTATTCTGATAACTCTTAAGATAGTAAGAGTGGGAGTAGCTGACACATTCACCTGATTAGGAAGTACTATTTACCACGCAAAGGGCTGACTACCCCCTACTGATAGTCCGGAGCCAGAGCAGGGAAGAAAGGGGGGACCTGTGCACTTCAAGGGCTTGTTTTGGAGTCGCTCCCACTTCAAAGGCACCACTGGGTAGATGTACTGGCTCTCTGACCCTACCAAGACAGTACACTACTGGACCTGTGAAGAACTCTGCCAGGAATAAAGACTGCTGTGCTACAAGGATTGACACTCAGCTTGACTGCTGCTCTGGCAGAACTACTTGTCTGTTTTGCTGTGCTGCCCGGTTGCCTGCTGATCTCTGCCCTGCTGAAGACAAGGACGGGACCCATCTCATTTGAACCCAAAGTGACTCCAAGGGCTTGCTCCCTGTTCTGAAGTCTCAGGACCATCAAATGCTACCTTCAACCCTGCAACAGCCCCTAGACTCTGCCTTTTGTGGGTCCGGCCCTACCGAGTAGTGCTAATCCAGCCCTGGGCCCTTGAAAAGTGACTTCTGCGGTACAAAACCATCAAAATCGACACAGCGATAACTTTGTGCTGACCGGGGTCATGCATTACTATTTGACGCCAGGCAGGAGCTGATAGACGACATCGCGCCTCAACGGCGATGGATAGCGCATCTTATAGACGAAGCAGTGCCTGCATCATAAAAGGGTTCGCTGTTGAGATGGGTCCCGTCCTTGTCTTCAGCAGGGCAGAGATCAGCAGGCAATCTTCAGGGATCGGAAGCAACGACGCTTGCTTCATCCAAGCAACTTTTTCAGCCGAACCTGGGGGGGCCATGTAGCTGGGCTGCCTTCCATCGCGATCGGCCTGAACTTTGTAATTACCAGTTTCCAGCGCAAACAGAAGTAACCCCTAAGCGCTATTTGCTTCCTAGCACTACTTTTTGAGTTAATCTTGAAAAATTACTAGCTCTGGTTCAGCTTATTGGATTTTCTGTATTGATCTTGTTTTACTCCAAAAAAATATAATCTATTTTTCTAAACCTGTGTGAAGCAGTTTTGTGGTGTTTTCATTGTGCTAGTGAGTGTGTTGCACAAATACTTTACACACTGCCTCTATAGATAAGCCTGACTGCTCTGCGCCAAGCTACCAGAGGGTAGGCACAGGTTATCTTTTAGTGTGTATCTAGCTTACCATCACTAGAGTGCTGCTTCTTGCTTGCACAGGGTGCATACCCTGACAACCAGAAAGCCCAGTTCCAACAGGCAGCATAAGGCATGTGTGTATCATGTTAAGAGGCAGTTGGTGATCAATGATTTCAAGGCCATACTGCCCGCTGCAAACATCTTGCCCCATGCTTCATAACGCTTACATTTCTTGTCCGAGTGAACTGAGAAACAATTACCTACTACTTTGTCTTGGGTCTCTGGTGATGGGTGTGTGGAGAGCAAGAGAGTATTTCCCAGGGTGGTATTCCTTGTTACCAGTCTGTTTACCGCTGGTGCTGTAGTGGGCTTCTTCCAAACTGCCATGACTGCTTCCACCAAAGGCTTTGTTGAAGGGAAGCAGGGGCTCTAAAGTTTGTGCTGAGGGATGTAAGGATTTTAGTCTTGACACTGACTGTTGGGGGATACACATCCAGCACCTCGGCTGCCTTCTTGACCACCAAGTGAAATGACAAGACCTGCAAGGTAGGGATGGTAATAATGTAGTGAAGTGAACTGTATTCCTCTCTCCGTGGGGTACAAGGGTGTTGATGTACCAAAGTGAGGCCGGGAAGGGTATCCCTTTTCAGAACTAGGGATGCCTCACACAACAGGCTGGCTTAACGGCTGTTGTCATATCGCCAGCTAGTCGTCTCGTGTCATCATCGGCTTCCTGCTCCAACGTCAAGCCGGCGCTGCAATGCCTGACGGGTAGCACTCGGTGCTACACTCTTGTGGAGATCTTTTGTTCCTAGCCGTTGGGTGAGTGGGTGTGAGGGCCCCTAGGGTGAAAAGTAGTGAGCGTGAGGGAAATGTGTACAAATAAAAGAGGTTGGTGTAGTCTACTCCATTCAGTTTATTCTTGTAGTTCACCACCTTGTTTAAAACAAGAGGGGCATTGGGACACAAACGTTTAATAGGGATTGGTCCCGTTCAACCCTCATCTGTGAACTGGTCGACATGTTTCATGCCCTATTGGCAATTCTTCAGGACCTAGGGTGTGCTCAAAAACTTAGTGATAAGCCCAGCGAGGGGCTAAGAAGTGTGAGAGATACAACCTGTGTGGTTGCCGACTTCAGCAGGAGGAGTTCCTGAGTCGTAGGTATAACCTATGGGGAGGAAGATAAACATAAGCTCGTGATTAATCTCCCTTGACTTATCCAGTGTAGGAAGTCATTGGTTATACACAGAGGTATCGAGTGAAGAGAGAGGAAGAAGTGTACTTAGTAACTAAGTATATATCATAACATCACTGTATATTAACATTACAGCAGACACAAGGTGTCTCAACCAAATGGTTGTATACTCAGGTAGGTAAATGATAGGATCTAACGCCAGGCGGCGTGCTAACAATCGGGGGTTCAGGGAAGAATACGAATTTCTAATCAACTTACCCTCACTGGTGGACTTTAAAGCCCCAAGGCTGTTCCCGCGGGACCTGCGTTGGGTGACAATTGTCTGAAAAGCACACAAAGAGGGTCCAGTCGGTCTATATAGTAGTTGGGTTAGATTACCGAGGTGGAATGTGGGATTAGGCCACTTGGTAACAAGTCCGGGGTGGAGTAAGCCGCATCGGCCAAACCAACCGTGGTCTCGCCAGGCACCCGATGGCCCCAGTGTGTTCCTACCACCCAATGTAGGTCGCCGCCTGGGTGGGGACCAAGTCAGTGAATAGCGGGACCCCGCCTAATCGCGGCAAGACCCCGTGGGACAGCAGCGGTGGTGCAAACGGTAAGGGACGTTCCGCGTGCCACGCCCACCGCCGGGCCACAACAGCCAGCCTCCCGGTCAACAATTCAAGCCGCCAACCCGGTGTGTGCCGGTTGTGTAACGGGGGCGGGGGGCGCGCGTGCAGACGGGCGAGCGCCTCACCCTCCACCATGGCGGTCGGGGCCACGTAAACACCTCCGGTCACCCAACCCCGCGGACGAGCCTCTGAGGGGGCAGAACCCTGGAGCCCTTGAGTCGGCTCGACACACCAAGGCTCCAACCGAGGGCCCACTGAGCCTGACTGACCGCGCAGCAGCTAATTACCTCTGATTACCAACGTGAGGCGCACTCCCTACAACACAAACTTCAGGAGAGGGGCTACCCGACAAGACTATTGAAAAAATCCATGAAGAGAGCCCTCAATAACAACAGAGAATCTCTCCTGGAAACCCACGTAAAGGAGAAAGAAGATATCATCACCTGTGTAACATCCTTCACGAAAAATTCCCCCTTCATCAAGAAAACAGTGAACGCACACTGGGGCATTTTGACCTCCGTGACTTTGGCCATTCCCCGCCCTCGATTCGCCTTCAGAAGGACTACCAGCCTGAAGGACCAACTAGTCCACACTCGACCGAAGAAGACAAGTATTCGCCCACAGAATACCCTTTGGGATCTGCCCCCTGTCACGGGACATTACCGCTGTGGCAATTGTGTGGTTTGTCCCCAAACCACACAGACTAAAACGGTCCAGCTCTCAGAGACTTTCAAGTGGTGTTTGAACAGACACACCAACTGCAATAGCAGCAACTGCATCTATATGCTGACTTGCCCTTGCGGACTGAAGTACATCGGAATGACGACCCGCACGGTAAAGGTGCGGATCATGGAACACAACAGCAACATCCGATGCAAGAAAACACACACCCGCCTATATGAACACTGCCAACAACATGATCATGTAGCCGAAGACGTCACATGGGTCGTTCTAGAATGGCATCCTTCATCAAACCAACAGGCCTTATATAGAATTGAACAAAGATGGGTACACCGCTTACATTTAGATACTGAAGGACTAAATGATTCTGTCCCTTGGAATACGCTATCTAGATAGGTCACCACTGGGCGGACACATCTCCCCATTACGTGATATGAAGCCTGTCCCTTGCCAGTATATGCCAACTTTTCGATAGCACACTATCATGAATGGTCAGTCAATACCACAGCCCTGTTACACTAGGGATGGGGAGCTACCCTTCTGTCTATTATCAACACACAATCTCTGTGTGACCACCACACACTGTGATTTGACCCCCACCTGTCCGATGAGCCACTCCACTGAGCTTCGACTGACGTCCAATTGCGTCCTGACGGCCACCCCGTGCCAAGGGCTTTTCCCAACTCTTTAGGTCCACATATGCCCACTCGCAGGAGTGTTCAGACCCGCTCCAAGATGGCGCGCAATTCACCGCCACTCTGCCACCCAGACAGCGCCACCCGACACTAGCCCATCAGAGCTGCCCATTAACCTATCCCAATATAGACACCAATACCTGGATATGCTTCCTGACACTAATATGACTGGCCCCCCACCATTACCGATCCAACGTCCAACGGATACTAACACGAGATAGTTCCCTTTCTTTGTTAGGCTTCCACAACCTTGCCTTCCACCTTAAAACCGCTCTCCTAACTCTTCTCCAAGATGGCGTGCGCTTTCGACATCAAAGCGCACTGATGTCATCTCAATGCACCGGGGTTGCCGAGGTGTTGCTCTGCAACCCTACGTCAGACACGCCCCTGCAATAGGCTCACAGCACGGCCTTTTTAACACCGAGTGCCGCCCTCACACGCCTACGGCTGCTCTACGTGTCAACTCACGTCGGAGCGTGGGACTAGGTGGTCAGGCCACTTCACAGCGTGAATGAGGTAAGGTGAATGGGACAGTGGGGTTAGCTGCTGCGCGGTCAGTCAGGCTCAGTGGGCCCTCGGTTGGAGCCTTGGTGTGTCGAGCCGACTCTCAAGGGCTCCAGGGTTCTGCCCCCTCAGAGGCTCGTTCGCGGGGTTGGGTGACCGGAGGTGTTTACGTGGCCCCGACCGCCATGGTGGAGGGTGAGGCGCTCGCCCGTCTGCACGCGCGCCCCCCGCCCCCGTTACACAACCGGCACACACCGGGTTGGCGGCTTGAATTGTTGACCGGGAGGCTGGCTGTTGTGGCCCGGCGGTGGGCGTGGCACGCGGAACGTCCCTTACCGTTTGCACCACCGCTGCTGCCCCACGGGGTCTTGCCGCGATTAGGCGGGGTCCCGCTATTCACTGACTTGGTCCCCACCCAGGCGGCGACCTACATTGGGTGGTAGGAACACACTGGGGCCATCGGGTGCCTGGCGAGACCACGGTTGGTTTGGCCGATGCGGCTTACTCCACCCCGGACTTGTTACCAAGTGGCCTAATCCCACATTCCACCTCGGTAATCTAACCCAACTACTATATAGACCGACTGGACCCTCTTTGTGTGCTTTTCAGACAATTGTCACCCAACGCAGGTCCCGCGGGAACAGCCTTGGGGCTTTAAAGTCCACCAGTGTGGGTAAGTTGATTAGAACTTAGTATTCTTCCCTGAACCCCCGATTGTTAGCACGCCGCCTGGCGTTAGATCCTATCATTTACCTACCTGAGTATACAACCATTTGGTTGAGACACCTTGTGTCTGCTGTAATGTTAATATACAGTGATGTTATGATATATACTTAGTTACTAAGTACACTTCTTCCTCTCTCTTCACTCGATACCTCTGTGTATAACCAATGACTTCCTACACTGGATAAGTCAAGGGAGATTAATCACAAGCTTATGTTTATCTTCCTCCCCATAGGTTATACCTACGACTCAGGAACTCCTCCTGCTGAAGTCGGCAACCACACAGGTTGTATCTCTCACACTTCTTAGCCCCTCGCTGGGCTTATCACTAAGTTTATGAGCACACCCTAGGTCCTGAAGAATTGCCAATAGGGCATGAAACATGTCGACCAGTTCACAGATGAGGGTTGAACGGGACCAATCCCTATTAAACGTTTGTGTCCCAATGCCCCTCTTGTTTTAAACAAGGTGGTGAACTACAAGAATAAACTGAATGGAGTAGACTACACCAACCTCTTTTATTTGTACACATTTCCCTCACGCTCACTACTTTTCACCCTAGGGGCCCTCACACCCACTCACCCAACGGCTAGGAACAAAAGATCTCCACAAGAGTGTAGCACCGAGTGCTACCCGTCAGGCATTGCAGCGCCGGCTTGACGTTGGAGCAGGAAGCCGATGATGACACGAGACGACTAGCTGGCGATATGACAACAGCCGTTAAGCCAGCCTGTTGTGTGAGGCATCCCTAGTTCCGAAAAGGGATACCCTTCCCGGCCTCACTTTGGTACATCAACACCCTTGTACCCCACGGAGAGAGGAATACAGTTCACTTTACTACATTATTACCATTCCCCAGGGGAACCGTGTGCATCTTTTTGCTATATAGACTGATGGGACACGCACACTGGACCCCTATAAATATTGTCCCCCCATTGTCCCTCCCTATTGTTTACTGCAAGGTAGGGACCCATAGGGTACTCACGAAAAACAAGTGTTTGCTGTGTAACCTATGCTCAAGTGACTCACCTTGCAATATGTGACATCTGAGAAGTCTGGAAAATGTGGGGGGCATAACATTATGAAGGGCTAGTCTGAGTTGACTAATAAACATCACACCTATTTGTTTAGAGTTTGTAAGTATTTCCAAAATAATACATTTTAACACATGGCCTTGCAGCTGTGTTCTGGGTACTCTGGTTAGTCTCTAACCTGACTTAAACACCCGAGCCTAAACCGAAGTGGGTAGCTGTCACCATCATTCAGTAAGTCTCAACTGCTGCTTCCTGTATGCTAGTCTGACACTGAGTTTGGCCCAAGGACAGATATCTTGCAATGTAATTCCACTTTGTTAATTGATAAATGTCAAAAATAAATACTTTGTCCAAATTAAAGAAGTTGGTATCTATCCATCATACATTTCTTTGAAATTTGCTTAACCCGATTTTCATATGAAATGGGTATCCTTTTTCTGGCACAGTACAACGGGTTAAACTTCCTGCACTTCTCACATATTGGCCATATGTTTACATCTGTGACACATGTGGTATATCAACAAACATTAAAAAATGAAATTCATGTCTCTCCTTCTTAGAGGCCTAATTCACTGGAAAGGCGAGGGAAGGGTTCATGGCAGCGAAAATACAAAGTTTTTATCTTGTGATATTTATATCTTATGACAAGGACTAAGAGGCACAGATAAAATTGTAAAACAATTACCTTTGTAGAGATTCCAGAAAAGGAAGAGCTCTCCTCTGCTTGCTGTGGTGCTGCCAACATGACCGAACAAATTTACACTTGGATCCCAAAATACACGATCAAAACACAATACCACCTGGGAACAAGATAACATTTTCATTAACTCCAAGAGTCTTAGTATCACTTCTTTACTAATTTCTGTTAGTATGAAGCTGCCTCCAATTACAAGAAATGAGAGAGCCTTGCCAGGCCACCTAAAAGTGACCCAAGAAACAGTGCAAAAGCTAATGCAACAAAGAAACAAAATATTCCCTCTTTTTCCCACAATTCCCTCGATCGTTGCTTACTCACGATATGCATTCTAATTCATCTACCTCTTTTTAATTTCGTTTTACTCCAAATTTTACATTGCTTGTTGCCTATCTATTTGTTTTGCATCTGATGTGTCACTTGTTTGCACTCTGCCAATGTTTTTGCAGGCCCCCAAACCGATCGACTTTATAGCCTTTAACATGGCTTTGCTTACTCCTTAATTAGCAACACCATTGCTCATTGCAATTTGCCCCCTAGTTTTTACTCTGATCTCCCTCTCTCTTTTCACTTCGGCCTCCTGGTGTCCACTACATCTCCCCCCTGCTCTAGCTTTCTGACTTAATCCACGATTGCAACCCCTGTTTATCGTTCTTTATCCCAATCTCCTATCTGCCTCTTATAACCTTTACTCACGTCCCATGTCCCGGTAGTTGGGCTACCCACCCTCATTCACTGACCTCTCTACCCCGCCCTCTCTACCGCTCTCTGCAAGCCTTTGATCTTCCCGCTATCTCCTACCAGCACTTTCGATCATACCTGTGGAATCAAAAATCCCTCCCCGCAATCACACTCTTGCAGCTACGGATACTCCCATCACTCGTTCAGGCCATAATACATTGTCCATACTTTACCCCCCCAACCTCACGAAAAAAGCCCCAAAAAACATGAAACACAAACTATTAATTTGTCACAAAGAAACCTTATTTGTTGACAATTATCTCCGTCTCACCTCCGTTATCAAAACTGACTATATCTTTTACTATAGACACCCCTCTAAATGGAAAAGTATCTTCCTCCTTCACCTCCCCGTAACGAAATCTTGCAAAATTCTTTATGGTTTGAAGCTGTCTACCATCCCTTCCCTCACTTTTTAGGTGAAATCGACATCTCCATTTTTAAATCCGGAAATATCATCATCCAAGCCCCTGAAAAGCACCTTGCCATCTTTAAGCTCCATTTCAGCACCTTACACGATCTACTATCTTCCCCTGCTCATACCCCCACCGCCTCTCAATCTCATGATGTCCGCCCGACTTTGCCTCTGCTGACGTCAACCCCCCACCTCTGTCTCTTCAACAACCTACGAGACCTCGCATACCCAGTCCTTTGATCCCTCCACTCCCCCAGCCTCTTTTCCCTTGCCTGACTTTTCCTCATCCTACCTATCCACTCTCACTCTCTCTCACCACACATCATTAGCCCACCCATCCCCTCCTGATATTCCGCCATCCCTCTTAGCCTCCCAAACCCCTCCCACTCCCCCTTACGTGCTACCACTCCACTCCAATCACTCCCTTCTTAACACTCATGCCACTCTGCCCCCTCAGACAGATCCCCCTTCTCCGATCCCCATACACTCCGAGACCCCCACATTTTCTCCCCTAATGCCTCACGATTGACTCCAAGCCCTTCTTTTTCTAGGGAAGATCTACTAGCTATGAATCCTTTAGCTAATCGGTGTAAAGCTCCTCCACTATACCCTTTGAGTGGCCCCATTAGCTGTTCATGTGATACGTTTGCACTCCCTACTCCTCTGTCTCTTCCACCCCCTTCCGCCACATCTCCCAAACGATGTCTAAAAATTTTGCAGCTCAATGCGAGGTCATTAGTTAAACATCATGCTGAAATCTATGACCTCATCACTGATGAAACTCCGGATATATTCTTTTTGACGGAGACGTGGCTTAATGGGGACATGGTAGCTGAGCCAAATCTAGCTCTACCTCCGGATTACTCTATCTGCATGATAAACAGAGAGACTGGGGGGGTGGCATCACAGTGATTTT
This sequence comes from Lissotriton helveticus, assembly GCF_964261635.1. Classification (NCBI taxonomy): domain Eukaryota; kingdom Metazoa; phylum Chordata; class Amphibia; order Caudata; family Salamandridae; genus Lissotriton; species Lissotriton helveticus. The sequence continues at coordinate 1,809,189,519 of NC_136061.1, forward strand.
TAAAACCTGCTACTCTTGTCTCTTCACTAAGGAAACAGAAGAGGGGAGCGAATGTGCACGTTTCAGCATTTCTGTGGGCAGTCACTTGACCCTTTCAGGGATCCTGGTGTACAGGCCACCAGGGCAAGCCATCAGTTTTAAAAATGCACTTTTGGAGGTGGTAGGCACGCTTGCCGTGGGGACTGCCAACTTTAGTATTTTCGGCAGCCTGAATTTGCATTTTGATCTTGTGCAAGACAAGACCATCTGTAGCTTGCTTGCAAATTTAGCTGTGTATCAGCTTAACCAACTGGTAGCAAGTCCCACACATATGTTAGACCCTATTTTTTCAAACATTGAGTCTGCAACCGTGGCGACTCCTACTCCCATGGGCTGGTCTGACCATCTCAAGGACCTCTCCTCACCTGCCACCGTCCCCTGTGTCTTCCCACTGCACCCACCAGGCCCCTGGTTATAGGGACACTTACACCTCAATGCATCCTCAGCCTCGCATCCGGAACCCCCTTCACCTCCCGCCTCCAGGTTTTCCCCCTCTTACCCTTCCTATCCCTCCACCCCGCTAACAGTGAACCTGCCCCTCCTCCTAGCGGCCTCATCTCCTCCTTACCGTCCACTCTGCTAACCCAATCGCTTATTAACATTGAACTCCACCTCTCCATCTTGTCTTTGGAACTTTCATCCCTCAGGACAGACTTTAAAGCCCTCTCGGACTCTAAACCTACCAATCATCCTATCACATTGCGCGGCAGTCATACTAATCCCTCCTTCCCTCTACACGGATGTACTTCACCTTATGGCACCTCAATTGAGGGACTTCCGGGGAACTGCCACCTTTCCTCATCCCAAGCCCCTACCCCTCGCTCCCCTCCGGCCCTCCGAGACATTCATACTACCTACCCTCCTAGCCCCATGACATTCGACCCTCATATGCCTCACGCCACTATTCCGGTGATCCCGGGGAGAAACCGCATCCCTGCCGCCACTGGCTCGCCCTGGCTCCCTCCGCAACTCACTGCGATGCCTGATCCTCTTTCACTGCATTCCACTATTCCTGTGATCATAGGGATTAGCCGTAACCTTACCTCCCCTGGATTTCCCAGACCTCCCCCATAATGCACCATCATCCAGACTGAATCCTCCCCTGAAACCAACCATAGACCCCTCAATTGCATGCTGGTCAACTGTTGATCGGCTTCTCAACATGCATCAGCAATCGGGGAAACTATCCTTAGCGAAGCCATTGACAGCTTTTCTTACGGAAACCTGGCTCAAGGCCCACCCTGCATCTATTCTTGACTTGCTTCAACTTTGCCAGTCACCAACACATTCTACAGGGGCTACCCTTGATACCATCATTACTAGCAAAGATCTGGCCACCCTTTCGCACATTGTCCCTATTGACTGGTCGGACCATCATCTTATCCTCTTCACGATTAACGGTGCTGCTCCTCCCTCCTCCACCAAAAAAAAGCAAACATAAGACATTAACCAGAAATCTTCACCTCATTCCTCCTGGCGAATTGGAATACAAGATCAAAGCTAAACTTCAACTTCCACCTCCCTCACAAAACGCTAATGAGCTAACTGAACACTACAACAAATCCATCATTGAGGTTCTTGACCTAACTGCTCCAGCCAAATTAAAATCACAAAAAAATATCCCCGCCAAATCTTGGTTCAATACTGATCTCAATACTGAGAGACGCGCCCTCAGGATGACTGAACCCACGTGTAGACAACATCCATCCCCCTCAACCCTTGCCCTCCTCAGAGCTGCTAGGGTTAATTATAAAAAGCACATCCTCAATGAAAATGCCTCCTTCTTCCGCACACAACTCGACCGAGCTAAGAATAGACCTAGAGAACTATTTAGCATCATCAAAAATCAAACAGCCTCTGCCTCGCCCAAACTGACGGCCTCGACCGAAGGTTGTGGCATCACAGTGATTTTTAAAACCTGCTACTCCTGTCTCTTCACTAAGGAAACAGAAGAGGGGTGCGAATGTGAACGTTTCAGCATTTCCGTGGGCAGTCACTTGACCCTTTCAGGGATCCTGGTGTACAGGCCACCAGGGTAAGCCATCAGTTTTAAAAAGGCACTTTTGGAGGTGGTAGGCACGCTTGCCGTGGGGACTGCCAACTTTAGTATTTTCGGCAGCCTGAATTTGCATTTTGATCTTGTGCAAGACAAGACCATCTGTAGCTTGCTTGCAAATTTAGCTGCGTTTCAGCTTAACCAACTGGTAGCAAGTCCCTCAGTTGACCACACATATGGGGGGGGCATCTGTTAGACCCTATTTTTTCAAACATTGAGTCTGCAACCGTGGCAACTCCTACTCCCATGGGCTGGTCTGACCATCTGTTGGTTGAGATGACCTTCCCTATATCAGAGCCGTTATGCAAGGTCGCTCAGCGAACTGTTTATAAACGGCCTTGGCAGAAATTAAAATTAGAGGACTTTCATGCACTTCTTGGGGCTGACCCTTTGGGTCCTTTTAATAGTGTGGAGTCAGGTTATGAGGTGTTTTGTGCCTGGATCATACGGGCGCTGGACTCCCTCATTCCGTTGAGCTGGTTCAAGGGTCGCCTTCAGGATTCCAGTCCTTGGTACAACGATGCTTTGACTATACTGAGGAAGTCCTGTAAAAGAATAGAGCACAATTGGAGGAAATACTATGACCCTGGGAACAGAGCACACTATCAGGCCAAACTTAAATCATACCATAGAGCCGTATGTAAGACTAGGGCAGCCTATTATGCCAATGAGATCAAGCTTAGCTCTAACCCTGCTAAATGCATTTTTAAAATCTTAAAAGATCTCAGAGCCAGGAAAAATCTGGCGCCTATAATCACTTCTGAACTCCATTGTGAAGAACTGGTCTCCTTTTTTGTGGAAAAAGTGTGTGCTATGTATAGGTCCTTTCCTTCTACGACCTCTTCCCTTGCTCATACCCCTTCAAGACCAGGGCTGACTTCCAGTTTTATGGTCATTCCTGAGATTTCTCATGGAGGAGCTTATTAGGCTGAGTGGGAAAATTAAATCCCTCTCTCCAGCCGACCCTCTAAGGCATGATCAGTTTAGGGAGTCCTTTCCGCTTTTTCTGACCCCTCTTTGTCAGATAATGAATTCCTCCTTTTCATCAGCCATGGTGCCGGCGCAGTGGAAACAGGCATAGGTGTCCCCCATTCTTAAAAAAACAGCACTGGACTCGACTAAACCTGAGAACTTCAGCCCTTTTTCTCTTCTTACCTGGGTGGCGAAGGTTGCGGAGGCACATGTCAACATCACACTAACCAATTTCCTGCACTCCAATAACATTCTGGATGCATCACAACACTGCTTCCGTTCCGGCCATAGTACAGAGACGGCTCTCCTGGCCATGACTGAACACCTGTGGACCATTCTCGATTCTGGTCAAACGGCGGCACTGATCCTGCTGGACACGCCTTCGACACGGTCTTGCATGGTGTTCTGCTTCAACGTCTGGAGGAGGCAGGTATTACGGGCCTGGCTCTGGAATGACTTAGATCCTTTTTGACAGGAAGATCTTTCCGTGTCTCTACTCCCCCATTTCTATCACAGGTCCGTTCCATTGAGCAGGGGGTTCCTCAGGGCTCTGCTCTGAGTCCCACATTGTTTAACCTATATGTTCAGCTACTAGCGGCGGTTGCCAGGCAGTGGGATCTTTTGATGGTCTCATATGTGGACAACATGCAGCTAGTGGTTGCACTGGCTGAAGGTTCTACCCTGAACGCCTCTAGGTTTAGAAGCGGCCTGACGGTCGTGGCTGAATGGATGACTTCTAATTATTTGCAACTAAATGCAAATAAAACTGAAGTTTTGCTAGTCGGAAAGAATGCAAGCCTGTGGGGTGAGCACTGGTGGCCGAATGCTCTAGGCAAGGCTTCGGAACCTAAGGAGGAGGTTAAGAACTTGGGGGTGTGGATGGACTCTTCTCTTAGTTTCCGTATCCACACCAAAAAAGTGGCAGGTACATGCTTCGGCCTTTTGCGATGCCGTACACCTCTTTTGAAGTTTTTTGTTACTTCAACTCTTCAGCTGATAGTCCAGTCGACTATTCTTTCTCGTCTGGACTATGCTAGTTCCTTGTTATTGGGGGCTAATCAAGCTGAGATTATCCGGATGCAGCGTATCCAAAACACGACGGCCAGAGCTTTGTTAGGGCTCCCTCGGTTTTGTCCCATCGCTGATACCATCTGGAAACTTCCCTGGCTCCCTATGGCGGAGCGGATTCAATTTAAGACTTTATATCTTTCTTTTAAGATTATGAAACTTGCCACACCTAATCTGCTCTGCAACTTGCTGACTCCGTATGTTCCACCCCGCGCACTGCGTTCTTTGGGTCAGCATTTGGTCACTGTTCCCCGGGTGAAGCGTTGTCGAGCGGGAGGACGTTCCTTCCATTACTTGGCGGCCAAATTATGGAACTCCTTGCCGGTTCATATACGTGGATTGGAGGGTCTGTTGGATTTTAGGAAAGCTATCAAAACATACCTCTTTCCTTTAAAATAGTTTTCGGGCCTTTATTATGTTAGAGCTTCCTGTTGTAGTAACCAGTTTTGTTTCTCTGTTGTTGGAAGGGCAGGGACGCCCCTTTGCTGGGGCAGGTGTGCGCTATATAAGCTCTTATAACATAACATAACATGACTCATTTAGCCTTCTGGACACTTTTCAGTCAGACTTCCGAAAAGGCGGCAGTACTGAAACTGCGATGCTCAACATTGTGGATTATATTCACCACTCCCTTGACAAGGGGGAGGCCCCCTTCTCATCCTTCTTGACCTCTCGGCTGCTTTCGATACTGTAAATCACTCTGCCTTACTCAACACCCTTAAGGATCGGTTTGGCTTCAACTGACCTGTTCTAGACTGGTTCACCTCTTACTACCAGTTCAGAACTCAACAGATTAAAATCAATAATTGTCTTTCTAAACCTAAACCAATCTCCTTGGGTGTTCCCCAGGCCTCTATCCTCTCTCCCTCTTTATTTAACCTCTTTATGGAACCCCTCACTCTCATTCTCAAGCAAGCTGGAATCAACTATCACCTCTATGCCGATGATACCCAGCTCTACTATAAAATAAATTCCCATTCAGACATTCATCACCTCAAAGATGACCTGTCTAAGATCCAACAATGGTTCCATCACAATCACCTTAAACTCAACCCCCAAACTACAGAAGTCATCCTCTTTGCCCCTAAAAATAATCGACTTCCTATACATCACTGGATCTCTGATCTTAAAGCCCTTAACTACTCTGTGTCCACCTCCAGCTCAGTTAAATCTCTAGGAATAAGTATTGACCAAAATATCAGCCTCTCGCCCCACATAAAAAAACGCAGCGAAAGGCGCTCTATTTTCTCTTTATCACCTCAAGAAAATCAAACCCTTCATTCCTTTTGACGACTTCAAATCTGTTGTCCAATCATCAGTACTCTACAGACTGGACTATGGAAACGCCATTCTTGCCGGATCTCCAAAAGTTCATTTAGCCCCAATCACGTCAGTCCTTAATTTCACGTCTAGGCTTATCTCGGAGGTTTGATCACATCTCTCCTGTCCTCAAAGATCTCAAATGGCTTCCAATTGATGGTAGATCCCTTCAAAAGAATGTGTGCATTACACACAAAGCCTTGCATCTGCAAACCCCACTGTATCACAAAAACTGCACAAGGCAGGCTGTGCCAGAGAATTGAGAAGCACTAATTCCATCATGCTGGTACCTCCCTTGGTTAAAAAGAAGTCAACCCAATCTCGCGCTTTCTCTGGAAATGTGTCTACTATCTGGAACACTTTCCCCAATGATCTTTGTTGTAACCTCTCCTACTTTAGCTTCAAAAAAGGCCTCAAACAACATCTTCTCCTGAAATTCTGGGGTCCTTAATCCCGCCACCTTACATGGTCTCTCAACCTGCCCATTTGAGCGCTACACTCCTCTTCACATTTTACTTGACTTACTACTCCCGCCTCTCTTCCTCACTTATGCTCCCTCCCTCCTACTATTTACCCCCTTTCTACCTCCATCTACTCCCTCATGCTTTGTACCTACTAGATTCTGCCCTTTCCCCATCCATCATCCCTTGGTACTTATGCTTGCACAATTATCCTAATCATATTTATGGTCTTCCGGTACTTCTGACCTTCCTGCCAATGTATTTACTGTTCTGCGTACTCTGTTTATATTGTCTTTTACTCCCTTTTCCTTTATATGATCATAATACTGTAATTCTGTTTCCACTTCAAACCCTTGTAAAGGGCTCCGATACCTCTGGGTCTAGCCAGCGCTATATAAAACTGTTTAACCCCTTCCATGCTCATGACGAGCTCAGCTCGTCATGCAGTACACTGCTTGTGTGCTGATGACGAGCTGAGCTCGTCATGAACAATGGTAAATATGGATCTGCAGCACAGAGCATGAATTGCTGTAGCATTCATGTGGTTAAATAAAAGAAAATAAAAAAGAAATGTAACCTGAGGCGAGCTACATTTGTCCCAGGCGCACCTAATGTGCTTTGCAGTCAGGGCTGATAAAAAGTACTGACCAGTTGAAGGAGATTGTAGGAGGCGGACTTAGTTTATGGTGCATACTTATGGAAGTGTAGCACCCTGCACTAACCCAGACAACCCTTATGGTGATTTTAGTGGTCTTCGACAACCTTAGAAAGCTCTCTTAGTGGTAGCTGTGGAGAGCAGCCTTCAGGCTTAGTCCAGAAGGATGGTAAAGCAGCTTGTTTTACCAGTACTTCATCTTATGAAAGCACGGTGTAGTTATAAAATAGGTATTTATTACAAACACTCACCAACACATAGGATTATCTCCTATCCGGAGATATAACCACAATACATATATTATTACTTTCATAATAGAACACGTTAGTAGCACAAATACATAGTGGTAGTTGGGGGGGGAGACCAAACCATAAACTAAAATAGTGGAATGCGAAACACGACTTAAGTCGGGATGGGACCCAGAAGATGTAGAAGAGCCAGGGAACCAATGAACCACCCAAGGTGAGTATCTAGGAACCCAACGGAGGTTGTGTGCAGAGAGAGAACACAACCGAGTGCTCAATGCTAGTCAATAGATAAGTTGTGATTCCAATTGTAAAGAAGGTCCCTTCCCAGCAGACCCTGAAGAAGCCTCGTGGAAGATGGAAGGTTTGAGAGTCACCCCACCAATGGATAACCTAGGAACCAAGATAACTACACCAGGTAAGCCGGGTGCATAGGCTTGAAATGACATCGGAAGCGGCCGTAGACCACAATGGAGGACTTCATTGAAGATGCCACTGGCCAAGAAGGCAAAAGAGTCCAGTGGAACCCAAAAGTGGATTGAAGTAGAGCGGTAACTGCAAGCAGAGAGGTACAAAGTCTATGCCACTCAGGAGTGATCAGGAGGCACAGAAGACAAATGCCCACCCATGTTGGGGCTACAGGAAAGTTGATGGTGCCCTTAAAGTTGTAGCTAGGCAGACCAGGCAACGCTGTGGAAAACCTAGAGCGGTTTACGAGCTGTCCCACGTTGGATATCAATAGCCAAGGGGGTCAGTGTCCAGCAGATGCACCACCAAGCCTTGGCAACCGCATCCAGCGTAGTAGCCGGAAAAGGTGCAGTGTTGGGAACAGCAATGTCCAAGTGACTCACCTCGAGCAGGTAAGTCAGAGCAGGCACCGAGCAAGCAGGGGAGCCCACTGGAGCCAAAGAAGACAGAAGACCCACGGGGTGAAGGCACAAGAGGACCTCGAGCAACTCACCAAAGGATATAGGCCCACAGAGCAGAGGATGCGGTGTAGACGAAGATCTTGGTTGCAGGAGAAGCTTGAGGCTGGAGCTTCTTGGAGCCCGAAAAATCTCTGGAGAAGAGAGTTAACAAGTCTTGGCAATGGCAAGTCGACATAGTGCACATGGGTACTGCTCCAGTGGTTTCAATGAGGGATACTGGCTTCAAACTTGCCGTGAAGACAGTGCAGGCCTCGAGGGAGTTGCAGAACCACCACCTTTGTTGCTGAGACCGTAGGAGCACCAGGCAGTGAGTCTTACCTGCAAACGTCAGGAAGGCTCGGGTTAACCCCTTCCATGCTCATGACAAGCTCAGCTCGTCATGCAGTACAGTGCTCCTGTGCTCATGACGAGCTGAGCTCGTCATGACCACACCCGTTTTTATTGCTGTCCAGCACAGCAGGGAAATCGCTCTAGCAGCGATGCGGTTAATAAATATATTTCCAGAAGGTTCAAGGTATCAAGTCCTATGATTAAAAGTAAGTGGAAAGTCACTAGTGGGGGCAAGGATTGTGAGCAAACAGCGTGGATAAGGCAAATTGTCCACAGTGATCGGCTTACCTAGAATAAATGATGGAGTGGCCCAATCATGAATAATCCAGGTGGGCGAAGTAACACAGGTCAGTCATAGTTCAAAATCCTTGAATGGAGCCAGAACAGTAATTGGATGTATAAAAGAAAGAAAGGGATGGGAAAATTAGTGGTCCCTTACCTGTGCCTCCGTGCTGCTCAGCAGACTCGAGAGAGACTGCGAGGACCATGGTAATAAGCTTTTACAGGGAGAAGCTGACGTGAACATACGCACTCATGTAGCGTGCGCAGAAGGAGTCAGCAGCTGGATGCTGCTTGTGGTGTCAATGGGGAATGCAAAATCTACCCATGACGCGTTCTACGTGTCCTCCGTGTCTATGGAAACCGCCACTTCATGACCCCATTAGTGACTTTTCACTTCCTTTTAATCATAGGATTTCATACCTTGAACCTTCTGGAAATATATTGATTATCTTGAGCCTTCCTGACGTTTGCAGGTAAGACTCACTGCCCGATTGTCATTAATTGCACGTCCTAACCCCACATTCTTGGGTTTTGATAGTTTGATCTATTCCACAGATCTGGCCGCCCCATTCTGTGAGGGACACCCAAGGGACACCCCCCAATGCTGGATGAGTAAATGGCGAATCTACCACCTCCCTCTTGTTTCTCTTTAGGTTGGAACCCTATTTAAAACTTTCCCCCGTCTTGCTTTCAGGCGGTCACTGTCATTTGTCTTGAAGAAGACCCTATATGACCATTCCACTGAGCTCTGTCTGGGTCGAAACGTCGACGCCATAGTTCGGTTCAACTTTAGCAAATCTCCTGGTCCAAATCACTAAGCAAATGCGCTAGCCATTGGAGATATTATGTTGCCCTTGTTTTCTGACCTTTTTTCTTAAATCTCTCATTTTTGCAGATTGTATATATGCACCTCACCACCATCACTGAGCACTGAATGTCACCATACCTTTCGTCACTACAATTCTATGTATTCCACTCTGACAGCCTTGTAAATAATTGTTGATACCTATGAAAGCTTCAATTTAATTAGTACAATACTTTTTTAAAGCAACTACTCGTGAGTGCTGTTTAATTCAATCTAGTGTTCCAACCTCATTGAAATGCTGTGCTAATTTTCTTTTGATGTAATTGTTAATCATTTGTATTGTACTACGCAACCTACTTTCCTGATGCATGCTGATATCAAGTAATTAATGGCACTCCCAGGGAACCATTGTAGCTCTTTATCAATACCCAGGTTCTGAGGAAAACAGCGTTACCCCATTGTGGTTATACTTGAGCAATAACCCTTGGGCTCGCAGTCGGGTGCGTCCATTCGGCTACGCGTGACGTCGTTGGCGTTAGCCGCTGTTTAACGTCACGGTACCTATATAGGCGCCACCCAAGCGTGCAGATGTCACTACTTTTCGTTTTTTCCACACCAGAAGCGCAAAGTGGGGAGGCATGGGAAGGGCTGTAATGAATCTGCAGCCAGAGAGAGTCTCTATCAGATAATGTGTTACTGAATGTAAGTAACCTGTTCGTCTGATAGAGACTTCTAGCTGCAGATTCCTACCTTTGAAATACCCAAGCCATACCATCCCGGTGGTGGGTGAGGACCAAAACCTCAAACTAGGTAGTCCTGTAGGACTGAATGGGCAAAATGCCCTTCCCTGCGGACTTGACTATCTAGGCAGCAGTGCTTGGCAAACATGTGCAAAGATACCCACGTTGCTGCGTGACAGATGTCAAGGACTGAGACACCCTGAGCCAAGGCCATAGTCACAGCCTTTACCCTGGTGGAATGGGCCCTTAATCCCTCACAGGGCTGCTTCTCAGTCAGGTCATAGCAGATCTAAATGCAGAGAATGACCCAGAGAGAGTTGGTCCTTTTCTGCACTGCTCTTCCCTTCTTAGCTCCCACGTACCACACAAAGAGTTGGTTGTACACCCGGAACTCTTTTGTGCGGTCAAGGTAGAACGCTCTTTTTGGGTCCAGACCGTGGAGACGTTCCTCCTCTTTAGAGGAATGTGGAGGAGCAAAGAAGGTGGGGAGTGTGATGCACTGACTCAGATGTAATGGGGTTAAACCTCTGGTAAAAAAAGCAGCAGATATGGAGGTGTGCAAGACAGCGCCTGCAACTCATTCCCCCTCCGGGCACTTGTAATCGCCAATAAAAAGGCTGTATTAATGGTCAACGGCTGGAGGGGACAGTTATGTAAAGGCACAACGAGAGCACACATTAGGTAGGTGAGGAAGAAGTTAACGTCCCACTACAAAGGGCGTGGGAGGGAACAAATGAGCCAGCCCTTTTAGAAACATATGTACAATCAGAGACTTAAAGAGAGAGGGCTGGTCTGGCAGCCGTAAAAAAGAAGACTGAGCAGAAAGGTAACCCTTGAGAGTTCCCAAAGCAGAGCCTGCTGGGCAAGGGTCAGAATGAATGAGAGAACAGTGGAAGGAGAAGAAGAGGTTCAATAGACCTTTTTGTACAGTATAATAAAAATTTCTGCCAAAGGTAGGCATATACTATCTAAGTGGAGGGCCACCTGGCCGCCAAAATAATGTTGCTTACTTTAGGAGGAAGGTCAAAAGCCATCAACTGCCACTGCTCAATCTCCACGCATAGAGGTGCAGAGTTGACAGATTCTGGTGGAGAACCCTTCCCTGCTGCTGCAAAAGAAGATCGTTCCGAAGGGGCAGCCTGATCGCAGGATCAATGCTCATCTTCAGAAGTTCTGGATACCAGACTCTCCTCGGCCAGCCTGGAGCCACAAGAATGACTTTGGCCCAGTCGCTTCTGATCTTCAGAAACCTTGGCAAGAGTGGTATGGGCGGAAAGGCGTACAGCAGGCCTGAGCTGTACTCGCCACGAAAGGCGTTGCAGAGCGATAGCCGCCTTGGAAATTTCAGCAAGCAGTACTGCGGACACCCTGCGTGCTCTTTGCAGGCAAACATATCTAACCAAGGGTTTCCACACTGCTATAAGAGACCTTGCACCAACTCCGACTGGAGGCACCATTGGTGATCCACTAAGCTTTGCTGGCAGAGTATGTCCGCCCTGGCATTCAGAGAACCTGCCAGGTGTTGAACCATGAGGGTTATGCCCTGTGGTTCCAGCCATGTCTAGAGACACAGAGCCTGTTGCAAGACCACATGGCAATGGTGTTGTCCGTTAACACCTGCACAAACTTCCCCTTGACAGAGGGAATAAATTCTCTCAATGCAAATCAAATGGCTCGGAGCTCCAACAAATTTAAGAGGAGCCCTGACTCTGCCTCAGACCAGTGTCCCCTGCTCTCCACCTCTCCCAGATGGCCACCTCATCCGAGCAATGACGCAACTGTCACAACTGTGAGATCTGGTTGGGCAAGGAAGAGGGGTCGGCCGTTTACCCAATTGCGGTTTGCCAACCACCACTGCAGATCTTTCACAGTTACTTCTGAGATCTGAACCACATTGGTAAGATTTCTTTGATGCTGTGCCTCTGGACCTTCAAATCCCACTGCAGAGCCCACATATGCCACCTGGCATGCTTTACTAACAGGATGTCATGAGGCCCAACCGCTTCTGAGTCAGTCTCACCAAAATTCAGGATAGAGGCCGAATCATCAGAATCATAACCTGAATATCTTGGGCTCGCTGCTCGGGAGAATAGACCCGAAACTGCACTGTGTGCAGAAGAGCTCTGATGAAAGGGAGCATCTGAGGAGTCAGGTCTGAGTCACGTGAACACCAGGAGGTTGGCTTAATATATGGTGCACACTTATGTAAGTGGGCACTCGGCACTTATGGTGATTTTAGTGGTCTTAGACAACCTCAGAAAGCTTGTGATAGCTGTGGAGAGCAGCCTTCAGGCTTAGTCCAAAAGTGGTGTAAAGCAGCTTGTTTCAGCAGAACGTAATCTTATTGGTATAGATTAAATGAAAAAGAACCACACAGTATATTTATAGAAACTTGTATTAAGACGCTCACTAATACATTGAAATATCTCCTACCCGGAGATATACACAATGCACACAATACTTTGCAATAATACAGGTTAGTAGCACAAATACACAGTGGCCGCAAGTGGAAGACCAAACGATATACTAAAACAGTGGTATGCGAACCACAACTCAAGTCAAGTCTATAGCCAGAAGATGTGGAATGGCTGGGGACCCAAGGAACCACCCAAGGTAAGTAACCAGGAAACCCAAGGAGATCGTGTGCAGAGTGGAAACATGATCGCAAGCTCAAGTCAATGGGTAAGCCGTGGTTGCAATTTTAAAAAAGAAGGACCCTTCCCATTGGATCCTGAAAAAACCCGGTGGAAGACAGAAGGTTGTAGATCCACCCTACCCATGGCTATCCTAGGAAACAGGATACCTACACCAGGGAGGCCGGGTGATTAGGTGTGAAGTGGCATTGGAAACCGCTATCAATCTCAATGGAGAACTTCAGGAAGAGGCCGCTGCTGGGGAAGGTGAGAATGTCCGGTGGAGCCCAAACGTGGATTCAAGTTGAGGAGTAGGGACAGTTTATGCCACTCAGGAGTGACCAGGAGGCATGGAAGACAAATGTCCACCAATATCGGGTGTCGCAGGAGAGTTTACGGGGACCTTGGAGCTGCAGCTGGGTGGACCAGTCGATGCGGAGGAAGACCAGGAGCCGTTCACGAGCTGTCCCACGTCAGATGTCGAGAGTTGAGGGGTCTGTGTCTGTCAGAAGCACAGACAAGCCTTGACAACTACAAACAACGTGGATGGTGAAAAAGGTGCAGTGTCAGGACCAGCAAGGTCCAAGTGACTCACCACAAGCAGGGGAGTCAGGGCAGGCCCGAGCAATCAGAGGAGCCTGCTGGAACCAAAGAAGACCCTATAGAGGAACCAAAAGCAAGAGGCACTGGAGTTGCAAGAGGACGTCGAGCAGCTCACCAAAGATGCCGGCCCAGGAAGCAAGAGATGCAGAGAGGACGAAGATCTTGGTCACGGGAGATGCTTGAGGTGGGGGCTTTTTGAGCCTGAAGTTCTTTGAGGAAGAGAGCCAACAAGCCTTTGCAACGAAAAGTCGAAGCGGTGCACAGGGGTTTGGTTTGTGCGGTTCCGATGAGGGATATTGGCCTCAAACCTGGCATGAAGACAGTGCAGGCCTCGAGGGAGTTGTAGAACCACCATCTGTGCTGCGGAGCCTTTCTGAATCTGTAGGAGCCCAGTAGCAGCAGAATGGTTAGCTTGGTTGAGGTGCCTGCAGGTGCAGGGAAGTGACTCCTTAACTTCAAGGGAGATTCCTTCAGGTGTCTTGGATGTCCACAGGCCTTGGAAGGTTCCTGTATGGAGCACAGGCACAGACAAAGCAGCAGACAAGCAAGGCGACGAGACCAGGAGCAGCAGGAATCTTCCCAGTTGCAGCCTCGGTGCCCAGAGCAAAGTCCAGAGTGCCCAGATGGTCGAAGATGAAGTGGTGTCTTGATCTAAATCTTGTCCTACGACCGATCTAGGGACCTACCCACAGGTAAGCCCTTTAGTACCATAAGGAAAGGGTTGGGATGATTCAGGGTTCCCTGCCAGGGGAGGTGTTTTGGACAGTGCGCAGGATACTCCCATGTCCTTTGTCCAGTTTTGTGCCAGAGCGAGAGCCAACAGCTCCCTCAGCTGGTTTGAACTGGACTATGCAAGGAGGGTACCAAATGTGCCCCTCAAGCAGATTGAGTGGCGCAGGAAAGATCTCCCACCCTGCCCCAATACACTAAATCCTGTCTGTAAGGTGGTCGCCCTTCCCTGTGACAGGATACCAATTGTCCTGCCTTCTCCTGCTCGAGCTTGGCTCAGCAGCAGCCCTAGCTTGCTGTCCGGCTCTGGGAGACTGGTACTGAGAGCACTGAGGGCCTCCCGGAGGAGCTTTACAGTGCATGGAATCATACCTCCCACACCGTTTACAGCGTGATGGTAGGATTCCAACATGTTTGATACCAAACATGACAGGGTTTGTTACAGCCAGTTTAGAGATGGTCATCGTGTAATGACGCATGGCGCCTCTATATGTTATATGGCCGATGCAGGAGAATGGACTCCACAGGTTATAGGGGTGCCCAAATCATGCAGGGGCACCCTCACACTTCGAACCGAGCACCCTGCCTTCAGGATTGAAAGGCCTGCCTTATGGGTGACTGATAGGTTTTAAGTGCACTTCAGATATAGGAACACCTATATCTGTTGTAAGTGTTGCGAGCACCAGTCTACACAGGCTGCAATGGCAGGCCTGTAGTTACAATTTGAGTGGTCTCCCATGGGTGGAATAATACATGCTTCAGCCATGGGGGGCCCCTGGTGTACCTATGCCCTGGGTACCTCAGTACCATATACTAGGGACTTAAAAGGGTACACCAGTATCCAATCTGAGATGTACCCAAGTACTTACCATAACCATTTTAGGGGAGAAAGCACAGAGACTGGGGTCTGGATTAGCAGGATCCCAGTCAGACTAGTCAGAAACAGCATAACACCAGGCAAGAAGTGGGGGTGACCATGAAAGCAGATCCTACTTTACTACAACCAGCTAATGCAGGAGGTTTGCCGTAGTCTGAAGATAGGCGTCGACCGTCTGGGGTGAGGACTCCTTCAATAAATAGTTGTCGAGGTAGGAGAAGACTGACACCCCTAACCTGCGCAGATGAGCTGCGACCACCGCCGTCACCTTGGTGAACAGGGGCCCTGGTAAGGCCGAAGGGGAGCACGGTAAACTGAAAATGCTCGCGGCCTACCTTAGACTGCAAGAAATGCCTATGGCCTGGCAGGATGGGGATGAGAAAATACATATCTTGCAGGTCCAGCGCTACCATCCAGGCTTTTTGGTCTAGGGCAGACAAGCCCTGAGCTAGAGCGAGCATCTTGAATTTCTCCTTCTTGAGGAAGAGATTGACTGTCTTAAGATCAAAAATGAGCCGCAGCCCTTTGTTCTTCTTCAGAATCACAAAGTAGTGGGAATAACAGCCACTACTTCTGAAACCGGGACCCTTTCTACAGCTCCCTTGGCCAAGAGAACTGTAACTTTCTCCTGGAGCAATTTTAAATGATCCTCTGTCAGCCGCTCCTGATTTGGCAGAATAGGTGGAGAAAAAGAAAGGAAAGGCAGAAAATAGCCCTCCTGAATGAACTGCAAGACCCACTTGTTCAATGTTATGGGCCTCAAGTAGGGGAGAAGATCGATGTTCCCACCAACTTGAGTGATGTGGTCATGCTGAGTCAAACTAGGAGTGCTTGGAGGCTGTGGCTGCCGAGGGCAGGGTGGCCGACGACTCCTGGCTTCCATTCCCTGCACGGCTTGGGAAGCCTGCGCAGGACGCTGGCTGGGATAGGGCTGACGCAGCTGGAAATCCCTTCCGTTGCCACGAAAGAGGCAAAAGGTAGACTGGCCACAAGGAGTAGAAGAGAGGCTCAAGGTGGAGTTGCCATCTCCAAACTAGAAGAGGATATCGACAGATGGATCCGCCTTCTGCTGTCATTAGTGGGCAGGGTATCCCTGATGAGAATGATTGTCCTACCCCGCTTTCTCTTCCTTTTCACGAACATTCCTATGGTCCTGCCTAAAATATTCTTTCAACGCCTGCAGTCGCTGATGGTTTGCCTCGCACGGGCGGGCAAACAGCCACGAGTGGCCTGGAAGATACGGACCCTGCCGTACACGCTAACCCCAAACTCCTACCAGCTCTACTATTCTCGCCTCGCGACAGACGCACTGGCATATTAGACTCTCTAAACTCGGTCACTCACGCGTGGCACCATATGCTTGACGCGCACGCCGGTAATTTATTATATTCACGTTGCTAGTGCCTTGGGGGATATTGCGGAAGGGGAGGAGATACACTCGACTCTTGCACAATACCAATTCCGTAAAACGAGACATGGTCTTAGGAAACTCCTCGTAGAAGACATGGCGGAACCCCCGGAGGTCGTGGCCTTGACCACTGTTATCCAGGAACAGTCACCAGCCAAATTGGGGTCTAGACTATCACACGGCATTGGCCACTAGGGACGGCGAATACACAAAACCGAGTCTGACAAGGCAGCAACCCCTGCAGATAGAACTGCTGGATGATAAATGGCAGTACTGCTGCTAGAGCACCAAATTAATATTACTTAATGGACGTCATAGTCTAGCCAACTTTAAATTCATAAATAGGGTGTACTATACGCCGGAACGACTACATCGATATGGTCTCCGTGAGAATCCACAATGCGAAAGATGCAGAACACAAGTCGCCGATTTCCTCCACGTGGCGTGGGATCGCCAACTTCTGGGGAGAGGTCTTCACTGAAGTTAACCGCGTAACAGATATGGTGTTAACCCCTGACCCGCTTTTAGCCATACTGGGCTACTCCAAACCACACCCTAAGGCACACAGGCGCTTGGTGGATATGGCTTTCCTCCTAGCTAAGAGATGCGTTGCCCTCTGTTGGCTATGCAGCCCGACACCCCATTGGCACAATGGTCTAGAGATATGCTGTTCTGCTGTACCCAAACAGAAAATTATAGTGAGATGCTATCCCCACGCAACAGACTCAAAAACTTCTGGTCCATATACATGACCAAGAGACACACACCGGCGACACATGACCGTACTGACACCGACTCCCAGACGGCGATTACTCCTAACGAAGGAGAACCTGACACGTAGCTGATCCACCACCATTTTCCCCTATTTTGGACTTGATTGCCGCCTCCCTTTCACACCCTCTCACCTGAGTGACGACGGATTGGACACAGGACTTGACGACACCCCACAGAGGAAATCACTTGAGTGCCTGTGATGTCAGTTGCTATAACTCTTACATTTTTTGGTAATGGATCACTGAGATGGGTGGATGTATAAATACTGCATATAGAGGATCTGTCTATGACCGTGTTCATGTCTATATATTGCTGTCTTGTTTTGGTTTCTATGCTGTAAAATCACCAATAAACATATTATAAAAAAAGAAATAAAGAAGAGAGGCCCAAGGATCTGGCCGTAGCTTGGGAGTCCTTGAACCTCACTAGGTGGGATTCTGTTTTTTCCCCTAAAAGACGGGGTCCATCAAAGGGCATGTCCATCAAATTTGCCTGGACATCACCCGAGAAGCCAGTTATCCTAAGCCTCAAAGCCATTATTGTGAAAATCGAACTGCCCGTGCATCCGTTGTATCAAGACCACACACCTTATGGTGAATTTTGCTGCATCTCACCCGTCCTTAACTACCTGAGAGAGAGCACAGCCCTGGCCTCCTCTGGGACTTATGGCAGCAATTCCGCAACCGTCTCCCAAAGGGAGCGGGAGAAACGGTCCAATAGGCATGTGGTATTCACCAAAATGCCAAGCTAGAGGAAGAAAACATTTTCTCACCAAATGAATCTAGCCTTTTGGATTCCCTATCCGGAGGGGCGGAAGTGAACATGCCCTGTGATGTAGAGGCCTGCACCAACAAACTTTCTGAGGTGGGGTGTTGGCTGAGGAACTTTGTGCAGCCCAGAGCATGGCGATGGCAGTGTGCAATTGTCCTATTCACAGGAGCCCCTGTGCTAGGCTTGGACCACGTGCCGGGAAGATCATCAGTTAGTGCTTCATTAAAGGGCAAAGGGGTTCTGAGGTGTAAGCCCCAGGCTAAGGCACTTCAGTCAGAAGATTACTCCTGACCATTACTCCTGACCAGCACGGAAGGCAATTCCAGTCCAAGGTCCTCAGCTGTCCTCCTGACCACCATGGCATTAGATGGCCCCTCCCCCATAGCCACAGTTGGCGGTGAGAGCATGCCAGAATCTGGAGAAGTATCCAGTACACTGGCTTCCCAAAGTTCCCCATTTCAGTCTAACTGCTGTGCAGTCTCATCCTGTGGTTCCAAAGGGTCCATAGACCCTGCTCATTCCTCTCCCGAGCTTAACACATCCTCAAAGTGTTCAGGTGACAACATAGTACCCCTAGATTCAATCTGTACTAGAATCGGAGTCGAGCGACGTCGTTCTGACTCAGTATCGGCGGGTATAAGGATGGGGCTGGTACCACCGGTGCCGACTTCGGGTTCGACGCCGGGGAAGGTCCTGGTGGCACGACATGCGTCTATTAGGGATCGCACATCTGAAGCCCCACTGACAAAACCAATGGGGCCCCTTCTGACCCACGGGGCCCGAGGGCTCACCAGAGGGGTCATCCCGCTCAAATATGTGCCGCGTGGCCTCATAGAATTCTTTGATTTGAGTGGGGGTTGCTCTGGCTCCCCGAAAAGGGAGGGAGGTGCGAAGTAGACCCTGGCTCTGCAGAACCGTGCCTAGAGCATCGGTGCTCCTTACCTCCTTGGTCGATGGACGACTGTCGAGGTGAAGATGAGGTGCATTTGGACTTCTTTTTCTTGTGCCTCTTCTCCAAGTGTCCCAAAGACCTGGAATGGGACGAAAAGGACTTTGGGCTCTGGGAGCGGTCCCTCGACCTCCTCTTCTTCGATCGGGACCGCGACCTCTGTGGAGTCTTGTTGGTTGTTGTTGACTGCCGGGCTGCAAGGAGCTTTATAGCCCGCTCCCGCAAGCCCTTCGGAACCATAGCCCGACAGTCAGAGCACAACTTTGAATCTTGGTTGTGCTCAAGACACCAGAGGCAGATGAGGTGGGGGCTGGCAACCGACATTGTGACAGGTCAGGCTCTGAACGGCTTGAACCCTGTCTTCCTCGAAGACATCCTCGCACACAAAGAAAAGTTTTTGAATTCGACAAAAAGTTGAGAAGAGGCCTGTCAAAAAATGACAGATGGGTAGCTCTTCCCGGATGGGCGCTTAAATGGTACAAAAAGAAAGAACTGACGTCCGCATGCCAGGGTGGCGCCTATATAGGTACTGCAACATCATAACCGATGCCGATGACGTCACGCAGAGCCAAATGGAGCCCCCTGATGGAGCACAAGGAGTATTGCTCAGCAAAAGTTTCCAGATTCAGCCTGGGAGATTCAAAGGTAAGGAAACAGCAGCTAGAAATCTCTATCAGATAGATATCTAGATATCTATATAATTTTTTTTTAAAGATGCCCCAAGTAGTATTTCTCTTTTATAGAAAGGAGTGGCTGGCTGAACAACAGTGGATGGGGCGTTCTTGAAGGGGCTAGGTGTGAGTGAGTGAGCAGAGGCTAGAGCATAAAGGATCAGGGAAGAGAGGGTAAAAGAATAAATGCAAAAAGCAAAAAACCTGGAATATGACAGGAAAAGCAAGAGATGAGGTGAAGCTACAGGGAGAGCATGATAGGGTGAGGGAGTGCTTTCAGTGTGGAAGCAGTGCACGATGGAAAGTATACACATGCCTTCGCATGGAGTGCAGAAGGAAAATTAATTTAACATTTTCCATTGCATAAAAACCCTCATGACCTTATGCCGTGCTCTAAGAATGTCATTATTAGGTATCTCAAGTCTGACAAAATTAGGATACAGCCATATTTAAAATACACAAATACATACTTCATTTAAAAAAAAAAAAAAGGTTGATGTCAAGCACTGCACTTAAAAATTTAATGGAAGAGCAACTGTTGCTCGGAAATGTAGTAATGGAGCTAATGGCACATGCTCAGATAAAAACAGTGCCTACTTTTTGTTTCGAACCAGAGAATTGTAAAACACAGTTACCTTATTCAGGTTACCAAATCCCATTCTCTGAACAGCGGACGTTTTCCATTCTGGAAGAGGAGGTACAAACTGCACAGCTGGCGGCTGCTGCTTCAAAACACCCAGAGGAAGTGTACATAAAACAGCGTCACATTTATAAATGAAGGTCTGACTGGTGGAGCGGGTGTTTACAGCTATTACTTCACATCCTGTAAAAAAATAAAAACCCACAAAGTGCGTCAAAGAATCGGAGTTTTAGGTAGATCTAGCCTCCTCACCAAGATACTCTTTTAAATAGTTAATGCAACAACTCTGCAAACACAGGACACTTTTCGTAGACCAGGATGAAGTTCAGTTTCCCCCGGCGTAAGTAGTGAAATTTCCGGCATTTTGTTTAGTGCTCATTATGTGAAATGCTTGAAATTACACCATTACGCCAGGTCGTGTAACGGAGATGCTGTGTGAGTAAAAATCCTATCTCCGGAGTATGGTAACAACGTGCAAGACTAGAACTCAAGCTGCTAATCGAGATTTTGTGATTTTTATTTAATGTGAAATCCTGTCTCATGTCCAAAATAGATGAGAGGATGCATTTTGTGCTAAAAAACAGAACACACACAAGCATTGAAAATGCAATAGGTCACGCATTTGTTTAAGCTAGAGTGTTTGGCTTTGCTAATGGTATTGTAATTTAGCTATTTGTTACTGAGTGTATGTATGTGATGTGTAGTGGAATTATGTGGTTTTGATTGTAATTGTTAGCTGTGTATCAGTATGATGTATAGAGTTAGGAGAAGAATGTGTGAAGGTTTGGGAAGGAGAGTGAGGAGAAGAACAGCATGAGGGATAATGAAGGAAAGTGAGGAGGAGTGTAGAAGAAAGGAGAGTGAGGAGAGGAGTATGAGGGATAAGCAAGAGAGTGAGGAGGAGAGTAGTGTGAGGTTGAATGAAGGAGAGTGAGGAGAAGAGCAGTATGAGGCGTAAGGAGATAGGTTCTAAGGACCTTGTAATGTCTAGCCCTTGTGTGCCAAGTTTGATGAATTCTGGCTTTTTTGGCAGTTCTTGAATTTATTGTCGGATTGGTGGGGGCGTCGAGATGTTCATCACAGGAATTGCAATCATCAAAGTGTGAAAGCCTTCCTCGCTAGAAGTGGCCAGGTGCCATGGTGCACACCACCCCAAGGGGGTTAACAGAGCAGTGGGGGGCTTTTGTCTGGGGTTGGGGTCTCCCGTCCTCACCAAGGCCGTGGAGGAAGGTGACAGACAGGTCCCTCTTTGATGTGCACACTTTATATTCATACTCGTCCCATAAATCTGTTGGGCTGCTCTTTCCCTGACAATGGAACTCATTCGAATGGAAATATTCTCAGAAGGACTGCAGCTTAATTACCTCCTATTTGCATTTGTGCATATTAATGACTGCAGAGCAGCTAATTTTGCTGCATTATTTTAAAGGCGGAGTCTACGTGTGTTTGTCTCTGCTTCCTTGTAGTGGGCCTAAATCTCATATTTTGTTAAAGCACCCTGCGACAAAGCACAAAGCTCACACTCACGTGTGTTTACAATCAGATGTTACTTTATGTCTGACACACCACTGTCCTCCTAGGACTTAGTGACATAAAACATACAAAAATGTGTGCGCCCATCTGACTGGTAGGTGGCTTCAAACCTGCACTGCACCGGTACATCTGGCAACATTTTGACACCAGTGCCCTTGCACAAAACTCTCACACGTATGTGTGAATGATACATCTTTCACCATGGTGACATCACATCCTGTCCAGTTGCTTTGCCCAAATACAGCTCTCGCACACTAGTCTCCAAACACAGTATTCAGCGCTGACCGAGTCACAGCTCTCAACTAGGGCCCAAGACAACCACGACACACCAGAGTACAAATAAAACATGCCCGTGCCCTGAAGCAGAGCCCCCTCACACACAACCCAAACAGAACACTCTCACACCTAAACCCAAGCAGTGCGCGTACGGCAGTGCCAAAAGACAGCACTCTCTGACACAACTAAGTACAACTCTCCCACACACCAGTACCTCAATCACCATGGTCTTATCACCATGCCCAAACACAACATGGGCACACCAGTGCCCACAAGCAAGACTCTTACACAGCACTGTCATGTGTGTGGCCAACTCGACACTCGCGGAATTGCACCGCTTGTGCACGCACTGTTACAGCTGGACTTACTCATCCGCGTGCACAGACTCAACGCCCCCACTACAGCCTCCTTTGTAACATCCAGTGGCACACGATAACCACGCACCAAGACAAGCAGGCACTGCCATGCCCGAAAACACCCTCGCAGCCACACAGCCATGGTGAACACACAATACTACTGAAAACACTCTTTTCCACTGTGATCCACCAGACCTTGAAGGCAAGTGCTATAAACAAGCATCCGTTGAGCCCTGCTAGTTAAGGTGGAATGGGCTGCAGTCACTAGGCCAGAAGCTCAGCTTCACCAGCTCATCTCTACGGTGACGTGAAAAGGGCCCAACGTAGGTCAATTATCCATCCAGTGGGGTGGCCAGTGTCAGCGGGCAGCCAGAAGCTTATGTGGTGGCGGCCAAAAACGAGTTGCGAGCCCCTGTCCCAAAGAATCTTGTTTCAATCCCAGCTTCACCAAACTGTGTGACCCTGGGCAGTTGTTGTGGTAATTTATTTATTTATTTATTTATAACACTTGTAAAGCGCGCTAATACCAACCGGTGTCCTGGCGCTGAAGTGGTATCTCCCTGAGATTTAGCCTTCCGAACTAGAGGGTGAAGAGCCATGTTTTCAAATTTTTTCTGAAAGCCAACAGGTTCCTGTGTTGTTTGAGGGCTAGAGGAAGGGCACTCCACGCCTTCGCTGCTCCCCTGACAAAACTTCTGCCCCCCCCCAGCGCTCCTTCCGGATGCGAGCTGTTTTAATCAGCCCCATACTGGTCGATCTTAGTTGTCTGCCTGGTCTATACCATTGGAAGAGCTCCTGGAGTTACACCGGGCCCTGACCATGTAGAGCCTTGAAGACAATGCATAGGGCTTTAAACAAAATCTGCTTCCGCACCGGGAGCCAGTGCAGCTTCTCCAGTTCTCTGGTGACCGAGGAGAACTTGGGAAGGCCCCCTATAAGGCGGGCGGCCGCATTTTGTAGAACCTGGAGTTTGTTGAGCAACCCCTGTTGCAAAAAAAGTGCTTAGCGGCTAATTAGGAGACACTGTCTCCCGCCGCAAGTAAAAGATCGAATCCCGGTGGGAGGAGCCAAAAGCGGACAGGTTGGTACCCCTCAGTGTAATGACTGCCTCCGGTGCAATCATTACACTGTGTTTTGCATCAATCCATGATGCGAAACTACGCCCACAAATCAAAATTGTAGACGGAGCAGCTACATGACTTCTGGAATCGTATCGGTTCCAAGAAGCCCTCGCATGGCGAGAGCACACGCCAGGCGAGACCTAAAAACGGGACCAGCAATTCGATGTAATTTGACATGCAAAATGTCAGGACCAAATTAAGGTACCACTGTAGTACTACAAACTATTTTAGAAGTAACATGTGCACTAAGCCTTTAACAAGCACATCACAGCAGTTGCTTTAAACAAGGGCAGTTTGTCCAGTAAACACAAAAAGGTCAATAAGAACGACAAATAACCCTTTATAGTGCCAACTCCAAGATCTTACTAGACCAAAGATAAAACAAACAATAACACATTCAACAGTTTGGCTTGTAAGGGGTCTGTGATGTCATCTCCACACCAGGTTAAAGATTTGTCCCTACACATGACATACTAGGACTGTGTAGATCAACCCCTGGAAGTGAAGAAGACAACCACAAACTCTGGTGGTGATCAAACGCATTCAACCGCCGCTGCTCAATCTCCACACCTGGAGGATTGCCCAGGTTCAGGTGCAGAAGCCTGCCTTTCTTCTGTGACAGAAGGTCCTCCCGAAATAGTAGCCTGATCGGAGGACAGATGCTCAGGTCCAGTAGTTCTGTGTACAATTTTCTCTGGTACAATACGGTGCCACTAGGATGACTAGGGCCTGGGCAGACTCGATCTTCAGCATTTGGGGGCAGGTAGGGGTGGAAAGGCGTACAGGAATCCCATGAACCAATCTAGCCAGAATGCTCTTAGACAGTGTATTTTGGGGGAACTCCAACATGCAAAACTGACCACCATTACTCTTGGAGCCAGAATGGAAGATGGCACCTGAGTTGGTGTGGAACCCGAAATGGGTTAAAAGGCAGGGCCACTGGAATTATGCAGCAGAAGAGGGCCAAATTATACAGCAGGGTAGAGTAAATTATGCCAAAAACACAAGGGATACTGGAGGTCTACAATGGGCTCAATATTGTATGCCAATTCCAATGGTGAAGCATGTATGAACAGGTGTCGGATCAAAGAGAAGATAGAGTGTGAGAACAAAACATAAATACTCCCATCAGCCCACCACTTGGCGGAAAATCGTCATCTGGGATTGTTTGTACAGAAACTGGTATCCGTTGGGTCTCTCACCTGATGATATTGTGAAAAGACCTAGAAACAGATCCTCCAGTGACGAAAAAGATGTATATATGACATTGCTAGATGGGAGAGGTTGCAGTGAAAAAAATTGTGAGAAAAAGAAGAAAAGTGAGATAAAATTACCTAGTGTGATGCCAAGGCAATGTACTTTATTCAGGGTGTCATCACAGAGGTAATATTAAAAGCAACAGTATGTAGATAGTATAAAACAAATATTACTATCAATCAGATGGATCTGGTCAACATGTTTCAGCCTGTAAAGGCTTTCTTCAGGACCTATGATATCAAATACTACTGCAACAAACACTATACAAGTTATCAATCACTTGTCGAAAAACCCCAAAACTATGTGGGTGCCTACCGTGTATCACGTAGTAGGTCAGTGGATTCTCACCTGTGTAAAAATATATAAAAGAACAGGCACGAGATATACAAGCAAAAATTATGAAAAATAGCAATGTATAAACTGAACATCACATATATTGGCCTTAAATCCCATTTGGAATAGATATGATTGTTAAAACTCACCCAAAGAAATTGTGGGGAAAGGCCTCACCTCGCCTGGCACTCGCTCAGGACAATGGAGGCCCGCTCTGCAGAGATAGAAAAGGTAGCGAGATATCCATTTTCAAATGATTCTTTATACATATCAACTGAAAGATTTATTAATCTATACTCGTTATGAATCTCCCTGAAACTACCTAATTTAAACAAAAAACAGTGGACAGAGGATGTGGTCCATGGGCCAGTCAAAGCTGGCGGATGACACCTGTCTAGCGTTCTCTAAAAGAGAAGTCAAAGCACCAAAAGCAATAGCTGATGGTAAAGCAAGAAATGGAGCAAGGAAAGGACTGCCTAGCCTAAAAAACACTGAGCCAGGAAAACCAGCCCAGGGAAGCATGTCGGCATAGTACTCCAAAAGAACAGGCCATCAATATAATGAAATACTGCAAAGGGCTAAGTAGCTTCTTAGACGGGCGCCGTTAAACCCACATGTCCGTCGGTACCTCGGGCTGTAACTGAGCCGAGGGGAAGGTACAGGAGCAGGTAGAGACTGCGCTTATATAGTACTGAGAAGGGAGGGGTCCCAATGTAGGATTAAACTAATCGTCACAAATTAAATAATAATGATACTGCAATTACTGAGTCTACAATGTTTTATTCACACAGTAGACACAACCAGGATATAGTATCCCACATTAATCGTATGTAAAACGGTTGATTAGTGCCCAGGAGGAAGGGGGGTAGTGAGTGAGGATGGTGCAGGTAGGGTAAAGTGACCATAAAAGCAGAGAAAAATCAGACGCATTTACACATTAATTAGAATGCACAGAACATCATAAATCATAGTATTTGCTTAGAGAATCGCATGCCCCATGTAGTACATAAATGTCACAGTTGCGGAGAAAGGGCTGGAATGCAGAGAGGAGTAGTCGACGTTTCGACCCACAGATGTGCAGGATTAGTTGAAACCCTTGCGGTGGGGTCTTCATCAGGACGGGGGTGGGACTAACAACCTATTAATATCAATAATGATTGTGGGTTATTAAACCAATTTCAAATGAGACCACTGTTCAAGTAATTTAGTTATGCACACATCGTTAATGGGGGGTGGGGGGAGCATACCTATTTGTTCGGTGCTCTCCATATCCGTTATAACTTTAGGAAGCCTTCATGCGAGGATAATGATTGCCTGAGGGGTATACACAAAGTAGTTCGTGTGTATTAGTTCATGAGCTGGGGTGGTAGCAGGAATCTTATCCTAACAATCGGTGAAACCATTACATATGGTGAAAACTTACGTCTTAGTAATAAACAATGTCCAGTACGGCGGGAATCAAAATGGCCCGGGGACGTTGGGCACTGGATACTCAGAAAGTGATCTATTAACCAAAAACGGGGACCAAGTTAATAGAAACATAGAAACCAGCGTGGTACCATTAAATGAATACCAACGGTTATGTCTTACCGGGAAATGAAGTGCGAGTTCAGATCGTCCCCCAAATTTGTTAAGCGGTGCGGCGAATGAATCAGCAGGCACCCGCTAGGGAGAAAAGGGACCATTGTAATAACGCTGTATTAGGATGATAATTCTGTTGGTTCGCCGTTCCAGATTATTAAAATATCATCGATATATCTCATCCAGAGATATACATGGTCTCTGAACGGGTTGTGCCCACATAGGACAGTGTCTTCTTCAAAAGCTGCCATATAGAGAATGGCTACATCCGGGGCGAAGGGAGCCCCCATCGCCACCCCTTTGATCTGCAGGAAAAACTTGTTTCTAAACGTGAAGACGTTTTTAGTCATTGCTATCCGGAGCAGAGCGATGATGAACTCTGTCGGTACTTGTACAGGTGCTGGTCTTTTTTGTAAACACCGCATTATCACTACAAGGGCTTCCTCTTGAGGGATGCAGGTGTACAAGGAGACTACATCACAGGTGGCAAGAATTTGATGTTGGCAGTCAAACGGAAGATTTTCAATGATGTTGATCGTGTGGAGAGTATCTCTGAGATAAGTCTGTGTTACTTCAGCCAGGGGCTTAAGAAAGAAATCAATGTATCTACCCAAGGGTTCGAGGATGGAGCCGCATCCAGATACGATAGGACGCCCAGATGGATCCACCATGTTTTTGTGGATCTTGGGGAGAGTGTAGATCGTAGCCAGGCGTGGGCATTGCTGGTTCAAATAGTCAAACTCATGTTTGGACAGAAAACCTTGATCATATCCTTCTTTAGTTAACTCCAGGATTTCTAGAGCTATGGCTTTCGACGGATCTGATCTGAGTTGTTTGTAACTAATACCATCCAATAATTGTCGATTAATCTCAGATTCATACTTTGAGACATCTTGGACCACGATGGCGCCACCTTTGTCAGCCGGCTTGATTACGACCTGGGTGTTATTCGCAAGAGATTGTAGGGCGGTTCTTTCAGATCTACTTGTGTTGTATTTGGTGAAGGTTTTTTCAAGTAGGACTTTGTTGACATCTCGCCACACCACCGACTCATAAGCAAGAATTTTTTGTGACATCGTACACGAAGGAGGGACAAAGGTAGAAGGAAGCCGCAAGCCTGTGTATGATGGATTGACATGTGGACCAGCATTCCGGAAAAAGTATTTTAACCTGATTTTGCGGAAAAATTTGAATAGTTCAGTTCTCACTGTGAATTGATCAGGTCTGCTAGTTGGGACATAAGATAAACCTTTACTGAGTATTTGTAGTTCTTGATCACTCAGAGAGTATTGGGAGATGTTCACAACAGGGTTGGTGGTAAGTGAGGGGATTACCACCGGTAGGTCTTGTTGCGAGTCACTCTCTCGCCGTGCTGATCCTGTTGGAAGTGGACTTGCTTGGGTGCTTGTCCACGTGCCGCATCCCAATTGCTGGTGTTCTGAATTTGACCTCGCTGCTGGCCTCGCGTGGTATAATTTCCTCTCCCTCTCGGGGGTCGCCATGGTGCTTGGCGCTGTCCTAAAAAAGGATTAAATTGAGGGGGCGGATGTCCGTAATCCTGATAGTTGTAGAAATGGCTAGGACCTGCCTGATCAAATTCCCATTCTGAGCTGCCGGAAGAGTCGGAGAAGGTGTAGAAGTTGCGTCTGCCTCGATAACCCCCACGTCCTCTGGAGGTGAACCGGCCTTGCGTATCCTGACGATAGTAATCTTCCTGTAGGTAGGGGTACGTTTTCTTCTTGTCGTACAGCCTGATGTCGCGGGCTAGTTTCTCAAGTTTACGATTTTGAGTGGTGAGGTCAAAGTCTTTCAAAGAAGCCTCTAAATTGTTGAGGGTTTCCTTTGCACTGGCAAAGTTAGCATCCGCTGCAATTTCGGCTTTCAGTGTCTTAATTTCTGTGGTAATGATTTGAACCTGATCAGCAGCGGTTTCCACGCCTAACACCATCCAGTGGCGAGAGCAATTGTTAGCCACGTAGCTGAATCCTTCCTTGAACTTCGGCACCTCAACAAAGATGGCAGGCTCGATTTTGATCTGAAGACCAATCGGGATGATATTTTCTTTGAGGTATCTGGTTAGCAGATGTCCGTGCCAACGGGTGCGGACCAATTTCTTTTCGAGCCGTTCAAGATGTGAAATTTTATCTTTCAGAGAAAAGTCTATAGAGGGAACAGTGGTTGATAGGAAAATATTGTCCTGGCTGACCACAGTGGAAGCTGCCAAACCATGGCTAGCGATTGGCTTAGAGAGAGCTCTAGACAGGCGAAAATCGCATATACAATGTGAAGCAGGGATTCAAGCGATTTCTTGATTTTGAAAGTTGTTCAGACTGCTGAACTCGTGAACTCAGCAAAAATAAGGAGAATATGAAGCGCCGTGTTTCGTGGATAGCAACTCCAACAAGTTAAAGCAAAATATTCTGTCTGCTTGCCTATTGGTTAATATGGCCATGTAGGCCATCTTATTGGTCCTAATGTTAACCAATCCAATGTCGTCAAAAACGGAATGAAAACGCCGTCATACATGGCGTCCCTGCCGTGTTGAGTCAAAAGGTATCACTCCAACAAGTTAGAAACCACAGATGAAGCACCCTGTGTATACGAACTGGAGCAAAAAAGAAAGCACTCGCTTTCGAAGCCAGAACATCGAGTGATGTCTAAGGGAGGAACCAGGCTCTGTGTATGAGAAAAACAGCTCATTGGTTGAGCGGCTGGACTGAAAAAATTGATTGGCCCACACGATAACCAAACACAGCTCCCGAGAAACGGCAAAATGCCTACTGTATTGACACCGTGTGCGCGATTGTATGCGGCACCATGTCCCCTCACATATATCCGAGTCACCCAATAACAAAAAACGACAACAACAGAACGCTTAGCTAGTCAGTTCTAAGCAGCCGAAAAGCCCAAGGAAGCGTCAAGGATCGTTATCAAGGGTCAAGATGAGCGATATGCTCCTGTTCAGAAGGCCAAGGAGTAAGAGAACGGTCCATTGGATAGAAGGCCGTTTCAAAACTCCCAATTGGTCCGAAATGGACCAATCCCAAATGTCGAAAAACGGCAAATTGCCGACTCAGATAGAAGAAGTTCGACAAAAGTAAACAGCACGGGTACATCGAGCCACAAAGAGGGGAAGAGTGGCTCGAAGACTGCATGAGTCTGCAAGAAGAGAGCTCCCAGAAACACCAGAGACATCTACCATTGTTACAGATCATGTCTAATAATGTTTAATCACCACAATAGTAGGTTGGCAGATATGGAGCAAATGCAGTACATATGAAAAACAATAACAAAAGAACAAGGGTAACTGAAGCATCAAGAGAGAACACCCCGCCAAAAACACACTCTCAGTATAAGGGGCATCTCCCCCAAGACGACTAAGCAGGGGTGTACATAATATGGGGAGAATGCAACTACATGCTCGTTATATATCCCGTAATGGCTATGTTACTATTGCCTTTGATACCGGCTGGCCCCACCCGGTTTGGTACAAAGAGTGTCAATAAATGGCACCCTACTTAGATGTATTGTTGTCAGGGTCATCTCCCTAACATAACATAGCACTAATGCGGACATTAAGGGAACCCAGTGTAGTCCGTCATGTCCGTTGTGGAGAAATGAGTATCAGAAAATGTATTGATGTCAAGGGGCATCATCCTACCACTATATAGTTGGTGCTATCTCTATATAGTTGGTGCTAGCATACTGACAAGGTCTAAATCTGTACCCACGGGATTTCGTCGTTTAGCCCATCGATATCACAGTGAAGCTTGAAAATCCATTTCTGTTCCCTAATGAAAAGGTATCGGGAGATGTCCGTCACATGTTGGGGGATATATGGCTGTTCTAGGACTACCCATTTCATTTCCTCAGCACTGTGTTTCATTGTGAGAAAATGATTGGTGAGGCGCGTTGCTTGTCTGTTGCGTCTAATGGTGCTCATGTGTTCCTGTATTCTGAGCTTGACTTTTCTGGATGACATCCCTACATAACGAAGGGACCAGGGACAGGTAATCAAGTATATGACCCTTTCGCTGTTGCAATTAGTGTGGCGCTTGAGTACCCAAGGGCATTGGGTGCCTATATCAATCATCGTGGTCTTTTCTGTCTGTGGACACACCGAGCATGTGCCACATGGATAGTGCCCTTGCACTGGCGGGAGATTCCATAGTGTTATAGCAGGGTCAGAAATCATGCCTCGAGGTCTTGTGTGGACCAGTTCATCACGCAAAATATGACTCCGCTTAAAAGCGAACAGTGGTGGTGGAATCCTGGTGCCTGCAGTGTTAAGGATGCGCCAGTTAGTTCGCACTATTTTTTGCACTTGTGTGGAGGCTGAATTGAAAGTGGTCACAAAAGTCAGCTTCTCCAGGGGGGGTTTCTCGAATGGTGGAGCCAATAAAGTTTCTTGAGGGTTATTGGACGCCCTCTTCCGTGCCTTTCTAATTAAAACAACCGGGTATTGTCTTTGCTTGAGTTTGACCGCCAAATCTCGTGACTGTGCCTCATAGTCAGAACGCTCAGAACAATTTCTCCGCACCCTTAGGAATTGCCCGAAGGGCAGATTTTCACGGAGTGATCGAGGATGATGACTGTCGAATCGGAGTAACGAGTTTCTTGACATAGGCTTGCGATATAATTTGCTAGTCAAATGTCCGTCCAATGGAATGATGAGTAGGTCGAGGTAAGGGAGCTCCACTTTGCTTGATTCAACAGTGAACATGAGGAATCGGTTTTGAGTATTAAGCCAGTTCTGAAAGGCTTAAAGGGAGATAGTATCCCCTCTCCACACTACTAAAACATCGTCAATGTATCTCTTCCACAACAACACATGGTGATAGAAAGGATTGTTGTGGTCGAGTACACGACGTGTTTCGAAAGAGTAGACATAGAGGTTGGCTAAACTGGGGGCGAAAATACTCCCCATCGAGGTACCAGATATTTGGAGGTACAGCGAGTCCTCAAATTGAAAGTAATTCTCAGTCATGGCCAGACGTGCCAACTCCATGATGAAGCTAATCGGTGTGATGCTCTCATGAATGTCTGCTTCCAATAAGCCTCGCACTGTTTCCAATGTTTCTTCCTGCCGAATGCAGGTGTAGAGAGACTCTACATCAAAACTGACTAATATGTTAGTCTCATTGTCGAAGGTTATTTCAGGAAGTAACCGAAGCACGTCTTTGGTGTCTTGTAGGTAGGTTGACATTTTCAAAACTAGAGGTCTTAAGAAGACATCAACAAATGATGACAGGGGTTCCAACAAGGACCCAATCCCTGAAATAATGGGTCGTACTGGGGTGGTCTAGTGGCTTTATGAATCTTAGGCAGGATATAAAAGTACGGAGTGACTGGATGTGTAGTGGCCAGATACTGGGCTTCATGTCCCGTTATCCAGCCCTCTGCAGTAGCCTCTTCCACTAGACTTTTTATCTCTGCTGTGAGTCTCAGAGTGGGATCAATAGTCAACAACCTATAGGAGTTGGTATCTCCAAGCTGTTTAAGGCATTCTGCTCGATATACAGTGGTATCCAGAATGAATATTGCTCCGCCTTTGTCGGCGGGTTTAATTGTTATACTCTGATCCTTTGACAGAGTGTTGAGCGCCAGTCTTTCTACCTTGGACAGATTTTGAAAGGTGTCATGTTTTGAGAGATCCAGAGAGCCTATTTGGTGGATCACTGCCTTCTCAAAGGCACCAACCTTCGGCGGTACCTGTTGTAATAGGGGAGTAAAAGTGGATTTCTTTTTTAGACCAGTATTGAGATCCTGTTGGTTTTCCTCCCTCGTGGTGTTGGAAAAGAAGAAATGAAGTCGTACCTTGCGGAAGAATTTTTCCACTTCTCCACGTAATTGGAAGGCGTCTCCACCATGCGTTGGGACGAAACCCAAACCTTTGTTGAGGACTTGATGTTCTATTGTAGTCAGAGTACGTGTACTTAAATTCACTACCAAGTCCTCCTGGCTGCCTCGGGGAACTGTTATTGACCTCGTTGTCCGCGGGTGCTGGGGAGATTTTGTTCGTCTTCCCAACGAACTGTGGGTGAACCCCTCCGTCTGCCCCTGTTCCTGTCACGGCCCTGCCATAAAAAAGCCTGGTTGTCAAAAAATTGGGGCTGCGGTTGAAATTGGGGCATAGGTTGAGGAAATTGCGGATAGCCCCAAGGCGCAGGTGGCCACCATGGACCTTGTTGGTAATAAGGGCCTTGTCCACCTCTCCTACGATTAGGCCGATTGTATTGGCCTCTACCTCTTGCTGGGGTGTCGTGCTTGTCCCTGCTTCAAGTCACTGGACTCAGCATCTGAAGAGGAGGTGGAATAGTTGGAACCGTATCTCTTGCCTCTCTTAGTGAAGTCCGGGGGTGTGAAACTGTCACTCGTATAGGGATAGATTTTCTCCAAGGAAAACTTCGCCAGATCTTTTTTGAATTTGTCAATTTTGGTAAAGATAATAGAATCTCTATATTCTTTATTTGTTTTATTAGTCTCTTCCAATTGTTTTTGGAATTGTTTGTTAGTAAGTGTGGTTTTAATTTGACCCTCAAGGACCTGGATCTCAACGAGGATGGCATCAGCCACCCTCTTAGCAGTAGCAATGATCAGGATAATCCAATCGCGGGTGCACCGCCACGTGATGAGTGACCAATCTTTGAGGAAGGTCTTATCTGTAAGAAACAGCCTCGGGGTGTTGGTAACAATGAGGCCTGTAGGGGCACACTTCCCATGTAAATATTCCGCCATCACTTGTCCATGAGAAATGGTGCGGGAATGGCTCTTTTTAAGGTTAAGGATAGTGTCCCAGTCCCCAATGTGGGTTGGTCCAGAAGTTGGCATGGAGTCAAGAATGCTTGGATTTTCTGTGAGGATGGAAAGTAGGGTGTCATCGTCAAAAGAGAGGCCCGTGAAGTCCACCATCTCACAGGACCACTGCAAAATGTAAAAGAAGGGAGCGCGACAGATAAAACAAACTATGCTTTATCTCTGTAAGCAGAAAAAAGACCCGCAGCCGGAGCTGCACTAAACTAACAAGAAACAACTGTATGGGAGGGTCTATAGGGGAAGCAAGATTAAAGACCTACAAAGTATCCTATCCCCCAATCTAACTTTGACAAAAACACAAGGGATACTGGAGGTCTAAAATGGGCTCAATATTGTATGCCAATTCCAATGGTGAAGCATGTATGAACAGGTGTCGGATCAAAGAGAAGATAGAGTGTGAGAACAAAACAAATACTCCCATCAGCCCACCACTTGGCGGAAAATCGTCATCTGGGATTGTTTGTACAGAAACTGATATCCGTTGGGTCTCTCACCTGATGATATTGTGAGAAGACCTAGAAACAGATCCTCCAGTGACGAAAAAGATGTATATATGACATTGCTAGATGGGAGAGGTTGCAGTGAAAAACATTGTGAGAAAAAGAAGAAAAGTGAGATAAAATTACCTAGTGTGATGCCAAGGCAATGTACTTTATTCAGGGGGTCATCACAGAGGTAATATTAAAAGCAACAGTATGTAGATAGTATAAAACAAATATTACTATCAATCAGATGGATCTGGTCGACATGTTTCAGCCTGTAAAGGCTTTCTTCAGGACCTATGATATCAAATACTACTGCAACAAACACTATACAAGTTATCAATCACTTGTCGAAAAAAACACAAACTATGTGGGTGCCTACCGTGTATCACGTAGTAGGTCAGTGGATTCTCACATGTGTAAAAATATATAAAAGAACAGACACGAGACATACATGCAAAAATTATGAAAAATAGCAATGTATAAACTGAACATCACATATATTGGCCTTAAATCCCATTTGGGATGGATATGATTGTTAAAACTCACCCAAATAAATTGTGGGGAAAGGCCTCACCTTGCCTGGCACTCGCTCAGGACAATGGAGGCCTGTTAAGATCTATGCTTAATAGAATACTGAGCATGTTGCTAGGAGCTCAGAATGTTATGTTGTGAAGTGCAGCTCAGTAAGAAGAGGTTGGTGAAGGAGCTGGAGGTCTTCTTATGTATGCCTATATAAGTAAAGCTTATTTCCTCCCACAAATTGCTTTGGACTCATCTTTACACTGGCGACGAGGGAAACTACTCTGGCAGGGGACAGATTGCCTTTGACCTCCACCCCTGGACGATACTACCTGGAGCTGGTAGTATACATTTACTCCTTCAATTTTTATTTTACTGAATTTCGATCTTCTACCTTTATCTTCCTGCTTACTTGTGGATTTTAAAAATCTTAAGCTGCCTCTTCTATTCTAACGAGAACCTACAAGAAACTTTTTCAAGTACTAAGTTGTGCCACTTCAAACTGTTTATTTTTGTCTGCCTAGGCGTCATAACATTATCGATTATTGAGGATTTGCTGGTGATTGCCATAATTGCGGATTTGCTTGCCGATAGTTGTGGATTTGTTTGGAATTGGCAAAATTCTGAAACCTTCATTTTATCGCGATCTGCATCTTTTGAACTGCTTGAAACTGCCTACCTGAGCGCGCTGTCTCTAACGCCGTCATCAAGAGCTCCTCGCACTGCTGTTGCCAAGTTCCGGCGTTTCTCCTGCTCGCGTCTCTCCTGCTGCTTCCGCAATCACCGCCTGACCTATGCCATCGTCATCACGCTGCGTAGCGTAGAAGAAACGTGGCGCCCATCTTGAATTGGTCTAATATACTATTTTTCTGGCATACAAATACGGACAACATCGCAAAGGCATAAAACAACGGACAAAAGCATAAAACGATCGCAACAAGAGCCAACAACATTTTGCTGACCAGTCGTGACCATAACATGAGATGTAAGAGTAGAAAAGTGGTGGGACGCTTTTCTACATTGTTCATTGGGCACATTGTTCTTGGTATATATTTTGTAGGAAGAAAGTTGTAAGTACATTGTTCTTGTTATTTTGCGTTCAACCACTAGAATAACTATTGTGTGAAACTTACAACTTTTCCACTACAGCCATGGCTGATCAATCATTTGCTGCTCCTCCTTCCTTTCTGCCTACCCCTGGTGAGCCTCCTGTCCCATAGAAAGAATGGAAAAAACTATTTTTAACATACATTCTTGCTACCGGTGCAGACAAATTTGGACCGATTCGCAGACAAGCAATTTTACTTCATAATTTAGGGGTAGAAGGGAGGAGACTTTACGAAGATTTACCAGAAATATCCTTGGGTATTGGTAATGGTCAACCTACTAATGTATACGAAATGAGCATGCAGATGTGAGAAAAGATTTGTGGCTAAAATCAACACTGTTTTATAAAGACACAAATTCTTTTGTCGTGTACAAAGAAGCGATGAAGACATTTCTAGTTATGTTGCAGCTTTGAGGGGATTATCTTTAAATTGTAAATTTAAAGATTTAGGTGATTCTCTAATCAGAGACCAAATCGTTAGGTGCACCAATAACAAGAAAGTAAGAGAAAAATTACTCATAAGAGACTGTACTTTGGAGGAAGCAATACAGATTGCTAAGGGGCTTGAAAATACCGACTTATGGATTAAAGAAATGGACAAGTGTACCAATTTGATTGCATCTAAAGATACTGTAAAGGTGTCTGAGCATAGTGAAAAAGTTTCTCAAATTTCATCTAATGTTAATGAGACTAAAATTGTCAAGCCTGCTGCAAAATTTGATTTTAAATCTACTAGTAAATTTCCGACTTATCGTCCAAGTAATAGTGAACAACAAGGAAACTTTCGTCAAATTAAATGTTACAGGTGTGGGGCTCCTGGGCATATTGCTTCAAGTACACGATGTATGGCCAGAAATGCTATTTGTAGAACGTGTGGTCGTAGGGGGCACTTAGAAAAGGTTTGTAATGCTAAAACGCAAAATGTCAACGAGGTTGATGATTGTTGCGAGAATGTTCAAGAATTGATGTTATGTGTTGAAGGGTTACCTAACAATGAAAGTATCCAAGACCATGTCTCTCTTATTGATATACCTTCCGAGAGTACCGATAAATTAGAAAAACCACATTGTTGAATTAATTTTGATAGCAGGGATCAGAAGCATCCTCAGACCAGAGATGTTAAAATGTTAGTTGATTCTGGAAGCCTTTATACATTGTTATCTAAAGATATGTACATTGAAGTTTGGAGAAATGATAGTGATGTTGCTTCTTGGGGGGTGCCAGATATTAAAGCAGTAGGTTATAGTGGGAAGACTATAGACATCCTTGGACTTAAATGGATGGTAATAAATTTTTCAAATAGGAAAGTATTTGGACGAGTTTACCTTACAAAGCAAGGGTCCAATCTACTCGGTTGGCGTCACCAGAAGGATTTGGGTATTGTGTTGAATCCTAATGCTGCTGTCCCAGTTTCTTCACTTTCTGTCCTTAATATTGACAGTTTTGAGATTGACATCATGAGAAGATTTCCCAATGTTTTCTCTGACAATTTGGGGAAATTAAAAGGGTTTTCTCACAAAATCATTCTAAAAAAAAATGTGGTCCCAGTGGTTCATAGAGTTAGAAATATTCCACATTTAATGAGAGCCCCTCTTAAAGATGAATTAGATAAACTGTTAGAGTTGAGAATTATTGAAACCATTGAAGCCTATGAATGGCTCGCCCCCATTGTCGTCGCACCTAAAGATGGTGGGGCTAAGATTCGGCTCTGTGTGGACCTCCGAGATCTAAATAAGAACATTTGGGTGGACAGGCAGCCATTACCAAACATTTCTGAGATGTTAAGTGCTATGGGTGGTGGTGTGATTTTTAGTGTGATTGACATGTCTGCAGCTTACCACCAGATAGACTTGGATGAACAATCACGACATCTCACTTCTTTTGTGACTCCGCTGGGTGCGTTTAGGTATTGTAGGATGCCCTTTGGATTGGTGTCCGCCTCCGCGGTGTTTCAGGGAGTGATGCAACAAGTTTTGGTTGGATTACAGAATGTTTTATGTTTTCAAGACGACGTGTTGATTGTTGGGAAGAGTTGTGAACATCATGATAAGGTCTTAACGGAAGTGTTGGAACGAATGGAAAATAATGGCTTGACCATAAAGAAAGAAAAGTGTCAATTAAAACGAGATAGCGTGACTTATCTGGGCCATGAGATATCTGGTCTTGGCATTAGGCCTAAGAAGAGTATAATTTCTGCGATTAACGATGCTCCTATACCGTCCAACAAAGATCAGCTAAGGTCTTTTTTGGGTTTAGCTGAATATTGTTCAACGTTTATAAAGGGATTTTCCGATGTAGTAGAACCTTTGAAGGTGTTGATGAAGAATGGAGTTACATTTAAATGGAGTGAGGTTTGTGATGAGGCATTCAAGTGTGTTAAAGAAGGAATTGTGCATGCACCGACTCTTGGTCATTTTGATGTGAAAGCTAAGACTTTAGTCACCACGGATGCTAGTGCTGTAGGGATTGGTGCAGTTTTGTCCCAAATTTGTAATGGTGTGGAGAAGATCATAGGATTTGCTTCAAGGAGACTTCAGGGAGCTGAAGTTTCTTATTCCGTAATTGAGAGGGAAGCTCTCGCTTCCACTTGGGGAATAAAGCATTTCAGATATTTCCTTTGGGGTTTGCCTTTCAGGGTGAGAACGGATCATAAACCCCTTGTACATTTGTTTAAGGGGGGAAGAGGTTTGGAAGGAAATATAACTCCTAGGATATGTAAGTGGATTCTGTCTGTGCTAAAGTACAATTTTGAGCTGGAATATGTCAGAGGTGAGAAAAATGTAGTTGCAGACTATTTGTCAAGAATGCCGGTTGAGTCAGTAGGTGAGGATTTAGAAAATGATGACTTTGTAGCTAGTTGTAATGAAATCTTGGCATTTGATAAAACAGAATGGGAATCTGCCATGTCTGAAGATCAGGTGATGTCAATAGTCATTAGAAATGTTTCTCAGGGATGGTCTAGGGAGTCTAGTGCTGACATTCGTTTAAAAGGTTTTCATCATGTTGAGGGTGAATTAAGTGTTTCAGAAGGTAAGTTGTGGAGAAGAAACAGGTTGGTGCCACCATGCAATCTTAGATCTAAGATTATGACTTTGGCACACGAAGGTCATTTAGGGAGAAACATGACAAAGAGGAGGATTCGTGAATCGTACTGGTGGCCGGGCATGGATGGAGAAATAGATGATTTGGTTAAAAATTGCTATGCCTGTGCTAGTAGCGATAAAACTAAAATCGTTAGGCAACCTCCACTTTCGTGTGTTTTGGTTTTCGGGACGTCCCTGGGAAAAATTGGCTATTGATTTTCTTGGTCCAATTTCCAAATTGGGTGTTCGTAATAAGTTTTTGATGGTTCTGGTGGATTATCACTCGAAGTGGCTTGTAGTGGAGTCAACTGAGAATATTGATACCAGGAGAGTGATTGGTTTTATGGAAAGAGTATTTCTAAATGAAGGGATTCCGAAAACTCTAGTATCAGACAACGGGGTGCAGTTAGTTTCTAGAGAAATGAAAGAATTTTTGGATGGTATATGAATCTGTCATGAGAGAGTTGCGTTATTCAGACCGCAGGCTAATGGTCTTGTGGAAAGGATTAACAGATTGTTGATGGAAAATATTCAATTATCTCTTGCTAACGGTTTAGCATGGTCAGATGAACTCAAGACAATGGTGTGGTCTTATAGAGTCACGCCACATTCAGTTACTGGTGTCTCGCCTTTTGTTTCCCTTAACCACATGAATGCTTATGGTATTCCCCTCCTGTGCTGAGAATTGTATATTCCCTTTATTCATGACGAGCTGGGCTCGTCATGAGCGTGCGAGGAGGCTACCTCATGACGAGCCCAGCTCGTCATGAGCGTCGAAGGGGTTAAAGGACGGGAACCTGGTACAAAGGAGGTTCCGGGTTGGCTGAGGAACAAAGAGTGTGTTTGGGTTGATCGTATGGGTGTGAAATGTAGTGTTGATAAACGGCAAAGGAATTCTGCTCAATCATATAATTTGAGAATGAGTGTGCGCGAGAATGACATTAAAGTAGGTGATTGGGTTGTGACTAAGAAGGGTGGTATAGTGATTAAAGGAGAGAGTAAATTTTCACAACCTAAACAAGTGAAGTGTGTCAAAAGAAACATTCTTATTTTGAGTGATGGGTCTGCTTGGAGTAGTGGTAATGTTGCAAAATGTCCTACTCCCTAATGTTTATTATTTCATGAAATGTAATCCTTATTGAACATGTTATATCATATTGTATAGGTTATCTTATATTTTGTTTGTATTTGTAATGGGGGAGATGTGTTAGGATCTATGCTTAATAGAATACTGAGCATGTTGCTAGGAGCTCAGAATGTTATGTTGTGAAGTGCAGCTCAGTAAGAAGAGGTTGGTGAAGGAGCTGGAGGTCTTCTTATGTATGCCTATATAAGTAAAGCTTATTTCCTCCCACAAATTGCTTTGGACTCATCTTTACAAGGCCCCGCTCTGCGGAGATAGAAAAGGTAGCGAGATATCCATTTTCAAATGATTATTTATACATATCAACTGAAAGATTTATTAATCTATATTCGTTATGAATCTCCCTCAAACTACCTAATTTAAACAAAAAACAGTGGACAGAGGATGTGGTCCATGGGCCAGTCAAAGCTGGCAGATGACACCTGTCTAGCGTTCTCTAAAAGAGAAGTCAAAGCACCAAAAGCAATAGCTGATGGTAAAGCAAGAAATGGAGAAAGGAAAGGACTGCCTAGCCTAAAAAACACTGAGCCAGGAAAACCAGCCCAGGGAAGCATGTCAGCATAGTACTCCAAAAGAACAGGCCATCAATATAATGAAATACTGCAAAGGCTCAGTAGCTTCTTAGACGGGCGCCGTTAAACCCACCTGTCCGTCGGTACCTCGGGCTGTAACTGAGCCGAGGGGATGGTACAGGAGCAGGTAGAGACTGTGCTTATATAGCCAAGTGGCTGACCACAGCGGAAGCTGCCAAACCGTGGCTAGTGATTGGCTTAGAGAGAGCTCTAGACAGGCGAAAATCGCATATACAATGTGAAGCAGGGATTCAAGCTATTTCTTGATTTTGAAAGTTGTTCAGACTGGTGAACTCAGCAAAAATAAGGAGAATATGAAGCGCCGTGTTTCGTGGATAGCAACTCCAACAAGTTAAAGCAAAATATTCTGTCTGCTTGCCTATTGGTTAATATGGCCATGTAGGCCATCTTATTGGTCCTAATGTTAACCAATCCAATGTCGTCAAAAACGGCATGAAAACGCCGTCATACATGGCGTCCCTGCCGTGTTGAGTCAAAAGGTATCACTCCAACGAGTTAGAAACCACAGATGAAGCACCCTGTGTATACGAACTGGAGCAAAAAAGAAAGCGCTGGCTTTCGAAGCCAGAACATCGAGTGATGTCTAAGGGAGGAACCAGGCTCTGTGTATGAGAAAAACAGCTCATTGGTTGAGCGGCTGGACTGAAACAATTGATTGGCCCACACGATAACCAAACACAGCTCCCGAGAAACGGCAAAATGCCTACTGTATTGACACCGTGTGCGCGATTGTATGCGGCACCATGTCCCCTCACATATATCCGAGTCACCCAATAACAAAAACTGTCTACAACAGAACGATTAGCTAGTCAGTTCTAAGCAGCCAAAAAGCCCAAGGAAGCGTCAAGAATCGTTATCAAGGGTCAAGATGAGTGATATGCTCCTGTTCAGAAGGCCAAGGAGTAAGAGAACGGTCCATTGGATAGAAGGCCGTTTCAAAACTCCTAATTGGTCCGAAAAGGACCAATCCCAAATGTCGAAAAACGGCAAATTGCCGACTCAGATAGAAGTTCGACAAAAGTAAACAGCACGGGTACATCGAGCCACAAAGAGGGGAAGAGTCGGCAATTTGCAGTTTTTCGACATTTGGGATTGGTCCATTTCGGACCAATTGGGAGTTTTGAAACGGCCTTCTATCCAATGGACCGTTCTCTTACTCCTTGGCCTTCTGAACAGGAGCATATCGCTCAACTTGACCCTTCACGCTTCCTTGGGCTTTTCGGCTGCTTAGAACTGACTAGCTAAGTGTTCTGTTGTAGTCGTTTTTTGTTATTGGGTGACTCGGATATTTGTGAGGGGACATGGTGCCGCATACAATCGCGCACACGGTGTCAATACAGTAGGCATTTTGCCGTTTCTCGGGAGCTGTGTTTGGTTATCTTGTGGGCCAATCAATTGTTTCAGTCCAGCCGCTCAACCAATGAGCTGTTTTTCTCATACACAGAGCCTGGTTCCTCCCTTAGACATCACTCGATGTTCTGGCTTCGAAAGCGAGTGCTTTCTTTTTTGCTCCAGTTCGTATACACAGGGTGCTTCATCTGTGGTTTCTAACTCGTTGGAGTGATACCTTTTGACTCAACACGGCAGGGACGCCATGTATGACGGCGTTTTCATGCCGTTTTTGACGACATTGGATTGGTTAACATTAGGACCAATAAAATGGCCTACATGGCCATATTAACCAATAGGCAAGCAGACAGAATATTTTGCTTTAACTTGTTGGAGTTGCTATCCACGAAACACGGCGCTTCATATTCTCCTTATTTTTGCTGAGTTCACAAGTTCAGCAGTCTGAACAACTTTCAAAATCAAGAAATAGCTTGAATCCCTGCTTCACATTGTATATGCGATTTTCGCCTGTCTAGAGCTTTCTCTAAGCCAATCACTAGCCACGGTTTGGCAGCTTCCACTGTGGTCAGCCACTTGGCTATATAAGCGCAGTCTCTACCTGCTCCTGTACCTTCCCCTCGGCTCAGTTACAGCCCGAGGTACCGACGGACAGGTGGGTTTAACGGCGCACGTCCAAGAAGCTACTGAGCCCTTTGCAGTATTTCATTATATTGATGGCCTGTTCTTTTGGAGTACTATGCCGACATGCTTCCCTGGGCTGGTTTTCCTGGCTCAGTGTTTTTTAGGCTTGGCAGTCCTTTCCTTGCTCCATTTCTTGCTTTACCATCAGCTATTGCTTTTGGTGCTTGGACTTCTCTTTTAGAGAACGCTAGACAGGTGTCATCCGCCAGCTTTGACTGGCCCATGGACCACATCCTCTGTCCACTGTTTTTTGTTTAAATTAGGTAGTTTGAGGGAGATTCATAACGAATATAGATTAATAAATCTTTCAGTTGATATGTATAAAGAACCATTTGAAAATGGATATCTCGCTACCTTTTCTATCTCCGCAGAGCGGGGCCTCCATTGTCCTGAGCGAGTGCCAGGCGAGGTGAGGCCTTTCCCCACAATTTCTTTGGGTGAGTTTTAACAATCATATCTATCCCAAATGGGATTTAAGGCCAATATATGTGATGTTCAGTTTATACATTGCTATTTTTCATAATTTTTGCATGTATGTCTCGTGTCTGTTCTTTTATATATTTTTACACATG
Source organism: Lissotriton helveticus (assembly GCF_964261635.1). Lineage (NCBI taxonomy): Eukaryota > Metazoa > Chordata > Amphibia > Caudata > Salamandridae > Lissotriton > Lissotriton helveticus. Next base: position 1,809,232,284 of record NC_136061.1, read on the forward strand.
TGAGAATCCACTGACCTACTACGTGATACACGGTAGGCACCCACATAGTTTGTGTTTTTTTCGACAAGTGATTGATAACTTGTATAGTGTTTGTTGCAGTAGTATTTGATATCATAGGTCCTGAAGAAAGCCTTTACAGGCTGAAACATGTCGACCAGATCCATCTGATTGATAGTAATATTTGTTTTATACTATCTACATACTGTTGCTTTTAATATTACCTCTGTGATGACCCCCTGAATAAAGTACATTGCCTTGGCATCACACTAGGTAATTTTATCTCACTTTTCTTCTTTTTCTCACAATTGTTTTCACTGCAACCTCTCCCATCTAGCAATGTCATATATACATCTTTTTGGTCACTGGAGGATCTGTTTCTAGGTCTTCTCACAATATCATCAGGCGAGAGATCCAACGGATACCAGTTTCTGTACAAACAATCCCAGATGACGATTTTCCGCCAAGTGGTGGGCTGATGGGAGTATTTATGTTTTGTTCTCACACTCTATCTTCTCTTTGATCCGACACCTGTTCATACATGCTTCACCATTGGAATTGGCATACAATATTGAGTCCATTGTAGACCTCCAGTATCCCTTGTGTTTTTGTCAAAGTTAGATTGGGGGATAGGATACTTTGTAGGTCTTTAATCTTGCTTCCCCTATAGACCCTCCCATACAGTTGTTTCTTATTAGAGTAAATTGTGCGACAAAAAAAGGCAAATTATGCAATGCAGCACATTTTTTTAACAGTATTACTTTATTATTTTGTACTTTTTACACTGGTTAACATTGTCTGGGCATTGGGTGCACCTCATTAGTACCAGTTTAATACCCAAATATTGCATTCAGCATTACCAGTCAACCTTCGCAAAAGGCCTTCCACTGTGCTGTAAAACGTGATGCTGCTTTGTTTTTAACTTTTGAACTGTTTGCCGTAGAAACCCATTTTCTTTGGTTAAAATCTGTAGATTATGCAGCAGATGATGGATTAAGTGGCAAATGCGGCAAATCTACAATTGCATAATTCTAGTGGCCCTAGTTATAGGGACTCTGACAACACAGATGATGGATCCACTGGTGGTAACCCAACAGAATGCCCATGTGCATCGTTAGTGCCCAAAGGTGCAACAGAGGGAGTCGAAAGCATGTAAAAAATATGCAGCATGGCCTTCTTAAAAGCCTCGACCTGCCGTGGCGTAGCCGTTGGATTGGGAAATTCGGGAACCATTGGGACTAGTTCTGGAATTGGCTCCTCGTTTCGGGATTGGGAGCGAGAATAATTGGCACCTCGATTGTCCTTCCAAATTTTCGTTGGACAGAGAGTGTCGTGAAAGGGTTGAGTCCCACTTCAAACTGTTATGCTTGTTTGACTTCCCGGATTACTTCAGCGTCACAAGGAATCGGGAACAGCAGAGGAAGTGTGGCGGCGCTATCAACTGAGCGGGACATATACAAGGTTCATGACTACTTTCAATGTTCGGCGATATACAGCTTATTTTTAATGGTCCCGGAACGCATTAAGGTGCTTGAAGGCAAATTCTTCGAACAGCTAGGAGTTGTGCTAAAAATTCATACACCAGAGGAACACCTTGCACAGGTCCCTCACCAATATCGTTTTTTGACAGTCAAAGCACAGTGTGATCCCTGTAGTATTTGGTGGAGACATTGTTCCCCGTGTCCACTAGAAAAGAATTTGGAGCTCCAGTTCCATGTCCAAAGGTACGTAAAGAAAGCAGTAGACATTTGCGTGCAGTGGTGGCACATATATGTAGCTCTGTTCCATTACTACCAGGGATGAACCAGGTCAATGTGTGGGAGCACTGCTGTGAAAGTTTTCTGATCCAGTCTGGTACCTGGGGAACATTATACGGATGAGGAATCTGCGGTAATTAGTACCCATCAGAAGACTTATGTTTGTTGACAGTAATGCCTAACTTGTTGAAGCATTGCAGACAAACCTCAGTTAACACTAGTTGAACAAGAAAAAGCTTTCACCAGTCAATTGTTGAAGTGTGGAAAGACCGTGTGACCTTTACTTCTTAGATATGCAGCCATCGGAGGAAGACATTTAGAAAATATGAGGTGCTGATTTTAAGCCAAAGGAGAGAACCTGGAATTGGCAATGGCAGTCATCCACTTTGAATCTTAAATACCTTGTGGTATTTTTGATGTATAGAGATATACATGTAACAGCCTTGTAGCTCTAGTGATGTCATATAATCGCAATATTTCAGAAGCTGATGGATGTCTTGGAGTGTAAGCAGGCAAAATTAATGTTTCCTGAGGTAGTTGTTTATTTTTCACAGATGAAAAGATAGCCTCAATTCTCCAGATTTAATTTGTCACTAAAAAAAAGCAGAAGTAGCTGAAATTTAACTGAGCAAACGGCTTCTGTTGCTTCCTTGGTTAGCATGGTTAAAATCTCAAATTGTAACACATGGAGGATGAGATGGTATCTCCTCTGGGATGCTGTGCAAAGTGGCCTTCGAACAAATTCCATGGTGTGAGTGTATGATAGAAACTTTAGGACCCAATAATTTGTTGTCTCACACTTTCAATTTGATAACTGGAGATTCAATCTACAACAGTACTTGAGGAAGATGCTATTGTGGCCGGAGCATTTGTAACGCCATTTTCTTCCGTCAGACTTCTTATTTTGCTTTCTCCATAGAGTTTGTGTTTTATTGGCAGTAGGCTTGCTAAGGGTGCTGATAAGGTTGATTTCAATACAATTAATATCTTTCTCTGAATGTAAATTGCCCTCTACCTCCTGCTGCCCAAAATAGATGGCATCTCAGCTAAATGATGAAAAGATTGTGTCCGTACTTGTCTTGATTGATTGGGCAACATCATTTCCATGTTTGTCTAAGAGCCCCTCTAAATCATGAAATGTGCGCAAGAACTTACTCTGAAATTCAAAAATGTTTATTTCAGCCAAGGTGGCCTCCAAATAAGAGCAGCACCTTCCAGCTGCCTAAACCCAGTCAATGCTATATCTACTGCACAGTCTATCATCATGGAAGAAGCTTGTTCCCCTCAAGTTGAATTTTTTTTTAGCTTTATCTTCTTTTCTCTCCTGGCAGAAGGTCAATATATGCACCAAAGTTCGACCTTATCTGCCTATCATAACCGGGAATCAGCACTGAATCAGTGGCTCTCACTGAAGTTGCTGTCCTAGTAGAGAATGTCTTACCAATGCTGTCTAAATGCCTTTCATCTGTCTAGTAGACTACAACAGGGTATGGATGCATTCCACATTCTTTGTTAAGCAGCCTGCATCGCCACAGAGTCAGCACTAGGATGACCTATTAGACAAGCATGAGAGTCATCCGTAGCCTTATACCTTTTATCCAGGCGCGCCACAACAGCAGAAACTGTGGCTGGATTTTCATGACCTTTAATCCTTCATTCTAGATAATGTCTATTATTGGAAAAGCTTTCACAGAATTGTAAGATGGCTCTTTGAAATCAGATAAAAAAACAATCTAATTGTTTGACTGGGATCCAGTAAATGAAAACTCTTGAATGCTCCTTCTAAAAATGCACAAAGGCCTCTGATGTCGTCTGGTTGAGAGTCTGCTGCATGTGGCGCAGCTGGAGGGGACAGTGGTGCCAATAGTCATCCTACTCTGTACCTACAATTTGATCATCAGGTACTTCACCCTCTTCTCCATCATCATTGAATAAGTGCCTTCCCCCCACAGTGGGCAATGCTGACCTTTGTTGACAGATATGTGATGGTTGTGATTTTGGACTTGCAAAAAAGGCATAGTATTAGGAGTACAACGAGTAACTGGTTGTGTCCACGCAACTGGCGTAGTGGTGGAAAAGATGATTGCTTTGGTAATCTGGTTTTCAAAGGTTCTAGTAATCATCTGATGAACCTTAGGTCTTTAACTAAAGCACTTAGAAATTGGCATAATTTCATCACAATATTGTATGTCTTGTTCATAGTGTTCACAGTCCTCAAAGAGTTGAATAGGTCTAATTTTGCAACTTGTTTCTCAACTAGTCTGAAGTGGAAAGTATTTACATTTCATATACTCCTAATCTTCTTGCTATTTAACATGAAGGTCTGTTGAACTGCAGGCAGGACCAAGGGGCCCTTCATCATAGGAATCTTCATCGCCTAGTAGATGGCTTGAAGGTAGATGATATACCATGCACTGTGAATTATGTTCTGGCATTAATGGTATGGTACAGAAATGCCCCTTTCCATGACACACCTTTGTTTTGTGTTTTCATTGACTTTTTCTGCTCATCTCTCAACATGGATGGAATCGTTAACAGAATGGCCATCAATAGCAGAATGGCTGTCACAGCTATGGTGGTCACCGATGTCAAGGTCATAGACGCAGTCATCATAGTCATTACTGTTGTTGAAATAAGTATTACTGACTTTGTTGTTGAGATTAATTCTCGGTTATCTGCAGTTTTCACGACGTAGACAGTGGTTCCTTCGTCAGCACAGATAACAGTTTAGTAAACGTGAGAGGTACCTTTTTTATGGATTTGGAGGCTCTGATTTTGGCCTGTGTTCTGACAGCACACTCCATTTTCTGTGTTAGTGAGAAAGTTCAGAGGATGGGCTTTGTTCTCTGGATGTTCTCTTTCCAGATTTCTTTGCTACATTCTTGGAAGGTTAATTTTCGGCACAATGTTTCATGGAGGGTCTTTTGAATGGCCGACAGTGTACATCCACACATGACCATTAACACCATACCATATGGAGAAATGGTTAGAGCAAGACGGAAATGCAGTCAAGAACAGAACTTTGCCAAGAATGTCAAATCTATAAAAAATAACTTTTGAGAAAGAGGGTATGCACATAAGTGTTTGAACAAAGCAAAAGCTATTGTAATGAAATTGGATCGGAAATTCACTTTAGTGCCATGACAGAACCAATCTATTAAGAAAGGAGATCAGAAGGAGGTGGCATTCATTACACAATACAATGCATATAGTGACCATATTTATAATATCCTGAGGAAAAACTGGCATCTACTTACATCAGGACTGATGCCTGCAGGCACAGTCTCCAGTAGACCGAAAGTGGTCTATAGGAGAGGCAATACATTGAAAAAAGTTACTGTGCCCTATCTATGTAAGGGACAAGAAAACTAACATCACTACTTGGCTTCCCTGCAAACCTCCTGGTTTTCATGCGTGTGGGACATGCACAATTTGCCAATTGGGGTGTAACAAGAAAACGCGGTTCAGGTATAACACCACTAGAGAATTCTCCATCAATACTTTTATTAACTGTAACACCACATATACGGTCTATGTGATAGGATGCTCCTGCAATAAAATCAATGTAGAAAGCAGCATACACAGCCTGAAACTTAGAATTTAGGAACACGTGAGAGCTATTAGAAACATGGATGATAGATATCCAGTAGCAACTTAAATACATGAAACACACCCTACGGAGACAGGCATTTGGCTTCAAGTAATAGAAGATGTATCGGTATAGGAGAGGGGTGGAAATAGAGAGTTAGCATTGATACAAACAAAGGCGGGCTGGATTTGCCAACTGAGAACAATATCTTTGGGACTCCATACAAACTATCATTTCCTGTGATTATACCATCAGAAAAGATAGTATATGGGGTATGCTGGTTATAGTTATACAGGGAGGCATTCCCCAATGTTAGGATCCGGAGTAAAATAATCATGATGCTATTCATAAACCCAGTATGGGACTTTAAAAATATGACCGTTTGCAACTATGACTGACACTTCTTCCTTTTCAGTCACTCAATCACTGACCATATTTTCTTAGTTTCTAAAACAGCTGAATCTAGCACCTATTGACACAATGCTTACAATTTAGAGTGCTTAATAATAAGTTACAATCTTTATGATTACACATGTGCCAGTCTAAGATGGCCTCCACAAAGGACGCCCAATAACGGGAATTGGAATTAAACTCAGAAACCAATAATTGATATAAACTAATTTGATATTTAAAGATTTGCGGTCACTAACCCATTGACCGTATTTACTTTCTGATTACACATGTGCCAGTCCAAGATGGCCTCCATAATTGATGCTCAATAATGGGAATAGGAACTAAATTTATTTATTTATTTATTTATTGCATTTCTATGGCGCAGCAGCTACCCTGAGGGTTTCCCGGCGCCCTGGATCAGCATTTTAGAAGACGTCTTGTGGCCGTTATAGATCAAATAACCAGGCTTTCACTCCTTTGCGGAATCGAAGATAGCAAGGTTCCAGTCTGAGATGGATAGGGAGTGAATTCCAAAGTACTGGTGCTAGGTATGAGAAGGAGCGGCCACCTAGTCGAGCTCTTTTTATCCTGGGTACAGAAAATTTAGCTTGCCCTGCTGAGCGTAGATTTCTTGAGGGGATGTAATTGCTAACTATATTACACAGGTACTTAGGAGCTATTCCTGCATTTATTCTGTGCATATAGCACAGAGCTTTAAACTTTACTCTGCTGGAGATCCGCAGCCAGTGTAAGTTTTTGAGATGTTCTGTCATCCTTGTTCTCGCTGGGAGATTCAGGAGTATTCTTGCGGCGGAATTTTGTACCACTTGTAATTGGTTTAGTGTTCTATTCGTTGTTCCAAGAAATAGGACGTTACCATAGTCTAGACGCGACATTATTAGTGCCTGGATAACAGTCCTTTGTGCTCCCTCTGGTAATTGCCATAGGATTTTCCTGAGCCATTTGAGGATCTGAAGGCATGTGGAGGCCGTTTTGACAATGTGTAACTGCATGGTCATGTTGTCATCAATAATTATCCCTAAATTCCTTGCATGTTGGACTGCAATTGGAGTGTCGCCCATCTCATCAGGCCAGTGTGTTGGGTTCCAGAGATGCTTTTGATTACCGAAAATTAATAATTCGGTTTTGTCTCCGTTCATTTTTAATTTGTTCGTCTGGAGCCAGTCGGCCATTTTAAGTAATCCAGCACGAAGGGGCGAGACAGTGTTTTCGTTTGGGGTGGAAAGGGAGAACACCAGTTGCATGTCGTCAGCGTATGAATAAATGGTGAGTCCCATTTTTTCCGCAATTTCTGCTAGAGGAGTGACATATATATTGAATAGAAGGGGGCTTAGTATGGAGCCCTGAGGTACACCATATGGAGATGAGTGTATCTCAGATCGATTATTTTTGGAGAAGACTTGATAAGTGCGTTGCTGGAGAAATTGTTCCAGCCATTTCAATGCCTTCCCTTTTATTCCAATCTCTTCTATTCGTTTGATTAGGATATCATGGCAGATGGTGTCGAAGGCGGCACTCAAATCCAAAAGGATGAGTGCCGACGTGCCTCCTCCATCAAGTTCTTGGCGGATGATTTCTGTCACTCCAAGTAGGGTAGACTCTGTGGAGTGCCCTATTCTAAAACCCGATTGGGAGGGGTGTAGGAGATCATTCTTATTGATGAAATCTGACAATTGCCTATTGACGTGTTTCTCTATAACTTTAGATAGTGTAGGTAGTAGAGAGACAGGGCGGAAGTTGGAAAGCACCTCCGGATCACTATTGGTCTTTTTTAGTAAGGGGACAACCATAGCGTGTTTCCATTCTTTCGGTAGTGTAGCTTCTTGTAGGGAGGCATTTAGTAGTGCCCTGAGTATCTCGTGCGTGGGCAGCTCAAGTTGTTTGAGGACATGTGCAGGCAAGGGGTCTAAGGGTGAGCCTGATTTGATACTGTTCAGGGTGCTTTTGAACGTCTGCGCGTCTATTGGTGTCCATGTTCTAATTTCTTGTTTAACGGGAACACTATGTTGGTCCTCTATGAGGGTTGCAGATGGGAGCTTTCCTCTAATTTCATTCTTTGGTGGGAAGTTATCATAAATAGTGTTTATTTTCTCATGGAAGAAGGTAGCTATTTTATTACATTGGGTGGTAGATAGGGACGGCGGTTCAGGTATAGCTGTGTCTCCTGCTAAATTCTTTAAGACCTTGAAAAGCGTCCCTGGATGACTCTGGGCTTCTAGTATTTTGTTTTTAGTGAAATTTCCCCTCGCTATTTTGCAGGATAAGTGATATGCCTTGAGTGCTGTCTTATACTTTTCTTTACTGTCGGGCTTATAATCTTTTATCCATGACCTTTCTAGTCTCTTACATAAACTTTTTTCTGTTTTTAGTGTATCTGAGAACCAAGGAGCAGGGGGGCAACAAGATTTTTGTTTGCTTTTGGTTGGGGGGACAACCGTCAACGCCGCGTTAGCTAGCCAGTTATTGATTTTAGTATAGTCCTTCGTAGTAATGTCTTCTATTTCATAACCCTGTTTGGACTTGGATAGCTGAGCCTCCAGATCAGGCATGCACAGTTTCCTCCAGTTTCTGACCCACGTATCTGTCTTCTGCTGGTTTCTATGCGCTGGAGCCCAGATGGTGAATTTGCTCAGATGATGATCGGACCAAGTAGTGGGTACTGTCGAGTCCCATTTGATACGATCAAAGTTGGTAAATATGGGGTCCAGTAAGTGGCCAGCTTGATGTGAAGGGCCAGAATTCCGTAATTGAATATTTAGTGCTTCCAGGTCTGATATTAGGTTTGCTGTAATTGAGCATTTTAGATTCTCTAAATGTATGTTTAGGTCGCCCAATATGGTAAACATAGATGCTTCAAGTACCATGGGGGCTATAAGATCAGGAAGAGCCTCCGCCCATTCCCTAGCAGGCCCAGGGGGGGCGATATATCAGAAGTCCGGTCAAAGTGAGCTGGGGCGTCAATGTCAATTTAAATAGACCTGCTTCACATTTACCTAGCTTCTCGTCTGTCCAGTTACATTTATATACATTTTTGAAAATTATGCAGATGCCTCCTCCTCCTTGGTTAATCCGATCTTTCCTCACGATCGAGTAGTTAGGAGGGAGGGCGAGTGCTATGTCTGGGCCGGAGCTCTCTGTTAACCATGTCTCCGTGAGGAACATCGCATCCGGCTTCTGATCCTCTAGGAGATTGTAAATGTCATTTTTATGCTTGGCCAATGATCTGCAATTGGTTGTAAAAAATGAGAAACGCGCCTCTTGATTTCGAGGTTGCTGGTCGGGAGGGGATATAATATCTCCTGAGACTCCCGTGATACCTAATCGTGCATGTGAGAATGAGTACTCACAGTAAAGGCACTTGCTCATGGGGTTGTCAGGGTGCAGTGTTCTACAGCCAACATCTAGTTTTGGTCTGAGCACTTCCAGTGTATCCCTCGAATATCTAATAGTTTTTGTTTTGTTTTGGGCAGGGGTTCTGGCCCGTGGTCCCGGCCAGGCGCGGACGGGCGCAGACGGGCTTGCCTTTGGCGCGCCGGCGGCGCGCCCGCTGCGCTCGTCCGCTGCGCTTCGAGTCCATGGCCGTCTAAAATAGTGCTTCCCCAGGGTAACTCCCGCCCTCCGATCTCTAACCCGTCCCTGCCCCGCCTTCACTCCCTCCACGTCAAGCGGGACGAACCCGTGGTGGAACGGGGAGCCGGCGGGCAGAGCAGAGCGTCAATGAGGCGGCGTCAGGTAGTGCGAGTTAATTAAAAGTAATCTTTAAAACAACACACAATTTAAATGCTCTATGTAAAATCTGTATCCTTTTCAAATTCGTTCGTTTTTCAGTTCCTGCAGGTTCAGTGCAAATTAGCAGTAAGTTAAAATAGTACTGGCAAACATATATTGTTCATATATCCGCCCGCCCGTCTTACTTAAATTCTGATCCAGCGAGACCCTGTCGTGTTCTGCACTAAATAGTGCTTCCCCAGGGTAACTCCCGACCTCTAACCCGTCCCTGCCCCGCCTTCACTCCCTCCACGTCAAGCGGGACGAACCCGTGGTGGAACGAGGAGCCGGCGGGCAGAGCAGAGCGTCAATGAGGCGGCGTCAGGTAGTGCGAGTTAATTAAAAGTAATCTTTAAAACAACACACAATTTAAATGCTCTATGTAAAATCTGTATCCTTTTAAAATTAGTTCGTTTTTCAGTTCCTGCAGGTTCAGTGCAAATTAGCAGTAAGTTAAAATAGTACTGGCAAACATATATTGTTCATATATCCGCCCGCCCGTCTTACTTAAATTGTGAAACCGTTAATACATTTGAACTAATTTGACATTAAAATATAGTTATAGGATTTGAAAATATGCGGGGACATATTTAACAGCATAATAAAGTGCAAAAGTACAAACTATAGTTGCCTTTATCAGTCTAAGACGGCTGCCGTCGTAATGCTTGTCCATGAGTGCTTCATCTGAAGCCCGACACAGTTTCTCAAATGCACGTATTTCAATGAACCATGAAATCATAGTACCAATATATTCAAAATATGAGACATGAGGGGAATTTTATTTAGGCACCAGAGACCTGAACATCTATTCGCATGATGCCTTATTAGACACTATAAAATGGTGGCCGTGAAAATGCACCCTGTTAAGTCAGCGATGACGAGTTAAGCTACAGTTTGAAATTGCTTTCTATGGGCACGGATTTCGCATATTTAACCCTAAATTCGGATTATCAGTGAATTTAAGATCATTATGAGGCCACCTGTGGGGTACTGCTGAGGTTGCGCATAACTGAGCACAGATCTGTTTCATGCATTTTTAAACATTTCAAAATGGCGGCCATTATAACATTGCTTAATGAGCCACACTCCTCAACTAGACACGCGAGGAGGCCAGAGCGGGGTAGTTAAATGTGGCTTATTCAATGCCACAGGTTGAACGAACTGCCGGTACCGTATTGGTTTGCACGCTGCCGAAAACTAAGTAAAAGGTATTGTGGGGGGACTGTGGTTTAGGAGGAGGGACCGAATAAATGAATTACGGTGATGGGGAACCTCGCAACGTAATGGTTAATGCTGTCAAATTGCAACAGCAACTTTGTTTTAATATGGACATGCTGGCAAGAGAACTCTTTATGACAACACTTGGTCCTGAGAACATTGGACGCTAATATAGAAGGGGTGTTACAGGATTGAATTGGTGACACCTTTTATCTAAGACATGTCCTTTTTGATAAACATGATGGTCATCACTGTAGTATTTTTAAAATAGGTTGGGTATTTAGAGCATGGGTTAAGGGATTCCTTTAGAAACTAAACCGCATTAAACCTTGTGAGCACATGGAGTTTGAAGCACTTGTCGAGGAGTTTTTTTTTTTTATAACCATTTTTATTGTCCTTTTCAGCAAGGAAAACACAGAACAAGCATGTCAATTTCGAGCAACACTCTCACATCCCCCCCACCTTACCCTCCCAACCCTCCCAACGAATCAGGCCCCAAAGTCCCAACAGCCAAATGATCTGCCGCGTCGCTCATCAGAGTCCATTGCAACATAATCCCCCTGCCCCAATAGCCCACCCCTCCCCCAGTACTCAAGCAATCAAATGTTTGCGACCTCTCCAAGTCCTCCATCAAGCTCATGATAATGTCTCCATTTGCCCCATACCCTGCGAAATTTCTTCAGGCAGCCCCTGGCAGCCCCATGCCTTGTATGTGACCCTTTCGGCTGCCATGTAAAGGTCCATGCCCCTTCTCCACTCCTCAACCGTGGGACATCAGGCGCCCCCCATTTCCTGGCTATGTCTCTCTTGGCCACCACCAGGGCTAGCCCCAGAAGAATCAGGAGTGGGCGTGTCAGGTCTACATCATTAGTCATCCCTTAGAGTATTAACTTCGGGTCAGATGGGATGACCCGTCTCCAGCACCTCCCCCAGCTCAGCCAAGCCCTCCCCCCAGTACTCTTGAATTCGTGGACAAGACCAAATGATGTGCAAGAAGTCCCCCCTGTCGTTTCCACACCGTAGACAGGATGGGTCCGGTATTCTCCCTAGTTTATGGAGCCTTACTCTATCAAAATACGACCGATGCAGAATCTTAAACTGGATCAAGCGGAGGCATGATTTAATCGCCACCTCCCTAGGGTGCATCAGTACTACACCCCAATCCACGTCATCCATATCTACCAATTCTCGTTCCCATGTGGTTCTAAGGCCTTCCAATTTGTTTGGTCTATTATTCATGATGGTTTTATATGTTAGGGATACCGCCTTTCCGGGGATCAGTTCCTGCAGGAGGTGGCCCTCCAGCGGGGCGTACTCAGGGAGTTCCTCCAACGATGCCCCCTCCACGCATGCCTGAGTTGCATATATTTAAGGAACTGGGAGCGGTGGAGCCCATACTCCTTTTGGAGCGACGGGAAGGATTGTAGTGCCCCCTTTTTAACCACGTCTCCTATAGGAGAGATGCCAATGGCACCCCAACCCTTGAACCCCTTCAGTTTGTGCAGTTCCTTCAGCCAGGTGCAGTGCCACAGTGGAGTTTGCTTCGTCGGCTTGTGCTCCCATTGTATTGCCTTGGTCGCCCGCTTCCATGCTCCCAGTGTGATTCTAGTAGCCGTCAGTAATCCGGAGTGTCCCCTCCCTCCATACAGGTAATAGAGACAGGTGTGGGTGCCCATTGTATGCCTTTCCAGTACATAAGTGGTGTGTGTGGCGGGCGCGTGCAGCCATTCATTAATGGGCGCCATGTGTTCTGCCCAGTAGTAGGCCTCCAGGTCAGGCAAAGATATTCCACCATCATATTGGTGTCTCTGCAGGGTCGAGAGCGCTACCCTAGGCTGCTTACCTAGCCATAGATAGGACCTTAGTGCCACGTGAATCTCCCGAAATACCTTACACGCCAGAGGGAAATATTAATTCTGAAATGCGTACAAAAATCTGGGGAGCGTGACCATTTTAAACATAGCCGCCCGTCCCAGAATCGTCAGGGGAAGCAATTGCCACCTATTGGCATCATCCGAAAAGGTGCGTACGACCCGGCTAATATTACGTTCGTAGGATAGGTTACTATCAGTTGTGATGAATCTCCCAAGGTACATAAACCCCTCCAGAGTGGTGATCAATCTCTCAGGCAGCGTTGGCCACTCCTCCGCACCCTGCGGGTCATATAGCGTCGACTTGTGCCAGTTAATCTGGTACCCAGACTTATTGCCATATCTGTCTAGCTCCTCAAACAGAGCCGGTTTCAGGGTGTGTGACATAGAGAAGGACATCGTCCGCGTACACGGACACCTTCTCCTCAGTCTCGTCTGCTGGCCCTATCCGGAACCCAGTGATCCCTACATTCTGCCGTATTGCACAGGCCAGCACCTCAATAGAGAGGGCAAACAACAGGGGGGACAAAGGGCAACCCTGCCTGGTGCCTCGTTGTATTGGGAATGCCTCCGATAGGGTCCCATTGACTCGAACTCTAGCACTAGGGCTGGTATACAGGAGACCCACCTTACGTCTATACTTGGACCCAAAGCCCATACGCTCCAGCACCCCCTCTAGAAACGGCCAATGTACAGCATCAAACGCTTTCTCAGCGTCCAGGGAAAGGAACCAGTGGGGCTCGGCCCTGCCCTCTACCACTCTGAGCCAGTTGTGGGTCCGCCGCAAGTTATATCTCGTGGCCCGTTCGTCCAGGAGTTTTATTAGACCTACAAACGGATTACCAAATGCTAAACTGACCATTCTTTTGACTGCCTTGCCACACTTTAGAGGCATGAAGTTATATGTTGATTCATCTTAACTTACAAAGATTTTATATGGGAAACTGTTAATTCAAACACGATTGTGAGTCTATGAAATTTATAATATCTAGTCTTCAGTGCCCATTTAATAAGGGTGTATTCTTGAAATCTTTTTTTAGGTTAGAGAATAGGGTAACACCAACTGTAGTGCTACGCCCTGGGTCAAAAGTCAGCAACAATATTCTTAAATATGTGATGTACGGGTTCGGGAACAGATTTACTTCACAACGTAGGAATTTATCATAAACTTTTGTGCTCGTGTAACTACCTTACATCATGGGGTTTTATTGGATTGCCACTCATTCCCGCTCCAAATCTTGTTTAATAGGTACCACCATATTTTTACACTAAGGAACTGATAAACCGGCGCACACAGCACTCAAATTAGAAGGCCAACACCTTAAGGTAAGGACTGCTTATATACTTATATACAGGCTTAGAACGTTGGGCATATCAATAGATAACACTATGAAACAAATTCAAAACAGTATGGGTGCTCCATCCCACCTGGAGCTTCGTGCTGTGTAGCGTTTTTGAGGAATGGCCTGTACCTTTATCACTATTATGATGTTTGAATTCAGCAGAATTTATTTAGAGATTACTATTTATGTTGTGCATTGAACGGTGGTATTTACTCTCATGTTCGATTTGAACTATTTATTGACCATGTACAAAAGATTTATGTAGTAAATTGGGCAATGTAGGTTAGATGTTAATGTATTTGTAAAAATGTTTTAAAAAATCGTTTTTGTAAATATTGTACATGTAATTTGTATTTATGTATATTATCTGTAGCCCTGAAGAAGTCCGAGAGGATAAACACGTTGGCTATGGTTTTAGTCAATTGTGAAGGAGAAGTCGCAAATAAAGAAACAAACACACCTGCTGAATTGATGGTGTATTTAACTGTGTGACAGGATACTATTTGAATGAAGCATTATTGGTGCAACTTAAATGCAATATTGAGTTTGTTACAATATGGAGTGCTGGGTCAACTGATGTATCTTCTGAATGGTCTCTTATGAGCCTATTAGCCAAACTCTGATATATCCCCACCGACATACCCGGAAGCCAAAATGTCCTTGGCTTTAATTTTTTAAAGCCAGATTAACAACCTAGCCTGTCTGTCAAGGATTTTAAGGAAAAGGTTTGACATATTTTACGTTTTTTTGTACTTTATTAGAGGGGTATAGGCAGCAAACAGTCTTTGTGGGGATCTACTGAACGCAGCCTCATCTTTCCACAAGTACCATATGGCCAGAAAAGGGCTTTTCGGGATGTCTCTGAAATGATGTACAACCAGATTTTAAATCAAATGCTATTAGAAATTGCCTACAAGCACTTCAATCCTGCTGACAAGTGAAATAGTCAAATATTTTCTGGTTTTCCTGAAGCAAACTGAGCAGAGCTCAGGGAGACTGCTTTTACAAGATTTACAAGATGTACAGTAGAGATTCTGAGGTATGGTAGCCTATGAGGGGAGTGGTTGTCGGGGTGCTGCAATCGGATTAGTTGAAGTTTGGTTCTTTTTAAATTATTTGTATATCATACAGAAGGTGATTATTTTGCCCTTGCCAATTATGCATAATAAAGTTCTGGTTCTGCTAGAGGAACTCTCTATTTGATGACGAGAAGAAGTCAAGTATGTGAATTTATGAAAGAGTCTATTCTCGAAAAGACTGCAACTGCAGAAAGGAAGCTTAATAGGAAAGGTGAAAAACTCACCTTCACAAGGGATCTCAAAGAGTAACACAAGGTCCCTTTTTCCAGTTAGCTTAAAGGACGTTCCAGGAAATATGTTGGCATTTCTCAAATAATCATTTTATTTTCAGACTTTCGTGGTCATAGGAAGATCATGAAGAAAAAAATCCTTGAATTAAGAGGCACTGGACCAGCTGGCAATACAGGATGACACTCAACAGGGGGATCTCCCAGCAGTTGCTGGTCACAACCTCTTACTTCAGGGTAGTTCAGGACCAGACCAGGAAGCAGCTCACCTAAGTTCACACACTGTGTCAGAGTAACACTGGGGGCACCAACCCAGCTCCTTCGCTGCTACTGCATGAGTGGGGCTAGCTTGCAGATTAGGAACATAACACTTCAGTTCTTCTAGTCTTCCCTTATTTATTGCGTAATGGTCCTGTCAGGTATAGCCTACATGAAGCCTAGGGCTTCCCCTCATCATGCACTTAAAATGAACCGGCAGATCCAGTTAGATAGGGTGCAACTAGATTCTTAATGGCAGGGAGAGTGTGGTGGTGCTCCTCCTGGGAGACCATTTCTATTCCAAACTCTTTCGCAGTCTTTGTTTCTTCTTCAGTGTGTATTTATTCTTGAGTGCAATTGCCGGATGGAAGGTAATGGGGAAAGGACTGTAAATGAATGTCTCTTTGGTTTTTAAGAGCAGTTGCTTTACAGAGAGAACCTGCCAGCCTACTCCATTGAATGTGTTGAGATTTTAAACAGTAATAAAGGATAAGATTGAAGCAAGAGAACCAACAGAAGACTTTTTTTTTTAACCCATTATGCTCTGATACTCGGAGAGACAAAGCACAGAGGATGCTTTAAAGAATATTCCCATGCCAGCACACTTCTTAAATATCATAGAGCCTACAGAATCCCCCGTGGACTACGGATTGCCTTAAAGCCTTCGCTGTGCAATAACTCAAAAACTTTCAAAGATAAATGAAATGCCATTTTAAACAAGAGTTATCTTACATTTTGGCGGATCTTGAAAAAGATATCAAAGAGATACACAAAGAACTAGAGGATTCTATAACAGCAGATGAATGGTCTAAAATCTTAGAAGACATTAACCTACAACTAGACAAGCACACCAAGGAAATTAATGAGAGGAAGGTCAGGAAATATAGAAGGGACACCCTAGATTATAAAGTTGACGAAGTTTATACGTGGGCGGAAGTGTATGCCCAAAGGTGTAGAAACAAACCATAAAAGGATCAGACCGACACTTCATCCTCTGGTAGTGACTCGCCATTTAGAAAAACTAACATCTCTACTCCGGCTACAGCCAGACAAAATCAACAACCAACCACGGAAAACGCCGAAACTTCTATACCTTGAGATCTACCTCGGTTCATTTTTTAGAGTCCGGCCAGGACGAAACAGAAGACTCAGAAGGAGCAAAAACAAAAGAAAAAGAAAAGGGGCCCCCGCAAACGCGAAGCACGATTCTGAAGAAAGACAACAAACCCAAAAAGAACATCTAGTCATTAACATCTCAGATACCCAGTTAACACCCTATGAAATGAAATTACTTGAGAAAGGTACATCTTTTATCCCCACCACGACAACCAATTTACTAGAACTTGAAGTGAGTACTTTCAAATTCACACGTAAATTAAGATTACGTCATTTTTTTGACAACGTCTTAACACCAACGACACAGACCAAACCGGATCAACTCATGGGACTGCGTCCCCATAGCACATATCAAGCTCCGTGCAGCCACAAATGCATCGACCTATTCGAGAACTTAGTGAAACGTGACCTCACTAAATTGAATTTGAGGAAAAAAGTCACTAAAAATATCACACAAAAGGACCAGGATACCTTCAATAAGATTGCTACCAACAAAGATATAAAATGCTTAAAAGCAGACAAAGGCGGGGCTCTTTTCATCCTCAATACTCGAATGTACAACGACAAAGTTCCTGAACGCATCAGCGATGTGAACACATACATGAAATTGCCAAACAACCCTACCAACCAATTTAAAGAGATACTCCTAAACATCGTTACCAAGGCACATGAATCAGGAATCATTGACGATCGCTCTAAAAAGTTTTTGCTTCAAGAACACCCAAGGAGCCCATCAATTCATATGACACCTAAAATTCATAAGAACATTGTAGACCCACCCTTCAGGCCAATTGTTTCCACCAAAGGATCCCTACATGAACCTGTAGGGAAATTTTTAGACAAATACCTTCAACCTTCAGTCACTAAAATGAAAAGTTACGTGAGGGATACTACTGAACTTCTACAAAAGCTTTCGGAAGTTTCCATCCTACCCGATGAACAGTTAATACTATGCACTGCAGATGTTAGTGCATTGTATACCTCAATCCCCCACGATGGCGGTATAGAAGCGATTGAAAAAACTATTCTACACAATGACATTGATGTACCCATGCAAGAGTTTTTGATGCAACTTATGATTTTCACTTTGTATCACAGTTATTTTAAACATGACGAAAACTGGTATCTCCAAATGTCTGGAATGTCCATGGGAAACTGTGCAGCTCCCACATACGCAAATATATATATGAAAGAGTACGAGGAGCTACATATTTATGGAAATGATGATTTTAACAAGAACATCAAGCTATTTATCCGTTACATTGATGACCTGTTCATCCTATGGAAAGACTCAGAAATAAATCTACAACGAGCGTTGAATGATTTAAATACCAAAAATGACAGAATCCAACTCACATGGCAAATGAGCAACAAAACCATTCATTTTTTGGATGTGGCCATAAACAGAACTCCTCATGGATTTAAAACCGATTTGTACCGCAAACCCACCAACCGCAATAACACTCTTCACTACTCCAGTTTCCACCAGGGTGCACTTAAAAAACACTTACCATTCTCCCAAATGCTGCGCGTCAGACGCATAACATCTGATGATCAACTAGCTGAACAACATATTGATGAAATGAGCAAACTATTCATAGAAAGAGGATACCCCGATTCAATACTTGAAAACGCGAAAACACGGCCCTATCTACCACAAGAGAAGAAGCCTTAAGGAACTCCACAAAACCACCAGATAACAGAATGGTTCTTGTATCTAAATTTTCCACCATGAGCCTCACCTACAAGAAAATTATTCTTAAACATTGGCCGATCTTGGAACTTGAACCCAACTTCAAAGACATGTTTAATAAACCACCCATATTCGCGTACTTAAGAAGTAACAACATCAAAGATATCCTTGAAAAACCTCGAGTTATCCACTCAGAAAACAAAGGCACACGTCCCTGCATGAACTGCAGCAATTGCAACAATATCATCAGAGGGAATTCCATCACCCACCCTATGAAAGGAAACAATATCAAACTTCACGTTAATGCCACCTGCGATTCCACGAACCTAATCTATGCTCTCAAATGCCCATGTGGTAAAATCTATGTGGGGAAAACAGAGAGAAAAATAAAAGTACGAATAAACGAGCACAAATCCAATATAAGAACTAAAAATGAAAAATCTGCCGTTGCTGTCCACTTCAACGAGCACAAACATACAGTTGCCCAAGTTAAATTCATGGTTCTTGAAACCATCTCTAAAGCTGAAGGAAGAGACGATCGTAAATTCCTATTGCAACGTGAAATGACATGGATTTATCGTTTACAAACTATGAAGCCCCTAGGATTAAATGGCTTCATTGGAGAAGTGTGGCTCACTGGTTAGAGGCGGCAGACCCTGAAGCAGAGGTCAGACCCGGGACCAGGGTTCAATTCCCGACGCGGCAGGGTCTTGAGCCCAAATATCCACGGACTCGATAATTCTCGTTTCGGTGCCTACTCAAGTCACAGGTTCACACTCTGCAGCTCTGGGCATTAGCTTGCTTAATCTCCACTACGGCCCCCCGCGGCGGGATGCCTGGCTTTCACCTTGGGGATGCCCAGTACAGGTATCTCACAGGGAAAAACCAGGACGGGTTCCCAAGGCAAGCGCCGAGATGCCTACGGGTAATCGAGCGCTATATAAGAACGCATAATAATAATAATAATTAAATGACAGAACTGAATTCAGTTGCTACCTATAACCTCTTGCATTTTGAACCACGTTCTGTGGCCCACTGACACTTTGCAGCGGCTCGTCACCCATTGAATCAAGTTACTTAGCCTTTTGAACATGTATAGCTTTCTTGTACCCTATATTCTTTGATTAATTGTGTTGTTATATGTATTTATACATGTACTTATATATTAGTTCTATTCCTACTTATGGTCCTTATACTGTGTCAGTTTACAGATTCTTCGTAATCTCCCACTTTTTCACTTGTTCCACTTAAGATGACCGCCGTGCTAGTCCATCACCTATTTTTTCACCACCACGTGACTACCCCTTTGCACCACTTAAACCACACACAGCCTCACTTCCGCGTTCACGTCGGACGAGTTACCGTTCTGTTTGGAACCTCAGCACGCAAGCTTCAACTAACCCCAAATGTAAGTCACTTCACGTTTATACACTTCACGTTTATACACAACTTTCTTAGAAGCATTGTTTATGCGCACAGGGAACCTGATGTCCCGTTATCTTTCTTCGCAGCTAGGCTGAATTTCCTCGTTCTAATGACGTAAGTGGTTCTTTTATCCCCTGCACGTTTTCGGTAAATTCGTTTGTTCTTGTCCCTGTGTAACACACCCGTGACTGTTGCCAATCACTTCATCACAACACGTGGTGTAATGAATATGCTACTTACCAGTATGCATCTGTTCTTGGCATGTAGGGCTGCTAACATTCATATCTATAGCATAGATCGCCGCCTAGTGTTGGGTCCGGATGATTGCACATTGTTGTCCTGGAGGAGTCTTCGAAGTATCACGAGATAGGTGGCTCCTCCCCTGGACTACAGTGCGCATGGGCATCGACTCCATCCCCAGATTGTTTTTAGCCATTGTGGCAAAAATGGAGTTTAACCGTGTAAGCGATGGCCATGCTAGAGATGAAATGCAAGAAAAGTCTGCAGCCGCTACGGGCGCCGGGGAGGTGGGCGGGCGATATGAATGTTAGCAGCCCTACATGCCAAGAACAGATGCATACTGGTAAGTAGCATATTCAGTTCGAGGCATGTGGGCTGCTAAATTCATATCTATAGCATAGAATACATAGCAGTCCCTCCATTAACGGCGGCCGCCTGTGCCAGCTGCAGAAGTCTGAAAAAGCGTTTTAAGAACAGCCTGTCCTACAGCTGCCTGCTGTTTTGAATGCACATCTACACAGTAATGTTTAGTAAACGTATGTGGTGTAGACCATGTGGCTGCCCTACAAATGTCTTCCAAAGGAATGTTACCTAGGAATGACATGGAGGCCCCCAATTTGCGTGTGGAGTGCGCCTTGGGGGGACCGTTAAAGTGCGCTTAGCCTTCTGATAGCAAATCTGAATACACTTAACGATCCACCTGGCTATTCCTGCTTTGGAAATGGGGTTGCCTTTATGCTGGTCTGCGAAGGCAACAAAGAGTTGCTGTGTCTTTCTAAAAGGTTGTGTTCTGTCAATATAGTACATAAGCGCTCTTTTGACATTAAGCGTATGGAGCATTCTTTCTGCTACTGTTTCTGGGTTTGGAAAGAATGCGGGCAGTTCGCTGGTTTGATTGACATGAAACTGCGACACCACCTTCGGGAGAAATTTGGGGTTAGTGCGCAGCACCACCCTGTTTGAATGAAGTTGCATAAATGGCTCTTGGATCGTGAGCGCCTGTAGCTCACTAACACGTCTTAGAGACGTTATGGCAATGAGAAAAGCCACTTTCCATGTGAGGAACTGAAGCTCACATGAATGCAGAGGTTCAAATGGGGGACCCATCAATCTGGTGAGCACCACATTGAGGTTCCACACAGGAGCTGGCGGGGTCCTGGGAGGGATGACCCGCTTCAGCCCTTCCAGGAATGCTTTAATGGCAGGCACCCTGAAGACAGAGAGATGCTGCCTGTTTTGGAGATAAGCCGCTATGGCGGATAAGTGTATCCGAATGGAAGCGTATGCTAGATTGCATTTGTAAAGATGCAACAGATAGCAGATGATATTAGGAATGGATGCATCGAGCGGGTTGATAGCGTGCTCGGTACAGTAGATGACAAACCGCTTCCATTTTGCTGCATAGCAAGCTCTGGTAGTGGGCTTCCTTGCCTCCCGGATGATGTCCATGCATTCAGGGGGCAAATCAAGGTAGCCAAACTCTAAGACCTCAGGAGCCAGATCGCCAGATTGAGCTGCTGCGGATCCGGGTGCTGAATGTCGCCACGGTTCTGCGTTAAGAGCCGGGGTGTGAGGTGTAGCCTGTGATGCGGTACCACGGAGAGTTCGAGGAACGTGGTGTACCACGGTTGTCGCGCCCACGTTGGAGCAACTAGGATGAGCGTCAGCGAGTGTTGCTTTAGCTTTCTTGCCACCAGCGGAATGAGAGGCGCTGGGGGAAAAGCGTACGCAAATCTGCCTGACCAGTTCATCCATATCGCATTGCCCTGCGATAGTGGGTGAGGGAACCTGGCGGCAAAGCTTTGGCATTTTGCGTTTTCCTCCGTGGCAAACAGGTCTATCTCTGGATGACCCCACTGCTGGAAGTACGGGCGGAGTACTGATGGATGTAACTCCCACTCGTGCATCTGGTGGCTGTACCTGCTGAGCAGATCCGCCATCTGATTGTCTGTGCCCGGGAGGTGTTCCGCCATGAGGAAGATGTTCCTCTGAATGGCCCACTTCCACATGCTCTGAGCCAGATGAGACAACTGTGGAGAGTGCGTACCTCCCTGCTTTTGAATGTAGTACATGGCTGTCATGTTGTCCGTCCGGATCAACACGACCTTGTTGCACAGATGTACTTTGAAGGACTTGAGTGCCATGAAGATTGCCATCAGTTCTAGGTAGTTGATGTGCATCTTCTTCTGTTGCGGTGTCCATAGTCCCTGCACCGTGTAGTTGAGCACATGAGCCCCCCATCCCTGGAGAGATGCGTCCGTCGTTAGTGTAATCTGTGGCACAGGCTCTTGGAACGGTCGGCCCTTGCAAAGGTTGTGTGGATTCCACCAATGCAGAGAGCTGTATGCCCGACCCGTCACCAACACTAGGTCGTTTAACTGTCCTTGAGCCTGAGTCCACTGATGCGCTAAGCATTCTTGGAGCGGACGCATATGGAGCCTCGCGTGCGGGACTATGAAGATGCAGGAGGCCATCATGCCTATCAACTGCATGAACACTCTCGCTGGGAGTGAGTGTTGCGGTCTGAACTTTTGGATCAGCGCCTGGATGTTGTCGATCCTCGCTGGGTTTGGCTGAGCTGTGGCAGCCAGAGTATTGATCGTCGCGCCCAAATACTGCCGCACATGGGCCGGCTGAAGGTGCGACTTCGGGTAGTTCAGTGTAAATCCTAGACTGTGAAGAAGGTGAATGGTGTGGGACATATCTGCGGCGCACTGCTGGGCTGACTTTGCCTGAACGAGCCAGTCGTCCAGATAAGGGTAGACATGTATACTCTGTCTCCGGAGGTGTGCCGCCACTGTCGCCAGACATTTTGTGAACACTCTGGGAGCAGTGGTCACTCCGAAGGGGAGTACCTTGAACTGGTAATGCCTGTTTTGGATGGTGAACCGGAGGTACTTTCTGTGGGATGGGTGGAGTGGTATGTGAAAGTAAGCATCCTTGAGGTCCAAGGTTGCGAGGAAGTCTCCCTGTTGTAACAAGGGAAGAACCTGCTGCAGTGTCAACATGTGGAAGTGTTCTGAAAGAATGTACTGGTTTAAGGGGCGTAGGTCTAGAATCGGTCTGAGTGAGCCGTCCTTTTTTGGGATTAAGAAGTACAGGGAATAAACCCCTGTGCCTTCTTCCTCCACTGGCACGAGCTCTATTGCGCCTTTTTGCAGCATCACCAGAACCTCCTGCTGCAATAAGTGCAAGTGCTCTGCTGACATAGGACGGTGTTTTGGGGGCATGGGTGGTGGGGTGGATGTCAGCTCCAAACAATAGCCGAACTGGATAAGTTTCCTGACCCACCTGTCTGTGGTGATGGACTTCCAGACGGGCAGGAACTGTTGGAGTCTCCCCCCGACAGGTGTTGGATGGTCGGGGGCAGTGACAGGGAGTCACTGTTTGTTGGCGGCAGAGGAACGGGAACTGTTGTTGCCTCTGCCTCTACCCTTGGCACTGTTTCCTCTGTATCCACCTCTGCCCTGCTTGCTGTAGGGGGATTGCGCACCACTTTTATTGAATGGCGTCTGCTGCGACATGTGCCCTCTGTTAACACCTCGATTGCCTGAGCGACGAAAAGTGTTCCCTCTAAATTGTTGTGACTGGAGAGCTCCCATGGACTTGGCAGTCTCGGTATCTTTATTGATCTTCTCCAGGGTGGTGTCCACCTCTGGGCCAAACAACCTGTCTGGATTAACGGGCTGGTTGAGGATAGTAGTTTGTATCTCTGGCTTGAATCCCGAGATGCGGAGCCATGCCTGACGCCTCAACATCACACTAGTGTTGATCGCTCTCGCTGCTGTGTCCGCAACATCTAGCGCACACTTTATAGCAGCGTTGGAGATGAGCTTCCCCTCCTGGATAAGCATTTCAGCTCCCTCTTTAAACTGGTCTGGGAGGTGTTGTAACAGCTGCTCTAGGGTGTCGTAGTGTGCCCTATCGTATCTGGCCAACAGAGCCTGCATGTTTGAGATGCGCCATATTTTGGCCGCCTGAGCTGCTACCCTCTTCCCAGATGCCTCCAGCACTTTTGACTCTTTGTCTGGGGGAGGAGCTTCACCCGTGGTTTGGGAGTTTGCCCTCTTGCGGGCATTAGAGACCACCAAAGAGTCCAAAGGCAACTGGCCCCTTATGTAGGTCGGGTCGCCAGGTGCCGGTCTGTATTTCTTCTCAATGTGTGGGTTGACAACCCGTGATCTTGTGGGTTCCTTGAAAATGTCTGCCGCATGCTTAAGGACCCCTTTCAACATTGGGAGAGTCTTGACAGTTTTTTCAGCAGTAGAGAAAGTGTCAAAAAGGAAGTCCACCTCCACGGGGTCAGCATGCATTTCCACTTTATGGTTTGTAGCTGCCCTTTCAATTAAGGCATTAAATGCCGCAGAGCCCTCAGTGGGAGACGGCTTCACGTTATAAACCTGAGGATCCTGGACTGTCTGCTGGTCCCCTTGATCACCAGTGTCCATCCATGAGTCCTGTTGCTCATCATTCTCCGTATGAGCAGGAAAATTGTACTCCTCATCTTGCTCCCCTCCATCCCCATCAGAGTATGTGGGTGAAGGTGTTGCACTCCTCCCATGCTGAGGAAGAATCTGCTCCACCAGAACTGGTGTTTCTGGTGCAGGCTTCTTACGTTTCAGAGGAATGGTAAACGACTGCAAAGGTTGTGAAGTAATCTTCCTCTTGTATAGCGTGAGTCTTCCGGTGTCGGCATCGATGAAATGCTCCAACCGTTCTTCAACCAAAGGGTGTCGATGACCCACAGTCCCAGCCGGGTGAGTTGACGTCGACACAGTGTCCTTGGGCACCGACCGCGGTGCAAAGGCCTTCGGCGCCACCTTAGGCGGCAACGTGTAGAGGAGCGGTGCCGATGTGGTCTTCGGTTTGTCTGCCAGCTTCGGTGCGGAAGGAGTGTTCGGTTCCGATGCCAAAGCCTTGTCCTTAAGGCGCTTGAGGGAGTCCGAGACCTGCTTCGTAAAGGAAGCGGACGGTTTCGTCGATCCAACCGATGTCCTTTGGCCGTCCCCAGGGGAAGACCCGAGCGTGGATGACTTGTGTTTGTCCGGTCGAGGCGCAGTAGCACCCTTGACTGGTGCGCCACGATCACCGTCCACAGCTGGAGACGTCGATGCCGATGGCTTCGGATCGACGGGTTTCCCTTTAGGAGTAACGACCCCAGACCTTGGCTCTGCGCCCTTCACTGACTTCGCGTCAACGGGCCCCTTGGTCTTCGGCGCGACAGACTGTCCCGATGTAGGCTCGACAGTCTTCTTGGACGTCGGCTTGTCCACCTTGGCTGACACCGGCTCGACGGGCTTCTTCGAGCTTGGCTCCTTGACCACCTTCGGCACCCTTGCCTGGTCGACAGCTTGCATCGGTTTGGAGGCCCCCGAAGACGACGGCGTCGGTACCGGAGCAGACGTCTTCGGTTTCGATGGCGTGTCGGCCATCTTTGTTTTCATCGATACCGAGGCTTTCAGTTTCGGTTTCGATTTTAGTAATGGCGGCTCCGCGGAGGTGTCCGTAGCCGGGCCGGAAGGCGGGGCCACGGATCGAGGTGTAAGGTCTTGGGTAAGGCCGCGTGGCGATCCCGTGACCTGAGCCTTTGTAAGAGTACGAACGGGGCATAGCTCTTCCTCCAAGCTATCTTCCATGGCCCCATAT
Organism: Lissotriton helveticus; assembly: GCF_964261635.1. Classification (NCBI taxonomy): domain Eukaryota; kingdom Metazoa; phylum Chordata; class Amphibia; order Caudata; family Salamandridae; genus Lissotriton; species Lissotriton helveticus. The sequence goes on from NC_136061.1 coordinate 1,809,257,925, forward strand.
GCTTCGTCGTCGTCCCCTACCTTCTCGACGAGTTCCTCAATGTCTTGACTGTGGATGTCCGCTCCGTCGTCGGACTCGACCTCCACCGGGGTAGGGGAAATCTGCAGGTGACGCACTTGCTCGTCTGCCTCGGGGTCGTCAAAGATGTCCACCGGTGCCGGAGCCGATCGCTGGGCCTCAAGGCGCGCCACGCGCCGAAGCTTGATCGTCTTCTTCGATCGAAATCTGGAACAGGCCATACAGTTGGCCTCGTCGTGGTCCGGCGACAGGCACTTGTTGCACACAGGATGGACGTCAATGTGTGGGTACTTGGATCCACACACGGGACATTTCTTGAATGGACTCCGTTCCATGCCGTCGAAGTCTTGTTGCGTCGACTAGGCCCCGATCACCGAAGAGTCACACGACCCCCCGGATATCCGACTCCACGAGCTGGAAGATAGACGGGACCGAACGCGAACAATACCGACGGTGCAAAGAAGGCCTTTTGGCCTTGAAAAAGTTCTATCACGATTCCGAACAGGAGACGTCGAAATCACATCCGAACCCAATGGCGGAAAAAAACAATCTGGGGATGGAGTCGATGCCCATGCGCACTGTAGTCCAGGGGAGGAGCCACCTATCTCGTGATACTTCGAAGACTCTTCCAGGACAACAATGTGCAATCATCCGGACCCAACACTAGGCGGCGATCTATGCTATAGATATGAATTTAGCAGCCCACATGCCTCGAACATTGGGGTCTTCCCGGTGTTAGTTCCCGCATTTGTCAACGTGTTTTACCTCCAAACACTAGATCATTCACACAGTTCTAACCGCCGCTTCTGATTTCCGTTCACCCTACAAGACACATCAGCATGAGACCTCTGCACGTTTATTCATTCATCTATATGTCACGTAAGTGCAGGTTACAGATCGCATCACCTGCATGTAACTTTTTTAACTCAGCACCAGTTTCCATTTTGCACCACCTTGAATTGAGTATCACATTCCGCTTGATTTATTATATCTTCTTCATCTTTTCCAGTACTCCTTGATAAAGGGCCAACCTGCCCGAAATGCATTGGAGTTGGAGTTCATATCAACTTAATGATCAATGAGATTATCATCATTATATCGCACAAGTTGAAATGTTGAATACATTTATTGGAATTGAATATCACATATAAACTTTCAAAATACTAATTAATACTAAGTGGAGTCGTTTTTTGGAACCTAAAGGAGTGCCTCACTCAGGGATGCATTCACTTGCATGTATGCACAATTCAAACTATATTTGTTAGCGTTGTGGACGGACACGCTACCTGCGAGAGCAACCTACCTTACTTAACCTCACAGCCAACTCATAGTCGAAACCCACTGCTGTGCATCCTCCTACCCATTTGTTTCAAATTCATGGCATAGCACACAGGTAGCATCCAGAATTTCCTGAGAAAGTTTCTCAATAACATCAGCCGTTGATACCGGTCTGGGAGCAACTGTTGCCTGTCGGACTGCTGCTTGGGGTCTTGATCAGAAGCATGTAGAAGTTGTGATCGAAGCTACTGGCAAACAAGTACTACAGATGGAGAGGAGACTATACATGCTGAATAGCCTGGAAGCTGGAAGCCCCCCCACCCAAGGGATGAAAGACTGTGCAGCCTCGGCACTAAAGGAAAACCCTGGGTGCCCAAAATGATAGTACCTTATTATCAGAGCTACAGCAATTTCAGAGGATTATGTTAAATTTTGGTTGTAATGGTCTGGTGTCTGGCACAGTGGTAAAGGATATCTCCTTACCCACTGTGGCGGCTTTGAGCTGTGCAGAGCGAAGAACAAGGAGACAGGGATCAGAGAATAATGGCGACAGCTTGGAGGAGAGAGGTCTGGTTAGTAGGATGCTAGTGTGGCCAAGGGTGTCATTGCCAGAACTCACACAAAAGCTGTGACCGGTGTAGGGAACGCCAGGATGCCCTCTGGAATGGCAAATGCTTTAGGGGAGCAACTAACTATATGTCCTTTTTAGCTAAATAGATCTGAATGTGTGGAGGATACAGCAGTGCAGAGATTCAGAGGGCATGACTGGCATGTGCAGGGTTAGGAGAGGCTGGCAGCAAGTGACACTAAAGTGTGTGGCTAGACTGTGACAATAGTCTTCCTGATGAGCCCTGTCAGCCCATCCTACTGTGGTAGCTGCCCTTTACCTCATGGTTGGTCCTTGCCTGGAGAGTTGTGCATGCCAGAAACATCTGTGTAGTCACAGAAGCATGGGGGATGAATCAACTGGCAGCCTAACAAACTGATGGTTACAATAGTAGGGCACTGTAGTGTGCTTGGGTTTTTCACATTCAACTGCCTGGCTGATCCCACTCCACAGGCTAGTGAACCTGGGAGAAAGTGGTGGTGGGCAGATGGGTTTGTACTGGTGGGTCCCAACTGGATTTAATTGGTTGGTTTAGGTTCCCTAAACAGCTAGAACACTGGGTTGGAAAGACCCAGCAGGGGTAATCAGTGAGGCAATGTGCCATACAAATGCTGAGTGAATGACACTGTTAAACTGATTCTAGGCACCACTGGCTTGCCTTGCCCAGAGGATGTGAATCTCTAGCAAGGTGCTGCTGTGTAGGACTCAGCTGGGCCTGGGCTGTGTGGGCCAGACCCCCAGGAGGTGCCAAGCCTTCAGTGTGTAACAATGGCAAATGATAAAGATAGTCACATCCTGAATTGAGAAAAACTTTGTTTGCCACTTGTGAGGCAGACTCATTTCGCCAGAGGAAGTTCTTGATCTATGGTCCTTTTTATTGTCACCTACAGAGGTTGCACTAAAAGCAATAACAAGTAACCACGCTTCATAGGGTTCAATAATAGGGATGTTGAAACTGATGTTGTGCTGGAGAATCACATTTCTGATCCTGAAGACACAGTGTGAGAAGTGAAAGGTACACTCACACAGCTGGTGAGACCTTCCAGACTCTGGAGGACCAGGAATGAGGATGCTGAATGCAACAATATAATTTACATATTGTACTATTACCCCAGGGTGACTATCCCGAGCGGTTCCTGGAGGCATGGTTTTCAGCACTGATCCCACTAGAGAGCATATCAAAATGCTTTGTAGTGGAAAGGGCACCAAGAGCAATGAAAAAGGAAGACAGATTATCTGCAGTCTACTGTATTTTTAAAGCTAACAATGCAGTGCTGAAAACGGGACACCGCACAAACAAATCTCTATCTATTGCAAGCAGATTTAGCATCAATAGAAGTCAATCAACAAGGTTAAGAGGAAGCTGAAGGCACTAAATCTGGAATATGTGTTATTCTTCCATGACAAACAAAGTCATCTCAAACTCTAAATCATTCTTCTTTGAAACTCCTAAAGCGGCACAAGACTGGGTTGCAAAACACAGCGACCTTGCCCTGTGCAGGCTAAGATTAGAAGACAAAGTGGAAGACCCTGAGGCAAAAGGGGAGGCCAGGGTGGAACTGGACCACACAATAGTGCCCTCTTCTAATAGGCAATATGATGTGGACTCAAAGGAGTGAGAGATGGATGTACTGTCCAATGAGTCTGGATAAGCTCCCATGAATTGGAACTATCCCTAGAATGACAAGCATGATTGGCTGATGGCTTCGAGTAGGGGGCAAGGCCGGTCTCACTTAATGTATTAATATTGTAGGCCCCTAGACTTTATTTATGCATTCCATGCCTGGTTTACTTTGTGTCCTATAATTAACTTACAGAGTGAGGGTACACACAGAGGCAAGCCTTTGCAGGTCAAAGTTAACTCGTAGAGAGTCTGCAGAATAGATCTTATTTTGCTCCTCTTTTTTTTGTTTTCTTAATCGTTTTTATTGCCATTTTCTTTTTACAAAACTTAGCATGGACTTTGTGCAAGCTTTAGTACAAGTTGCATTGCCTGGACTACATAATTACATGTCACAGTAATATACAATAACTTGAAATGTGAGGACCTGCCAGTTGCACAATGGTAATAATCAGGATTGTTCTGACAACAGATGTGAATACAACAGGTAGCAAGTCTGGGTGCAGGCGGTGAAAGTCGGTCACAATTGAAAAGTGCCATATTTTCTTAATAAATGGCATATTGACCTATCACTTAATCTTACACAGCTCCAATCAGCCTCTGGCTTAGCAATGATGACGACCCACACCACATATGTAATAGATCACAGAATATGAACAGAATTAGAACAAATATAATCAATTGGGACCTGTCCTAAAGTCCATTAAGACACAGTCCCCCAATATATCAATGCTCCAGGAGACTCATTTACTCAGCACTACATCTAGATTAGTAACTGGGTACGATCATTTGTAAGTGTGTCCTGCAGGATTCAGCTGGGGAGGGAGGGTGGATAGGGAGATAGGAGGGGGCAAATCTCTTCAAGAAAAAATAGCTTTTTCAGATACAGTACATGTGGAGACAAATATGGGAGGGACATCAAGGTAACTGGATAGATCTGGGGATTTTGTCGAAACGCATGATTATGCATAGATTCCACCATCAATATTTTCCACTTTATTAGACATTCATAGAACTTTGCTAACTAAGACTTCGGCTGGGTTATTTGTTGTAGGGGCAACTTTAGGTGGGTTACAGACAAGCTAGCTTACCAGCATAGAGCACCGAGTGGATATGGCTAGATGTACTCTCCTGGAAGACCTAGTTTCTTCATAGGATCTGGACAATAACTGGTACATCTAGTGCCTGGCTGAGCACAAATATATATTTTGTTCAATGCTGTGTGCATCGAACCTGAATTTGGGCTCAGCAATCTTCATCATTAAGATTCTATGCTTGCCCTGGCTGTTGCACTTTTTCCACAAGGACCTTCATTATAATGCCCAAGAGCTGCTGTAGGAATTGTATTGCACTTCTGCTTATGGGAAGGTGTATCTGGTCAAATTCTGCAGACTGGAGTTTGATGGGGTGAAACATCTTCAGGGATAGCACATAGAATCCCATGTTCTTGTCCGAAATGACAAGCTGCACGAGTACACAACTTACCCAACCTACTAGAGAGCTCTGGCAAAAGAAAAATATTCTCTCCATTTCATATGGTCGGTAGGTCAACCGGAGTCTACCCTAGCCATACATAATGCGTTTGGGAAAAGGCTTTGAGGGATATTGAGTCAGTAGGTAACCTAACTAAGGAAAATTCAAGTCTTGGTTTGCAAGCACAAACCCTGATGATTCCCCAACCTCAGTGAGCTTGTTGTCAGAAATATTGTAATAGTAATTTACTAACAGATTTCTGTGACCCGCAAACGAAAATTTGAACCATGCTGAGCTATGTACCTCCCTCATCTTAATTGTGGGGAATGTTACTAAGAACAAAACCGCTAACCCCCCTTTTGCTTGCCCCAATGGTGAAGAAACAGCGGGGAACAGTGTGTGTGGAAATCATCAAGGTGACAGGGGGATATCATCCACATTTCCAGTAAGAAAACTACATTCTATGTTCCAATAAGAGCTAACCAACCTGAGTTGTTACGTTTGCCCCGCACTCCTGCTGTGTTCCAGGAAGGTATACTAATAGAAGAAAGCACACATGCGCTTGCTATCAGCTATTACCTGAGCCTCTAAGTTTAACAAAAGCTGGTATACCCTGCTCATCTATCAGGTTAATCAATAAGGACTCCTGGGTAACCCCCCCCTTACCTAATTCCTCGCCTAGTACTTGGTGCTCATCTATCAGGTTAATCAATAAGGACTCATGGGTGACCCCCTTACCTAATTCCTCGCATAGCACTTGGTCAGTCTAAATCCTCCAAATCTGTGAGTGCTGCAAAACGATTGCACGTATTGATGTTAATTGGGCCCGAATATCCCCTGGGTCTAACCCAGTTATGTACCAAGGGCCTGGGACCTGTTCTCAGCGATTTGTAGATGAAGCCAAAGGGAAGGGACTGTCGATACCCTTGTTACATGTGTATGTGTGGGTGAAGCGATTCGAAAGTATCGCCACAAGCTTTGATACCTTGAGATTTACTACAACACAATCGCCTGAGGGTTATTTGGAGCATACGAAAATAATCTCATCATGTAGATCGACTGCCACCCCAAATTTTGCATAAGCCAATGTACCACTTTAGATTTTAGTTCAAACACATTTTCAGACTTACCAAAAAACCAAAGGCGGAACGTTCCTTAGAATTATCACAGAGTGCAAGCGGGGGTGGGGCAAATTTGTATCAAGGTTAGAGTCAAGTAATATTTATCTTGGATCAGAATTCTGTACATCTGGGGCCCTGACAATATCTTCACAACTTTGTCGGGGCGATCTGAAAATGCTCTTGGTTGGATAGATGTGGACTGTGCCACTATAGGGTGGATACTTTCTATCAAAATATTTTGTCAAGTGCTGCCATATTACCTGCATGGGCATTTGTAGGAGACACCTTTCTGTCTATTGATTTCAAATGCATTACAAAATTCTAGCAATTTGGTGTCCAGACTTTGTAAACTTTCTGGTACAAAGCGTATTAAAATTATCACAGGCCATGTGACACGTGCCCGTCACCACCCAGGGACTCATGGGTCCTATTGGGCAAGGCAGCGGATGGCTTCTCCTAATGGAGGTCGGTAATCAAGGCGGGCCCCCTTTTGATCAATGTTGCCTCTCTTGAGACTCCGTTTGTTCTTTTAGAAGGAGGGGTGGTTTACAGGCCCTGGACCCAAGTCAATAGTTTTCAGCTGTGGGTTAATGCTAATACAAGGATTTGGATCAATGCACTGCTTATCATTAAAGCCAGACATAATACTGCTAACGTTTTTTGGGAACAGCCCCAGTGTCACTTTCATGAACTGTATTTACCATGAATGCCGGGGATAGGGCTGGTAACTGGTGTTGCACTCGGTCTATACCTTCGTAAACTACATCTAATTCAAAGTTAATTGCCCCCATTACCGTCGTGAGGTATGATGTAATAGACAGTCACTTGGAGAGCTTTGCAAGCACACTTTTCGCAGACCCAACTTTCCTTTTTCCCATAATTGCTCAAAAGCTAACCCAGGCATTGGATCCCTGTATGGCAGGGCGAAGAAGAGTGATGCAGCCCAGCCTCCTAGGGCTCTGATGGGCATCGATAGACCAGCCATAGGCCTGGGTTTTGCCTAGAGGTGGCCCATGCTGTAGGGAACAATGATGTGCTTTCTAATGCTACGAGAGCACAGGTGTACACACAAGCCAGAGACTGCCTCCTGGAGCCCTGAGAATGATGGTCGTGGTTCCTTCTCCCACCAACCAGCTGCCGAGTTTCCCGCATTGGGGGAACAATGATACACTTTATAGTGCTAAGAGAGCACAGGTGGACACAAGAGCCAGGGACCGCCTCCTGCGGCCCTGGGAATAATGTTCTTGTCTCCCACCAAACAGTTGCCGAGTCTGACATATAAAGGATAAGAGGAAAGGCTCTGGACAAGCATAAAAAAAAAGACAAAATGCTTATGTGTTGTTGGGAAATTTGAAACAGCCAATTCTTGTAGGAGGGAAGAAATGCAGGAATATTCAACAAAAAAAATGACAGAATAGATATAAAAAAGACAAAATGCTTATGTGTTGTTGGGAAATTTGAAACAGCCAATTCTTGTAGGAGGGAAGAAATGCAGGAATATTCAACAAAAAAAATGACAGATATAAAAAAGAAGACAGCCTTATCCATGGGTCTTTGACAGCTTGTTCTTTGAAGAGTGACCCATAAGCAGCCTATATTAAAATCTGTTGTCCTTCTACAGGCATACCCTTGGCCCACATACTGTGGGCAAGGAGGCTCTTCTAAACGTCCACTGGAATTTAACCTCACAATAGGCAAACTTAACAAAAGCTCTCAAGCCTATAAACCTTTGGTTAAAAACTCACCTGGCATGATCTGAAATTTTAGAGGTGCATAGGAAACAGATTGGGAGGCTTGTCCAAGGAAAAATGGAGAAACGTCCTTATGGCTTCCAGAGAGGTAGTCCTATCCGTGAAATACTGGCTTACCCAATTCAATTACCTGCAAAGCCTGTATCTAATTTAATCTGTGGAGTATCCAACAAGACGAATAGCGCTTCTTCGCCCCAGACAGAGGGCAGATAATCGCCTTCCTTCATATGAAAGGGGATGGTTATCTGCCCACTGTTCTGGGGCTGCTCACTCATAGAAAGGTTCTAGATGGAGATGGCAGATATTATTTCATACTTATTGGGAGATAAAGGTACTCCAACCATAAAGCTGACCCTGCTGTGAATGGAAGACCTGGACATTGCAAAATCTGTTTAAAGCTTCATTAAAATTGGAATGGTAACTGCCAAAAATGGTCATTCCTCAGACCAAGCATGCCAGAGAGGCACCTTCTATAAGAGAATGAGGTTCGGTTTACAGAATGGACGAATGCATGACTATGGAAACTCCTACATATCATGCACAGATTTGTCTACAAAATGATGAGGAGGCGTGGTGTTCCCAGATGTTCAACTAAGATATCAGTGTGCCGATCTGGAGCAAGACGCATTTGGTACTTCAAAGAGCAGGTGCCCTTCAGAACTTGGCAGTCTGCCGGTTGTTATGGAATTAGCCAACTTCGAGTGATTTCCTACACTTTTGTGCGCATACACATCTTTTGGTTATTTTCAATGTAATACAAAAAACACCAAAACAATTGTTTTATTTAAAAAGATCTGACCTTTATCCAATAACAAACATTAATTTTTACGATGGCGGTATTTAAAGAATCTATACAAAAATAACCTGGTTAAACAAAATACTTTGTAGTCACAGCGTATATCAAGCGGGTATTATGTACAAGTTAAAATGGTCTAAACATGCCGTTTCTTTTAACAGAGTGTGGACACTCTAAAAAAGAATGTGTGGAATAGTTGTTCACAACTCACTTTTAATTAGGAGATGCATTCACTTTTTTCACATTAAAAGGCTTAGACGTTTGATAGGTGACACCATCATTTACACATTATTTTCTCACACGTCTTTCGAATCTGTCAAGGAAGTTGACGATGATGACGGAGCGAGCAAACTGGTGAGTGCCAACCAGTAGCTCCTTGGATGGTGCTTACGTGAGGCACTTTCTGACTTCTCTCACATTTTTTCTTTGATGGGTGTTTGATTAACTGTGAATGGTTGATAATTTTTAAATGAGGAACACTTTGGGGTAGGCATGACTAGATAATTCAACACAGCCAGACCTAGGAGTACATAATACCCGCTTAATATGTTATAATGACTACAAAGTGTTCTGTTTAACTAGTTGATTTTTGTATGAATTCTGTGAGTGAAGGGCCACGTGGTTATAGTCCCTCTCTTGCTCCTTATCTTTTTTGCTTTTCATATGAATCTAACCAACTAGTGGGAGTAGATTAGGTCAGCCAATAAATGAAGACATTTGTTAAGGTGAACTCTCTATAGAACTACATACACCATACAAACGTTTGACATATACCAGTTTTTTTTATGGTAAATAAATAAAGACGAAAGTATATAAACAAAGGGTCAGATCAACAGCACAGAGTGAAGAATGCCGCACTGTGATCATATTCAGAGTCTATTCACAAAGAAGTGACAAGTCAGTGAAGTTCCACTAGCGTCAAGAAAGTATCTAAAGAGTATCGAATTTCTTCTGAAGGTGGCATTTAAAACCGTCCAACCCAATAAGGATTGAATGTTGAAGTTTTAGTCTCATTTGTCATCAGTATGTGAGACCGCAAGATAAGAATTAGGAAAGTACAACTGGAAGTTGTATATAAAACAAAAAAAAATACAATGCCATGCCAGAGTTAGGCAAGTTTTAGAATTGTGCATCGAATGAATTCAAAGTAACCTGAATGACTAAACTCTTCCCGGTGTAAATGAATCCATAACTGTTTTGTGTAGATTGCAATTAAGGTTGTGTAGTGTGGAAAGCAGAAACCCTTTGTAATATAAAAAAAATTCTAGAAATAAAAATCCATTGACTGAACTTTTTGATGAATACAATTTTGTGACTATTTTTATGACAACAATCTATTTTCTTACTTATAGAGCTTCGACATTCACCCTAAAAATTATTTGCCGTTTTAGAAAAAGAATACTACTAAAGAGACTGGCTTACAACTGATTGGGGTGTCAAAAATTTATATGCTCCTCCACTCTTCCGATCCTTAGTGAATTTGGGTAGGACACAAACCCTCTGAAAATGAATGGAAGTTCAGAGAAGGCGTATGTCTGCATTTCTGTTCAATATGGGAGGCAGAGCGGTATAGAAGTTCTGCTTCATACAGGTTTAAAACTAATCCTTTTGATGGTAGGAAGCCAATAAAACTCTTTGATTTTCACCAGTGTCATACTGTTAAGAACTAAAAGAGTCCAGCTGGGTCCCAGCTTCGGCATTCTGGATACGCAGTGCAGGAAGCGTACTATTTAAGTAATGTACCAATTGTAGGGGTACACCATACCTATAGTCCAGACGATCCTTATAGGTTTACAGGGCTATCTTTAATAATCCTAAATGCTCTTCTAGTGGCAGTGTGGGTGATCAGCTTAGGCTTATCAGAGGGGAATGTTGAGCATTTGTTGTACACAGAGTCAATAAGTGAGACAAGCTCAAAAAGAAATAACAGGCAAATTTAGAAAAATAACAGATTTTTATATAATTTTAGATACTAAAATCATCGGGATTAAGTACTTTTGGAGATCGACACTTTGGTAGAAATATAAAATCCAGTTGAAGAACAAGTTACTTACCTTTTATAACCTTATCTAGTTGAGATACAACCTAGCCGCAGATTCCTTAACTTTGAATTATCCCCAAGCGTAAAATTGGATCCGGAATTATTTGAGCAGGACCTCTGCCCGCCGGGGTATGGCTCAGTGTGGCTCAGAGATGACATCAACTCCGGTCATAACGTCAGTGGAACCATACAAGTCCCCTCAGGCGCAGGGACGTCGGTTTCTTCGGTGTAACCACTATAGAAACTGGTTTTGGAAACAGTGTGCCATAAAGATTAGAAATCTTTGAAACATTAATGAAGAAATAACATCAAATGGTATGTTAATACCAGACACAAATTTTAAAGAACCCCCCAAAAGAATCAATCGAGGCACAGGGCTACATGAACCTCTGCACCATGGTGTATAACCAGCTTGTAAAAGAAAACAGCTTACATTCTACAGACCATTCGCCAATGGTAATGAATGGCATAGGAACACTAAAACAAAACCTATAAAAACACCACCAAGCTATTTGCCGAATCACACCATAACGTGAGATTGTGACAGAGGCATGATAATACTAGCCAAAGACCTTCAAAGATAGAACAAAATTAATCAACACTGCTCACTAGTGTTTTACAGTGTAAAAGCGAAAACACCCCCCACTCTACAGATCACTCACCTCTGGAAATGGTATGGCAGCATCTAAACAATACTCATGTGGCAAGACCAATTGATCAGTTGAGTCCCAACATTACTAGTAACAGTGAACACCGGTATATAAAACTAGTACTGAAAAAGGGTCTAACCCTTACCTCATAGGTCGTTCCCAGAGTGATATGGTAATACCAAGTGAAGATCTGTGAGATAAGACCAAATGGCTTGTTGAACGACACAACTAAATGACTGATGTATAAAGCAAATGATGAAATCATTACACCACAGGTCATTCGCAAAGTGGGGAGAATGGGCAGGGCTTTAAGGAATCTGCGGCTTGACTGTTTCTACCAGATAGTACGTTACCGAAGGTAATTAACTTGCTCATCAGATAGACACCTAGCTGCAGATTCCTTAACTTTGAATTAAATACTCTAGCTATAACCACCCGGAAGAGGGTTCTGCAACCTAATCTCACAAAAGCTCTCAAAGTGAACCAGTCGGTCCTAGCCAACAACCTCCAAAACATAGGAATAGAGGAAAAAGAGCCTGTGCTCTTAATAATAACTGTGGCATTGACTACAGACAATATTAATAAGCAACAACCCTGCTGGCACTAAATAACAGAGCCTTAAGGGGAACAGGATGAATCCCTGAGCAAGAACATCTGACAACAGTCAGATATTAGTACATAACCCCACAAAGGGAAGGACAACTCCTAGACCAGTGAAGGACAAAACGAATGCCATGCAACCACTTTCTCTAGATCAATACGGAGATATTTGAAGAACACCTGTTCCAATAACTCTAGAAAGAAGAACTTCCCGAACTCATTCTCATTATAACCAAGATGAATAAGCCATTATTGCAAGGTCTGGAGACTTAGTCCATGTACCAAGAAAAATGAGCAATAGTCCATCCCGGGAACAAAATGATTCTTTAGACAAAATGGCCACCCGAAGGTTTACATAACGATAGTAAAGACCTGAAGATGACATCCAAACAGATTTGAATCTACTAAAGATATTGATGAATTATGCCAGAACTATATAACCTTGCTTCACGCATACAAGGAGAGCGAAATTAATAAAGCATATCCATACACACAAATATGTGTATATTTAAAGATATATGTATCAGGTAATCACACACCGAAATTAACGGTGAAAAGTGAAGCAATTGCATCCCACAATAAAATCTTTCCTTTTTTCCACCCTCAGAAAAAAATATTATATATATATATATATATATATATATATATATATATATATACATACATATATACATATACACTCACACACACACAAGCTGTATCAAATCAAGTGTAGCACATATGCACTCGCTTTATGTATACCCTGTATACAAAATAGATAGACGGAACTTAAAATCCATCCCTAAAACACCATACGATACACCATCGAAAAGAATATTGCAACATCAATAAAACACCATAGGGGACTTGCATAAAGATAATGTTGTGACAAAAGCATCTTAAAAAGTCAATACTACCCAAAAGAAAACAAAAATGAACCCTTGCCAGCTGCAAGCACCCACGATCACACTTGCTCCTTCAAGAAGCAACAGACCATATGCTTGCACCATCATCTCTCAATGACTGGAAAGTACAGAGAATGACATGCAATCTAGAGAGGTAACAAATGTTCTCAAGGAGACAGGCAACATCTAACCTCCAGACAGAATAATGTAGATCTATAAAGGCGAAGAAGAACTTTCAAAAAGGCCTAAAATTCTCCTACTATGTAAGACATGGCCCAAAACAGACACAGCTTCTTTTGACACTGAGTTTCCATAACCACCATGTTCCAAAACTGAACACAGGAATTACATATACCCACCAAAAAAGAGGGAAACTAAGAGTGTGAGTATTCGAAAGAATACAAAATAGACTGCTTACCAGTGCAACACTACAACAAAGCAAAGCACCCACAATGAACATGCACTCCGTTTAAGTAACAACAAAGGACTCCGCTGATTATCCTAACAAGGAAATCAGAGTATATGCAAAAAACAGATATACACCCTATGTACCAGTTCTCATAACCAGCATAACAATATGTCTCTATAAGAAATAGTGCAAGACAGAAGCCATGCAAATACAGCATATCGAACTGCTTCAAAGAAGCAGGGGAACAGATAAGCTTCCCAATCGGAACACACTTCTCTTTCAGTAAACTTCTTGTGTAAAGCTCATCCTCAGAAGTAGAATAAAAAAGGGGCACAACCATCCTTTAGTCATCCCCAATAAAGATGATATAGAAACAAAAACATTTGCGCCTTACAGGAACACCATCATGTTAGGATGACCATAATTTTAAGGCCAAAAACCGGGACATTTACCCAAAAATAGAAGCACTACAATTTTACTTCAATCCAGCACATAGAATGGCAGCGCTCCTCAGCAGAGAAATACACAAGAGGCAGTAAGAACATAAATAAAACACCATTTTTAAAGCCGGGAGCATGGCTGTTAATTAAATTGCTTTCTAAAAACCGGGACATGAGCTTAATTTCATGAAATCTAAAGGGACAGCTGGCAAAACCAGCACCAAAAGTGGACATGAAAATGCCCTGACAAGTCTCAACCTATGATAAAGAAAGCACTTGGATTGACCTATACACGCCTCGTATAAGCCAAATAGCATATAAACAGAACATGAGGAATTACGAGTCTGTATTCCTTCGCCCATCATGCAGGTATCTTAATGCAGCATCGGCCTGAGCAACAAAGAGATGAGCACCATCAAATGGCATGTCGACCAAACTCGACTTTACAGCCTCTGAAAACCTGAAGCTGCCAAACAAGCATGACACGGAGCGCCATTGCAGATGAGATGGCTCAACCTACAGTATGTGGTGTCCATGAAGCACCTAATTGAAAGCAGCTGCTGCCTGTTGAACATCTCTTATCAAGCTAACAACCTCGGAATGGAGGTTAACGGGAAGAGAATACAACATTCTGCAAAGAATGCCACAAAGCATGGGAAAAACACCCCAGCACACAAGACGAGTTGGTGGATCTCCAGGCACAAGCAAAGATGTGTTTGCCATATGCATCTTGACTCCTAGAATACTCATCCTGTTGCCGATGATGTTGCAACCTGAACCACCAGGCTACAAGTTGAATGATGTATATGGAGGCAAACATGGTACATAGGTGCAGGCAAATCTCTGCGAGTGATATCTCGATCCACTGAGACCCCGGATTCAGGCTTGGCCCAAGTTCCTAATAAAGTTTCAAACAGGGCCTCACTGTACGGAAGAATAGGCTCTTCCCCAGTCTGTCCTTGGTAAAGGACCTCAATCAGAGGGTCGGTAGACCTCTGCACCGTAGGTATCGACAAGTCCAAACCTGTAGCCACTCTCTTCGGTATATCTGTGAAGAAGGAACTCGTCTCAGTAGCAAGACTAGGGGGAGAAAGCAACATCAAAGCAGTTGAAGATTCAAGCCCACTAGCCACTCCAAGAGCAGATAAAAAGTTCTCCTCCACCTGCGATGTAAAAGTATCAGAAATGGGCTGAAAAAGATCTATCCCCGCCGGCACAAGGTGTTTCTTAAAATTCTCCCCACGAGAAGGAACCAACAACAGCACATTCTGCTCAGTCTGTATTGTCGACTCAACGCAAAGAAGGCGATGCCTCGACATTGGTAGAAGAGACGATTTTGACTGGCACCGCCAACGTAGGTATGTGAGTTGACTGATCGAAAAAAGATGTCGCAGGTGGAGATCCCGAAGGAAGGTATACTTGCACCAAAGCTGAGCTGGCAGGTGCCCGTTGGCGCAGACCCAGCGACTCGGAAGGCCCAACTGTCACCAAGGACAAACCCTCCGACAGCGCCCCACTCACTTGTTTAGGACCCGAAGGCGCTCCTGAAGGAGGTGGTGTCCTAAAGATGAGATGTAAAGAGTTATAATACTCTCTCATCCGGGCCATTGAGTAGAGGACATGTGGAGTCGCGTAAGGCCTCCTTAACTATAGAGCGGGAGGAAATGTAGGAGACGCTCAGTGAAACCGGGTGAGGCAGCAACTTTACACCTTCCTATCATTTGTCTCAGAAAAACACGACATACACTCCGCCAGCAAGTTCAAACTTCGGCTCCAGCTTTTGGCAGGAGCAGCAATCCTTGGTGTCGTGGTGTTCGCCTAAACACCACATACAAACGGTATGTGGGTCTGTAACCGACATTTCCCGACTACAGGATTAGCCAGGCTTAACACATGGACATGGGAAAAAAAGGGCACACATACTTTTCCCAGTGACAAAACACTGCTGAGGTAGGCCAAAATCGGCCAGAGGAACCGCTTCTCTAGGTCCGCGTTGCAGCGCAGAAAAGAAGAAACTGACGTCAGCACTCCAGAGTGGACGGCATCACAGAGCCATACGGCGCCATCCCCCGGCACGCAGAGGTACTGCTGAAAAAATTACAGATCTAGTCTGACGCTTGAGAAGAATTAAAAGTTAAGGAATCTGCATCTAGATTTCTCTATCAGATTAACGGTTTCTGAGGTATGTGCCTCGAATGCAGTAATGTTATCCAATGAGAAAAACATAGAAATACTGGCAACCGGTTTTCAAGGTTCTTCTCCTGGACATAAGGGGCCTAGGAGCCAAGGTCCAAGAAACCACAAGCAGCTTTGTTTTACTTGCCGTGGTGTGTCCGGGTGCAAATGTGGTGGTCAGGTTGGTAGCCTTGAGCGCTATGTGGTAAAGTGAATAGAGAAGTATCTACAAAAAAGAAAGGCTGCAAGTGGGGTCTCTGGAACACTAAGACACAGTCTGTTTACATGGACTCGGGCTGTGGGGGAGATATGTTTTGTCAGGTGGGTCGGTCGATTCAGAGGCTCTCACTTGGTTTCGGTGAGCTGGAGGGGGGGAGAAAGCAAGACTGCATACCCACTCTCTGGGATGAACTTAGAGATCATGACGTCCTTTGTCAGTAGGTCGGAGTCCGGGTTGGACACACAACAAGCCTGGGAACTTGCAAGCGCTCCAGCACCCCTGTGTAGTTGCTGGGTTAGTATATGGTGCACATTCATTTGAGAAAAGCGCCTTGCCCTAATCCAGACAACCCTTTTGGTGTTTTTTTTTTTAATTAAACATTTGTCGACATATGATATACAATACAGAGGAACCAGTCACAATACATTCTTTGAAGGCAACAATAGATAATCGCCTAGATCAGAGCGCTGCGGGTTCAGATTATGGGGTGGAGGGATCGTCTGGGTCATTGCTAACCGGAGGGCTGCATATATGTCCTTGATAGGAGTTCCAAAGTTTGGACCATTTTTTGGGGCAGCTACGGGCCGTGTAAACGGTATTTTCTCTATACATACACCAGTGTGGGTCTTCTTTCCAAGCTTCTATTTTGGGTGGCTGTGTCACTCCCCCACAATCGTGCTATGTATCTTTTTGCCAGCATGAGCATTAGTGTGACCCATTGTGTGTGGTGACAATTCAAATCAGTGGGCTCCCAAATGTTTAAGAGGCATTTTCGTGCATCATGGTGTATGACAATCGTGAGCACCTCGCTCAAAATGTTGTGGATCTTGCGCCAGTATGAATGTATGTACTTGCACTCCCATAATATGTGTAGAAATGTACCTTCCTGACCACAGGGTCTCCTACAGTCTCCTCTGTCGGCCCTACCCATGCGTACTAGACTAGTCTCTTTGACAAATTCTATGGAGGATTTTGAGTTGAACTAGCCGGAGTCTGGCCAAGATTGCTACTACTCTTGGTGAGGATACTGCTTACTGCCAATCCTCATCATCTAATTCGATGCCATCCCATACCCATTTCTCGCGTAGTGGCCCAAGGGGGTCCGGCATATTGTTGATCAGTTTCCTATAGGTCAGTGATATAGCTTTCTCGGGTAAGTGTCCGTCTAACAATCTGTCTTCCATTGGAGAGGGTTTCGGAGGGGAGGAGCCTTTCGGGAAGTGGGATTTTAGTGCATGACTGATTTGAGCATATCAAAAGTGTTCTGAGTCACCCAACTCATCATGTTGCTGCTGCAAAGACGCAAAGGATTTTACTTCGCCCTTCTCCGACATGTCTTTGATCTGTGAGATCCCGATGAGGTCCCACTTATCGAATCTTTTCGTTTTCCATAAGTCGCCCAGTAATTCGGAGTCCCACAAAGGGGTTGCCAGAGTGAGTTTGCGCTCCCAGGTCAGATTTTTGTTAACGGCGTGCTAAATTCGGACCAAGTGGTCGGTTGGTCCAGTCAAGGGGTATCGTTTGGGTTTGGAATACAGTGCCATATTGTAATTTCCTCCCGGCAGAGTTCATTTGTCGATGGCATAGCCGGGATCATTCGGCAGACCATAGGTACCCTGATTAATGGCTGCAAGGTGTGCTGCTCAGTAACATCTTTTGATATCTGGTAGGCTAATCACCCCATCGTACCAATTGAGTGTGAGCTTGGTTAACGCTATGCGAGGTTTCCCATCACACAACAGGTCTCTCTGTAGGCTCTCAACCTCTCTAAAGTACTCTGCTGGAACTGGGTCAAGGGTGTTCTTCAGTGCGTACAGAAAACGGGGCAGCAACATCATCGTGAAGAGGGCCACTTTGCCCAGTAGTGAGAGCGGTAGGGTTTTCAAGCTGGCTATGTCACGTTTGAGTCTCTATAGTGGTGGGAGAAGGTTTTGAGTAAAGAGGAGTTTGGGGTCCAATGTAATATACATACCCAGATACTTGGAGCCCGTCGTGTTGATTTGGATTGGGCAGCCAATTGGTGGGGTGGGTGGGTCTCCACTTAGGATGTATATGACAGATTTATTCCAGTTAATGGAGAATCCTGAATATCTACCAAATATTGCAAGGATATCCAAGACACACACCAATGACTTCCTCAGGGAGGCTAGAAATAGAAGGATGTTGTCGGCGTAGAGAGAGATACGGTCCTCCCAGCCGGGGGACCAACGCAGACCTCGTATTTCTGGGTCCTGACGAATCCAGGCCACAAATGGTTTGAGGGCGAGTGCAAACAAGAGAGGGGGGCATCCCTGTCGGGTACCCCGACAGAGTGAATTTGTCTGACATCTTGTTATTGACTACAACCTGTGCTTGGGGCTCAGAGTATAAAATCCACACCCACTGGATAAATTCCGGGCCAAATCCCAATCTTGCAAGAACTGCAAATAGATAAGGCCATTCAATGGTGTCAAACGCCATGGTTGCATCCAACGATACAACCATGGCATCTTCTCGGATTGTAGCTGTCCTCCCCAACACTCCATGTAGCCTGCGCAAATTAAGCGCAGTATTTCGGTGTGGCATAAAACCGGACTGATCAGGATGGACTAGACCTCCAATAACTGTGACCAGGCGGTTTGTGAGGAGTTTGGCCAGGATTTTGGGCTCTGCGTTTAGAAGGGAGATCGGCCTGTACGAGGCACAGTCAGTCTTGGGTTTACCCTCTTTGTGAATAGTGACCAATGTGACCAATGCAGCCTTTGATCCTGTGGCAGTATCCCCAATTTCTTGCTCTCTTCGAACATAGCTTTTAGGTATGGGGCTAATTTGTCAGGTTTAAGTTTGTGTAGCGCAATGGGTAGGCCATTTGGGCCTAGGGACTTCCCGGAGCGCAGCGATCTAACAGCCTGTGCTATGTCCAAACAGTGCTGATCTTCCTCCGACAGTGCTGGGAGAGCAATGTCACCAAGTAAGTCATGTGAGTTCTCTTCTGTGTATGGTACACTAGTTGTATACACTGTATTGTATTGGGCGGCCAACTGATTTGCAATAGTTTGAGGGTTGGTGGTGGTTTAATTGTTTGTATCTATAAGTTCAGGTACCACTCGACCTACCCATTCCTTCATGTCGAGCCAGGCGATTAGTTTACCTGCTTTGTCCTCCAGGTCATATATTCTACCCAACGTTTCCCTCCCAAGGCTTTTGGCCCTGTCTGTTACTAGAGCTTTATGTTCATCTTGTTTGAGGTGTAGTGTGTGGAGTTTCTCTTGCGTGACCTCAGCTTCTAATGCGTCCTCTAGTCTGCCGACTTCTATCTCAACTTCCACAATCTTTCTGCCCATCTTTCTTCATATCAGCAATTCGTGATGGTGCCTGTCCGCGAATTACAGTTTTGAACACCTCCCACAAGGTCTGGGAAGAATCTACTGAACTCTAATTTTCTTGGAAATAGACATCAATGGCTGTTGTTGTTGCTTTCCGGATTCCAGGGTCTCAAGGGATACCACAGGTTGATGGGGCGACCCTCCCCACCCTAGCCTGGCCGAGGACTATCCGAACCCAAACCGGGGAGTGATGAGAGATTCCCCTCACCAGGTGTTTGACTTCGTGGATGTAAGCAGCTTGTGAGGCCGGGACCAGGACATAATCAATGCGGGAGAGGCTGTGGTGGGCACTGGAGTGGAAAGTAGGTTGGATTTTCTCTGGGTGCTATGTCCTCCACCCATCAACCAGCCCCAGTGCTTCTAGAAAGTCGGGCAGCCACCGGTTAGAGGACCCAAGTTCACGTGGTGGGTGTCTATCTAATGTACCTAAGGCCACGGAGTTGAAACCACCCTGACCACTAGGAGGCCCTCCGGCAGCTAGAGTAGAAGAGTGCCTAGGTCTTTAAATGTGGTGCACTGGAGTACATGCGGTATGTAAACTGACACAAGTGTGAACTTGTGTTCCTTCCAGGAACTTGTGACCCCTATATATCTGCCTCTGTCATCTGTCCAGGTTGAACCCACGGCTAAAGGAAAGGAATTTCTCACCATAATGCCTAATCCCAGCGAGCTAGTTGTGAACCCAGCATGTGCTAGTAACTTGTAACCCCACCTGTTGAGTGTCTTAAAGGAGTTACCCACCAGGTTAGTTTCTTGAAGCATAATAACATCAGGGGCGTTGCGCTTAATGTACTGCAGTACGACACTACGTTTGATTTTATCTCTAAGCCCATTGACGTTCCAGCTCAATATTTTAAGACTTTTATCCCACAGTGTACCCATTGAAGCTAGAGTGAGTTCCCAGTTCCTCTGTGCAAATGCCAGCATTTTCTGTCAACGTAACTACGATAACATATAACAATTGTACAGTCCCATCTCAACACCCCCCTCCCAGTCCCTTTCCTCCCCTTCCCTGTGAAGGAAAAAAGGCCAACAATAAAATAAGTACACCCACGAGTGTCCCTTCCCTCCCTGCCACCCTGCTGCATAGGCTGAAAACTACCCACATCCCCAACTAGCAGAGTGCCTGTCGCCCCACAGAACTTGTCAACTGTTGCAGGGGTTGTAGGCCCTCCAGAGCCCAACTCCAGCCCCTACTAGGAAAGAGGCTTTATTGCTTATTTTCTGACCCGCAGCGTCCATCTTACTTGGAGGCCCCCACCCCTCTATAAAAGGCAAAAGCATACATTACGAAGTGTTGCAAAGAGTCCCAGAGCCTGTTGCCAGACGAGAGGAGTTCTTTAGCCACCGGTCACCGAGGCAGCCGGACTCATTGATCTCGATCTCCAGGAGTGCAGACTTCTCTTGTCGGGATCCGCTATGCTGTCTTGAGAGCTGGGCGGACTCTCCCAGGGTTCCCTCCAGCTATTTGTGCTCACTGGCCTCGTCCTCCGTGTGAACCCTTCATCTAGCCACATTTGCACATCTAACGGCGTCGTGAAGAACCATGATTTTCCATTTGCTATAACTACGTTTCGCTGGAAAAAACATCATGTACTTGATGCCCTTGTCCCAGAGAGCATCCTTCACTCCCTCGAATGAGCAGCGTTCTTGCTGGACCTTAAGGGTAAAGTCCAGGAGGAACCGGATGGTTGCGTTTTTGTACCTCAGATCCCATGTAGGAAGGCCGCCTGCAGTATTGCGTTGCGATCTCTGTAGTTGAGTATTTTAGCTATGATTGTCCTGGGGGCTGCCCCCGGTTTTGGTGGGGGGGATCGGGGTCCTATGTGACTGTTTAACAGTGAAGAAGGCGGAGAGTCATTTAGGTTTGAGATGGTTTAGTATTAGATCTTCAAGGTAGAGGTTCACACTCTGGTCCATCTGCCCCCTCTGGAACTCCAACCACTCGAACGTTGTTGCGGCAGGCCCGCCCTTCCTGGTCCTCCATCTTAAGAGCCACTTGACGATGCTGATGGACCAATTGTTGGACTTTTTCTTCTAGTTTCCGAGTCTTGTTTTGCAGCTCTGTGACATTAACTTCTGTCTGTGCTACACGCTCTGATGTTTTGTTCATGTCGGCCCAGAACAAGCTCATTTCAATGGAGACTCTCAATCATTGTTTCCAGTGTAGCTTCCAGAACTTGGATCGCCGCCATTATGGAGCTTAGTGATGGTTCAGGGTAGCCGGTCAGGCCACCCGTGGCTCCAGCCTCTGGCGTTAGCTGCTTGGAAACTGCATATTTATCCAATTTATTAGTTTGCACAGGTGGACCTTCCTTGGGCTTTATCACGGCGTGCGTCTAGTCGGTCGTGTATCAGGAGCAGCTCGAGTGCTTGATGATAAGGAGATCTGGCACCAGAGCGATGTACAGCCTGGTGAGCAGGGTGGACCACCGGCCGCCGCAAAGCATCAGCTGTAGTATAGTAGCCGCTGTCTTTGGGATTTTCCCTATATAGCAGCCACTGAGAGTGCCTGTTTCGTTTGAGAAGACCCCAGGCCCAGTATTTTCCGGGAAGTCTAGCCGTGAGGGTAATGTCCACCCACCTCCAGGTCAACTATGTCACAGCTAGAGGGGATTCAGCACTTCTGAAACCGCTGACAGGATGTTGGGGCAAGCACGGCCCACGGAGTTCCCCTCGCCCGGCAGCCGTCCTATGTCTACGAAAGCCCAGAGGAGCCACCTGTGTTTAGCGCATACATATATCGCCTGGTACCCGGTAACTGCCAGCTCCAACCAAGCCTCAATGTTCGGGGCCCAAGGCGGCACAGTCCCGAAACAGTGCAACATCGGCACACGTTCAGCCAATGAAACTGCCCAGCGGTGGAGGGGGCAGAGGTCTCCAATTTGGTGTCCTGCAGCAGCAAGAGCGAGGGGGGCCCCCGCGTAAGGCCGCATCACCCGCGCACACAGGGAGCGTCCACTGCCTCAACAGCACGCCGCCGGGGAGAGATGCCACGAGCGCCACAAGCCTGTCTCCACCTCAATTTTAGCCCGCCAGTACGTGGGTAGGTTCCGGAAGGGGGTCCTCAGCCGAGCAGTACGGGATGTAGAAACTGCGTGATTATGGTATGTGACACTGGCTGGAGTGGAGCGCATCACTCGACATCAACGGTGTCTGCTGTACGTCTGCCGCCAGGGGTGGCTTGTGTGTGCTGGCCACCCAGTAGCGGGCCTCTTGAATGGTTCGTGCCCCGTATCGACTGGGCTGTACACAGGCATGGAGTCAGGGGCGGCAGTGGCAGCTCTGTCCTCGCAGCGTCAGGCTCGTTTCACTGGTCCTCGGCTGGGCAGGAAGAAGATGGCGGGAGTCAAGGATCGGAGCTGGGCGGGTCTCGTTCCCTGCCAAAGTCGCTGGTTCACGCTCAAGTCCCACTTCCTTACGCCAGCATCCGAACGGCACCAGCGGGGAGCGCTGGTCCTGCCAGAGTCCTCCCTGTGGCCGGGCAAGTCACAGGCCTCCCGTAGCAGCGGGTCCACGATAAGGCGAGGCGTTCACTCGAGCACCACCCAATCCCACCAGGCCTAGTCAGGGCACCGCCTCAGAGTACGCTGTCGGAGAAAAGGGATCAGGCGGGGGCAGCGGCACCAGGATTTCACACCATTCGGTGTGGTGAGTGTTCCGCAGACTTTGCCAGTGTGGCAGCCTCGTCTAGAGCGGATAATTATCGGATATTTAGGGGCTTTTGTCACTGCCCTGGCGGAGCACCTTTCTTAAGGCGCCATCTTTGTTGGCGCCAAGCCACACCCCCCCCCCTTATGGTGATTTTAGTGGTCTAAGACAACCATAGAAAGCTCTCTCAATAGTAGCTGTAGAAAGCAGCCTTCAGGCTTATCCAAGAGTGTCAAACAGCTTGTTTCACCATATCTAATCATTTAGTGTAGGTTAAACCGAAGAAGAACCACACAGTGTATATATAAAAATATGTTTATTTATTACACAACACTCACTAACACACTGGTATATCTCCTATACGGATATATCAACACAAATGCACAAGAATACTTCAATTGCAAGAGGTAAGAAAGTCTAATTCACAGTGCTTTCCAGGGGACGGCCAAACCATATACTAAAAAAGTGGAATGTGAATTGAGACTGAAGTCTGGACTTGGACCAGGAGACTTAGAAGAGCTGGGGACACCCATGGAGGCTGTTTTCAGAGTGGGAACACCCCAGCATACTCAATAGAAGTCAACGGGAATGTTGCGGTTGCAGTTATGAAGAAGGACCCTTCCCAGTTGACCCTGAAGAAACCTTGTGGAAGACAAAAGGTCGAAGAGCCACCCCACCCGTGGATACCCCAGGGACCAGGACACCTGCACCAGGGAACCCAGGTGCATAGGTGCGAAACCACCGTAGACCACAATGGGGGACTTAAGTAAAGATGTCGCTGGCAAAGACTATGGAATCCGGTGGAATCCAAGGGTGGATTGTTGAAGAGACGAACCTACAAGCAGAGGATACAGAGTCTGTGCTACTCAGACGTGACCAGGAGGCACCGAAGAGCAATGCCCAACTATGTTGGAAGATGCAAGAGTGATGACAGGGACCTTGTTGCTGCAGCTGTGAGGACCCGGCGATGCTGAGAAAGACCAGGAGCCGTGCACAAGCTGTCCCACGTCAGAAGGCAAGAACCAGGAGGGTCAGTGTCCGGTGGGTGCTCCAACATGCCTTGGCAGCTACAATAGGTGTGGTAAATGATGAAGTAGGAACATTGGGATTAGCAATGTCCAAGGGACTCACGAAGTGTAGGAGAGCCAGAGCAGGCCTCGAGCAAGCAGGAAAGCCCACTGAAGCAAAAGAAAACCCTCAAGAGGACCCACAGGCCAAAGGCACAGGAGTCGCAAGAGGACAGAGCAGCATACCAAAGATGAAGGCCCAAGGTGCAGAGGATGCAGTGAGGAAGATCTTTGCAGGAAGAGATGCTGGAGGTTCTTGTAGCCCGAAGATCCCTGGAATGCAGAGCCAACAAGTCTAGGCAACAGCAAGTCAACATGGTGCACAGGGGTTTTATCCCAGCGATTCAGATGAGGGATACTGGCCTCAAACTTGCTGAAAGGACAGGTCAGGCCTCGAGGGAGTTGCAGAATCACCATCTGTGTTGCTGAACCTTTCGAAGTCAGTGTGACATCAGGAGAAGCAGACCGGTCTGTTTCGTTGCGGTGCCTGCAAATGCAGGGGAGTGACTCCTTCATTCAAAGGAAGATTGCTTCGAATGCGCTTGATGCCCACAGGTCAGTTGAAGATCCTGGAAGAAGCACAGACGACGAAGAAGACTTGCAGAAGAGTGAGACCAGGTGCTGCAGGAGTCTTCCTGGATGCAGTCTCGGTTCCACGCAAAGTCCAAGTGTCCGGAAGGTCGAAGAGTGACGTGGTTTCAGACTTGAGTCTTGTCCCACGACGAATCTGAGGAACCAACCGCAGGTTAGCCCATTTATACCCTAAGAAAGAGGTAAGGACGACTAAAGGGTCCCTCCCAGAGGAGGTTCTGGACAGAGAGGAGGATACTCCCTTGCCCTTTGTCCAGTTTAGCGCCAGAGCAGGAGCGAAGGGCTCCCTGAACTGTCTTAAACCGGAGTATGCAAGGAGGGAACCAGATGAACAAGTTACTTACCTTCGGTAACGCTTTTTCTGGTAGATACAATATCTGCCTGTGGATTCCTCACCTTGTGAATATCCCCCTGCGTCAGCAACGTTCGGAAATTTTCTTCGTAGCACGCCGACGTGGACGACGTCACAGGAGCACGACCTCGCACGTGACTCCGTCTGACGTCACCGACTCCTTATCAGGCCCACGCCGGCGTGATGACGTCAGTTCCGCCCTTTTTTCCGTGCCTTCGAGGCACACGGACGGACGAACCAACGACAGCAAATATGCAAATATACAGTGTACACAGTACATACAAATCAAATACGCACACAAAGTGTGCAGTAGAAATAGCACAATAGCAGCAAACATATATACATAAAGACCAGGTATAACAGAGTGGACAACGAGGAGGCGGGTGGGCATGTGAGGAATCCACAGGCAGATATTGTATCTACCAGAAAAAGCGTTACCGAAGGTAAGTAACTTGTTCTTCTGATAGATACATCTGCCGTGTGGATTCCTCACCTTGTGAATAGAGTCCCACAGCAGTCCCAACTCCCGGAGGAGGGTGTCCACTCTGCTATACCAGGAAATCTTGGAGGACAGAACGTGCGAAGTGGCCATCCCTCCTCACCTCGGTATCCAAGCAGTAGTGCTCCGCGAAAGTGTGGAGGGAGGCCCAAGTCGCGGCTCTGCAAATGTCCTCAACAGGTACACCTCTAGACAAAGCAGATGTTGCAGACTTTGCTCTAGTTGAATGTGCTCTAATACCCTCAGGAGGGTCCTTACCCGCCAAGGAGTAGCAAATCTTGATGCACAGGATTATCCACCTGGAAAGTATGCGCTTGTGCACCGCTCTGCCCTTCTTGCAGCCAGCAAAACCAACAAACAGCTGGTCATCCATCCGGAAGTCTTTAGTTCTGTCCAGATAGAAAGACACCGCCCTCTTAGGGTCCAGGCGATGCAGTCTCCCTTCCTCCTTAGAAGGGTGAAGGGGAGGATAGAAGGTAGGAAGGGTAATGGATTGTCCAAGATGGAAGGGAGTTACCACCTTAGGCAGAAAAGCAGCCCTGGTCCTAAGAACCATCCTTTCAGCATGAATGGACAGGAATGGGGGCTTGGAACTAAGAGCCTGAAGCTCACTTACCCTCCTAGCCGAGGTGATTGCAACGAGGAAAACCGTTTTAAAAGAAAGAAGTCTCATGGGACACTTGTGCAAAGGTTCGAAGGGAGAACCCATCAAAAAGGTCAGCACAAGATTCAAATCCCAATGAGGAACCACAAAAGGAGTAGGAGGGAACTTATTAATGAGTCCCTTCAAAAATCTCAAAACCACTGGAGACTTAAAAAGAGAGGGCTGATCCGGCAAACAGAGAAATGCCGATAAGGCTGAAAGATACCCCTTGACTGTGGCAACAGCAAATCCTTGCTGCGCCAGAGAAAGAGCAAACTGCAAAATGTCAGACAAATGAGCCCTCAAAGGGTAAACATCCCTCTCCCTGCACCAAGAGACAAATTTTGACCATCTATACGAATAAATGGACTTAGTGGAGTCACGCCTGGCAGAAAGAATGACATCCACCACATTGTGAGGGAGAGAAAAAGAACTCAAGTTGCCCCGCTCAATCTCCAGGCATGAAGGTGTAATGTCTGGAGGTGGGGGTGTAGAACTTGCCCCTCCATCTGAGAGAGGAGGTCTGCCCTGTGAGGGAGACGGAGCGGCGGGTGAGAGGAGAGGTGGAGAAGGTCTGTGTACCACACCCTTCTTGGCCAATCCGGGGCGATCAATATGACTTGGGCCCGGTCTTGGCGAATCTTCCTCAGAACCCGAGGAATCAAAGGTATGGGAGGAAACGCGTAAAGGAGTTGAGAGCCCCAACTCAACTGAAACGCGCCCCCCAAAGCTCCTTGCATCGGATACTGGAGACTGCAGAATGACAGGCAATGAGCGTTCTCGTGAGTGGCGAATAGGTCCACCCGAGGAGTCCCCCACATCTGAAAGATGTCGTGAACAACCTCCGGGTGAAGCCTCCACTCGTGATCGGCAGAGAACTGCCGACTGAGAACGTCTGCACGAACGTTCAGAACTCCGGCCAGATGATTTGCCATCAGACAAATCTGGTGGTCCTGAACCCAGGTCCAGAGACGCAGAGCCTCTCTGCAGAGACACTGCGACCCTACTCCTCCCTGTTTGTTGATGTACCACATCGCGGTCGTGTTGTCCGTCAGGACTTGAACTGACTGACCGCGAAGGGAAGGGAGGAAGGCCTTGAGCGCCAAACGTATCGCCCGCAACTCTAGAAGGTTGATATGAAGCAACCTTTCCTCTGGAGACCAAAGACCCTTGACCTCCAGATCCCCCAGATGAGCACCCCACCCTAGAGTGGAGGCATCCGTGATCACTGTGGCAATCGATGGAGGCAGTTGGAAAGGCTTTCCTTGAGACAGATTGTCTTCCACGCCCCACCAAGATAGATCCGCTGCAGCTTCTCCGGAGATCCTCACTGACTCCCTGAGATCTCCGTTGTGCTGATACCACTGCCTGCGGAGGCACCACTGGAGTGCCCTCATGTGCCAGCGTGCATGGTTGACCAACAATATGCAAGAAGCCATCAGACCGAGCAGACGAAGGACCTTCAGGACTGGCACAACCGCTCCATTGTAGAATAAAGGAATCATTTCCTGTATGTCGCGAATCCTTTGAGAAGGAGGGAATGCACGACACACAGTAGTGTCCAGTACCGCACCTATGAACAGGTTGCGCTGGGAGGGCACCAGGTGAGACTTGGGCACATTTATTGAAAAACCCAACCTGTGTAACAACAGAGTTGTTTCTTGCAGATGATGGAGCACCTTTGCCGGCGACTCTGCTTTGATCAGCCAGTCGTCCAGGTAGGGGAAAACAGGAATCCCCGACCTTCTGAGATGTGCAGCCACCACCGCCATCACCTTGGTAAAAACTCGAGGCGCAGTAGTAAGTCCAAAAGGAAGGACCGCAAACTGGTAATGCTGCGATCCCACTGTAAAACGGAGATACTTCCTCTGCGACTTCAGGATTGGGATGTGAAAGTACGCATCCTGCAAGTCGATCGACACCATCCAGTCTTCTTCCATCAGCGCTTGAAGAACCTGAGCAAGGGTGAGCATTTTGAACTTCTCCTGTTTGAGATAGAGGTTCAAAATCCTGAGATCCAGGATTGGCCGAAGCCTGCCATCCTTCTTGGGTATCAGGAAATACCGGGAGTAGCATCCCTGACCCCTCTCCTGCTCTGGAACCACCTCTATTGTACCCTTTCGGAACAGAGCCAGGACTTCTTCCTGCAGGAGAAGCAGGTGGTCCTCCGAACAATAACCTTGGCAAGGAGGGTAATTGGGAGGGAACTCCTGAAAAGGAAGTGCATACCCATTTTCTACGAGATTGAGAACCCAAAGATCTGATGTAACCGATTCCCAATCTCGTAGAAAATGAGTAAGCCGACCCCCTACCGGACCCACATGATCCAGAATGGTGGATCTAGGGCTGCTTTGCTGATGCGGGTGGGGGTTGGGCATTATTGGAGGAAGTGGAGGAGGAAGAGACTTGATGCCCACGTCCACGACCCTTCGGTCTACCTCTATAGGACTTGTACAGAGGGTTCTGCTGCTGTTGCTGTTGGCCCTGCCTGAAGGGACGAAAAGAAGATCTACCGAAGCCTCTAAACTTCCTAGTTGTCGATCCTCTCATCTGGAGACCCAAAGACCTTGCAGTAGCCCGGCTATCTTTAAATCTTTCCAGTGCGACATCCGCCTTTTTCCCAAAAAGACCAGTCCCATCAAAAGGTAGGTCTAGCAACGTGGATTGCAGATCTGCAGAAAAATCCGAGGATTTTAGCCATGCGGCTCTCCTGGTTGCAACAGTAGAGCCCATAATCCTGGCAACAGAATCAACTGTGTCCATGCCACTCTGAATAACCATGCGTGCCGCAGCCTGAGTATCGGAGACCACTTCATTAAAGTTCTTTCTATCCTCCTCTGGAAGCTTAGATGATAATTGCTTCACAGAATCCATCAGTGCATGGACATATCTACCCAAAAGGCAAGTAGCATTAGTGGATTTTAGGGCCATGCTGCCCGAAGAGAAAATCTTCTTTGCAGACTGATCCAATTTTTTTGAGTCTTTGTCTGCTGGTACCTGAGGAAACGAACCTACAGACCTGTTAGAACATGCAGCCTGCACCACCAGACTCTCCGGAGAAGGATGCGAAGAGAGAAATTCAGGGTCACCAGGAGCCACTCTGTAGCGTCTTGCAACAGACCTAGAAACAGCAGGAGCAGTCAATGGTCTCTTCCAGACCTCCTTTATCGGATCAGTTAAGGCATCAGTGAACGGCAGTGTAGGTTCAACAATAGAAGAAGGAGAGTGCAAAACCTCTGTAAGGATGTTGGGCTTGTACTCAACAGTAGGCAAAGTTAAGTTGAGAAGATCTGCAACCTTCCTAATAACAACATGGTAGGGTGCCACTTCCTTGGATGGTGCATCAGAAACTGAAGGCAAACCCCACTCAGGAGAGAGCTCCAGACCACTAGCATTCTGTAGGTCTTCAAAATAATCATCATGATCAAGAAGCTCACCCTCTTCCACATCAGAATCTTCATCCCTTTTCTCTTCCAAGAGACGCTGAGCCCTGCGTCTCGACCACTCCACACGAACCGAAGTCGACGGATCCGGTAACGACTCCGACGGAGCCGGTTCCGACGTCGAGCGAGGAGCTGGGGTAACTGGAAGACGAGACTCACGGACTGGCGTGGTACCTCGATCCAAAGTACGAGGTCGATCCGGAGTCGGCGAAGCCGCATGCGGAGTCGACGACCTCGGCGGAGCCGCACCGAGCCAAGGTGTAAGAGGCGCCGGCACTAATGGCACAAATGGAGCTGGGGCGTAAGACTGAGGAATGCCCAAGTTATAAGCCAATGGACCCATGGGACCAACAGGTGCTCCAGCGGGGTACATTGCTCTGGAGTAAACTCCAAACATCGCATTAAGGAAATGCGAGGGGTCCTGTCCAGGACCAGGAAAAGGAGGGTACGAACCTACGGGATGATCTGAAGGAGGATGTTCCGACATAGGCTCATTCTGACCTTCCTGATCCACAGGAGTTTCCATCGGAGTCGGAGTTTGAGGAACTACCTCCTCCTCTTCCTCATGCTCCGAAGAATGTTGAGACATCGGATCCGGTTCTTGTTCCGGAGCCGGGGAACATCCGAGAGACTGAGCAGGAGAAGGAGAAACGAAGTCCTTAAGATGCTTACGAGACTTCTTCTTCGAATCCGAGGACTCCTTCCCCGAATGATGTCTAGAGCTGTGCTTCCTCCTCTTGTGCTTCCTCTTCGAGGAGCTCGAAGCGTGACCCGAAGCCGATTTGGATCCAGATCTCGATCTCTCCCTGGACCTCGACCTTGCTCCGGACCTCGATCTCGCTCTGGACCTCGACGCCGACCTCGAACGAGATTTTTGCCTCGACTTCGAGCGTCTCGACGTCGACCTCGAAGATCTCCCAGTCTCTCTTCCTTTTATCTTCGCAAGAAGTAGTTTTGCCTCACGCTCTCGTAGTGCCTTAGGGTTCATTTTAAAACAAGACCGACAGTTCTTAACGTCGTGGTCTGATCCAAGACACCACAAGCAGTCGCCATGCTGATCGGTGATCGACATCATTCGAGCGCAAGACCCACATTGCTTGAAGCCTGTCTTCCTCGACGACATCTTCGATGAAAGAAGAAGAATTAAAGGAAAAACAGCAACACTGTAACAGTAGAAGAATACAACGTATCGCAGAAGATCCCAAAAACCGTTAGCGTCGAAGACGCAGAAAAAAGGGAACTGACGTCATCACGCCGGCGTGGGCCTGATAAGGAGTCGGTGACGTCAGACGGAGTCACGCGCGAGGTCGTACTCCTGTGACGTCGTCCACGTCGGCGTGCTACGAAGAAAATTTCCGACCGTTGCTGACGCAGGGGGATATTCACAAGGTGAGGAATCCACACGGCAGATGTATCTATCAGAAGTGCTCTTCAAAGCAGTCTGGTGGTGTTGGCAAGCGCCTCCACCCCAGTCCAATACACTAAGTCCTAACTGGTAGGTGGTCACAACTCCCTGTGACAGGGAACCTATTGTTCTACCTTCCCCTGCTCGAGCTCAGCTCAGCAGCAGGAGGGCAGAATCGGGTCTGTGGTCGGCAGCAGCACTAGCTTGCTAGCAGACCCTGAAAGGTTGTTACTGGGCAACGGTGTTTGGGTAGGATCCCAACATGTTTGATACCAAATATGCCCAGGTTCAGTACAGCCACTATATAGTTAACCATCAAGTAATGACGGATGGACACTATAAGTATCAAAATGGCTGACCACACTTACAAACCCTGGAGAATCAACTCAGGGGTTTGTAGGGGTGTTCTGCTCATGCAGGGGCACCCACACACTTATAACCCAGCAACCTGCTTTCAGGATTAAAAGGCCTGCCTTAGGGGTGGCTTATTGGTTTTAAGTGTAGTGACCTAAGATATAAGAAAACTTATATATGACATAAGAGGTGATGGCACCAGCTTACACAGGCTGCAACAGCAGGCCTGGACTCTCAGTTTGAGTGGTTTCTTAGGGATGGCACAATAAATGCTGCAACCCCCGGGAGACCCCTGGTGTACTTATGCCCTGGATACCTTAGTACCATATACCAGGGTGTAATAAGGGTATACCAGTAGCCAATTGTGGAGGTACAAAAGTACCTACCAAGTCAAATGTAGGGAGGAAGCACAGTGATTGGGGTCCTGATTAGCAGGATCCCAGTCAGACTAGTCATAAAAACATACTGAACCCAGCAAAAAGTAGAGGTAACCATGAAAGCAGATCCTACTTTCCTACACCTGGGTATTGGTGTAGGGAGGCTCAGGGAAGGGTCAGCGCCTCAAGACTTAGTGAAGCAATGGGGCTGGACTCTCAATGACCTCTTTTTGGCGAGTTGCTCCCTCTGTGGACCAGATGGTCAGCAAAATGGTGAACCGGGCAAGTGCAGGGAGATGGCTCCTCCACCACAAGGGAGATGCTGATTGGTTGGATAAGCACTGGACAATCCTCCAAGGGCTTGGGGAGGCTGTTGGGTGGCACAATGAGTAATTTCTTGAAATTGTGGGGAGAGCAGCAGAAAGACAGGGTTTGGCTTCAATTGTGCTGGTCCACAG
This sequence comes from Lissotriton helveticus, assembly GCF_964261635.1. Taxonomy (NCBI): domain Eukaryota; kingdom Metazoa; phylum Chordata; class Amphibia; order Caudata; family Salamandridae; genus Lissotriton; species Lissotriton helveticus. Next base: position 1,809,290,214 of record NC_136061.1, read on the forward strand.
TTTGCATTATTGGCTCTTCTGTGTCCTTCTGTTCCCAGGCAGACAAATCCTTGTGTCAGGGGGAAACCTAAATACTGAATTTAGGGGTGTTTTAGGAGAGTGTACGGTGGTAGCTAATGGGCTACCTACCCCTGGGGGTGACTACACCTTCTATATGACCACCTCCTGGGGGGAAGGGTATAAACCTGACCAAGAGTTCCTAGTCTCAACAAAAACATGATGGTAAAACCCTTCAAGTGTTCACTTCAGGTATCCCACTTTGTGGGGGTGCTTAAAGTGCGACAAACTTACTGATTAGCTAATTTTCCTGTCTGCTCTGGTGCCAAATGGGCGCTAGGGGTGGCATTCACCAGGTCAGGAGGAAGCGAAGGTTGCATATCAAAAGGCGGCAGACGCTTTGAATCCTCTAGCTTTGGTATGTTATTTCACTATCCATCCTGCAGGAGGAAGTGTGAGCACCTTGCACCGGAGCAGGCATTGTTCCTGACCTCAGAAAGTGTTGGCTCTCCCGAGCAAGGGGTCAGAACCTTTCCTGCGGTGGCAGGCTGGAAGAGTCCAGTCAGCCAGCACAATAAGAGACTGGTTGGATTCAGGGGGCATCACTAAGGTGCCCTCTGGGAGAATGTAATAAAAATCTGGGACGAGCATCAGTACATATCTATTGAGATGAGGTGCTTCATACCAATCACCATTATTTTCAGTAAAGCTATTATGTAGCTGGGTAACTCGTAATGACCAGTGCCCAGTACATATGCTGAAGCTGGATTCCTGATCAATTGCAATGTTGTGACAATGGAACCAGACATCACAGGGGCAGATCTGCTAATGTAAATATTACTCACACACTATAACGCACGCTGTCTTAGGGGCCTAAGGCCTGCGGTGGGTGTGACTTACAAGTATATGCAGTGTGCATGACACATAGGGAGTCTGCCATATTCTATTTTCAAAATGGTTTGCACCATTTCTCCCATCCGGCAATGGCAGTCTGTATGCAATTTTGTGGAGGTCGCTCTGGGTAGCACAATACATGCTTCAGCCCATTGGGACCCTCTTCAATACCCATGCCGTGGTTACCAGAGGTACCATCTATTAGGGACTTAATAGAGTTCCAAAGTCCTTGCCAATTGGGTTACAATTAGACATTTACCTGTTTTAAGAGAAAGAGCACTGACACTAGGGGCCTGGTTAGCAGGGACCCAATGCCTTTTCAGTCAAAAAGCATCAGTACTAGGGGTGACCATGTCAAAAAGGGCACTTTCCTACACGCTGGAATTATCTCATGGATTGAGCAGGATGGCCTAAACCTAAACCTAAGCAGAGGTGAGAGCATGAGAGCGCATAGAGCATTGGGTTATTAGACCGCATAAACGTTTACACACTCCCCGAGCACCATCGAATATGAGGGGAAGCCTATGGACGTAAATGACATGGGAGTGAACGATCGGTGTGGGATATTTAGCAAGCGTTAGCACGTTTAAATCGCAGTAAGAGCCACGAACATCGTTTCGATCAACAGAAGATCCTATATTACAGAATATGTTGTTTCCCCTATGTTAGACAGTTAGAATTAGGTCAGGCGATTTAGGTTATCTTTATTAATAGAATCACAGCATAAAGCAAGTAGACTTGATTGTGGAACTTTTATTAAATATCATTGTAGGTATAATATGTAGTGTGAAATGTAAGAATAACACAGTGTACTCAAAGAATCTATTGTCTGTTATTTGCAGATGGTTTCCCTGATGAAGGTGGTTTAACCACCGAAATGCATTGGATGAAATTTATTCATTGGATGAAATTTGTATTGGGATAATGAATACATAGTGTGAATTGAACACAAAAAATCCAAGTAGAAAGTATCAAAATAAAACGCATGAAACTGATTACGAGTGAAACTTCATTTATAAGGAAGGCTGGATTTTCTCAGCAACACATCCAGTGCCTAGGGGGACAATTGTATATGCTATATGACTGCAACCAACCAATGATTTGAACACACTCCTGGCGGGGAGTGATACCCTGGAGCACGGAATATAGAATTAATTACGGATTAAAGAGGCGGTGCACGACCATAATCATTAGTGACTAAACCTAAACATGACATTACAAATGCCAATGCGTTAATTTAGACTCTCAGATTTGTAGCAGGCTCAGTGGAAGCGGGAAAAGGGACCCACATTTTGGGGTCACTGGCTTTCTCTGAGATTAGGAGCTGTGTGCTAAAAAACAAATCTTGTTCTTTGTGAGATTAAGCTTAAAGCAGTTTGGGCTCATCCTCCACCAAACTGCCTACAGAGCTCAAGGTAATTCTCACGCAGGGACTCCCTCCCAACTCTTCCACAAGACCACAACAACATTTAAATGCATAAGGAAGGAAAAACTCACACAGAGCAGCAAATGGCCCAATGGTCTTCCGTAAACAGTGAACAGCAGTGATTTGGGCACGGTGTTTAGTTAGAGAGCAGGCCCCAATGGGACATCTCACAGGATTGGTTTGATCAATTAGGCGTATGAGTTGATGAGATCAACTGCATCCTATCTTAAAGGAATGACTAAATTAACTTCAATACAAGTCCTCTTATATGGGCTTCAGCTAAGGGTTGTCAGAGTATGTGTTGGCAGATGTTTAAGGCTGAAGACAGACTGATACAGCTGCAGCTCTAGTGTGAGAAATCATTCTGAGAATATCAATCACTGAGACAATGCTCCCTTAATGCTTTGGACAGCCTGAAAGGTATCCAGAATTGTAAATTTTTCCGCAAACCTGTAATTTGCTCTTGCAACAATTCCAAGAATTCTGAAAGGCGCAGATGCCTGGGAGACTGTGTTGCCTTACCTGTAACAATTAGCCTTTCCTTGTACAATGGAGAAAGAGGCTAGAAACAATTAAACCCTTGGCATGTCTCACTGTTGTGGACTAGCTATGGGAGGCGAGCAGGTTTACCAATCACCATTGACTAAATTGTCTCACTAATATCCTTTAATTTAGACATATATTTTTTTTCAATACTCCAGTAAACATCCAGCATTTAAGATACAGCTGTACAACTTTTGTTCCCTAGGTATCAGCGATTTAAAAAATTAATTTACCATGTTACTACAATCGTTTAACTCCTTCCATGCTCATGACGAGCTCAGCTCGTCATGAGGCACGGTGCTCGTGTGCTCATGACGAGCTCAGCTCGTCATGAGCCGTGGAACGCTTAGACGGGTTCCACACAAACGGGTGTGGCCACGGCGAGCTGAGCTCGTCATGAGCACACGAGCACTGTGCCTCATGACGAGCTGAGCTCGTCATGAGCATGGGGGCGCGGTGCACGCCCCCGCCCCCCAGCACAGCGGGGGAATTACCCCCGCTGCAAAGGGGTTAAACCATGGGTCTCCAACCTGTTCTGTAGGGAGAGCTACTTCTGACCAGTGAAAATGTGAGCTACTGAAGGCCAAGCCACTCGCGCAATATTACTAGACATTCCCTCGCCCAGTTTAATCTAATCTAAGCCTAATGTCCATAGAGCCTAAGAATAGGGTTTGAACAAAATACTTTGACTTGGGGCACTTTGACAGGGCTGCCATGTGTGTCAATGAGAGCGTGGTCTTTGGGGACATGTATTCATGTGAATGGGCTATATGTATATGGGTGAACTAGAGTCTTTTGTGTTCTATGTACCTGTGGGACAGGACATACCTTTCACCATAAGAGGCTCTGTTACATATATAACAGAAACAACCATTTTTTTTTTAACTGGGAGAAATTTAAAATACAGAAAAATGTTTTGCAAAACATTTTCATAATACGTAAAGTTTTTCAGCAATTTAAATTTCTCCGACTTTATTTATTTTCCCCTCCGTTATAAAAATGACGTGTCTACCAGCCAATGATAGCAAGATACCTGCTGTGTGTATATGCGACACTTTGAAATAGGAGAAAATTAAACCGGAGTAAACTTTATGTAAATATGGATTAAATAAACTCATTATTTACATTCACTACTATTTCAAAGTGCCACATTTACAAAACTATACAGATTAAAGTGAGCAAAGGTTTGAGCAATGAATGCAGTAAAGGACATGTTTATTTGTGCCCTTGTAGTTTGTCTGAAATATGATGTATTCTTATAGTAACCCGATTACCAAGAATTGTAAAAATAACCAGAAAAGGAGTGGGTCAAGGAGCAGCACTAGAGGAAGCTGTAGTATGACCCTCAGTGAACTACAAATCAATGGTGAGCCGTGCCGTATGCGATGGGTCAAAAAATAACTCCCCAATTGAAATGAAAGACTTGAATTCTGTTAAAAATAGAGGCATAATAAGTCAGCAGGTCATTTAATCATTTAAAAAATTAGAATGACATTAGTGGGTCAACAGAAAAATGAATCCAACAGAAGAGGAATTAAAAAGCTTTAAGGCTAATGCACATTTCACTCATTCCTCGGCTAAAAACCTGCAGTACAATTGACAACTTATTGTGGTACATTAATGTCACTGCACATACTTTTGTCTTGTATAGATCTGATCCAAAACATTCGAAATGTGGTAAAACTAAAACATATTCCATTAAATGGCAGTGCATGTGTGTATCAATAACCTTGCGCTGGGATATTCGAGGCATGCTAAATAAAACATTGTCACCATGTAACAATCTGTTCGTTACGTCTTGTGCTATAGCTTCACAAGCTCTGCATAGTCCATCCATCTGGCGATGGGCGTGGGCATTTGCAAGTTGTTTTTCTGTGAAATTTTTATTCGGGTCAAAAGGTCTGTCGTGACTCCACCATTAGACCACAATACACCAGGAAATAGGCTCCACTTCTGATTTCCACTCAACGTTTGAGTAGTGGAATTGGAGTGTCGTGTCAAAGACAAAGTAGCAGGCACTGTCTATTGTGGTACAACATACACAAGAGAGCAGACAAGGTCTGGAAATAAGGTGTACAGAGATGTTGGCGAAAGTGCAACAGTGGGTGCATGCGTGAACGTGTGCTGTTGGAAACACAGGCTGGAGAAAACTCCCATCAGACCACCCTTTGATGGTGGATTTCACGTCATGTGGGATGTTTTATCGATCATTCCATCTCACAACTGACCATATAGTGTCGCTGTAGACATGGATGTCGGTATTCTAGCCGTGATGTCCATTGTGAAGTAGTATTTACTAAAGTGCAGTGCAAAAATAACTGTGATAAATAAAATTGACTACACAGGCGCTGTGCAATATTCAAAACGCTAATCTATGTGTCAAATGTTAAAACCACGCCGAGTAGTACGACTACCCCATGGCGCTGTGCAGGACGGTCGACATGTTTCAGCCCAAGGGGCTTCTACCCCGGCTTTCTTCAGGACCATAGAACAAAGCTACTGCAACTGAAAACAATGTGTTGCAAAGAATGGACAAATAATGTACTACAAAGGTTACATATCTACCAGGAACGCCCACTGGAAGGAGAGAGGAGCATCTTCTTCCTGGAAAAAATGTTTACAAAGCACTATATTATACACAAGCAACCACATGTATACACAGACATAATGCCAACAAAACACACACCTGCCTGAATGAAATTTACATTCAGCATTATGAACAAGCATATTAGCTTACACAGCATGAAGAATTTCTTCACACTGTTACTCACCCAGCTTTGTGTGGGTGAAAACCTCACCTCACCCGGCGACCGCTCGGGAGAATGAGGCCCCGCTCTGTGGTGTAGAAAAAAGGAACACTGTAAGCACGCAACTCTGCAGTGTCCAAGCCAATTGCTCTACACACCAACCCAACAGACGTGTGATAGTCACCCAACTGTTAAACCCAAAGTCCCACCCATTAGCCAGACACTAAAAACGTAACACTATGATGTAAAGCATAAAATTCCTTAATGGTTGCTAGATAGCACCTAGACACTAGCCTAGAGCCACAGTGTAGCCTACTAGGCAGGGTACCTACTGAGAAGTTGTACATAGTGAGGGGCTATTAAAAGTACCAAAAAGTAGCAAGCCATGATTTAGTTATTAAAGGGCACAGGGGGCCATACAAAAGTCCTATACTCAATAGCATAGGAGGCTGACTGGTAGCGAAGGCTTCATCAAGGGACTTACCTATCCGTCGGTACCCCCAACGGTGACTCGAGCGGAAGTGGAGGTGTCTGGTCAGATCACTCCTGGTCGTTTTTATAGCTACCATCCACTCAGGAGAGGCCAGAAAAGGGCGTCTGAATACTGCCAATGGAGAGCAAACGCGCGAAGGAAAGCGCGAGTAAAGACGCGAGAGAAGATAGACACTGCTCTCTCGCGCATGCGCAATAGCCGGCAGTCCAAGGATAGCTAGTGGACCAACGCGCAAGGGAGACACTGCTCTGTAGCGCTTGTGCAGTAGCCGGTTTATTCGAAAGATGGCATAAAATTGTCATAGCGTTATAATTAGTAACCCATAACAAGGATTGCAATATGCCAATTGACGAAAATAAAATCAAGAGGCTTCTTGTTGAAGATTAAATCGATTAGGCACCCATCTTAATGCATGTACATGGCTGATTAAAAGACACTATGTGTGTGTCTTGCGCCAGGTGTACCTAAACAACAATACCAAGAGGGGCTGCTATACACATTTTCTGTTGCACCAGTAAAGCTCACCTAACATAATTGTGTGCGGACCCCTTCTGTCTACCCAGCCCTTCACCCATTTTCCTTGACACTTGGTGATACTGAACACTCCTCAAATCTCAATCATATTGATCCCTAATAAGGATCTCACAACGCCCTAGCGTATAGCAGCCCCTCTTGGTCTCTCAACTAGATAACCTACTCCACCATGGAGCGTTTCTCCATGTATGAATTACCCTGTTTGGGACACCGTCCAATTTTTAGAGGCAAGCACTACAATTGGGGAATGTTGGCCAGACCGTCCCTGTGTATATATATGCTCAATGCACTACTGCAGTAATTCTTGTAATGAACCTTTCTGTCAAGAACTACGTTTTGGCATTGTTGTAACACAGACGCTCACTAGCTGTTTGTCTTAGATCCTAATGTGATAAGAGTAGGCAAGTTTTTGGACTTTTGGCGCAAAATAGGGTTTCTTTATTGAGAAGACTCAAGCCTACAAGTCTACCATGCCCCCTCACAATGTAATTCATTTAGGTACACCTGGCGCAAGACACACACATAGTGTCTTTTAATCAGCCATGTACATGCATTAAGATGGGTGCCTAATCGATTTAATCTTCAACAAGAAGCCTCTTGATTTTATTTTCGTCAATTGGCATATTGCAATCCTTGTTATGGGTTACTAATTATAACGCTATGACAATTTTATGCCATCTTTCGAATAAACCGGCTACTGCACAAGCGCTACAGAGCAGTGTCTCCCTTGCGCGTTGGTCCACTAGCTATCCTTGGACTGCCGGCTATTGCGCATGCGCGAGAGAGCAGTGTCTATCTTCTCTCGCGTCTTTACTCGCGCTTTCCTTCGCGCGTTTGCTCTCCATTGGCAGTATTCAGACGCCCTTTTCTGGCCTCTCCTGAGTGGATGGTAGCTATAAAAACGACCAGGAGTGATCTGACCAGACACCTCCACTTCCGCTCGAGTCACCGTTGGGGGTACCGACGGATAGGTAAGTCCCTTGATGAAGCCTTCGCTACCAGTCAGCCTCCTATGCTATTGAGTATAGGACTTTTGTATGGCCCCCTGTGCCCTTTAATAACTAAATCATGGCTTGCTACTTTTTGGTACTTTTAATAGCCCCTCACTATGTACAACTTCTCAGTAGGTACCCTGCCTAGTAGGCTACACTGTGGCTCTAGGCTAGTGTCTAGGTGCTATCTAGCAACCATTAAGGAATTTTATGCTTTACATCATAGTGTTACGTTTTTAGTGTCTGGCTAATGGGTGGGACTTTGGGTTTAACAGTTGGGTGACTATCACACGTCTGTTGGGTTGGTGTGTAGAGCAATTGGCTTGGACACTGCAGAGTTGCGTGCTTACAGTGTTCCTTTTTTCTACACCACAGAGCGGGGCCTCATTCTCCCGAGCGGTCGCCGGGTGAGGTGAGGTTTTCACCCACACAAAGCTGGGTGAGTAACAGTGTGAAGAAATTCTTCATGCTGTGTAAGCTAATATGCTTGTTCATAATGCTGAATGTAAATTTCATTCAGGCAGGTGTGTGTTTTGTTGGCATTATGTCTGTGTATACATGTGGTTGCTTGTGTATAATATAGTGCTTTGTAAACATTTTTTCCAGGAAGAAGATGCTCCTCTCTCCTTCCAGTGGGCGTTCCTGGTAGATATGTAACCTTTGTAGTACATTATTTGTCCATTCTTTGCAACACATTGTTTTCAGTTGCAGTAGCTTTGTTCTATGGTCCTGAAGAAAGCCGGGGTAGAAGCCCCTTGGGCTGAAACATGTCGACCGTCCTGCACAGCGCCATGGGGTAGTCGTACTACTCGGCGTGGTTTTAACATTTGACACATAGATTAGCGTTTTGAATATTGCACAGCGCCTGTGTAGTCAATTTTATTTATCACAGTTATTTTTGCACTGCACTTTAGTAAATACTACTTCACAATGGACATCACGGCTAGAATACCGACATCCATGTCTACAGCGACACTATATGGTCAGTTGTGAGATGGAATGATCGATAAAACATCCCACATGACGTGAAATCCACCATCAAAGGGTGGTCTGATGGGAGTTTTCTCCAGCCTGTGTTTCCAACAGCACACGTTCACGCATGCACCCACTGTTGCACTTTCGCCAACATCTCTGTACACCTTATTTCCAGACCTTGTCTGCTCTCTTGTGTATGTTGTATCTCAGAGTAGGGGAGTGAGCAGAGAGGTCGTTAAATATTCCCCTTGACCCTCCACACACATGTTTTGTTTTCTACTGTCTATTGTGGAACATAACTATGGTGAAGACATCTGTAATCATCGCTCATGTCCTGGGAGAGAACAGGGGCAAAGCTACAGCACTACATGCTACGAACAGATGTTTAGAGTAGGTAATGTTTTCCATTCATAGCATGTGTGGTTATAGATCATAGTTGCCAACATTTGAAAAAACAATTCACAGGATACTTTGCAGCACAGGTCAGCTGAAGATAGAAAGTTATTGTTTGCTACCTGTGTGTAATAAAGAGTAACAGTTTGTGCAACAATATTACCTGGGACAGTCTCCAACTTGCCAGGACTGTCCCTGCAAAAACAGGACAGTTGACAACTATGCCCAGATACACATGCTCTGCACAGACTGTAAAGCAATTCGTTCCATAAGTGGTGGCTAGCAAGCAGATGTTTAAAATAAAGTTCTGAACACTATCTGGACAACTACGGTCTACAGGGGGACCTGAAAGTACACACACTACTGTTTAGCAAATGAGTGTGGTGTTCACTAGGTAGCTAGTGTAGAAAGCTGACTCTGTATATACTATACCAAAGTGAGGTATAGTGTGCACAGAGTCCAGTGGAACCCCAAAGGTAGTCAGAGGTAAAGTTAGATAGAACCTTACTCTCAATTTGTGGTAGTGTGGTCGAGCAGTAAGGCAGTATCAGAGGACATTGTTAAGCATCTGTTGTACACACTCAATCAGCAAATGATTTCACACACTCAAAGACTGAACTTCAGACCAATTGGTTTTGAATAAAAATATTCTTTTAGTTATTTTATCTTCTAAAACCAAGCAAGCCTGGCACAGGTAAGTTGATAAATGCTTTGCAGTTTGAAATGCAATTGTAAATGCACTTTGAAATGGATACAGTTTGAATTACTGGTAATGCAATACTGTAAAATGCTGTACATATACTTTGTATCGACTTTGCAATGAAAATTACAGGTAAGTTACCTTTACTTTACTTTTGAGATTACTTTTTCTACTCAGTGTGATATGCCTAGATATCACACTGGGACATTTCCCAGAGAAAAGGTAAGTAAAGTCTGTTTTGTACAATTGTTATTTTTCAGGTTTCCATACAAATCAACTCCACACAACACATTTTTCAGAGAAAAACAGTCAATAAGTTCCTATGGAAAGAAATGGAGTTAATGGTTACTAGGTAAGTAACAGGTCTTTGGAGTTGAGCTTCTTGAGTTAGAACAAGGGTTACCCCTGTGTCAAGGATGCACTCTCGTTACACCCACAGCGGTACTAGGGCAGCCGGGGTGCAGAGTGCTGAGCCCAATGTTATCCAATGAGGGATAGAGTGCCTCCGGTTGGTGGCTGCTGGCAAGCAGACCACTGGGTTGTGGGAGCAAAGCACCTGGACTTTAGCTCAGGGCAAATGGGGAATCAAATTAGCACCTAAGGTGCACCCTCAGCGGCACTAGGACGGCCGGGTGCAGGGTGCTGTTTCGACATTGGGAGCCCTGTTGGTTTCAATGGGGAACCTCCAGTTTGCAAAGGCACTGCAGGCTCGGGGACGAAGGTCTTCTGAGTGGGACCACCACTTCGAGAGGTAAGTTGGGAAGTTAGGGGTTGGTTAGGCACCGTTGGTTTGGGCACACAAGGCCCTGGGGCATCGGGTGCAGGGGTGCCTTTTGGGGTCAGATCGTCTTACTAGCTCCTGGTCGCAGTTAGGGGGACCTTCTGGATTTAGGCTGCAGGCGTCGGCTAGAGGCAGGTCAGGGGTCGCCGGATCTCGGGTCAGGCTCGCCGGGGTGACCTCTTCGTGGTGTTTGCCCACTCGAGCTCGGGCCGTGGACGGCGGTTGCAGAGGGGGGTGGATTTGCGGTGTCCAGCTGGAGCCATAGGTTGCAGGTGAACAAATCCGGTGTTCACGGGCAACAAAGTCTTTGTGCTTGAAGGCAGGTAGGTCCTTCGGGGTTTTCAGGGTTGCTGGCTGCAGGACACACCAGGATTTCGCAGGAGCAGGTTCGAGGTGGAGACAGGCCGGTAGGGCTGGGGCCAAGTCAGTGGGCGTCTTCCTCTTGTTAGCTCCGGCACGGCTGTTCGGTCCTTCTTTTCTTGTTGCAGGTTCTTATCTGAGGAAGCAAGGTTCAGAAGTTCCCCTAAATACTAGATTTAGGGGCGTTACAGGTAGGTAGAAGGCAGGGACCAATGGGTCCCTTCCCTGGGGTGGGTACACCCCCTATTATGCCACCCTCCAGTGGGAGGGGGGCATGAGCCTGTCCCTGGTTCGCAGAGTCTCCCAATCTTCAAGATGGTGTGGACTGAGAGTTGTGCTTCACCTCGGGGTGGAGATGGCAGAGGTGGGCACACCTCTCTTCCTCACTTGTTTTTCCCGCTGGTTCTCCCGCTCAAAGTGGGGATCTGAAACAGTGGCGACCAGTTGCTGAGAGCAGCAAGTGGCCTGGGGAAGCTCACAAAGGCGGCAAGCCTTTGAAGCTTCCCCTTCGTGAACCCTTCCCATTCTGGGGGAGGAGGCTTGGCACCTCGTCCCAGGATGTGCATTGTTTCAGGCCCCAGGGAGCAGCAGGCTCTCAACCCAGGGGTCCAAAAACTGAAATCAGCCACTCAGCTTGAGCACTAGAGGTGGGTTAGCTTACAGGGGACAACTGCCACACTAGCATCAGTGTGGGTTTAATGTACTGAGAAGTTTGATACCAAACTTCTCAGTTTTCAGGGTAGCCATTATGGTGCTGTGGAGTTCATAATGACAAACTCCCAGCACCATATACTCTTAATAGCAGCACTGCACTTACAATATATAAGAATGGACTTAGGGTCATGCACCTGTACCCTCATCACTGGTATAGTGCACCCAGCTAGAGGGGTGACTGATCTATGCTAGGGCAGTGGGTTGTAGGCATGGCACACCGAGATGTGCGCCATGTCGACTCTTCCCTTTGTTCTGCACCAAAACATGCAGCCTGCAAGGGCAGTGTGTGTGAGTGTGTGTGTAAGGGTACAGGACCTCTAAGGGTGGCACAATAAGTGCTGCAGCCCTTAGAGGCCTTCTGTGGTTACAGTGCCCTGGGTACCTGTGGTACCATTTACCAGAGGCTGACTTGTGGCCAGAGATGCCAATTGGCTTTAGGCTTTAATGCAGTTTTAAGGAAAGAACATAGGCCCTGGGTACCTGATTAGCAGGAGCCCAGGGCACACCCAGTCAAAGCACATCAGCAATTCAGCAAAATGTGGGGGCAACCATGCAGAAAGAGGGCACTGCCACTTTCTCACAGCTAGATGCCTTACAAATGTCAGTTGCCCTATCTTTGTTTACAAAATGTGTCACCGTTGAGACATGTAATGCGTGCTTGGCCTTAGCATAGAATGTTTGTATGCATTTAATAATGCATCTAACAATGTGTGCCCTGTGATTGGGATTAACCATGTGGCGCTTTACAAAAGTGACGGCTGCTTTGTCTTACAGATGGACTTGGTTTGGTCTACATAGTACTGAAGCGTCCCTCTAGACATCTAAGGTTTTTCTGCCACAGAGTCTGGGTGTGGATAGAAGATGGGCAACTTAATAATCTGGCAGATGTGAAAAGGGGAAATCACTTTGGGCAAGAATTATGTGTTTGTTTTTAAGTCCGCCCTACCTTAATTAACCTTAGTGAATAAATCCTCTTTAGTCAGGGTCTGCAAATAACTGATTCTTCTCAGACAGGGAAGACCCATACGTCTGGGGAGAACTACAATGAGGTTCCAGGCAGGCGTCGAACATGGCCTGGTGGTGGTGTGTCCTCTGTTTCTGGATGTAATACATCACAGACATATTGTCCATCTATACGATGATTGTTTTGCCTCAAATTAGTCTGCGAAGAGCCGGCAGCTAGGTTGATTGCCATGAGTTACAGGTACTTGAAACAGTAGAGCTGTATTGGCATGAGGCACCCTGCATAATCATGTGGTTGAGATGTGCTCCTATCCCAAAAATGAAACATCTGTGACAGTAGTCGCCTGTGGAAGTGGGTTTAGACAAGGCCAGTCTTGTCAAGTTCTTTTTGTTCCACCATAGGAGGGTACACTGAGCACTGCGCTGACCGAACACTAAATCTTCCTAGAAACCTTACTGTTTTGACCACTGTCTTGCTAGACACTCTTACAAGGGGTGCATGTGCAGCCTTGTGAGCAATACTATTGCAATGAACAAAGCCATGTCTCAACAGTCTCATTACAATCCTTACAATTATATGACGACCTGTCTGGTAAAATGGTATCCGCTTTTGGAATGCCATCACTATCTCTTGTTTGGGACAGGTTTTTCCTGTGACAACATTTAGAACAGAACCAAGAAAGGGCTAAACTTGCTGCGGGAAGAAATGGGAGTAGTTTGCACTGATGGTGAAAGCTAGCCAGTTTAACAGCGACAGTGATGTCTTAGTGTGTGCTAGCACTGCTCCTTTATCAGCAAATCATCTAAGTAAGGAAAGATGTGAATAGAATTTCTGCAGTGGTGCGCAACCAATACCGCAAGGCATTTGGTAAGCAACCTCTTGCTGTAGTGATCCCAAAGAGAGGAGCTCACTCATCATGAAAAGCAGGTAGAAGGATGTACGGGGTTGTGAAATTAGCTGTCTTTCAGGTTGTAGTCTCCTTTTCGGAGACACATTACATTCTGCAAGGTAGTCATGTGGAAGTGCTCCAAAAAGATGTAGTGGTTTAGTGGCCTGAGGACTAGGATTAGCAGCAGAGTCTAGTCTTCTTGGTGATCAAGAAGTATAGGCAGTAGACTGCTTCTCTGCGCTAGTGTGGGGCCACCAGCTCGATGGCCGCTTTAGCTTAGAGTAGCTACACTTCCTCCTTTTGCAGTTATAGATGGCAGTGTCTGAGGATGTGGCAGCAAGGCGGTAAGCTCGGTGGTGGAACTCCAGGCAGTACCTCTTCTGTATCACAGAGAAAATGTATTTGTTTGAGATTATTTCCTCACATTGAGGAAGGATAAACCTCAGCCTTCACCCTGTGTGTGTTGTATGACTGGGGGAACGGTGGGTAAACCACAGCTTACAGCCCAGGACATAGCCATCTTTTACCTTGCTTCTACCCTCACCACTGTGTCTACAACCCTACCACAGCAATTGGGTGTTTGGGGGTCCTGAAAGGGCTGTTGAGAATTCTCAGTTTCGGCAGAAGTGTACAAGTCTTAAATCCTGCTCCTGCCTGCAGCTTACAGAACGTATTCATAGGTGATTGGGTCTGTATGGCTCCCATTCTCACATCTTTGTGTCCTCCATAACTTTCTAGCCTGTGAATTGATTTGAGGGATGCACAGAAGCTCACCATTGAAGGGCATGTTGAGGAAATTCTGCTGCACCTCTGTCATGAAGCCAAAAACCACCAGCAAGGAGTGCCACCATAGCAGCATGCTGTTTTTTGTTTCCCTTGAAGCAGTACTGGCAAATTCACACCCGATACTTAAATTCAAAATGATCTAGGCGTTGGAAAGGTGTCAGACTTGATTCTTCATCCCTTCCCAGCGATGGCAATCGTACTTGAGGGGTAGTCTGAGCAGACTGGTAATTCTCCGTTGTGTGACTGTGCCACAGCTGCAAACTTGCCAGCCTCATAGACTCTCTTCTTCTATTTATCTTGGGGAAGAGCATCCTCTGTGGCCTGGGCTTAGGTTATTTTACTAGTGGTAATTAATCAGACAAGACCTGACCTCCGATGTACAGCAGGTCATACTATCTTTCAACCTGGGATCTGGGTTTTTCAAGATCTGTTGAGGTCCTGAGAATGCTGACGAGCATAGGGAGGTGCTGTAGGATTATGTTACTTACCTTGTAAGCATCTGTTCTTGGCATGTAGAGCTGTAGATTCACAAGCTTTGCATACTCCTGCCACCTAGTGTTGGGTATGGATGTTTGGAAGTTGTTTTACTTCGAAAAAGTCTTTCACAGCCATGAGGTAAGGTGACTCCTCCTATCAGTGGTATTGCTCATGGGCATCAACTCCATTGTTAGATTGTTTTACCACAAGAGGCTGAGAATGGAGTAAATAAGTGTAATAGAGATGTCCAGGCATATGTAATGTGAATAATGATGATAACTGCAACAACCACAGTTGTCAAGGGAGGAAGGAGGACATGGGAATCTACATCTCTACATGCCAAGAAAAGATGCCTACAGGGTAAGTAATCCGTTCCAGGCATGTGTGCTGTGAATACATATGCTGTGCATAGACTATATAGCAGTACTCCTCCAGGCGGTGACTAACTAGTGGATGTTGCAGCGATCTGGAAAAGTGTCTTTAGCATTACCTGTCCTACATATTGCTGACATGCCAAGACATCCACACAATAATGTTTTGTAAATGTGTGTGTTTTGGACCCTGTAGCTGTTTTACATATGTATCAGCTATAGGAATGTTACCCAAAAAAGCCACAGACGCTCCTATTTTGCAGGTAGGATGTGCTCTAGGAGGAATAGTTAACTTGCAAACATCCGGACCCAACACTACATGGAAGGAGTATGCAAAGCATATGTATCTACAGCATACATGCAGCCAACATACACTTTCTGTCTTGGACAGTCTCTCTAATAACAAGTCGTCCTCATTCTACACCACATGAATTATGACTGTGTTGCTGAGCTGCCCTTTATATAACCGCAAGGTATGCACAGTGTTGTAAAAGAGGGAAGCCTTGAGTGTGTAGGATTTGAGGAGGTGGTGGAGAACAGTACCAAAATGATGGTGGTGTAGGGGCCATAGGGTTGGAGCTGTGGGGGGAGGACTAGTGGCCCTGATCTTAACCATTTTAGATTGTGGGACAGGGGTCTAGGACACTATGTGCCCCTCTTAGCCGAGCTGCTGCACAAAACAGTGACTTTTTTTTTTTAGACCTGGTGAGTAACTTACTATACGAAGGGGGTATTTCACTGAGAATCATCCCAGTAGAGAGATGGATAAAAATACTTTTCTGCTGCCTAACATCAGGCACCTCTGGGAGTTGCAGAAATATTGGGTCCTCACTTGAGTCAGAACTTCAGACCTTACAGTCAAGGGTTCTTTAGGGGCAGACCTGGAGAAGGTCTGGGTGTCTACTTCGAAGTCTATTTCAGCGCAGAGGTGGGTTTTTTGTGAGTCTTGAGGCCAAAGGGGTCTTTCAGGGCGCGTGGTGTGAACAGCATGAGCCAGACTAAGGGTTTGAGGCAAGGCTTGAAGCTTGATGCCCAACTATCTAAGGAGCAGTTCTACGACTCGTCATGTGAGCAATTTCAAGCTTAAACCTAATGGGGATGGAACCATGGGAGCAGGAATTGGAACAGGAGCCGTAGTCGTGTCTCTCTCCGGGGGCCTGTACTTTGCACTGTTCGAAGCTCCTCTTCTGAGAGCTCCGGATCGGAGGCATGAGAGGTAAGCAACTTTTTCTTCTGCTGGATACTGGTAGCTGCAGATCTCTCGCCTGTTGAAGATTTTAAGATAGTGGGTGTGAAGGAATGTTCAGTAAAGCAATTTCCGAAGCAACAAGCATCGAAATCACCATCCATCCATTATCACCTTTAAGAACAGACAATGCTTGGCGAAGGCATGAAGGGGAGCTCCCATAGTCGCTGCCTGACAGAGCTCAGTGAGATGAAATTTCTCTCCCCACCTACACCCCACACCCCAGCTATGTCAAAGTGTAAGCCATTGGGGAATGTGCCCGGATTGCCTCGGAGGGATCCATTTTGTACGGAAGTAGCATATTTTGATGCGCAAAATTATCTATCTTGATGAAGTCCTTTTTGACTGCCTTGTCCTTCTTGCTGCCCATTGACTCCTCAAATAACTGGTCTTCAAGCCTCCAATCTAGAAGTGTAGGAAGGTTTAAATGGACTCTAGTGTGAGCCTACAAAATGGCCTGTTGCTGTTGTGGTAGGAAAATACAGTAATTATTAGGTTTCAATGGATCCCTCAGGCCTACAAACTCCGGTGCACTGCACCAATGGTCAACAATTTAAGTTGGTTTAAAAGGAGTACCTACCTAAAAAGTAAACACAAGAATCATATCCTGTTGGGTCACAACAAACGGGGTGGCAGGAAACAGGTTTGTTGGTCCCTTCAAAAACCTCTTTACAACAGGGGATTTAAACGGTAGCTGTGGAGAGCAGCTAAGGCTCATCCCAGAGAGTGTAAAGCTGGTGCATTTACCACACAAGTCAGTCAGTGATGCTTACACAAGAAAGAACCAAACCAGTGTTAGAAAAATACGGCAGTATTTATTAAATACAAACACTAAACTACTTTGGTTATTCTTTTACCCGGATATATCAATACACAAAAAAGATATCACCCAACAGTTAAATAAGGCACATACAATACATGGGGGGTGGGTGCCAAACCATATACTAAAAAATGGAATGCGAGGTGGGCACCCTGGTGCAGAGGTGTAACCCCAAGTCTGTTTTCACAGAAGAACATGGGGAAGTCGCATTTGGAGTTTGGAGGATTCCGGACCCTTCCTAGAGGGCCCTAAGGAAACCCGTTGGTACCAGGGAGGTTGGAGAGCAGCCCCACCTGTGGATATCCAGAGAAGCAGGATACCTACACCAGGAAGCTGGGGTGGATAGGGGTGGTGTCGGAACAGCCAGTTTAAGTCAATGGGGAAACTCTGCTTTCCAGCTGCCACAGTGACCTGTGGACCAGGTCGGTGGAATCCAGGTGTGGATCCCAGACGAGGAGTACCTATGGAGAGAGGAGACTAAGTCCACACCAGCCAGAGTCGTCCAGGGGGAGCAGGAGCACGATGCCAGCCCTTCTCTAGGGTTCTTCACTGTGGGATGGTGGTCTTGAAGATGCAGCTGTGGAGTCCAGATGATGCTGTAGGATCACAGGAGCAATCAATGAGCTGTCCCACGCTAATAGACTAAGTGCAGGACGGTCACTTGCCAGCGGGACCGCCAACAAGCCTCGATAAACGCAACAGACCTGTTGCAAGATGAATTGCAGGATTGAGGACCAGCAAGGTCTGAGGGACTCGCTCACTACAGGTAGGTCTGGGCCGGCCCTCAGAAAGCAGGAAAGCCAGCAGGAATCTATGGAGACCCCAGAAGGACCCTCTGGCAGTAGGCACATAGTGGTGCAGGGAGGCCCCAGCAGGACACTGAAGATGGAGGCCCATGTCACAGAAGATGCAGGGAGAAGGTCACTCTTTGAGCAGTGTGTTGCTTGGGGATGGGGCTTTTTGGAACTCAGATCTTCAGAATGAAGAGTCAACAAGCCTTGGCAACGGCAGACAGACGCGGTGCACCTGGATGCAATTCCAGCACCTCTATGAGGGACTATAGTCTTCCAAGTTGCAGAGAAGACTGAACCAGCCTCTAGAGAGCTACCAAGAAACCCCCTGTGTCGCAGAGCCTTGGAGAGACAGTGGGGCAGCAGATCCACAAGTCAGTCATTGTCGAGGTGCCTGCTGATGCAGGGGAATGACTCCTTCACTCAAAGGGTGATTCCTTCCAGCTGTCCTTGATGCACAGAGTCCTTGCGACTTTGGAGGATGCACAGCCACAGATGTTTCAGATGGCTGCAAAGCACGGGGATGAAGGTGCAGTAGGAGCCATCCTACCAGATGCAGGCTTGTCTAGAGTCTGGCCCTGCCCAACAGCAGAGTCCAGTATATAGCAGCAGAAGGGTCTTGTGAAGGATCCTGAAGACGAGTCTTGCAGCGGAATCCTTGTTCAGATGAATCTAGGGACCTACCCTCAGGAGAGCCCTTACGGTACCCAGGAAGGGGGTTGGGCAGCTTCGGTAGTGACTCACCTATCCGGGGTTGTCAGGGACACTACTCTGGTGGACTGATCAGTCAGATGCTCCCAGAGGCTTATGTTTATCTTCGATTCAAGATGGCAGAATCAATTGCCCACCTGCTAGAGCTCTGGGCACCTCCGGGGGGAGGAGCTGGACAGGGGAGAGGTCACTTCCCTGTCCTTTGTGTGGTTTCGTGTCAGAGCAGGAGCCAAGGGATCCTACACTGGAGTAAACTGATGTATGCAATTAGGGCACCAAATGTGCCCTTCAAATCAGTTGGCACTCAAAAGCACCCCCACCATAGCCCAGAAACACCGCATTGAGACAACTGCAACGCATCCAGAACGCCTCGGCACGCTTGATCCTCAACATCCCCCACCGCAGCCACATTACACCCCACCTGAGAGACCTGCACTGGCTCCCCGTCAACAAGAGGATAACCTTCAAACTCCTCATCCACGCACACAAAGTTCTCCACAAGACCGGCCCAGCAAACCTCAACAGACGACTCAACTTCTACTCCCCGACCGCCAGCTCCGCCAGCCTTGCCCTCGCCACTCTTCCCCGCATCCGAAGAACGACCGCCGGCGGCAGATCCTTCTCCAACCTCGCCGCCAAGACCTAGAACACCCTCCCCACCAACCTGCGGCAGACTCAAGACCTACCGTCCTTCAGAAGACTCCTCAAGACCTGGCTCTTCGATCACTAGCAGCACCCAGCCCCCCCGCCCCAGCGCCTTGAGACCCTCACGGGTATGTAGTGCGCTTTATAAATGGCATGATTGATTGAAAGGAGAGGCGGTTACACCTCTCCTCTACAGGAAATCCTTTGTTCTACTTTTTCCTAACCAAGTTAGGCCCCCCGTACATGGTATCATGCAACTAAAACTGGAATCGGTGTAGCAGGATTCCAACAGGTTTAATACCAAACATGACAACGCTTGATAAAGCCATTATGTAGTTGGACATCTCAAGTTTGCCAGTGTCCACTACATACCTTAAAATGGCTTCCCTGCACTTACAAAGTCCAGAGAATGGAATCTGGAGTTTACAGGGGTGCCTCTGCTTATGCAGGGAGGGGCACCCTCACACTTAGAACCATGCAGGGCCTACCTTAGGAGTGACATATAGGTCTTAAGTTTAGTGACCCGGATATAATGTAAACCTTATATATGGGGTGAAAGGTGCATGAACCATTTCAGGCAGGCTGCAATGATAGATATGAAGACACAGTTTGCGTGGGCTCCCATGGGTGGCATGATACATAATGGAGCTTATGTGAGACCCCTGGTATATATATATTAGAGACTTACAGGGGTACGCAGTATGCCAATTGTATTGTGTAAAAAATACTTACTAAACCAATCTAAGGGAGACAGTACCAACACAAGGATCCTGGTTACCAGAATCCCAGTGTACTACAGTCCAAACACACCGACACCAGGCAAAGCATGGGGGTAACTATGCCCGAAATATCCTACATTCCAAACCTTCTAAGATGGGCTGCAACTACTGCCATCATCTTTATTAAGACTGTTACCCAAATGGTAGGCTTCAAACTGGTAGTGAGTGGACCCCACTACGATAAGCAGATATGTCCTGGGTGACAGCAGGATCGTTATGGGGAAGTATTCATCCTGAAAGTCTAATGGCACCATCCAGTTTCCCACTTCCAGCATCAAAACAACCTGAACAAAGGAGAGCATCTTGAACTACTCATTACTGAGGACAAAAACCTGAGGTCTAGGATCAGGCACAGATCCCTAGAACAAAAGTACCGAGAAAAGTACTCATGTTTATTTTCCAGCTCTGGCAACTGCTCCACTGCTCCTTTCTGCAGCAGGACTACCACGTCATGCGGCAGGATCCCAATGTTTTCCTGACATGAAAATTCAAAAACTAAAAAGGATTATGTTACTTACCCGTAAAAGCATCTGATCTTGGCATGCAGTGCTGTAGATTCACATGCTTTGCATAGGTCCACCAACTGTTGTTGGGCTCGAATGATTACAAGTTGTTTTTGTTCAAGAGGTTTTCTTCGAGACATAAGGGTGTGTGAGGCCTCCTCTTGGTAATACTGCGCATGGTCATCAACACCATCTTCAGATTGTTTTGCCGTAGGTAAGTGAGAATGTAAGAATGATATATATCAACAATGCGATGGTCATGCAGTAGTATGATGTAAGTAAATAAAGAATATGAAATGCAACCTACACCGGGTTTTTTGGGGAGGAGGGATGGCTCATGTAAATCTACTAAACAAAAGCAAATGGCCAGACAGGTTCTATTTTAACCGATACCCCGCCTAGTCTAGCGAATTACTAGGTCGGACAACAATTTTGTTAAACAAATTTGTACTTTATACGGAATTGTTTTGCAAAAGATTTTTCTTATGTCATCAAAAACAACACGATATTTGACACATACATACATTCAACAAAGTGAAACAGAAATGAAACAATTATATATCAAATATATGTCACAAAAAATCACATGAACAACTGTAAAATGCCTCTTAATAATTTGATTATGAGGCACCAGTCCTTAGTGAAAATACCAACAGACAAGTGGACATTCTAATTGTGGCTCAAGCCTACTTGTCTACACCGGCCTAAGACTTTTATTTTCATTGAAAAAGGGTGCTAATTAGAGGGGTCAAGCACGATGGAATATCCAGAAGGAATACATTGTTTTATCCCTATATAGCCCCTTATATTTTATGTCTTGGGCGGAGAGTCAAGGCGTTTCGAACCCTCTATCGTTCGGCGGGTTCTCCTCAGGACACGGACTGGGGGTTGTTGTCACTGTGAACAGTAATTACAAAATAGTGTCAGTGTGTGAACTGCCATGCAGGAATTTAAAAACTAACAGACTCCATCACCTTTGTGAGCGTTTTACCTTGTGTGGCCCCTAGGGTGTCTTGAGTTGTCAGAAATCACCCATACGTCTTCTGTGAATAAATAAACACAGAAAAGTCTATTGCAGATACATCGTGGCAAGCTGTACTCAAGTGTGTGCCCCTTTAGAAAAGTGCGTACCTTTTTTACTGGTATGGACGAAAAGAATCGATGCAGGGTAGATGATCCAGAATTGGGTATTCTTTTTGCCTCAGGATTGAAGGGATCTATTGCGATAAAACAAGCGTGATGTTATTATATCTATTTTTATGCACGAGTCATGGAAGCCGGCAACAACTAACCGACTTCCTACCTTTTCGGGATACGTGACTCGGCTGGGCTGCAGGCACTGTTCGGCGGCCGCCGCCGCACGCAATTGTTAACTGCAACGCAAGAAGCGTGGAATTAAGGGCCACTCAAGTGTAAGCTGTTTGGAATACAATTGCAAATAGAGTTTTTCAAAGTGCTTACTTGGAAAAGTTTTCTTCGGCATTTATTTTCCGGCATCCATCTTCTCACCAGGTGTAACACGTGGTTACACTGGAGGCGTGTCTACTTCTATTTAAAGGGGCTGAAAAGGCGGTGTATGTTGGAACTTGTAGTTCAGATTCTTTACAAGTATTATTAAACAGTCAGGGGAGCCACACGTTGGCTGGGCAGCTTGCCATCGCAAGAATCGCAATGGCAGTGTGTATTGGGGTTTATGTTTCTGATTATTTACAATAATTTACAAACGGTCAGAAAGAGCAGCACGTTGTAGAGCAGCTTACTGTGGCAGAAATCGCAGAGATGGACTATAGATGCAATAAAGTTTATATTGGGAAAACCACACAAGAGGTGCGTCAACACATAATTCAACATCGATCCAGAATCAACAATAAAGTTCTCACAGCACCGCTGGTATCTCACTTTCTGCAAAAAAAGCACTCTGTGAATGATTTGAACTGGACTATCTTATCAGTCATAAAAAATACAGCTGGAGCAGGAGGCGACCCAGACACATGACTCTCACAAAAAGAAGCCTACTTAATCTTGAAATTTGACACGGCAATGACAGGACTCAACGATCTTAATGAACTGAGTAACCTTTAATTCCTTGGGTCCATCTCTGCGATTTCTGCCACAGTAAGCTGCTCTACAACGTGCTGCTCTTTCTGGCCGTTTGCAAATTATTGTAAATAATCAGAAACATATACCCCAATACACACTGCCATTGCGATTCTTGCCATGGCAAGCTGCCCAGCCAACGTGTGGCTCCCCTGACTGTTTAATAATGCTTGTAAAGAATCTGAACTACAAGTTCCAACATACACCGCCTTTTCAGCCCCTTTAAATAGAAGTAGACACGCCTCCAGTGTAATCACGTGTTACACCTGGTGAGAAGATGGATGCCGGAAAATAAATGCCAAAGAAAACTTTTCCAAGTAAGCACTTTGAAAAACTCTATTTGCGATTGTATTCCAAACAGCTTACACTTGAGTGGCCCTTAATTCCACGCTTCTTGCGTTGAAGTTAACAATTGCGTGCGGCGGCGGCCGCCGAACAGTGCCTGCAGCCCAGCCGAGTCACGTATCCCGAAAAGGTAGGAAGTCTGTTAGTTGTTGCCGGCTTCCATGACTCGTGCATAAAAATAGATATAATAACATCACGCTCGTTTTATCGCAATAGATCCCTGCAATCCTGAGGCAAAAAGAATACCCAATTCTGGATCATCTACCCTGCATCCATTCTTTTCGTCCATACCAGTAAAAAAGGTACGCACTTTTCTAAAGGGGCACACACTTGAGTACAGCTTGCCACGATGTATCTGCAATAGACTTGTCTGTGTTTATTTATTCACAGAAGATGTATGGGCGATTTCTGACAACTCAAGACCCCCTAGGGGCCACACAAGGTAAAACGCTCACAAAGGTGATGGAGTCTGTTAGTTTTTAAATCCCTGCATGGCAGTTCACACACTGACACTATTTTGTAATTACTGTTCACAGTGACAACGACCCCCAGTCCGTGTCCTGAGGAGAACCCGCCGAACGATAGAGGGTTCGAAACGCGTTGACTCTCCGCCTAAGACATAAAATATAAGGGGCTATATAGGGATAAAACAATGTATTCCTTCTGGATATTCCATCGTGCTTGACCCCTCTAATTAGCACCCTTTTTCAATGAAAATAAAAGTCTTAGGCCGGTGTAGACAAGTAGGCTTGAGCCACAATTAGAATGTCCACTTGTCTGTTGGTATTTTCACTAAGGACTGGTGCCTCATAATCAAATTATTAAGAGGCATTTTACAGTTGTTCATGTGATTTTTTGTGACATATATTTGATATATAATTGTTTCATTTCTGTTTCACTTTGTTGAATGTAAGTATGTGTCAATTATCGTGTTGTTTTTGATGACAAGAAAAATCTTTTGCAAAACAATTCCGTATAAAGTACAAATTTGTTTAACAAAATTGTTGTCCGACCTAGTAATTCGCTAGACTAGGCGGGGTATCGGTTAAAATAGAACCTGTATGGCCATTTGCTTTTGTTTATTACATTGTAGTGGTCCAGGTCAGGCAGTGACAGGACTCAAGCCTCCCTTTGTTTTCCCTGTTTGTAGAGCGGGCAACTGCCCGCAAGGCTCTAAATTTGTAAACTGATCTAACTAAGATTCATACATTGAATCCAGGGAAGGTTTCCCTGGTATAATAAGTATGTCAGAAAACGACACACTGTCATTCAGTGAAGATCATATCCAAAAACTCCTTTCAGACTCCTCACTCTTTGCATCGGTCACTTTGAGCAGCACGGCTAGGCAGCAGAACGTTGCAGATAAACTGATAAGGTTACAGAAGAAGCACGTGAGGACAGAATTACACGGCAAATTCCTTCTTGCTAACCTCAAGGCGGGAACAATACCTTGGGGCCTCCAGATAAAAAACGTACCAGTTATATTCACTGACGACCCAGTTTACAAGAAAGGGTTTGCTGCATTAGTACCAAATGTAGTAGAGACCTAATGGTACACACAATTGAAACAACCCACAGAATTTTCCAAAAAGAGGTCGAAGAAATTGAGGAAAAATTACAAAACATCAAAGATAATCATACCGAAACAGAAGCTAAATTACTTCTAGAAAAGATTGATAAGGAACTGATAACATTTAAAGATCATACCATCAATTTCAAAACATCGAAATTTGAAAAAGATCAAAAAACGTTCAATCTAGAAACGGTATATCCCTACCTAAAAGAAGACTTTTACACTCGGCCCGAATCTACTAGACATCTAAGCACGTACCAAGGTAGATCAAAAAAGAAGTTCCTCACTTTCCCGGAAACATAATCCTCAGAATCTTCGGCAGAGTCAGATCCCGGAGAAGGTCCATCTAATAGGAACCAACAGAAGAGGCCTTTTTTCTGACAAGGCCAGCAGCAACCGCGGAGCAAATTCAAAACCCAAAAGTGGGAAATGACCACACGCAAGCAGCATTACAAATCCTAAATAAGTCTCCCAACATGAACCTTTCAAATAGAACACTTTCTAAAGCGGAAGAAGAGGTCTTAAAGTTGGGTCTGTCATTTGTACCAAGCACTTACATTGACTTCACGAAAGTCAAATTGGAGGTCATCGAGTTTTTCAGGAAAATCAGACTCAGATGGTTCTTTAAAGACGCAGTAAATCAGCCACAGATCGAGGTTTCGGGTCTAAGAAATAAATCATCCTTTTGTCCACCAAATAACAACATGGCGAAGAACATAATTACCTTTGAACGAAAAGTTTTGTCTTCATTAAATGTCTTGGAGAAAAAACGACCTTTTGTGCCCACCAATCTCTCCAAGAGTCAAAAAGAGGCCATCAGCACACTAAAAAAATCAGCAAGATGCAGTGATTCGACCAGCTGATAAGGGAGGCGCAGTGGTGCTGTGGTCCAAAGAACTATACAAGGCTGAAGGCAGAAGCCATGTCTATAATCAGAACTGGTACCGCCGAATAATCCAAGATCCGACGACGGAGATCACATACGAACTATCGAGATTAGTAAATGAGGCAAGAGAAAATGGAATATTGGGCCCCAAAGAAGCAGAATACCTGGTCAAAAGACATCCCCGGGTGCCCCATCTATATTTCCTCCCAAAAGTACATAAAGACCCGAGGACACCGCCGGGTCGTCCCATTGTGTCGGGATGCGACTCAGTGTTGGAACCAGTTTCTAAATTTGTTGACGTATTCCTGAAACCATTCGTTCTAGAAGTACCGTCGTACCTTCGGGACACGATGGAATTCATCAACAAGGTTGAGGGTCTCCAATTTGACCCCATGTCACAACTTCTTGTCACAATGGACGTTGCGTCTTTATATACGCAAATTCCACAGCAAGATGGACTAGATGTAATCGAAATGTATCTTGACAAGAGATCACGTCCACACAGAGTTCCAACTGAGCTAATTGTCAAATTAGCATCGCTGGCATTGAAAAATAATTTCTTCATGTTTGAAGACGAGCTGTTCCTGCAAGTGAAGGGGACAGCGATGGGATGTCCCTTCGCACCGCAGATGGCAGTACTGTACATGGCTCAGTACGAGGAGAAATATGTGTACAACAACAATCCATATAACTCTCACATCCAGCAATGGCTAAGGTATATAGACGACGTGTGGTGCATTTGGAATGGAACACCGCAGTCCCTAGAGGAATTCCATGGTTGGCTGAATAACCGTAGTCCGGACATCAAATTCAGTCTGACGTACGATTCCAAATCCCTGTCGTTTCTGGACGTAGAGATCAAATCAACACCGGAAGGACTTATGTCCTCTCTGTTTCTGAAGAAGACCGATAAGAACAATGCCTTACATTTTAGAAGCTACCATCCTAGGAGCCTGAAAAACAACCTCCCCTACGGACAATTCCTTAGGGCGAGAAGGAATTGTTCAAGAACCCAAGATTTCGAAACACATGGCCATGCCTTGGTTCAAAAGCTTAAAGAAAGAGGATATCCACGCAAGCTCCTCAAACACTCCATGAAGAGGGCCAGATGGACGCCAAGAGAGCATTTATTGCAAAAGAAAGAGAAAGCACCCACGGAACGTATGGTATGCGTATCTGCTTTTGGACCGCACACACATCCAGTACAAAAAATTATACGAAACAGTTGGCATCTAGTGGAAGAAGTGATTCCTAACATCGGACAACCATTGTTTGCGCTCAAAAAGAATCGAAGCGTTGGACAGCAGATTACAACTACACGTCCCACAATCAAAAAAGATACACAGAGCACTCTGTTTAACATGAGCCCAGTCAGAGGACACAGCAAATGTGGCACCTGCTCGGTGTGCAGTCTAACAATAGAAGGATCACATTTTACGGATGGCAAAAAACACTGGCGGCATTATGATTTCACCAACTGTAAAACAAGATACGCAGTGTATGCCATAGTCTGCCCCTGCAATAAAGTTTATATTGGGAAAACCACACAAGAGGTGCGTCAACGCATAATTCAACATCGATCCAGAATCAACAATAAAGTTCTCACAGCACCGCTGGTATCTCACTTTCTGCAAAAAAAGCACTCTGAATGATTTGAACTGGACTATCTTATCAGTCATGAAAAATACAGCTGGAGCAGGAGGCGACCCAGACACACGACTCTCACAAAAAGAAGCCTACTTAATCTTGAAATTTGACACGGCAATGACAGGACTCAATGATCTTAATGAACTGAGTAACCTTTAATTCCTTGGGTCCATCTCTGCGATTTCTGCCACAGTAAGCTGCTCTACAACGTTCTGCTCTTTCTGACCGTTTGTAAATTATTGTAAATAATCAGAAACATAAACCCCAATACACACTGCCATTGCGATTCTTGCCATTGCAAGCTGCCCAGCCAACGTGTGGCTCCCCTGACTGTTTATAATACTTGTAAAGAATCTGAACTACAAGCTCCAACATACACTGCCTTTTCAGCCCCTTTAAATAGAAGTAGACACGCCTCCAGTGTAACCACGTGTTACACCTGGTGAGAAGATGGATGCTGGAAAATAAATGCCGAAGAAAACTTTTCCAAGTAAGCACTTTGAAAAACTCTATTTGCAATTGTATTCCAAACAGCTTACACTTGAGTGGCCCTTAATTCCACGCTTCTTGCGTTGCAGTTAACAATTGCGTGCGGCGGCCGCCGAACAGTGCCTGCAGCCCAGCCGAGTCACGTATCCCGAAAAGGTAGGAAGTCGGTTAGTTGTTGCCGGCTTTCATGACTCGTGCATAAAAATAGATATAATAACATCACGCTTGTTTTATCGCAATAGATCCCTGCAATCCTGAGGCAAAAAGAATACCCAATTCCGGATCATCTACCCTGCATCCAATCTTTTCGTCCATAACAGTAAAAAAGGTACACACTTTTCTAAAGGGGCGCACACTTGAGTACAGCTTGCCACGATGTATCTGCAATAGACTTTTCTGTGTTTATTTATTCACAGAAGACGTATGGGCGATTTCTGACAACTCAAGACCCCCTAGGGGCCACACAAGGTAAAACGCTCACAAAGGTGATGGAGTCTGTTAGTTTTTAAATCCCTGCATGGCAGTTCACACACTGACACTATTTTGTAATTACTGTTCACAGTGACAACGACCCCCAGTCCGTGTCCTGAGGAGAACCCGCCGAACGATAGAGGGTTCGAAACGCGTTGACTCTCCGCCTAAGACATACAATATAAGGGGCTATATAGGGATAAAACAATGTATTCCTTCTGGATATTCCATCGTGCTTGACCCCTCTAATTAGCACCCTTTTTCAATGAAAATAAAAGTCTTAGGCCGGTGTAGACAAGTAGGCTTGAGCCACAATTAGAATGTCCACTTGTCTGTTGGTATTTTCACTAAGGACTGGTGCCTCATAATCAAATTATTAAGAGGCATTTTACAGTTGTTCATGTGATTTTTTGTGACATATATTTGATATAGAATTGTTTCATTTCTGTTTCACTTTGTTGAATGTATGTATGTGTCAATTATCGTGTTGTTTTTGATGACATAAGAAAAATCTTTTGCAAAACAATTCCGTATAAAGTACAAATTTGTTTAACAAAATTGTTCTCGGACCTAGTAATTCGCTAGACTAGGCGGGGTATCCGTTAAAATAGAACCTGTCTGGCCATTTGCTTTTGTTTATTACATTGTAGTGGTCCAGGACAGGCAGTGACAGGACCCAAGCCTCCCTTTGTTTCCCCTCATATAAATCTACAGCACAACATACCAAGATGCTTACATGGTAACAATCTGTCCAAATCATGTGCTGTAAAGCAGTCTCTCTCCCTAGGCAGTGGTTAACTGTTGGGAGGTTGCAGTTGTTTGAAAAAAGAGTTTTTAGGACCGCTTGACCAACATTGGATTGTTGGCGTGCAAATACATCCACACAATAGTTTTTTGTGAATGTGTGTTGAGTGGAGCAGCTTTGCAAACATCTGCGATTAGAATGTACCCTAAAAAGGCCATGGAAACTCATATTTTCTTAGTGGAGTGAGCTTTAGGAGTTACAGGTAAAAGCCTTTTAGCTTTAGCATAGCAAGCTTGGATTCATTTGACTGACTATTTATCTTTTGAAATGCCTGATTTTGAAGTTGCCTTTCCCATACAAGGAGGTGCTAAGGCAAACAATTGTTTTGTTAGTCTGAAAAGTTAAATTTTGTCAACATTAAGGCACTTTGACATCTAAAGTGTGAAATGCCCTTTCAGCAACAGAATCTGTTTTAGGGGAAAAAAAGGTAAGTCAATGGATCGATTATTATGAAAACTGGGAACTATCTTTTGGGAGGAACGTAGGATGTTTTCTAAGTACTACCTTGTCCCTATGTAGCTGGAATAAATGTTCCTCAAGGGTTAATGCATGAATTTCACTGACCCTTTTAAGTGAAGTGATAGCAATTAAAAAGGTACTTTTCCATGATAAGTATTGCAATTGACAAGAGTGGTGTGGTACAAAAGGAGGACCTATGATTTGTGGTAATACAATGTTCAGGTTCCGTGCTGGTGCAGGAGGAAGCCTGAGAGGAAAGATTCTCTTAAGTCCTTCCATAAAGGGTTTAATAATCGGGATTTTAAATGCTGTTTATTTTGCAAATAGGCTGCAACAGCTGCAAGGTGTAAGCGTATAGAAGTGTATGCTAACCCAGTGGTCAGTAAATGCAATAAGGAAATTGCTACTTACCAGTATGCATCTGTTCTTACCATGTAGAGCTGCAGAGTCGTACACTTTGAATAGATCGCCATCTGGTGTTGGGCTCGGATGATTGCATGTTCTTTTTGTCTTTGAAGAAGTCTTGCAGTCACAAGACCGGTAACAACTCCTTCGGTGTACAGTGCGCATGGGCTTCCCCAGTAGGGTTAGATGGAGTTGTGAGAAATAGAGAAGTGTCCATGCGTGATTTATCTAATTAAGATAATACTGGATCAGATAGAGGTATCCGGGGAGGAGGGTGGGCGTGTACAACTCTGCAGCTCTACATGCCAAGAACAGATGCATACTGGTAAGTAGCATTTTCCGTTCGAGGCATATGAGCTGCATATTGTACACTTTGCATAGACTATATAGCAGTATCCTCCTCAGCGGTGGCTACCTGTATCTGTTGCAGTAGTTTGAAAAAGTGTTTTTAATACAGCCTGTCCCACACTAGCTTGTTGTTTTGCTTGCACATCTACACAATAGTGTTTTGTGAAGGTCTGTGGCGTGGTCCAAGTTGCTGCTTTGCATATGTCATCTAAAGGAATGTTTCCTAAGAATGCCATAGATGCCCCTAGCTTGTGTGTGGAATGAGCCCTAGGGGGAATGGTTAATGTACGTTTAGCTTTAAGGTAGCATATTTGTATACATTTTACAATCCACCTTGCAATTCCTGTTTTGGATATAGGATTGCCTTTATGAGGTGGGGAGAAAGCTACAAAAAGTAGTTTAGTTTTTCTAAATGGTTTCGTTCTTTCTATGTAATAGAGCAATGCTCTTTTGACATCAAGCGTGTGTAACGCTCTTTCTGCCACTGAGTCTGGTTGAGGAAAGAATACTGGTAGTTCAACGGACTGGTTTAGATGGAGGGCAGAAAATACTTTGGGTAGAAGAGTAGGATTTGTTCTAAGAACCACTTTGTTGTGATAAATTTGTAAGAATGGTTCTTGTATGGTTAATGCTTGGAGTTCACTCACTCTCCTGAGAGATGTGATGGCGACTAAAAACGCTACTTTCCAAGTAAGGTATTGTAATTCACATTTGTGCAGAGGTTCAAATGGTGGTCCCATTAATCTGGTAAGGACTATATTGAGATTCCACACTGGGGAGGGTGGAGCTCTTGGTGGAATTATTCTCTTAAGCCCTTCCATAAAAGCTTTTTTTGGTGGAACTTTAAAAAGCGACAGATGTTGTCTGTTCTGTAAGTAACCTGCTATGGCGGCTAAATGCAGTCTTATTTAAGTATACGCTCGATTACAATGTTGAATATGCAAAAGATAACAAATGATGTTTTGAATGGAAGCATCTAGTGGGTCAATTTTATTATTAGAACAATAAATGACGAACCTTTTCCACTTTGCAGCGTAGCACACTCTTGTTGTAGGGAGTCTAGCTTCTTTGATAACATTCATACATTCTTGTGGAAGATTGAGGTATCCAAACTCTAGGATTTCAGGAGCCAGATCGCTAGGTTGAGCTGATTGGGATCTGAATGTCTCATCTCTCCATGGTTCTGAGTGAGAAACTTGGGAGAGAGGTATAGCTTTTGATGTGGCACTATTGATAGCTGCAACAGAGTTGTGAACCACGGTTGTCTTGCCCATGTTGGAGCAACTAGGATCATTGTAAGGGAATGCTGTTGAAGCTTCCTCTCTAACAATGGAATGAGTGGGAGAGGCGGAAAAGCGTAAGCAAATTTCCTGACCAGTTCATCCATAGCGCATTGCCTTTGGACAATGGGACAATGGGTGTGGGTACCTGGATGCGAAGTTTTGGCATTTTGTGTTTTTGTGTGTGGCGAACAGATCTATGTCTGGTTGTCCCCACAAACGAAAGAATGGAAGAAGAACTTGAGGATAAAGTTTCCATTCATGGATCTGTTGTGTTTGACGACTGAGCAGATCCGCTATTTGATTGTTTACTCCTGGTAAATGTTCTGCTAGGAGGTATATGTTTCGCGGAATGGCCCACCTCCAGATGCTCTGTGCTAGACGGGATAACTGGAGAGAGTGTGTCCCTCCTTGTTTTTGTATGTAATACATCGCCGACATGTTGTCTGTACAGATTAAGACAACTTTGTTGAGGAGTTGTGGTTGAAATGATTCTAGCGCTAGAGAGATTGCTAACAATTCCAGATAGTTGATGTGGAATTGTTTTTGCAGAGAGGTCCATAACCCTTGAGTGGTATGGTTGTTGAGATGTGCTCCCCAGCCGGTGAGCGACGCAATTGTTGTTAGTACTAGCTGTGGAAGTGGCTCGAGGAACGACCGTTCTTTGGAAAGGTTTTTTGTGCTCCACCTATGCAGAGAGCGAGGGGTGCAGCCGTCTACCAACACCAGATCTATTAGTTGACCTTGAGCCTGCTGGTGTGCTAGACATTCTTGTAATGGGCACATTTGTAGTTTTGCATGAGGGACAAGAAAAATGCATGATGCCATCATTACTATTAGTTGCATGAACACTCTTGCTGGAAGAGTGTGTTGCGGTTGAAATTTTTGAACTAGTGTTTGTATAGCTTTTATCCTGATGGGATTGGGATAAGCTTTAGCTGTGAGAGTGTTTACTGTTGCCCCTAGATATTGTTGCATTGTAGACGGTTCGAATTGGGATTTGGCTAGATTTACAGTGAATCCCAGATTGTGAAGCAACCGAATTGTTTGAAGCGTGTTTTGCACACAGCTGCTTTGGGAGTTTGCTTTTATAAGCCAATCGTCTAGGTAGGGGAAGACATGAATTGGTTGTCTTCTGAGATGGGCTGAAACTACTGCGAGGCATTTGGTAAAGACCCTGGGTGCTGCGGTGACTCCGAACGAAAGCACCTTGAACTGGTAGTGTTGACCACAAATTTGAGATATTTCCTGTGAGAGGGATATATTGGAATGTGGAAGTAGACATCTTTTAGATCTATAGTGGAGAGAAAGTCGCCTTGCCATAGTAGAGGAAGCACTTGTTGTAAAGTGACCATGTGAAAATGGTCTGAATGAATGTAACAGTTTAGTGGTCTGAGGTCCAGTATTGGTCTTAAGAGAGCCGTGCTTCTTAGGGATAAGGAAGTAGAGTTAATAAACTCCTGTCCCTTGATGAATTAGAGGAACTGGCTCTATTGCATCTTTTTGTAACATCGCTAAGACTTCTTGTTTGAGTAGCGTTAGATGATCTAATGACATTGGGCGCTGTCTTGGCGGAATGTTTGGGGGTGTAGAAGTGAGTTCTGCGCAATAACCATACTGGATATTTTGTCTTAGCCACCTGTCAGTTGTGATGGAATTCCAGACAGGTAGGAACTGTGAGATGCGTCCCCCGACAGGTGTGGGATGATCGGGGGGAAGCGTAGGGAAGTCACTGTTTGTTGTTAGGGGAGTTACGGGTCTTGTTACTTCTGCCTCTACCCTTGTTGTTATTACCTCTGTAACCTCCTCTATTATATCCACTAGAAAAAGAGCCTTGGTTGGGACTTTTATAGGAGGATGTCTGGTGTTGTGATGTATTAGTTTTGGAGCCTGCTCTGTAAAAGGAGAGACGAAAGGACCCTCTAGCTGATGGTGACTGTAATGCTCCCATAGATTTTGCTGTGTCTGTATCTTTTTTCATTTTTTCTAAAGATGCATCAACTGCAGGTCCAAAAAGGTGCTCTTGATCAAATGGTTAGTTTAGAATTGTATTTTGCACCTCTTGCTTAAAACCAGACACTCTAAGCCATGCGTGTCTACGTAGTAACAGACTAGTATT
This sequence comes from Lissotriton helveticus, assembly GCF_964261635.1. Classification (NCBI taxonomy): domain Eukaryota; kingdom Metazoa; phylum Chordata; class Amphibia; order Caudata; family Salamandridae; genus Lissotriton; species Lissotriton helveticus. Next base: position 1,809,323,669 of record NC_136061.1, read on the forward strand.
TATAGCACGTGACGCGGTGTCTGCTGCATCTAGTGCACATTTTATTGAGGTATTAGTAATTAATTTCCCTTCTTGTACGAGGTCATTAGATTTGTCCTTATACTCTGTTGGAAGAAGTTGAATGAGCTTATGCAGCTCATCATAGTGAGCCCTGTCATATCTTCCTAGCAGAGCTTGTGTGTTTGCTATTTTCCATGAATTAGCAGCCTGAGACGCCATACGTTTACCTGATGCGCCTAACAGTTTAGATTCTTTGTCAGGAGGTGGTGTGTCACCTGATCCCTGGGAGTTAGCCCTTTTACGCGCATTGGCTACTACTAATGAATCTAGGGGAAGTTGGCCCTTAATGTAAATAGGGTCACTAGGAGCTGCTTTGTATTTTTTATCAACTCTGGGGTTAAGAACTCTAGCTCTAACTGGGTCTTTAAACATCTCAGGAGCATGTCTGATAAGGCCTTTTAGCATAGGTAAGACATGAGTGAACTTTTGTGGTTGTGCAAATTTTTCTAGCAAACAATTCTCCCCTACAGGGTCTGCATGAAGTTTGACTTTATGATATGCAGCTGTTCTGTTAATACGCTGTGCAAACCCCACATTATCATCTGGTGGAGGGGTAGAAATCTGGGTCATTTTTTTATCAGGATCCGTGTTATAATCATGCCATGGGTCTGGCTCCTGTGGTGAATTAACAGGACTTAATGGCATTACATCGTCATCCAAATCTCCATGCCCTTGTGAAACATCACTATCCTGTAAATGGGTAAATGTTCTCGTTTCCTCTTTGCAGGTAATTTGGTAACTATATGTCCAGTCTTTGGGTGGATAAATATAGTAGTCTGCTTTGGATCTGGGAAAAAAAGTTCTTCGGACTCGACAGACTTGCTTGGCGTCGAAGAATTATCCTTAGGAATTGATTTTCGGTGTTTTGGGACATTGGCCGGTACAACAGCTTTACTCGGTTCTGAAGTTTTCGGTGCTTTGTGCTTTGATGGAACTAAAGTCTTTTCTATTTGCTTCAGTGCCGAAGGTTCTTCAGTTTGTTTCGGGCACAAAGTCTTTTTTGGTTTTTTCGGTGGCGGTGGCTTATCCGGCTGTTTTGGTGTCGAAGCCTTATCGATTTGCTTCGGTGCCAACTTTTTATCGGAGTCTTTTGTCTGTCCTTCGGTGCCGAGCCCGAGGCGTTCGAAGTCTTTGTACGGTATGAACCTGAGGGCGAAGGTGTTACCGGTGCCATTGTCATGGAGTTGGTCGGGGCCGGGGTTTCGGTACTCATGTCGCTTTGAGCTGGAGTGATGTCATCATCAGCATCGGAGACGTCTGCTTCGGAGTCCAGGATCTCTTCTGGCCCGGGAAGGTTATCGGGACCTGGATTGAAGATGTCCGGAATGGAGCCTGTGCCTCGCTGCAGGTCTCGGCGTCGAGCTCGACGATCCCGGATAGTGTTTTTCGATTTAAATGTAAGGCAGGCTTCACAATTGTCCTCTCGATGTTCTGGAGAAAGGCACAAATTGCATACAGGATGGAGGTCAGAGTGTGGAAATTTAGCACCACACTGTGGAATTTTTTTTAATGGAGTCCGTTCCATCGACGTCAGTCTATATCGGCGCGGGTAGGCCCAACAGCCTGCATCAAGGTTTGCAGGCGGCAAAGAGTGATGGAAGCTTTCGAGGAGCGCTTCGAAGGCACGCGATCGAAACAATACCGTTGGTGAATGTATTTGCACGTCAAAGGGGTCTGGAAACTGTTCCGAACCGGAGCGCAGCAAGTTTCATCCGAACCCGATGGCGGAAAAAAACAATCTAACCATGGAGCCGAACCCCATGCGCACTGTACACCGAAGGAGGAGTCACTGGTCTCGTGGCTGCAAGACTTCTTCGAAGACAAAAACAACATGCAATCATCCGAGCCCAACACCAGATGGCGATCTATGCAAAGTGTACAATCTGCAGCTCATATGCCTTGAACATAAGTATTATCTGTACTTTTGCATTAAGAGGGTTGATGTGTTGTTTCTAACAGAATATACCAAATCTATTCTTTTAGCTGCATAATATTGCATTGTGTTAGGTTTGCAAGCTTCTTCAAGAATGACCATACTTTCCTGTGGTAAGTTTAAGTAAACAAATTCTAAGACTTTGCAAGATTAGTTTCCTTTGAATGGGATGTGTTCATGTTTCTTGGTTGTGTGAGAAGGCCCGGTTTGAGGTGAAGCTTCTCGTGTGGATTTAGGGATAGTTCAGTGTTGAAAACCATCGTTGGCGAGTACCTATTAGAGGTATAAGTATCATTATAAGGGATGTTTTTCTGAGTTTCCTGGCCACTAATGGAAGTAGTGGAAGAGGAGGAAAAGTATATGCAAATATTCCTGACCAGTTCATCCATAGAGCATTGCACTTGGATAGTTGGTGTGGATACCCGCGAAGTCTGGGCATTTTGTAATGTGTTCTGTTGCGAACAGATCAATTTGTGGGAACCCATATTTTTTAAAGTATGATAGAAGGAACATAGGGAGGAGTTCCCATTTGTGGACTTGTTGCAGCGTCCTACTTAGAAAGTCTGTGATTAGATTGCTTGCCCCCAGGACATGGTCTGCTACAAGATGAATGTTCTGATGTATTGCTTGCCCCCAGGACATGGTCTGCTACAAGATGAATGTTCTGATGTATTGCTAATCTCCAGCTTTTCTGTGCTGAGACATTTGGAGAGAATACGTCCACCACTGTTTTGGTATTTAATACATAGTTGTTTTATTGTCTGTTTGAATTAGGACAACTTTGTGTTGTAGGTTAAGTAGCAAGGCATTCACTGTTAAATGAACAGCTTGCAGCTCTAGGTGATCGACATGGAGATTCCTGTGCTTGGAGCCCCATATCCCTTGAATTGTGAGGCTTTGGAGATGTACGCCCCAACCAGTCAGGGAGGCATCTGCTGTGAGAATTATCTGTGGAACTGGGTCTTGAAACGACTGCCCCTTGGATACATTCTGTGGATTCCAACATTGCAGAGAGTGATGTGTGCAGCTATCTACCACCACTTGATTGTGAAGCTGACCCAGTGACTGGGTCCGTTGCTGAGAGAGACATTCTTGGAGAGGTCTTGTGCAGTCTGGCATGTGGAACTATTGAAATTAAATCATGCTTAGAAGTTGCAGAAATGTTCTGGCTGGGATTTGACTTCCTGTTTGAAATTGTAGAATTAATGTTACTATGCTGTGTATTCTGTCTGCATTTTGGTATGCCAATACAGAGTGTGTGTAGAGCATGGCTCCTAGGTATGACAGTATGGTAGCTGGTTGTAGATGTGACTTTTACAGGTTGATGGTGACCCCTAGTTGCTGTAGTAAGGTTAGGGTTTGTTGAGCATTTTGTTTGCAAATGATGAGGCTGTATGCTTTTATTAAACAGTCATCTAAATATGGAAAGATGTGTGTTTTGTCTGCATAGATGTGCTGCCACTACTGCTAGGCACTTTGTGAATATACTTGGTGCAATGACAATGCCAAAAGGAAGAACCTTGAAATGATAATGGTTTCCTTGGTATTGAAATCTCAGATATTTTCTGTGTGGGGGATGAATAGGTATGTGGCAGCAGGTGTCATTTAAGTCCAACGGGCAGCCATGAAATCTCCTTTCTGTAGCAAAGGAATGATCTCCTGAAGTATGACCATATGGAAGTGTTCAGGTATGATGCAATGATTAAGGGGTTTAAGATCGAGAATGGGTCGTGACCCATCTTTTTTGGGAATAAGGAAGTATAGTGAGCATACTCTTGCCCCCTGAAACAGTTTTTTACTGGTTCTATTGCTCCTTTTTGTAGTAGAGCTATTATTTCTTGCGGTAAGAGCTTATGACTTTGAGTGGACAGTTTGTCTTTGTGAGGTGGGATATTTGGAGGAGCTGTAAAGAGCTCAAGACAATAACCATGTTGGACATTATCAAACACCCATTAATCTGCTGTGACCGATTTCCAAATAGGGGTAACATTTTTGAAGACGGCCCGACAGGTGTTAAGTGGTCTGGGAGAATGGTAAGGAAGTCATTGCTTGGTATTTGAGGTATGGGTATTGTTCCCGTGATCCCTTCCTTAACAATTGTGTCCCCGTGTAGGAACCTCTCTATACAGTTTTTTGAGTGGAGGTTTGTCCCTGGTTTTTGTATGTTGATCCAGTGTTATCTGAGGTGGTAGATCTTGCACCTACGAAAAGAACCACAGTATGTGCTTTATTTGTACAGCCCCCATTGGTTTTGTGACTTCTGTGTCTTTTTATCATTTTCTCAAGTGCTGTGTCCATTTGAGGGCTGAAAAGATGTTTCTTTTCAAAAGGTAGGTTTAAAATTGCTTGTTGTACCTCAGGTTTAATTTCTGAAACAAAGAGCCATGCATGCCTATGTAACAGGACACTAGTATTTATAACTATGTGATTTCCCTCAATAACAATTTCCTGCCCCATTTTCATGTGTTCCCCTGGGAGGTGTTGAAAAAGTGCCTCAATTTTGTCCCAGTGGGCTCTGTTATAGCTATCTAATAGAGCCTGGCTGTTGGCTATGGGCCAATGCTTAGCAGCTCGTGCAGCTACACATTTTCCGGCAGCATCTATTAGTTTAGACTCTTTGTCTGGGGGTGGGGCATCTCCTGATGTTTGGGAGTTAGCCCTCTTTCTTGCATTAGAGACTACCAGAGAGTCTGAGGTTAACTGACCTCTAAAATACATAGGGTTTGGTGGTGCAGCCTTGTATTTCTTGTCAATACATGGTGTTATAATTCTATCTTTGATTGGGTCTTTAAAAATGTCCTCGGTGTGAAGTATCATACCCTTAAGGAGTGGTAGGTATTGGGCCCCCCTTTGAGCATTTGGAAGGGTTTAGAAAAGAAAATCCTCCTTTATTGTATCTTTATATAAGGGGCACTGATGGAAAGCTGCTGTACTTGAAATTAATTTCTGATATGCAGAATCATCAGCAGGTGGAGATGGACGTGTGGGATAAAGATCAGGGTCAGTATCCCCTTATGGTTCAACATCATAGTCACCTCAAACATCACCAGTGTATATGTTTTGTGGTATAGCCCTATCATCCTCTGCAATGGGTGAGTGAGGAGACAAGTCTCCTGCCTCAGATAAATGTGGTGAGTGTGGTGGTGGAGTAGATGATGGGGGTGCCGTTTGTGGATTCGGTGAAGTTGGAATAGGGGTGTGTAATGGGCTAGTGGGAGCATCCTTCTTCGGAGGCTGTAGAGGAACGTCCAAAGCCTCTCTAAAAGATAACATTTTTAGAAGAGTGAGGTTTTGTTGGTTGGAGCACTATTTTCTTTGTTTCAGGCTGATTCTTGAGTGTTTTTTTGCTTCAGGTGGAGCCGTTCCTGCATTAGATAGAGATCGGCTCAGGTGGAGGTTTTGGTCCAAAAATTAAGCATTTTGGTGGAGCAAGCTTCAATTTAGTTGGAGCTGTGGTCAGATTAAAAAATGTATGTTCTTATTTTGGTGCCGAGACCAATTCATGAGGGGTTGTAGACCCAGAGGTCGAGGAGGTGGATGCCCCTGCTGCAGGCCGAACCTTTGGAGCTGAGCTGGAGTGCGGGGCTCCAGAGTCAGTTTTTTGGTGCACGCAATGCCCTTTTGGCAGTGGCGGACCATGAGCAGTTTTCTCGGTTTGAGACGATGCCTTGGGCTTTGGATCAGGTGTAAAAGTACTCACTGTCCGATGCTTCTGTGCGAGCTGAAGGGTTGCAGAGTCCTGATCAGATTTAGACTTGGAATAGGCAATAGGGAATCATGGATTGATCTAAAAGACTTGCAGGCCTCACAGCTTTCCTCTCGATCGGGCGAAAGGGATAGATTAGAAATGGAGTGTTGGTCCCTATGGTGATACTTAGAGCAACACTGCAGACAAAAACGAAAAGGACTTCATTCAGTTAGCAGGTCATTCTCCAAAGGATGTTGGAGTGAAGAAAGGAGGCCCAGCCGGGCGTGGCCCATGGGCTGAAGAAGCGAGCCAAAGACTTACTACGCAGATGGGTGGTTGCTCGGATGCAATGAAACTAAGGGGTCGAGACAATACTGTTGAGTGGTTTTAGGAACTGCTAGAGAACCCAAGGAAGCCCAAAGGAGTCTCGAACCGGAGTGCAAGAGATGGCATCCGAACCAAACAGCAGAAAAAAAGAAATCTGACAATGGCGTTGATCACCATGCACAGTATTACCATATTACCAAAAGGAGGAGTCACACATGACTCGAAGAAAACGTCTAGGAACAAAAATAATCTTCATCTTCCAAGCCCAACAATAGATAGCAGACCTATGCAAAGCATGTGTATCTACAGCATAAATCATTAATTTCATATTCAAGGCATGTGTGTTTCCAACCTTTGCTGTTCTCAAAACATGCATAGCACGCAGACCCCTTGTGCGCTGGTGCAGTGCAGTAGACTGCATCATGATACAGCACCTGTAGTATCTTACCTATTTTAACAGTGAGAAATGCAAATGTATCAAATCCATATGTTCTGCAACCCTTCAATTGTAAACTACAGGTCATGTTAGCTGACACAGTACCATCAACGTCTTGGTTTAATGGTTAGGACGTAGGGTTGTCAGGAATAGTGTTAGACAGAGCAGTACATGAGACATGTACTCCTAGAGTTCTTCACCTACAAAACACCAGACTTCAACTTGCCATTTATAAAAGGAAAATGCTACTTACCAGTATGCATCTGTTCTTGGCATGTAGAGCTGCAGATTTGTATACTTGTGCATAGGTTGCCATCTGGTGTAGGGCTCGGATGTTTGCACTTTGTTTTTGTCTTGGAAGAAGTCTTTTGTAGTCACGAGGTAGGTGACTCCTCCTTAGGACGATAGTGCGCATGGGCATCAACTCCATCTCCAGACTGTTTTGCCATGGAGGGTTATGATGGAGTTAGTAAGAAATAGAATAGGATGTCCATGTGTAATGTATCCAAGTAAGATGGTACTGGAACAGATAGAGGTATCCGGGGAGGCAGGTTGGCATATTCGAATCTACAGCTCTACATGCCGAGAGCAGATTCATACTGGTAAGTAGCATTTTCTGTTTGAGGCATATGAGCTATAGATCGTATACTTGTGCATAGACTACACAGAGGTTACCTCCTTAGCGGTGGCTACCTGCATCTGTTGCAGTGGTTTGAAAAAGGGTTTTTAATACAGCCTGGCCCACACTAGCTTGTTGTTTTGCTTGCACGTCTCTACACAATAGTGTTTTGTGAACGTGTGTGGTGTAGACCAAGTTGCTGCTTTGCAGATGTCATCTAAGGGAATGTTCCCTAAGAATGCCATGAATGCCCCTAGTTTACGTATGGAGTGAGCTCTAGGAGGAATGATTAAGGTGTGTTTGGCTTTAGCATAGCATATTTGGATGCATTTAACAATCCACCTTGTAATCCCTGTTTTAGAGATAGGATTGCCTTTATGAGGTGGGGAGAAAGCCACAAAAAGTTGTTTAGTCTTTCTAAAGGTTTTTTTCTTTCAATGTAGTAAAGTATTGCTCTTTTTACGTCCAGTTCTGCTACTGAGTCTGGTAGAGGGAAAAACACTGGGAGTTCTACAGACTGGTTAGGGTGGAAGGCAGAAACGACTTCATAATGCGCTCTGTTATAGCATGCTAGGAAAGCTTGCGCATTGGCAATACGCCAACTATTAGAGGCTTGTGACGCAATTCGTTTGCCTGACGCGTCTATAAGCTTTAATACTTCATTAGTATGCTTTAGCATGCCTTTTAACATTGGCAATGTATTAGTAGATTTTTGGGATGGAGCAAAAGTTTCCATGAGGAAATCCTCCTCTAATGGGTCAGTGTGTAATTATACCCTATGATATAGAGCAGCCCTATTGATAAGCTGTGCGAATCCTATATTATCATCGGGTGGTGATGCTCTGGAGGGATATAGGTCCGGATCATTACTATTGTCTGGGTCTTTATCATAGTCGTCCCATGGATCTGAGTCTTGTGGTTTGGTGTGATGGTCATTATCCCCATCCTAGCCCTTGTCCCTATCCCTATCAGGATCTTCAACTGTGTCATTATCTCCTTGAGGGTCAGGGGAGAAATGAGGTGGTCATGAGTTATATGGAGATATTAGTAAATTAGGATCAATAGGTGGAGGAGAGGTAGGTATGTAAGGGGGAGAGGCTTTAGTACTCCTCTCCTTCCTATTTTTGGGAGGTATATGGTGTTCCTCTGAAATGTCCTGTTTTTGTTTCTTAGGAAGGGTTGCTACAAGATGTCCAGTTGTTGGATCAATATGCAGTTTCTTTTGCTTGGGATCCATTGGTTCTTGTAAAGAAAGTTCTTTAGGTGGTAATTCCTTCTCTTTGGGCGTTTCAGAGGGTATTTTACGGGTAGTCTGTTTTTCCGGTTCCAAATCCTTTGGTGCATGTTTATGCTCCGAAGGTCTGTCTTTCGTACCTTTTGGTTCCGAAGGTTTGTCTTTAGGTTTTGGATCCGAAGGCTTATCTTTGGGTTTCGGCTCCGAAGATTTGGGTTTAATTATTGCCAGTTACAAAATCTTTGGTTTATGAGATTTCAGGTCGGAGTCTTGCGGTGCCGAAGATGACTTTGGTGCCGGTATCGAGGCATCGGTTCCATGCTTGGATTTGGTTTTCGGTACCGGAGATGGTGCTTCGGTACCGAGGGGACGGCTCGATCCCTAGCTAGAGGCTTTGTCTTTTGGTTTGATAGCCGGGACGGAGGGTGGAGCATCTGAACCATGTTTTTAGTGTTTCCCGAGGGCAAAAGTAGTACCGGAGCCTCTATGTGTTTTTTGGTGACTTGGGGCTTGTTACTCACAGTTTGTTGACCTAGAGTGATGTGAGAGTCTTCCTCCATGTCGGAGTTGTCAGCTTCAGACACGGAGATTTCTTCCTTTTGTTCAGCCCTGATGAGGGTCCCCCTGTTCTCGGAAGATGTCCGGCACCGGGCTAGTGCTGAATCTCATCTCGTGACGTCGAGCCAGACCGTCACAAATCGTTTTCTTCTATGCGAATGATCGACAGGCCTCGCAGCTGCTTTCTTAATGCTCTAGCTGATGGGCACAGATTACAAACCTCGTGTAGATCTGTGTGTGGAAATTTAGCACCACGCCTGGAGCATTTTTTAAATGGAGTCCGTTCCATCAACTGCTTTCGTGATTGGCGCGGGTAGGCCTTGTAGTCCGCATCGAAGCTCTAGATCGAAGTTGCTGGATTTCTGCGATGCGCGTAGAAGAAGAAACCCGTGATTAAAGCAACAACTTTGAGGGGAATGATTGCGCGTCAAAAAGGTTCGAAGACGATACCGGAGCGCAGCAATACACATCAAAACCCGATGGTGGAAAAAAACAATCTGGCGATAGAGTCGATGCCCACGCGCATTATCGTCCTAAGGAGGAGTCACCTACCTCGTGACTACAAAAGACTTCGTCCAAGACAAAAACAAAGTGCAAACATCCAACTGCAACACCAGATGTCGATCTATGCACAAGTGTACGATCTACAGCTCATATGCCTCGAACATTAATGTTATTCAAGAACAGTGGTGAAACATTTCCTACCATCATTCCCTTAAAATGAATGTGCAGGATGACTCCTTACTATCAGTATTGCAATCTGGTAACATTTGCTAGTGTTGAAAGGGCCACGTATGACTATCATAACATTTATAAAGAATAATAACTAGCAGTTGTATAAATAGGTTGGGATGGAAAATGTAAAATTATTTGAAATGCACTTATCATTTTTCTGACAAATTTACATAATTTGTAATGAAGGATGCCATATCAATGCATTTAATGATTTATGGAAATAATTAAAATAAATTACCAGAGCTTGTGTACCGAACTTGTCGAACTGCTGTATTTAACTTAATGTCTAAGCCTTCTGCCAAAGCTACTGGTACACATGAATATCCATTCCGCACAGTGAGATGACTTCCAGTAAACTCAAAATCATCATCCTATGGTAAAAAAAAGGTACAAACAAATGATTACAAATTTGTAAATAAACAGTTATTGACAAACAGTGACCCGGGCGGGATCATTAATACTAATTTCAAAGGGTAGGTATGTCATTCAGTCAATACTTTATTCGTATTTTTCCAAGAAAACCATAAAAGTCAAACTAATACGATTAAAAGAATCTCTATCTGATACATACGACAACAATGCAATTTGGCCTTCATTGGCCGATATGTGCAGGGGGCATCGCCGAGCACCATTAAAATACAATACTGTTGGTAAAAATTATTTCAAATGCAATGAAAACATCCATCACAGCCCCCTAAAATACAAAGAAATATACACAAATCATATTTAAACCATATTCATGTTATCACAGTGACAAGTAAGTGTCCTTAAAGCGTAAAGGCTAATCACAGCTAGACCTAAACCATACAGCAACCCTTAAAAAGTTAACATGCAATACTGAATAGCTTGAAAGCTATTGTAAAAAGATAAAAGCAGGTCTAAAGGTAGGTATGTCATTTTCTCCCCTATTGGTATACATTGTAATTTAATTATGGCATTCATTTAATTTATTTCTTATTTTTAACAAGAAGGATATAGAGGTACATATTACTATAGAAAGTTACCACTTTGGCGCGCAAATATCACAAGACATATTTTATGCTTTAAGAAGAAACAGGATAAAGATATAAATGAGCACTAGCATAGTTTGTAAGTGATGGAAAACATTTAGTGTGTTACATTAAACTAGCAGGATTTGAATGGTTTGTTTGGCTTTGGTTATTTTTCAATGAACACACAAACCTCCTATAAAAAGATAATAATGCTCAATAAACTTGACTCCTCAACTCAAAGCCAATTCAAAACATGGTGGAGTCTAAACTAGTCTCATAAAACCATGATTTTCACTATACTTCTGTTAAGCTGGATGAAACTTAAGTTGCTTACCTATAACTACAGATCTCCCATTGATCGCTTTCACAGACTAACAGGCCTTGAATAATTTCAATCATACATGGCATACCCGGTGAATGTCTATGTGGTGCAGAACCAGCCCCAAGGCAACATTTAAAACTTTAGAGACACCCAAGCATTTTTTTCTCCTACAGTTTTGGATCATAGAGTGGTATCTAAGGTTTGAATAGAGAACAAGCAATGGCATAGCCAAAAGGTCTCGCCTTTGGGACCTTATGCATCATATTATCCATTACATTAGCCATTAAAGACAATAAAGTTTGTGGTAAACCATCTATCATATACTGGTCCTATTACTACCAAGCATAAATTAAAGTCAGTTGACAGTGTTGGTGCCTCTTGTTTACTAATCCATTATGGTCATTCTGGAACTAAATAAAAAGGAGGACAGTGAGCGTATTACGAATGAGCAAGAAATAAAAGTAAAGGGCGCGGGAGGAGCTTCGCGCGCGTCCGAAGATGGCCGCGTGAGCTCGGGGCTCCCGAGTCCCCCGCCGCCACAGATACCATCCTGGCACCCATCCTGGCATTGGTGGTCAGAGAATTGAAGCTCCGGTGAAGCGGTGCTGGTGGCTGCATTCCGCGGCCGATTCCGACGCAGGGGGGGCCGAGTGACATCGTCGGCGGGAATTGGGCCTGCAGATCGTTGGAGCCTGGGTCTTGAGTAAATATAGACCCCGGCTGAAAGTGAACAATAGCGGGCCCAAGAACCGGAAGTCTCTGGTTCGATTCAGCGCCCGCGACCGATCGCGCCCAGAGCCTGCTTGGACTTCGGCCTTCCCGTCGGCCGTGTACTAGGGGCGGGACGACCCCCCCTTTATCTCCCTTATTGCGGCGACAGACTCCTGGTGGACTGGAGAGACGCCCCAAAACTCCTGAGTGGTGGCGGGGCCTTGGGGTGCGGTCCCCTGGCGGCTGAAACTGCCTCCCCATGGTGAGTGAGGATACCCTCTCTCCCGCATGTGCTCACAGGGAGTGTGGATGCGGCGTAGGGGCCGGAAGAGGCAGCTGAGCCCTGCGAAGTTTGCGGGGGACACCAGACTGTCCCTGGAGGGCTCATCTGGAGGGTCTCTTATTGCTCGGCGGCTGGGGCTGGAGGGTGAGACGCTGACCCCTTGAATACCAGGTACGCCTGCAGAGGTGGACGTTGGACCTGAGGACGCGGCTGCGGTTGTTGTTCGGCTGCATGGATCGCGGAGCGGCTGGCAGGGTTTGAACCTGGATTCAGTGCCTGATCGTTGGAGGTCGACTGGTACCTGGCTGCGGTGCGGCAGAGGTGGCGATCTACTCGTGTGGCTGCTATGCAGGCCGGTGGAGGTGGTTGTGCCGGCCGCGGCACGTCAGGATCGCTGAGAACCCGGCTGGCCATATGGCTCTGTATGCGCGGACCCAGCGGCTTCGATATTGGCTAGAATCCGAGAGATGCCCAGATTCTCTACCTGTGATGACCACAGCACCTGCTAACTGTTGAACGTGGAAACGTTGTGTGGCCGGACCCTAAACCAATGGTGAGATGGCGACTAGACCGGAGACAGAGAAACAGCAGTCTAAATCCTCCAGGGGGTCCCGACCTGTCCAATCGAATAAACTGGATCGCTATACGCAACCTAGGGGTTCCCCCACAGGTTCCGGGAAGCCGCAGGACGGGGGTGTAGGGGCCTCAGTACCGGCGTCAGAGCCTACATTACTGGATGTGATGGCAGCAATAGACGGGGTTAAAACTTCCCTAGGTCAAAAGATGGAGTCCTTAGACCACAAGTTGGACACTGTGACCATCGAGGTCAACCTAATCCGAGCCGATCTTACAAAGACGAGTGAGAGTGTGAAGTCGTTGGATATCAAGACGGAGAGTTTGACAGACGACGTAGCGCAACTGCAGCAGGAGGTGCAGAACATTAAAGCCTCCGGCGAGCAGGCGAGCCGTAAGCTGGACGAATACGAAGGGAGGGCCCGGAGGAACAATGTGCGCATCATCGGTGTTCCGGAGAAGGCCAAGGGTCAGGCACATGATTTGTTTGTGGAGGACATCATCCTCAACCACCTGAAACCGAAGGGGTTGGGAAACTTCTTCATGGTGGAGCGAGCGCACAGGATTCCGGGGGGACGGCCGCGGCCCAGGGCTCCACCTCAGCCGATGATTGCGAGGGTGCTCAACTTCAGAGACAGATACGCCATCCTGCAAGCCTCCAGATCTGGGGACCCTTTGAGGTATGAGAACTCCACCCTTAACTTTTTCCCAGACTTCACCCAGGCGGTTCAGCGGAAGCGGCAGAACTTTCTCGGAGTGAAGAAGCGACTTCGTGAGAAAGGGTTTAAATATGCTATGATGTTTCCTGCCAAATTGCGTGTTGAGACTGGGGAAAAGTATTTTTTTTGATAACCCTGAAATAGCCTCAGACTGGGTGGAGAGCCTTTCCTCCAAAGGAGACTCTCAGAGACGGAGTGGAGAAGAGGGAGAGGGCTCGCAAGAACAGGAATGATAAGTACTGTTGACTTCTGTGGAGCGTAATCTTGCGGGGGTGGGGGTCAGCAAGGGGGTATCATTGTAATTATGTTCTTTTGCAAGGGGAGTTGAGATCGATGTGATGTGCGGGACGGTGGGACACCGAACTCCTCCTTAGATCTACTTTTAGATAGTCGGTTAGTTAGAGTATGGGGCGACAGGCACACTGCGAGTTGGGGGTTGGCGATAGCCGAGAGCAAAGGTGCAGGGTGGGGGGGAGAGATGGACGTGGGGATTGAAGATGAGTGTGTGTGGTTTATTCAGTTATTATTATTTAGTCTCAGGCGACAAAAAGTTGTTGACATGTCTTTCACATGGGTACGGCGGCACGGTGTAGTCGAGGGTCGGGGATGTGTGTGTTGAGTTGGAACGTGAACGGTCTAGGTGATAAGATCACGAGGGGGATGGTTGGGCAACTTTTCAGGCGACATTCCCCGGATGTAGTCCTGCTTCAAGAGACGCACCTGGTTGGTAATAAAGGCATGGCCCTTCACAATGGAGGATATAAGCTGGTGGTGCATGCAGGATTAACGTCCGGTTCCAGGGGAGTTGGGATCCTGGTCAAGAACTCCTTTCCATTGTCAGTACAGTCAACTTGGATTGATCAGAGGGGCAGATATGCGGGAGTCTCGGGGCGGGTGGGAGGCCAGACGATCACACTCCTGTCCATTTATGTGCCGCCTGGCCTACAGACTGAGACCTTCCGAGACCTCACTACTATCTTCCTAACGCTACCCCTTGGTGATCTGGTGTTGGGTGGGGACTTTCACTCTGTCTTAGATGGGGAGATGGACCGTAGCCCATCCCCGGGTGCTCGCACCGGCACAGAGATGGCTTTCTGATTTCCTGGGGCTGGTGGACGGTTGGCGGGTGCGCCATCCGGCATCTGCACATTACACCCAGGTTTCGACAGCTCATGGCAGCCTATTACGGCTGGACTATGTGCTGCTTCCGGCGGCTCTGGTGTCCAGGATCCACGAAATTAAATATCTTGGCAGGTGAATTTCAGATCACTCCCCTCTGTGGCTCAGCCTCGATCTCGAGTTGTCGACTGAAGGCAGAGTGGCGCCAATAGGGGCTTGGCGGTTTAAGGACCCATTGATAAAGAAGGAGGTGCTCAAGATGTCGGACCGATACTTCCGGGAGAACGAGGGGTCAGTAGATTCTGCCCAATCCCTCTGGGAAGCATATCAAACGGTAGCTAGAGGTGAGGTACTATCCCTGGTGTTGAGGAAAAGGAAGGAGGGGCAGGCGGAAGTGGCTAAAAAGGAGGCAGAGGTCTTGCTTTTGGAAGAGAGGGTGGCTGGGTCGCACGGGCCGTCTGACCTTCATCTGCTGAGACTCCGTGAGGAGGAATATAGACTTCTTGTTAGGTATCGCGCAGTGGCCCAGCATAATGCTGTCCAGAGCCGCATATACGAGCATGGCGATAAGGCAGGCAAGTTAATTGCTTGGCTTGAGCATGGGGAGCAGGCGTCTAGACTGGTGCCGGAGCTAGAGGGGCTGGGGTCGAGTAGGGTCACCGACCCACAGGCCGTAGCGGATGAATTCTCTGACTATTACTAGAAGGTGTACACGGCGGGTAGCGACTTTACAGAAAGGGACAACAGCGACATTATTCGGGATATAATTATGCCACGCCTATCAGATGACGCTATGCGTTATCTTGATTCGGCGCTCTCGATGACGAAATTGCACAGGCGATTAGGCAGGTTAAGTCCGGCAAGGCGACGGGTCCTAATGGGATACCTATCAAAATGTACAAATTGAACGCCAGTAAGCTCGCCCCTCACCTGCGCGCCATGTTCGTGGAAAGTAGAGAGAGAGGGGAACTCCCATACGACCAGCGTGTGGCAAACATAGTAGTCCTGCACAAAGTAGGCAAACTAAAGACATCCTGTTCCTCTTATAGGCCCATATCGCTTCTCAACGCGGAGCCCAAAATACTGGCGAAACTGTTGGCAACTAGATTAGTTAAGGTGATCACGACTTTGATACACCCAGATCAATCCGGGTTCACGCCGCGCCGGAACACGGTGCTAAACCTGCGTAGGCTGCATGGTGTTCTTGGAGGGTCCCTGTGGCTGCAGGAACAGGCAGTCCTGGTGTCCTTGGACCCCCCGATGGCCTTTGATAGAGTGGAGCGGCACTATTTGTTTGCAGTATTGACAAAGCTAGGCTTTGGAAGTGGGTTTATCGGTTGGGTGCACTTATTGTATGCGAACCCCCTCGCGAGGGTGGTCGTAATTAACTGTAAATCCAGGGATTTCTCCCTGGGGAGGGGCACCAGACAGGGTTGCCCGCTGTCTCCGTTACTCTTCGCTCTTGCGATGGAATCGTTGGCTGCCTGGGTCAGATGGGAAATTACTATACGCGGCTTGCGGTAGACACCTACCTGGGAGGACAAGTTCTCGCTATACGCTGACGATGTGCTCCTTTATCTCACCAGCCCTGGGGCCTCTTTTCATAACTTCCTTGATGTGCTGGCTGTTTTTGGGAGGTATTCTGGGTTAGCCATTAACTGGACTAAATCAGTGATGTTTGTATTATCCGGAGACCCGCCGTTAATCCCGGAGACGTGCCCTATCCACATTGAGACTACAGGATTTAAGTATTTGGGTATATTTATCACGCTTGACCCTAAGTTGCGGTACGATTACAACCTGGCCTCCCCGCTGGCCAGGTGCAGGAAAGATGTGGAGCGCTCGAGTGCCCTTCCGCTTTCTTTCCTCGGCAGTGCCACTCTATTTAAGATGATGGCGTTGCCTCGGTTTTTGTATGCTGTGCAGAATTCGATGGACCCGGTGCCGACAGAGTATTTCAAGGAGATTGAGGCCCTGCAGAGGCAGTTCCTGTGGAACGGCGGGGCCCGTATCGCTTTCAATAAATTGACTCTCCCGTGGTATGATGGCGAGATTGGGCTTGCGGAAGTACTACTGGGCCTCGCAATTAGCTGCGGTAAACCACATAATCTACGGACTCCCTGGAGATCCGGGCTATTCGATGGATCGGTCATTATGCGATGGATCGGTCATTAGCCCCGGGTGGAATGATAGACAGAGGTTTCTACTCTAAGCCAGGGAGGTTTCTGTTGACTGGTCCGACTGCTCATGCTGTACAAGTATGGCATGCTGCCACTAAATGTCTTGGGTGGGAGGGCAGATTGACGCTTGCTACCCCCTTGTTCAATTCTGAGAGGTTGGGCAGTCTGTGGAAGACCAAGGGGTTCGATAGGTGGGACCTTATAGGTATTACCCATATTAAGGCTGTGTGGGGTAAAGACTCTATACATACGTTCGACTCCCTGGTCAAACAATATAGTCTGCACCAGAACGAATACTTCCGATATCTGCAGGTGAGGCGCGCTCTTGCCGCACACGTCCCCAGGGGCACAGTGCTCCCGGAGGCGTCTTCTCTCGAGGACCGGGTACTGGACGGACATCTTCCAGAGAAGGTAATCTCATTGACATATAGGAAGTTGGTTAATAACTGAGTACCCGCTGTTGAAGATCAGGACTCAGTGGAGTGCGGATGGGTCAGAGCTGGATGATGAAGATTGGACGGAGGCGGTGTCATCCCTCAGAGTAGTTGCTATCCAGATGCGGCTTCGATTGGTACAGCTGAAGGTATTGCATAGGTCCTACATTACCGGGCCGCGCCTGGTGCGAATGGGGAGAGCTGAGAGTGGAGACTGTCGGAGAGGGTGTGGAGACGTGGGTACCCTGATGCATATCCTCTGGCACTGTGAAGTGATACAGATGTATTGGTCAAAGATTCATGATATGTTGAGAGAGGTGTTGGGGGTGGAGGTGCGGCCTGAGGCTCGGAGATGTTTGTTGAAAGTGTGGGAGCCGACTGATTTGAATGCGTACCAAAAGCAGTGGGTTACGCTAGCATATATGGTGGCCAAGCGTAATATAGCTCAGCTTTGGTGCGCTAGTCACCCGCCTCGAGTGGGCAAGTGGATGGAAGACCTTGACTGGTGCATGTTCCAAGAAAGATCAGTATATGTGGCCAGGGGTTGTCCGCGGAAATGGGGGAAGATCTGGGGAGCTTGGAACAGTTACCGCGGGGGACTTTGCGAGCCGCCCATGCCGGAGCCTGACCTAGAAGCGCAGGAATCCCCTTGACCCCAGTGTTAATTGTCATCTGTTAGATTCTGTATTGTGCCATTTAGACCCCTGAGTTGATATCGTACGCTTTCGCCTGAGACTTACCTTTTCTTTATTTTGTTGTAATGTTTCTTATTGTGTAATAAAAAGAGTTAAAAAAAAAGTAATGGGCGCACTCTGAGCCTAAACAATGTGGCAGCGTGACCTCCTCCGTTCTGCTTAGCAACTCAGAGTGACTATTTCAAAGGGAATATGCGATGAGGAAAAACAAACATGCCATTTTCCCAATCTTTTTTTTACTGTACCAGATCTTTAATTAGGAGCTTTTTAAAGTAAGCTTCACAAGAGTTCTGCTTTATGGAGTACAAATGTGCCATACATTTTACTAGGAAAGCTCTGTGTAAACATATTGAGATGGAAGTAGACAACAGAGTGGGAGATAGGAGCTCTTTGAGCATTTCTTTGGTCCTTTACATTTAAGTACCTACATATATAATAATGCCCGGCTTTAAAGAAAATTAAATGCAAGTTAAGTTAATCATTGGGAAAGGCACTGTCAGACTTTCGCCAACCAGTATTTGTTAATGCACTGCACCAGAGTGTCACTGAATTAAATTGTGCTAAGTGTACTGGAGAATAGTGACTAGTGTATTTTACGTGCTACAGCGCCCCAGTCTGGTCCGTTACAAAGCACTGGGAACATAAGTTATTATTTTAAACTTTAATTACTCACTATATAAGATTGGCTGCTACAAAATACACAAAATGTTTTAGGATAAAAAAGTGCTTTCAAGAGAATGAAAGTGAGGCGTAATAAAAAATCCAGATTAGCTGCATGACACAACCTGCCCCTATTCAATGTGCCCTGCTCACCTCTCCTGGAATGGACTCAGCAAGTAATTAAGTTAGGACCTTGCTGGTCAATGTTGTATGAAGGAAGCATTTTTAAAGTGAACCCAAAAGCCTCTCCTACTGCTAAAATAAAGAAACAACTAAATTGAAACCTCCATAGCAAGATAGATTGGCTACAAATTCCACAGTAGTTTCTACTATTTCATTGTGAAATCTCTCCTCTTTTTTACCCACCGTGATAGGTTTCCTTCTATGTGGAACGCCCAGTAAACATTGGTTAGACTTTGGTCTTCAGTGTCACACTAAGTGTTGGTGAAACCCAGTGTCAATTTAATGACAAGACCAGGCTAATGATTAAGCATACAGTATCACTGTTTCTCCAACTAGCCATAAGCACTGTTACTGAAAAATATTAGGGCAACCATCACACGCTGACCTTAAACAGCGCGAGTAGTAAACATGATATAATATTTAATAAGATTACAACAGCCATTATTCCTAAAAATTAATATGAATTACAGTGGGATTGTAGAAATTGTGGTTATGCAAATTGCAATTGAAGTCTTCCCTTGGTGTTTCCATAAACTGCAGTACCATTGTCAACCGACTGAGATCCTTAGCACTCTCGTCCATTGCCTGGATAAACCTATGCAGTGTGGGAGCGATGGGCTGTGTGGCACATTCACTAAAAACATGTAGACAGAGTGCAGCACTCGTAAACCGGGTGCAGCAGTGAGTATTAAAGTCTCTTCAAAATTAATAAAAATAGAGGTGGGTGAGCCCTGCCATGCAGAAAAAAGAAAGGCTTGGCCGCCCTACTTAAAGATGAAACGGGGCATGGTGGAAAGTCTATTAAGTATATATTAAGTACATACTGGTGCGAAATATAACGTGTAAAAAAGATTCCATTCTTCAGTTTTAGTTTATGTGGGTTAATGCCAGGGCACAGTCCACTCCATTATGCAAAGCAAAGAAACACACAAATGGTTTTTACCTTGAAAACAAGCATGCAAGTATCATGCATTCAATAGCTTGATCGCCTATGGTTAGACAAAACAAAAGATAAATAGAGGCATCTTATTTTCGGAAAAAAGAATCATGTGTTAATCCCACAAAATAACCCAGTTAGAAATTATTCAAAGACAATAGTCTATGATGGCGGAAGGACCGCCAGTGGCAGTCCTTCCGCAATCACATAGTGATTTCCCCACAGCCAAATTAGGATGGCAGTGGGTCCGTCCGAAAAGTCCGTCCGACGCTTTTTTGCCTGAGGCAATCGCACCGATTGCCTGGTGGACGGAGCAGGGCCACTAATATGGTGGTGGTGCCTAGTAGGCACCATCCGCCGTATAAGGATGTGGGTTTGAAGAGGCCTGTCCATGGCGGCGATGCCACCATTGCAAGGCTGGCAGGGATTGAGTTTGGGGGCCCGTTGCGGGACCCCCTTGATGGGGGGGGCAGGGGGGGGAGGTGTTGCTGCACTGGGGGTACCTATGGTACCCTCCTACATTTCCATGCACCAAGAGCCACGTGGTGCAAGGAAATGCGGTGCAAGCACCTTTAAAATTGCAGTCGGTGCTGCAGCCAGCAACACCGCCCGCAACAGATGCGCCCGCCAATATGGCGGGCACACCCTAATCGCAGTGATGGGACCGCCGCATGTCTGGCGGGCGGTCATAAACACCGCTACAGTGGCGTGCGGACCAAGTCCGCCCGCCATCGTAATGAGCCCCCAAGTTGTGAGATTTAGAAATCAGTATGCAGATATAGTATCATCTCATACTTATTTCAAACAATCAAGTTAAAGCTTTGTGTATTCAGGAATCAAAACTACATACAATACAGTTACAAATGGGGGTGGGGTCGCACACTACTCACACACCGGCGGTGTCGCCCCACCCCCAATTGTAATGTTAAAGCTCCCTCGAGCAGTTGGCTGACGAGCCTGGGACCCCGCACCTGCGCGCCTGAGTGGTACTAAACCTGGCAGATATATGGCAGCCACCGGCAACCCCAGAACACGGCCTATCCCTGCTGACGAGGGGTGATACCCCGAAACACGTGTCCAGGGATGGCTAAGATAGCGAAGATAGCAGATAATCGAAAGAAGATGCATCGCGGAACACGTAACTACATTGACCACAGTCCTTAGGGGCGATACCGCTGGTGTGTGAGTAGTGTGCGACCCCACCCCCAATTGTAATGTTAAAGCTCCCTCGAGCAGTTGGCTGACGAGCCTGGGACCCCGCACCTGCGCGCCTGAGTGGTACTAAACCTGGCAGATATATGGCAGCCACCGGCAACCCCAGAACACGGCCTATCCCTGCTGACGAGGGGTGATACCCCGAAACACGTGTCCAGGGATGGCTAAGATAGCGAAGATAGCAGATAATCGAAAGAAGATGCATCGCGGAACACGTAACTACATTGACCACAGTCCTTAGGGGTGATACCGCTGGTGTGTGAGTAGTGTGCGACCCCACCCCCAATTGTAATGTTAAAGCTCCCTCGAGCAGTTGGCTGACGAGCCTGGGACCCCGCACCTGCGCGCCTGAGTGGTACTAAACCTGGCAGATATATGGCAGCCACCGGCAACCCCAGAACACGGCCTATCCCTGCTGACGAGGGGTGATACCCCGAAACACGTGTCCAGGGATGGCTAAGATAGCGAAGATAGCAGATAATCGAAAGAAGATGCATCGCGGAACACGTAACTACATTGACCACAGTCCTTAGGGGCGATACCGCTGGTGTGTGAGTAGTGTGCGACCCCACCCCCAATTACATACAATACAGTTTAGGGTTCCAAATTTGATGGAATTAACCCAATACCTTGAATTTGCAACAACTGAACCGGATAGACATGCTCAGAGAATATCAAGGGAAAGTGGAAAATAGTGCAGAAAAAATCAACTGATCAATATGTAGTAAATACTTCCTCCATCAAGATTTTCTGATTTACCAATGTCCAAAGCTACAGCATTTCACTTTGATTTGTTGCAAAGAGATCTAGAATTTTTTTGCTCCATAATAAGATATTCTTGTTCAAAGCAGCCATTTGTGACGGCTCTGAAAAATAATAGACAATCAGGACTTCACAGTTACTAACCCATTTCAATATCTTCTAAGTATTTGCTGTGCGTGTGTCTGCCTTTTATCCTTGTGTATACTTGAATAGTCAACAGAATGAACTGAAGGGATAGGCCTATCAATCTTAACTCAAGTACATACATTACGGCTGCACATTATGTATTCGATAAACTCACAATGCTGTATCCAGGATTACCATAACTTTGATGGCTGAAGATATTTCAGGTGCACACTTTATCTTTCCACGGATTCCACACCTTAAGAACATCCTCCAGGTGCCAGACAGGAACTGGAAAAAGTTTTACCCAGCATTAGCTCTACAACACCACCAGGTTGCCTCATGCAACTACACTTGCAGCTTCACCCACACTAGATATGACAGCATATGCTAAGTCAGCTACTTAAAGCAGGTCAGTGTCAGCTCGTTGCACTTCTTCTGCGCCCAACTGCCTCATGCAGAGAGAAACTAATCTTTAAAAAAAGGCAAAAGCAACAGTTAAGAACATTTGTATAACTTGGGCTCTTATTATCAGCACTAACCCATCAGTTAAAAAAGGAGGGGGGGTGAGGAATTGGTGGGAAGATTATGTACCTATCAGAAAGGAAAAGGCTTCTTACCCAGTATGCAACTGTTCTTGGCATATAGAGCTGTAGTCATATGCTGTGCATAGATCGCCATCTGGTGTTGGGTCCAGATGTTTGCACTTTGTTTTTCTTCGAAGAAGTCTTTTCCAGTCGCGAGGTAGGGGACTCCTCCTTTCGGTGATAGTGTGCATGGGCATCAACTCCATTGTTAGATTGTTTTCCCGCAGAGGGTGATAATGGAGTTAGTAAGAGTAGTAAAAGGAGATGCCCATGAATGCATGTATCTAAGTAAGATGTTACTGCAACAGGTTAAGGTACCCGGGGAGGCGGGTGGGCGCATGTGACTCTACAGCTCTATATGCCAAGAACAGATGCATACTGGGTAAGTAGCATTTTCCGTTCGAGGCATATGAGCTGTAGATCATATGCTGTGCAAAGACTACATAGCAGTTATCTCCCAAAGCAGTGGCTAACCTGTATCTGTTGAAGTGGTATGAAATAGTGTAATTAAAACTGCCTGGCCCACTCTAGCTTTTTGTCTTGCTAACACATCTACACAATAGTGTTTAGTTTATTTTTCGGAAAAAATCCTTAATTCCCGCAATAAATCAAAAGAACTGTTTAACATCGTGGAGAGCCTTAGTGGCAGTGATAGAACGTCCCAATCTGTGGTCCCCACCCAGGACCTTTGCAATTCACTAAACTCGTTTTTCTTTAACAAAATCTGCACTATAAAACAAAGTATCCTCACTACTCCATCTCCCCCCCTTCTGGCTGACATCTACTATAATCCTTTATTCCTGGAATCCTTTCCCCTTATTGACGTCGCCACTCTATCTAAGCTTTTTGCCAGGGTCAAATCAGGCTCACCCGACGATATTTGCCCCCCACATATTTTGAGAGAGGTGGGAACTACTATTCCTGAAGGCATGCTTTCCATGCTGAATGGATCTCTCTCACAGGGTAAAGTCCCTGACAACCTTAAAAAAGCCCTCCTTATTCCCTTGATAAAAAAAGTCGGAGCTAACCCGCTGGATCCGCTCAACTATAGGCCCATATCACTGCTGCCTTACTGTGCCAAATTATTGGAGGCTCACGTCTGTGACAGTATCTCCAAATTTGTTGAAGAATCAGAGTATCTTGCACCCAACCAGGCGGGTTTCCGCCCATGCCATTCAACTGAGTCATTTATTCTTTTGGTGCAGAATACTTTGAGGCGGAACGCGGATGAGGGGATCCACCAGGCCCTGGTGCTACTGGACCTTTCGGCTGCGTTCGACACGGTTGACTACACCATCTTGGTCAACCGTGTCGAGCAGGCAGGTCTCAGGGGCCCTGCGCTGAGCTGGATCCGCTCATTCATTACTGGCCGTACTCAATCTGTTAGATTGGGTCCCTTTACTGCTCCCACTATACCTACCACCTGCGGAGTACCTCAGGGCTCTTCATTGTCACCTCTGCTTTTCAATTTATATTTACGCCCCCTTCTGTACTCTCTCAGGAAAGCGAAAGTTACCATCTTCAACTATGCAGATGATTTGCAGCTCATCTTCCCTCTAAACACCAAGGACTCAGTGGAAGATTTTCAAAATACCATGTCTCATATCCTGAGTTGGATGAGCTGCAATCATTTGAAACTTAACCCAGGCAAGACTGAATTGGTCTTGCCTGGGCAGAGTGTACTTAGTTGGAACCCTAGCTTTTGGCCATCTAGCATGGGAGCCCCTCCGTCCAAGTCATCTTCAGTTAAGAGCTTGGGAATTTTTATCAGCGAGGATCTCTCCTTGAAAAGACAGGTAGGCGCAGTTGTGTCATCCTGCTTCTTTCAACTGAAGAAAATTAAGAAAATTGCCTGTTTTTTTTCTCCGGCTGCCCTTACTCAGATCGTCATTTCCCTGGTCCTGTCTAGATTAGACTTCTCCAACAGCCTTTACCTTGGGCTCCAAGCTGGAGAGTTAAAACGCCTCCAGCTGGCTCAAAACCAGGCAGCCAGACTTATTCTGAATCTATCTAAAAGGCAGTCTGTCAGATTAGGGTTGAAACAGCTTCACTGGCTGCCTGTTGAGCAGCGAGTAGCTTTCAAAACTGGGTGTATTTTATTTAAGTCCCTACATGACTCTGGCCCTCAGTTTATAAGAGCTCTATTTAACAGATATGACCCTTCCCGCAATCTCAGGTCTACTCACAAATCCCTTCTGACCGTCCCCTCTTTTAAGAGGAAGCGTCTCGGAGGCTGCTGTTTTGACCATCTTGCAGCCACCTTCTGGAACTCTCTTCCTCTTCAACTAAAACTGAGCGACAACATCTTGAGTTTCAGACATTCCCTTAAAACCTGGCTTTTCTCCCAGGCATATTGTTGAGCCGCCTTATTTCTACTTGTAACTGGTGCGTTTTGTTCCTTCCTATAGCGCCATGAAGCCCCTGGGCGTACGAGCGCTCAATAAATTCATATTAACATTAACAGTGAACGTGAGGTGTAGACCATGTGGCAGCTTTGCATATGTCATCTATGGGTATATTTCCTAAGAATGCCATAGACGGCCCCAGTTTACGTGTAGAGTGTGCTCTAGGGGGAACTGTTAACGTTTGTTTTGCTTTTGCATAGCATATTTGAATGCACTGGACTATCCACCTTGCAATACCTGATTTTGATATGGGATTGCCTTTGTGTGGTGGAGCAAAAGCGACAAATAGTTGATTTGTGTTACTGAAAGGTTTTGTCCTTTCTATGTAATAAAGCAATGCTATTTTCACATCCAATGTGTGTAGAGCACGTTCTGCCACTGAATCTGGTTGAGGGAATAACACAAGTAACTCAAAAGATTGATTGATAAGAAAAGCAGAATTGACTTTAGGAAGGAATTTAGGATTAGTCCGAAGAACCACTTTATTTTGGGGCATTTGTAAAACGGGTTCTTCTATAGTTAATGACTGAAGCTCACCCAATCTTCTGAGTGATGTGATCGCAACAAGGAAAGCAGCTTTCCATGTGAGAAATTGCAGTTCACATTCGTGCAATGGCTCAAAGGGTGGACCCATTAGTCTGATGAGAACAATGTTGAGATTCCACACTGGAGCAGGTGGACGTCTCTGGGGAATGACTCTTGAATCTCTCCATAAAGGCTTTGATAGCAGGCACTCTAAAAAGAGATAGATGTTGTCTATTCTGGAGGTATGCAGCTACTGCAGCCAGATGTAAGCGTATGGATGTATACGCTAAATTAGAACGTTGCAGATGTAACAAACAACATACAATGTTTTGTACAGAAGCATCAAGCAGGTTGATGTGGTTGGTATTACAGTATATCACACACTGCTTCCACTTGCTGCATAGCTGGCTCTTGTGGTAGGACATCTAGCCTCTTTGATAATATTCATGCAGTCTGGCGGTAGATTAAGATAGCCAAACTCTAAGACTTCAGGAGCCAGATCACCAGATGGAGTTGACAGGGGTCTTGATGTCTTATGTCTCCATGGCTCTGTTTGAAGACGTAATTTTTGGTGAGGAACTACTGAGAGTTCCAATAGGGTTGTGAACCAAGGTTGACGTGCCCATGTGGGAGCAACTAGGATTAGCGTCAGGGATGCTTGTTTACATTTCTGAACCACTAATGGAACGAGTGGGAGAGGCGGAAAAGCGTAAGCAGATATCCCCAACCAATTCATCCAGAGTGCATTGGCTTTGGACAATGGGTGTGGATACCTGGACGCGAAGTTCCGGCTTTTTTGCGTTCAGATGTGTGGCGAACAGGTCTATGTGTGGGAATCCCCTCATTTGGAAGAATGGGAGGAGAACTTGAGGGTGTATTGACCATTCGTGGATTTGCTGTGTCTGACGACTGAGCAAATCTGCCATCTGATGGTCTACTTCTGGAAGGTGTTCTGCTAGGAGATATATTTTGAGATGTATGGCCCATTTCAAGATGGTCTGTGCTGGCCGTGACAGCTGGAGAGAGTGTGTCCCTCCATGTTTTTGTATGTAGTACAAGGCTGTCATGTTGTCTGTACGAATCAGGACTGTCTTGAGTACTACAGAACTTAAAATGCTTTCAGTGCCAGAAAAATCGCTAGCAGCTGATTTACATGAAGCTGTTTCTGCTGCAAGCTCCAAATGCCCTGAATTGTGTGGTTTTGGAGATGCGCTCCCCAACCTGTCAGTGATGCGTCTGCTGTCAGTACTATCTTAGGAACCGAGTCGCTAAGGGCCGCCCTTTTTAAAGGTTTTGTGTGTTCCACCACTGCAGAGATGGATGGGTGCAGCCGTCTACAAACACTAGATCTGATAACTGACAGTGAGCTTGGTTCCACTGACGTGCTAAGCATTCCTGTAGGGGACGCATTTGAAGTCTTGCGTAGGGGACTATAAAAATGCAAGACACCATCATTCCCAGTAACTGCATGAACACTCGAGCTGGCAGCGATTGCTGAGGCTGAAACTGAGACATCAGGGTTTGTATATTCCAGACTCTGGCTGGAGTTGGGTATGCTAGAGCTTTTTGTTTGTTTTCAGTAGCTCCTAGATATGCTTGAGACGTGGATGGTTGGAGATGGGATTTGGACAGATTTAATGTGAAACCTAGCTCGTGGAGCAATTGCACAGTTTTTTGTGTGTGTCGTAGACAGCTGTTGTGCGATCTGGCCTTTATGAGCCAGTGAATATGTTGTCTTCTTAGATGGGCTGTGACTACTGCCAAGCATTCTGTGAAAACCCTGGGTGCGGTTGTTTACTCCAAACACGCTACCACAAACCTGAGGTATTTGCGCTGCGCAGGGTGTATTGGAACGTTAAAGTATGCGTCCTTTAAATCCATAGCTGAGATAAAGTCGCCTAGCTGAAGAAGGGGAAGCACTTGTTGAAGTGTTACCATATGAAAACAGTCAGACTAAATGTTAGTTTAGTTCTCTGAGGTATATAGGCCTGGGCGAGCCGTCCTTTTTGGGAATTAGAAAGCAGAGGGAGTACACCCCTGCTACCTGGTATGGTAAAGGGACTGGTTCTATTGCACCTTTCTGCAACAAAGTGAGAACCTCTTTCTCTAGAAGAGTGAGAGGTTCTTGTGACAAAAGATGTAACCTTGGAGGAATGTTCGGTGGAGTGCTTGTAAGCTCCAGGCAGTAGCTAGATTGGATAATTTGTAGAACCCATTTGTCTGATGTCCCCCGACAGGAGTGGAATGGTCGGGAGAATGGAAAGGAAGTCACTGTTTGGTGTTTGCAGAGGAAGTGCGTGTTGAGCTACCTCTCGTCTCTTCCCTTGCCGTTGTTTCCTCTATATCCACCTCTTCTTGAAGAGGGCGACTGATTGTTGCCCTTGTAAGAGGAGGAGGGATTGTCTGAAGACACATTTTTTGAGCCACCTCTGTAAAATGAGCGACAAAAGGATCTCTTTTGCGAGGTGATTGTAAGGCCCCCCACGGACTTAGCAACTTCAGTATCCTTTTTCATCTTTTCTAGTGATGTATCGACAGCTTAACGAAAGAGGTGTTCTTTGTCAAAGGGTTGATTAAGAATAGAGGCTTGTACCTCAGGCTTGAATCCTGAAATTCTTAACCAAGAATGTTTACGGCGGTAGAAATGGAAATGCACAGGCAGGAAAGCTTGGTGAGAGATATACCCTGAGAGCTACTGACTGATGGTGACTTGTAACTTTCTGATGTTATCTGCAATGTGTCGTTCAATCATGTAATGTATTAATGTGATTGTCTTAATAACCAATTAAAAAATTATTTAAAAAAAAGAAAGTTTAGGGAGCAGTACACTAGTGTTTACTGCCTGAGCAACTGTGTCTGCCTGATCTAGAGCACACCTGATAGAGGTATTAGTTATTAATTTACCCTCTTGAATAAGGGCACTAGCTCTAGACTTATGCTCATCAGGAAGAAATTCAATGAGCTTTTCACGCTCATCACAATGAGCTCCATCATACCTTGCCAATAGTGCTTGAGCATTGGCAATGCGCCAATGATTAGCTGCTTGTGCTGCTACCCTTTTGCCCGAAGCATCAATTCGTTTGGACTCCTTATCAGGAGGAGGGGCTTCCCCTGTTTGTGAATTAGCTCTTTTACGAGCGTTGGAAACTACCAGAGAGTCCATGGGTACCTGGCCTTTGATATATACAGGGTCATTAGGTGCATATTTGTACTTTTTCTCTACCCTGGAAGTTACGATTCTAGCTCTTACAGGGTCTTTAAAGATATCAGTATGTTTAGGCATACCTTTTAACATTGGTAATGTTTGTGTAGCCCTTTAGGATGAACTTAGTGTGTCAAACAGAACATCCTCCTCTAAAGTCTCTTTATGAAGCTCTACTCCATGATATTATGCAGCTCTGTTAACAAGCTCAATATATCCAATGTTATCATCTGGAGGAGACTGTCTGGATGGATATAGGTCGGGGTGATTATCTGGTTGAGGGTCAGCATTATAATTATCCCATGGGTCAGTATCCTGTGGTGTGTAGTCATTTATATCCCCATCCCCTGTATCCTGATACGTTTTCGGCTATCACTCTCCCGTATATGGATTTGCCTGCCACAGAACTTCCAATTATTGATATACATCTGGCAATGGTGGATGCATTGACTCAAATTTTGAGAAAGATTCCTAAAGAGCGTAAAAATGGGAAAACTGAAACATTTAGCTCAGATAATCCTTGGTACAACAGAGTGTCGTGAGGCAAAGAAGGACCTGATTATGGCTACAAAAACTAGGAATGTAGTGATCTTAAGGGAGAAAAGAAACAAGTGTAAGAAATTGCTGCTACAAACTAAGAAAAATTGGGACAACAATATATGGACTGAGCTGATTAGTGCAGCTAAAGCCAAGGACCATTTTGGTTCCTGGCGTTTGATTTAAAAAGGAAGTAAGGCGGGAGGATGTAGTAAGGACCTCTTACTGGATGCCAATACATGGGTCAGCCACTTCTTCCGTCTTTACTCAGTATCTATGAATGATATAGATTTTAAAATGCACAATTATGTGGTACACCCAAACATAGCCCCTTTACATTTTAGCTTGGAAGACACTTTGGCAGCATTGGATGCAGTAGAGCCAGGAAAAGCACTAGGCCCAGACAAGATACCAGGAGACCTATTAAGGCATGAGAAGGAGGTCTGGGGCCCTTATGTTAACTTCTTATGTAATTCGGTCGCCGCGGGTGCACCAAATCCAGGATCATGGAAAGGGGCTGAAATTACTACTATTTTAAAAAAAGGTAATCATCAAGACCCTTCACATTATAGACCGATTAGCTTAATAGATGTTTTACAAAAAATATATGCACAGATTTTAATAAACTAAACAATTGAATTGAGGAGAATAGCATTGTTATCAAAATACCAGGGCCATCTATATATCGCCTTTGTTGACTTGAAGGCCGCCTTCGACCTCATCCCTAGAAACCTTCTCTGGAAATTCCTAAGAAAGCAAGGGGTACCGGGGGAAATACTTATGTAAATTATAAGACTACATAAGAAAAGCTTTGCAATGGTTAGGTGGGGTCCGAGGGGGGAGCTAACGGAAGCTATCGTATGAGTTACTTGCCTTCGGTAATGATGTATCTGGTAGAGACTATTTTAGCCGCAGATTCCTTCACGGAGAATTCCCAGGCGCGAGACTGGGTCCGGAAAACTTTTTTGCTACAGCATCCCTGCGCGCTGGGGGAGGGGAGGCATCACGCGACTCCGCCCAGGAGTCGTCCGCGCACGTGACATCAGCGAGGTCACATAAGCCCCACCCCGTCGCGCCTACGTCAGTTTTCTTCTGAGAACTTTTCCGTGCCACAACGCGGAAAAAACCCTGCGGAAGGCTTGTCAAGCAGCCCAAGAGACAACAGAAGGCCTAATCCGAGGGCCAAGTCCATACCAGCAAAAACACACACACAGTCGACAAAGGGACCGTCCAGCAGCCAACAACGCCACAGTCCCAGCAAGGAGGACTCGAGTGTTCATGAAACACACTCCACAGCAAGGGCATCCGGCCCAAAAGAAGGTCCAGAACTAGTTAGACTAAACAATCACTAAGGAGGAGGAGGAGGAGGAGGAGGAGGAGGACGGAGCCATGCCAAGAACCTTTGGATGGCGGAGTCACCGGGGCATGGAACAACAGGGTGCCATCGAATGGCAACTTAATCAGCCGCTCCCGAACATTTTCAGGGAACACGCAGTCCCGAAGCAAAGCATGGCAACGGAGGGTGACTGAGGAAGCCATGGCCCGGCCTAGCACTTCCGAAATGTCCAGAGCGGAGCGGAGAATAAACGCCGCTAGTTCCCGCCCATCCAACGCATGATGCCGTAAGTCTACCTGAACAGTCTCCTGTGAAGCTGCGGATCCCAAACCCTCAGCCGAGTCCCACAAACAAGAGGTGGCCCTAGCCAACACACAAAAGGTGTTGAGGGCCCACAGGGCAGTACTGATCGAGGCGAACATGTGCCCCCCCCAGAGTCCAGCCAGCGAGCCTCCCTGGAAGGTGGAGTCAACAGTGGCGGCAGGGAGGGAAAAGCAGTCTGCAAAAGTGGTCTTGAGGCAGAGGGATGGAGGGAAAGACATGCCGGGTCACGCAGCCCCGGAAGGTGCCGGTGCATAAGGTGTTGAGGCACCGGATCCCCTGAGGCTTGGAGCCTCCAGGCCCCCGTCAGGGAAGAAAGAAGCAAACCCTCAAAAGGAAGCAACAGCTCCCTCCCACCAGAGCCCTGGTGGAGAACCTCCTAGAGATGGTCTGCCAGAAAATGAGCAACTGGGTCACACATGCGCGGAATGCCCACAGCCGTGGACAGCGCGTGAGCGAAGACCGCAACAGCCTCTGTAGGGCCCTGCAGTGGAGAAAGCAGTTCCTCCGTGGGCGACGGCTGTAAACTAAGGCGGCCGTCCCTGAAGCCACGCATGGTGGGCAAAGGCCAGACCTGGAAGACAGAAGGGACCGAAGAGTGGGGGACCTGTCGCTCCTCCGCCGAGCACCCTGGCCTCGGGAATGGCGGGGAGCCACCCTTGGATGACACCGGCGAAAACGCCACCACGCAGCGACCTGTCTCCGGGGAGGATGACATCAGTATGCACCCAACCTCCGGAGAAGAGGGAGCGTCCGAAGACGAATCCGCGACTCGACGCCTGTCTGACGCCGTAGAGTCCGCCACCTGAGGCAGGACAGCAGTACCATCCGGTGCCGAAGGAGATGCCGGATAGGGCTCCTCGAAGCCACACCGCGCCGGGGACCGGAGCGGGCCAGATCCGAAGTGGCCAAGGGGCGGCGCCGGAACAGCGCCTACTCGACCCCCCACGAGGCAGCTACCTGCATGGAGGAACGAGAGGGACCAGGGGAGTGACACAAAGCCCTCCGCCAGCCTCGGCCCAGCATGTGACGGAGGTGGCCTGGCGATCCATGTGGCGCCACCAGGGCCCATTCGCCCTCCGGCAAGGCAGCCGCCTTCGTGGAGGGACGAGAAAGACCCGGAGGAGGATGAGGGGTCTCCATCTAGCCTCGACCCAGAGCGGGACGAGGAGGGTCCACCGACCCCTGTGGCGCCGCCCGGTCCAGCAGCTGCCAGCGCCGTAGCGGCGTCACCTCGGCCTTAGACAGTACCGCCTTGCCCAAGGACTAAGAGGGGCTCGGGGTTGTGACCCGAGCCCCGGTGACCTCCCGCGAGACCACAGGGTCGGAAGGAGGGACCCTCGAAGGGCCGCACCCGAACAGCACCACATCCTACAAGTCTGTTGCCGAACCAGCCAGTGCCGGGACCGGAGCCGTCGGCGACACAGCGGAGGGTCCCTGCAAGGCAAAGGATCCGCTGACGTCTTTAGAAGGGGAAGGAGGAGGAGATGCCAGCAAGCCATACAAGGCCGTCACACATGTCTCCATCTGGACTCTCGAAACCCCTTCACCGGAAAAAAGTGGATAGGAGGACGACGACACGCGGGCCGCATCACCCGCGGAGAGCCCACACCCCCGGCAGGCCGAACACCAGCCCCCTGGGACAAACTTCGGCACTTACCCACCGGGGAGCAATGCTCTCGCGACATCGGAGAGGGACGAGGACGCCAACGACGGCTGTATCTAAATTCGTCCGCCAAGACTGAACGAGGGGATGAAGCCCAATGAGGGAGAAAAAGGGGCCGAAACAGGCCCGAACAGAGACTGGATCAGAGTTGCACGCGGAAAAGGAAAAAAAAGGACCTAGGCGTGCAGGGGTGGAGCTTATGTGACCTAGCTGATGTCACGTGCGCAGACGACGCCTGGGCAGAGTCGCGTGACGTCGTCCCTCCCCAGGCGCGCAGGGATGCTGTGGCAAAAAGTTTTCCGGATCCAGTCTCACGCCTGGGGATAATTCTACGTGAAGGAATCTGCGGCTAGTAGTCTCTATCAGATAAAGTAAACAGAGGCGTAAGGCAGGGATGTGTGCTGGCGCCCACCCTATTTTCACCGTATGTGAATGATATTTCTGAATATCTATTGGGCTGCGAACACGAATCTCCCAAGTTAGGGGGGGCGCCAGTACCCGCACTTTTATTCGTAGACGAAACTATTTTAATAACTCCAAAAGGCCTACAATTCCTACTAGATACTTTTGATGCATATTGTGAAACTAAGGGCCTGGAAATAAACTCTAGCAAAACAAAATATATGGCAGTGAATCCACATAAGTCTTTTAGAAAGAACTTAACGTAAAAAAAACAGAAGCTAGAGTATGTGCATAATTTTAACTATTTAGGTATAACCTTGGATGCTAAAATTACCTGGAAACCACAACTAGATAGAAGTAAAACCATTCTACATCAAAACTCTCTACGGGTAATAAGGAAACAAGAGAGTAGCATGTCCAAAGTGGTATCGCCTGCCCTCGAAGTATATAAATATAGGGCACAATCAGAATCTCTGTATGGTGCAGAGCTATGGGGGCCATCAAGCAACAATACCTTTATGGTGGGAGAAAACACGTTTTTTAGGAAATTGCTACGCCTTCCAATCCATACACCACTAGTATCTATTGTGATGGATTTGGATGTGCGTCGGATGGACCATCAGGCAATTCTAAGACCATTATTATTCTTTTATGCGCCTATGGTCAACAGAAGAGCTCGTACACTATAAAGAAGGGCTTGAGGAAATTTTAAAGTTTAATCATGTGACAAGCTCGTTGTGGATTAAGCACATTAAATGCTGGTTTTATAAATTAGGATTGCAGCACTTCTGGGAAGAAACTGCTTTATTATCTACGACTTTTAAGAAAATATTAAAATCAGCCTTTTGGACACATATCCAAGATAGCCTGTCCCACAGTTCTAGTACTAGCACACTAACAAGGTTCCTTCTTATGAAATCAACCTGGAGCTTTGAGACATTTTTAGATGAGGTGCAGCCACAGTTAGCGAAATCGCTATACATGAAATTTGGATATGGTGTCTTGCAAATTAATTCTAACACTTCAAAATGGGCTCGCACACAAGCCGAATAAGACACTGAGCGCGCTTTATTGTGCCCAAATGGGGCAAAAGAAAATGATTTACACTTGTTATTCTTTTGCCCAGCATATGCAAAACCTAGGAAAAAATGGATTATACCAATATGTCGGTTACTTGGAACTAGGTCTTGTTATGAAGCTGAAAGAATATTAAGGACTGACACGTCACAAAAGGTCATATTAAGAGTCAGTAGGTATTTATTTGGTGTGGGTTTAGTAAGAGCAAAGGAAGGCTTGCAATTTTAATCCATCAAACCGGGAATGCTACCATTCTCTTTCATTAATTTTATACTTGCAACTTACATTTATAGCAGTATCATTATATTTATATTGTTTTGGCAAGCTGCTATTTAATAAGGAAATGTTGAAGGGGTGTGCTAAGTACATATGTTGCATTCAAAGCACTTGCACTTTAAGAAGAGTTTTAAATAGATGCTATTAAGATTTGAGCATTCTCGGTCACCACAAAGAATTTTGCTGTAACTCCATTAGGTTTTAATTGTTCAACTTATTTAAATTTTACTTGTATTTATAGGTTTTAATGGATGAGAAAGGTCCGTATTGGAAATATGAATTCAATACTTGTGTAATGATCCGGCGCAACCTTGAAATGTTTATTGCTATATTGCATAAACTGTGTGTACATCTTTGATGGTTTCTTTTTAAACCGAAATAAAGATTAATTGATTGATTGACTGATTGAATTAGCTTTTTTACGAGCATTGGAAACTACCAGAGAGTCCATGGGTAACTGGCCTTTGATATATACAGGGTCATTAGGAGCAATTTGTACTTTTTCTCTACCCTGGAAGTGACGATTCTAGCTCTTACAGGGTCTTTAAAGAGATAAGTATGTTTAGGCATACCTTTTAACATTGGTAATGTTTGTGTAGCCCTTTGAGATGAACTTAGTGTGTCAAACAGAAAATGCTCCTCTAAAGTCTCTTTATGAAGCGCTATTCCATGATATTGTGCAGCTCTGTTAACAAGCTCAATATATCCAATGTGATCATCTGGAGAAGACGGTCTGGATGGATATAGGTCGGGGTGATTATCTGGTTGAGGGTCAACATTATAATTATCCCATGGGTCAGTACCCTGTGGTGTGTAGTCATCTACGGCCCCATCCCCTGTATCCTGTGGGTCAGGTGACGATGGTGAACGAGAATGTGTAGGTGTAATGAGTAAATTTGGATCCATAGGTGAAGAAGGTGGACTGTACGGCGGAGAAGGGTTAGTACCTACATTTCTCCTTTTTAGAGGAATGTGGTTGTCTTCTTGTAAGCCCATTTTTCTCTTCTCAGAAAGTTTGGCATGAATATGTCAAGTATCTGGATGTATCACAATCTCCTTCTGTTTTGGATCCGAAGGTGGAATATCGGTCTGAGTCTCTTTAGTTGAAGTACTGTCTTTAGACGCCTGTTTTAGTGTCAAAAGTCTTGGCTCCGAAGATTTAGCCATATGCACTGGTGGCATGGAAACCAGAAGGTGTTTGGATTTCGATGCCAAAGGTTTCGGGTCAGCACCGGCATGGGGACAAGTAGAGCCCGAGCCGGAAAGCTGTTGCTTATGTATCGGCACTGAACTCGAAGGTGAGGCGCTCAAATCCTTTTCTCGGTGCCGACCGTGACCCACAGACAGAGGAGGGACCGGAGCCTTTTTATCGGGGAGATGTTAAGGGAAGAAGTCTCTTTACTCAAGACCCGTTGTCCCGGTGTGAGGTCTTCGGCATCGGAGTCGGCTTCAGACATGGAGATGTTTTGCTCCTCCATTTCAGCTTCCTGCACTTGTGATTCTTCTTGTTCGGAGGAGTCTCAGAGGAGATCCAGCACAAAGCCACTTTGCTGGTACATTTCGTGACGTCAAGCCAGAGGGTCACGGAGCGTCTTCTTAGATCGAAACTACCAACAAGCAACATAGTCCTTCTCGTCGAGTTCCGGGGATAGGCAAATGTTGCACACTTCATGCAAGTCGGTGCACGGAAACTTAGCACAACACCCTGGATAGAACTTAAATGGAGTCCGTTCCATCGACTGCTGCTGACCCAGGCGCGGGTAGGCCCAACGGCCTTCCACAAATCTTCCGACAGAAGGTTTTCGAATGTTAATGATACGCAGAGAATGGTAAACGAGATTGATAAACAATGCTATCGGGGGTAGTGGATTACATGTCGAAGGTGGCCCGAATAACAGTGCCGAACCGAAGCGAAATAATTCATATCTGAACCCGATGGAGAAAAAAGGAATATGCTACTTACCAGTATGCATCTGTTCTTGGCATGTAGGGCTGCTGACATTCATATCCGTGCATAGATCGCCGCCTAGTGTTGGGTCCGCATGATTGCACTTTGTCTTGGAAGAGTCTTCGAAGTATCACGAGATAGGTGACTCTTCCCTTGGACTACAGTGCGCATGGGCGTCTTCTCCATCCTCAGATTGTTTTTCGCCATTGTGGCAGCGATGGAGATAGGTAAGTAAGAGATGGCCATGCCAAAGAGAATGCTGCAGTTGTGACAGGCACCGGGGAGGAGGGCGGGCGATATGAATGTCAGCAGCCCTACATGCCAAGAACATATGCATACTGGTAAGTAGCATATTCCGTTCGAGGCATGTGGGCTGCTGAATTCATATCTGTGCATAGACTGAATAGCAGTATCTCCTCTAGCGGTGGCCACCTGTGCCAGCTGCAGCAGTTTGGAAAAGAGTTTTGAGGACAGCCTGGCCTACAGCAGCTTGCTGTTTTGCTTGCACGTCTACACAGTAGTGTTTAGTGAAAGTGTGTATGGTGGTCCAAGTGGCTGCCTTACAAATGTCTTCAAGGGGAATATTTCCTAGGAAAGCCATGGATGCCCCCATTTTTCGAGTAGAGTGTGCTCTAGGGGGGACTGTTAAAGTGTGTTTAGCTTTGAGATAACATATTTGAATGCATTTAACTATCCATCTGGCTATTCCTGACTTTGTGCTGTGGTGCAAAAGCAACAAATAGTTGTTTTGTTTTTCTAAATGATTTAGTCCTGTCCACATAATAAAGTAGAGCTCTTTTTACATCTAGTGTGTGTAGGGCTCTCTCAGCTACTGACTGTGGGTTCTGAAAGAATACTGGCAGTTCAATTGCTTGATTGATATGAAATTTGGATAAAACTTTAGGCATGAATTTGGGGTTTGTTCGAAGAACTACCCTGTTAGCATGTACCTGCATGAAAGGTTCTTGAATTGTTAGTGCCTGTAATTCGCTCACTCTTCTGAGTGAGGTAATAGCAACTAAGAATGCAACCGTCCACGTTAAGAATTGTAGTTCGCATGAGTGTAAAGGTTTGAAAGGAGGTCCCATGAGTCTGGTAAGCACGATATTTAGATTCCAGACTGGGGAAGGGGGGTGTCGTGGAGGGATCACCCTCTTTAAACCTTCCATGAATGCTTTGATGGCTGGTACTCTAAACAGTGAAAGGTGTTGCCTGTTTTGAAGGTATGCTGCTATAGCAGCAAGATGTAGTCGTATAGAAGAGTATACTAAGTTACTTGTGTGTAAGTGCAGCAGGTAACATATAATGGTTTGTATGGAAGCGTCTAATGGGTTGATTTGGTTATTGTTGCAGTAAATAACAAATCTCTTCCATTTAACTGCGTACCATGCTCGTGTAGTTGGTCGTCTTGCCTCCCTAATGATGTTCATGCAGTCTGGGGGCAAGTTAAGGTATCCGAACTCTAAGATTTCAGGAGCCAGATCGCTAGGTTCA
The DNA here is from genome assembly GCF_964261635.1 of Lissotriton helveticus. Lineage (NCBI taxonomy): Eukaryota > Metazoa > Chordata > Amphibia > Caudata > Salamandridae > Lissotriton > Lissotriton helveticus. Next base: position 1,809,360,943 of record NC_136061.1, read on the forward strand.
TTTGATTGGGATGTGGGTGTCTTATTTCTCCATGGTTCTGGGTTAGAAGATGGGGAGCAAGGCACAGTCGTTGATGAGGAACTACTGAAAGTTCTATGAACGTTGTGTACCATGGTTGTCTCACCCATGTGGGAGCAACTAGGATTAGAGTGAGTGAGTGTTGTCGCAGTTTGCGTGCCACCAGCGGGATCAGCGGTGCTGGGGGAAAAGCGTATGCAAATCTGCCTGACCAGTTCATCCATATCGCATTGCCCAGTGACAACGGATGTGGGAACCTGGCGGCAAAGTACCGGCATTTGTAGTTTTCTTTTATGGCAAACAGGTCTACCTCTGGGTGACCCCACTCTTCGAAGAAGGGCTGGAGAACTTGGGGGTGAATCTCCCATTCGTGTATTTGTTGGCTGTGCCTGCTGAGCAGGTCAGAAATCTGATTGTCCTTCCCTGGGAGGTGTTCCGCGAGGAGAAAAATGTTTTTGGGAATCGCCCATCTCCATATGCTCTGTGCCAGATGGGACAGCTGTGGAGAGTGCGCCCCCCCTTTTGTTGGATATAGTACATTGCGGTCATGTTGTAACACCGTCTTGTTGTACAAGTATTGCTGAAAAGCCTTCATGGCTAGGAATATTGCTAGCAACTCTAGTTGGTTGATATGCAGCTGTTTCTGTTTGTTTGTCCAGAGCCCTTGTACTGTGTATTGAAGGAGATGGGCTCCCCAGCCTGTCAGTGATGTGTCCGCTGTTAGTACTAGTTGTGGAACTGGCTCTTGGAACAGTCGTCCCTTGGAAAGGTTTTGTGGGTTCCACCACTGCAGAGAGTTGTGAGTGCGACTGTCTACCAACACTAGGTCTTTTAGTTCTCCACGAGCCTGGTTCCATTGCCGTGCTAGGCATTCTTGTAATGGTCGCATTTGGAGTCTGGCATGGGGGACAATGAATATGCAGGAGGCCATCATGCCTATGAGCTGCATGAAGACTTGAGCTGGCAAGGAGTGTTGTAAATGTAAATGTAAAATGTAAATGTACATGAATTTATATAGCGCAAATCACCAAGCGGTTTCTAAGCGCTTGCCTAGGGAACCCGTCCTGGTATTCCCTGTGAGATAACCCCGGCAGGGTATCCGCAAGGTGAAAGCCAGGCATCCCGCCGCGAGGGGCCGTTGTGGAGATTAAGCAAGCTATTGCCCAGAGTCGCAGAGTGTGAACCCGTGAATCGAGTAGGCACTGGAGCGAGAATTGTTGAGTCCATGGACATTTTAGGACTCAAGACCCCGCCGAGCCGGGAATTGAACCCTGGTCCCGGGCTGACCTCTGCTTTCAGGTCTGCCTCCTCTAACCAGTGAGCCACACTTCTCCACACACTCCACAGTGTTGTGGCAGGAATTTGCGAATGAGTATCTGCATGCTGGCTATCCTTGCTGAGTTTGGATATGCCTTTGCCACTGAGGTATTTATAGTGGCTCCCAGGTATTGCTGTATGTGGGAAGGCTGCAGATGCAATTTTGTGTAGTTGATTGAAAAGCCTAGGCTGTGTAGCAACTGTATTGTTTGTGACGTGTGTGCCGCACACTCTTGGTACGATTTTGCTTGTATTAGCCAATCGTCCAGGTAAGGGTACACATGGACGTGTTGCCTCCTTAGATGTACCGCAACTGTCGCTAAGCATTTTGTAAACACTCTTGGAGCCGTGGTAACCCCGAAGGGCAAAACCTTAAATTGGTAGTGTTGACCTTCCAGTGTGAACCTTAAATACTTCCTGTGGGCTGGATGGATGGGTATATGGAAGTACGCATCCTTGAGGTCTAGTGTTGCTAGGAAGTCTCCTTGCTGTAGCAAGGGGAGCACTTGTTGTAGTATGATCATATGGAAGTGCTCCGACAGTATGTATTGATTTAGGGGTCTGAGGTCCAATATTTGGAATAAGGAAGTATAGGGAGTATACGCCTGTCCCCTGTTGGTGGAAAGGGACTTGCTCTATGGCCCCCCTTTTCCAGCATGCATTCCACCTCTTGTTGTAGCAGGGTGATGTGTTCCGTGGACATAGGACGATGTCTGGGTGGTATGTTTGGTGGCGTAGAAGTCAGTTCTAGGCAATAACCAGACTGGATAATTTCTCTTACCCACCTGTCCGTGGTAATTGCGTGCCAGACAGGTAGGAACTGCTGTAGTCTGCCTCCGACTGGTGTTAAGTGGTCCGGAGGCAGCGTAATGAAGTCACTGTTTTGTGGCAGTGGAGGCTCTGGTAATATTGCCTCCACGCCCTCTTCCCTTATAACTGTTGCCTCTGTAACCTCCCCTGGATGTGTTCTTATTGAAGGAACCTTGTGTGTTACCTTTGTATGAGGCAGATGTTTGCGAAGCATTCCCTCGTGTGTCTTCTCTGTATGAGGAGCGTCGAAAGGAGCCCCTATGTTGTTGAAATTGCAAAGCACCCATAGATTTTCCGGTTTCGGTGTCCTTTTTTATTTCGTCCAATATGGTGTCGACAGCAGGGCCAAATAGAAATTCAGGATTGACAGGTTGGTTAAGAATGGTCGACTGCACCTCATTCTTAAAACCGGAAATACGCAGCCATGCATGTCTGCGTAGCAGGACGCTAGTATTAATTGACCTGGCTGCGATGTCAGCAGTGTCGAGCGCACACTTGATGGAGGCGTTTGATTTGAACTTTCCCTCCTGGATGAGATCATTGGCTTGTGCTTTAAAAGGCTCGGGTAGGTGTTGCATAAGGCTCTCGAGCTGATCATAGTGCGCCCTGTCAGAGCGAGCCAGTAGGGCTTGTGTGTTAGCAATCCTCCATGAGTTGGAGGCTTGTGCAGCTACCCTTTTGCCTGATGCCTCTAGAATTTTTTACTCTTTGTCAGGGGGAGGTGCTTCCCCTGTAGTCTGAGAGATGGCTCTTTTTCGTACGTTTGCAACCACCAGAGAGTCTAGTGGCAACTGGCCCTTGATGTAAGTAGGGTCTGAGGGAGCTGGCCTATAGTTTTCTTCTATTCTGGGATTGATTACCCGTGCCCTGGCTGTATCCTTAAATATGTCTGCTGTATGTTTTAGAACTCCCTTCAGCATTGGAAGCATTTCTCTGCAGTAGTGAATGTGTCAAACAGGAAGTCTTCCTCCACAGGGTCACTATGCATATCTACATTATGGAATTGTGCTGCCCTGTCTATGAGTTGGTTGAAGACCACTGTGTCATCTGTAGGTGACGGCTTAATAGGATAAGTGGATACATTAGGGATGGGATGGGTGTCATAAGGGTCTGTTTGCTCTTCCTAAGGTTCCTCTTGGTTAGGATCTTGTGGGAAATCATATTGAGGCTGTGGCTCATACCCTGCGTCTCCCTCATCGTCCCCGTGGTGTGTAGGTGAAGGCATGATAGGTTGAAAAGGGATGAAGGGTCTTGAAGGAGAAGTCCCAAAGTCCTTTTTCTTCAGTGGAATAGGTGAATTTGGTACAAAATCCAAAGGCCTCTTTTTCCTATGCAGGATGGTAACTTTACCAGTGTCTGGGTTATTATATATATATTAGCTTGGTCGTCTGATGGATCTGGGTGGAATAATTCTTCCTCTACAGTCTTGGGTGTAGTGTTAGACGTTTTCGGGTCGGTAACACTTTGTTTTTCGACGACTTTTGGAGGTTTGTTGGACTTTTTCGGCTTGGGCCCTGATTTCGGGTCGACGAGTGTTATCGGGTCGACCGAAACTTTCGGGTCGACACGTTTTTTATGCTCTGTAGACTTCTTTGGATGAGTGTCTTTCTCCGAGTCGATGGTCTTTTTTGGATCGACTGGTGTCTTAGGAGCAGTTATCTTCGAGTCGATAGGCTTGGCCGGCTTCGATACTGGTTTCGGTACGGCGCCGGTTCGACGTTTTTCAGGGCAGCAGGCTTGTTCCGGTCGGCGACCTTTTTCGGTTCGGCTCCCCTCGGCTGTGTGCCTTTGTTCGGGTCGACCAGTTTTTTGGGGTCGACGGATTTTGGCTGAACGGCCTTTGTGGGGTCGACAGTCTTTTTTGTCTCGACGCTCTTTGGCTGTGCGGCCTTGTTTGGATCGACGCCCTTCGGGTCGGTGACCTTTTTTGGCTCTGGAACCTTCTTCGGGACGATGGTACTGGGCCCTGGTGTTTCTGAAGGTTTCGGTTTCGATTTCAGAGCCGAGCCGGAAGGCGGGGCTGGCGAAAGTTTCTTATGATCTTGGCTAAGGACTTTTGGCGATGCCTCGACCGGAGCCTTTGGTAACGGGCTAGTTGGTGTCGGGGGTAGTGTACTCACGATTTGCCCCGATGGGAGTTCCTCGTCGGAGTCGGAGTAGTCCTCGACGGTAACGATTTCGAGGTCCGAGGCTGGGGCGTCCTGTAGATCCTGGTCATCATCGAAGATGTTGTCCGGTTCCGGTGCCTGTCGCTGCATTTCTTGCCTAGCAGCCCGTCGGTTTCGTATAGTTTTTTTGGATCAAAACTGGGCGCAGGCCGGGCAGGTTTCTTCCCTATGGTCTGGGGAAAGGCACTTGTTGCATACTGAGTGTTTATCAGTATGTGGGAACTTGGAGTGGCATTGTGGGCACCTTTAAAACGGGCTTCTTTCCATCGGCGGTCGGCTCACGTGGCGTCGAAAAGGCCCAACGGCCCGCGTCGACGACCGATTCGAGATGGAAGTTTGGATCGAGTAGAGAGGTACCGAGCGAGAACAATACCGACGAAGTCGAAGGCCTTTAGAAAAATGTTGTTTTCGATTCCAAGTTGGAGTATAGGAGTTTGCATCCGAACCCAATGGCGGAAAAAAACAATCTGAGGATGGAGAAGATGCTCATGCGCACTGTAGTCCAAGGGAGGAGTCTCCTATCTCGTGATACTTCGAAGACTCTTCCAAGACAACAAAGTGCAATCATCCGGACCCAACACTAGGCGGCGATCTATGCACAGATATGAATTCAGCAGCCCACATGCCTCGAACACAATCTAACAATGGAGTTGATGCCCATGCGCACTATCACCGAAAGGAGGAGTCTACATCGTGACGGGAAAAGACTTCTTCGAAGAAAAAGAAAGTGCAAACATCCGGACCCAACACTAGATGGCGATCTATGCGCAGCATATGATCTACATCTCATATGCCTCAAACATACTGCTACCAAAGTGCATTTGTCTTTTCCCTGGGATGTGAGATTGAGATTAAATAGCGTCTGTTAAAAAAGGAAATTAAGCAGCACAGCTCCGTCAAAGTACTCACATGGTGTGCCTGTGACATGAGGTAGCAGTGCTTGGCAAGAGAATGCATGGTTGACAATGAAACCGATTGTCAAGTCAGCAACTGGAACACCTCTGGGAAGAGCCAGCCATTCTGGAACTGGCATGGAAGCCCTGTGGAAGATTTTTTTTGCCCATGGCATATCAATTCTTGATACGGAGGATGAGTAATGGTACACCACCTTTCCTTTTTTAAAAAAGTTTTGGCACAGCCGATAAAGATATTATCATAAACTCAGCCCTGTCACGTGCAATCAACATAACACTGACGTTCGGTCTATGGAACCGCACCTCCTCTTTAGATGGATGTGGCAGTCAGAAGGAAGGTGAAAAGATAACAGACTAAGCTCATACACAATGCAAATACCTTGGCTAAGAAATGGACAATGGCATGGACTTGCCGCAATGCAGCATCCAAGATGGTGGGTGGCAGCCTTGGGAACAAGAGAGGAGCCCAGCCTCCTGGCTGCCCGTGGACCAAGAGGCGAAGGAGGGACCAGCGGTAGGGCCTTAGCCCTGGAAGGTGTGGCTGTTGTGCAGTGGGAGAGACATTTCTGGGTTGCTGAGGCGGCTGGTTGTGGTAGTGCCCCCTAAGCTGGGCCTTAGGCCCTGGCAGCTCCTCTACCAGGGAACCGGGGCAGGGTGATTGGGGGCTGCCTGGCTGGGGTGCATGGTCCAGGTGAAGGAAGAGCCAGTGCAGTTTGCTGAATGACATTGGAGCCTGCTGTACCCCGGAGGCAGGTGCAGGCCTTGCATTACCCTCTTTGGAGTGAGCACCAGGTAGCGTGGACTCACTGGAAAGAGTCCTGAAGTGCTGCATGAATGGACACGCTGGGCCTGGCTGCTTGGACATCTTCTCTTGGCAACAGGTCAGGCCCCCCCCTGCCCTCACCTGGCAGTGACTGCTCCCAGCAAGTAGCTGTATAGCCGGGCATTATGGGGTGCAGAAAGAGCATGCTAAGTACAGGGGATAGCCCTAGGGCTTGTAAAGACACGCAGGAGAAAGATGCACGCCAGATTAGATTTGATCCAGTAAGCTGTGAATGCATCCCGAGAAGGGCTTGGACGCAAAATCAATGAGGTGTCAGTTGACCTAGGGATCCTTTGAGTTGACCTACGTAAGTTGGCAGACCAAGTCAAACAAATTGAATACACACATGACGGAGTGAAGCCTACAGTTCAAGGGCCTCATGCGACAGTGGCTGCTTTAATCCCTTGTGTCTACCTATTGGACAGGCGGGCTGATATGCTGAAGGGTCCAGCTGTCATAATAGCATCAGAATCATGGGGATACCCAAAAAGTGGCTAACCCAGCGGTTTCTCTTGAGGGCCTATAGTAGTTCTTTGCAGTTCTGTGTGCGAACACACATAGTCACTGCTAAATAATAATAATAACAATACTGAAATTTATTAAGCCCGACAGCTACCCCCAAACACAGGGGTGTCCCGGCGCTAAAACAAACTGGGGTGAAAACAGGCGGCAAGCGCAAGAATGCGACTAATTAGTTCTGTACCGCTGCTGTCTTGAAGAGCCATGTCTTCAAGGCCTTTTTAAAACAGAGTTCTGACTCGGCGCTTCGAAGTGAGGCAGGGAGGTTGTTCCACAGTACAGCGGTTTTCACTGTGAAAGCTCTTCCCCCCGTCGTGCTTTCTTAAAGCGCGGCGTTTGCAGCCAATTGAAAGAGTTAGAGCGGAACGCCCTGTTTAGTTGGTAGGGGCAGAGTCTTTCCTTCAGATACTTCGGGCAGTTTCCATTTAGAGCCCGATAGGCCATTGTCATGGCCTTAAATAGGATTCTTTTTTCCACTGGTAACCAGAGGAGTTTGTATAAATGCGGAGAGACATGTTGTCGGAAAGGGATCCGGCAGACTAGTCTCGCAGCCGCATTTTGAAACATTTGAAGGCGGCGGATAGCATATTTTGGGAGGCCAAGGTACAGCGCATTGGCATAATCTAGCCTAGATGTAACTGTAGCATGTACAACTGTTTTGCGGCAATCTTCTGGAAGCAGGTGCAGCATTTTCCACAGATTTTTTAGCTTACTAAAGCAGATAGCAGAGACTTGTTGTATTTGGCCTGAAAAGGTCACATTTGCTTCTCATTTCACTCCCAAATTTCGAATAGAGGTGGCTGGGGATGGAGGAATGCCCATTTCCACTGGCCACCATAGTTCTGACTCGGGGATCCTACCTTGCCCAAAAAACATAACCTCTGTTTTTTCCGCGTTAAGCTTTAGTTTATTAGAATTCATCCACGTAGCTATATCGCGTAAGCACCCTTTAAAATTTTTAAAACACTCCACTGTCTGCTCTCTACAGGGAAAAACCAGCTGGGTGTTGTCAGCATAGGAAATAGCCTTCACCCCCCAGTTGGCAATCAGAGTGAACAGAGGAGCTAGATAAATGTTAAAAAGCATCAGACTCAGTGCTGAGCCCTGAGGTACCCCACACCAAAGTTGCTTCGGTTGGGATTCACATGGCGTGAGGGCGACTTTCTGAGAGCGTCCACTCAAATAGGAGGTCAGCCATGTTAGGACGTTTCCCTCCAATCCCGCTTCTTTTAGGCGCTCACCCAGGGTAGTGTGGTCAACAGTATCAAAAGCTGCTGACAGATCCAGGAGCACCAGTAATACTGGAGCTCCTAAATCCAGTGACCACCTAATCGACTCTGCCACCTCCAGTAGAGCAGACTCTGTACTAAACCCTGCCCGAAAGCCAGATTGAGTGTCCTGCAGAGTCCTGTTCTGCTCAATGAAGTGCGTCAATTGCCGTTGAACCAATTTTTCCAGCATTTTTCCTGGGGCGGGGAGGAGAGAGATAGGGCGCAAGTTTTTTTGAATCACCCGGGTCTCCATTTTGTTTTTTCTTCAGTGGGAGCAGCGTTGCATGTTTCCATTTATCTGAAGAGGTGCCAGTTTTCAGGGAAGAATTCCATATATGTAGCAGTTCATCAACCAGAGAGGGTGCAAGCACCATCCATAATTTAGGCGGGCATGGATCATCTGGGGCTCCAGAATGGCAATTCCGGATTTCCATTAGGGCATCCTGAGGCATAATAGGAGATAATCCACACAGCCTAGGTAGCTACCCCTGGCGTGGAGATATATCCTCTTTCACAGTGACCTCAGGGGTTTGAAATGAATCATAGACCTTTACGATCTTGTCATTAAAATAGTTTGGAATCCGTTCGCACAGGGCTGTGGATGGAGTTACTTCTATCTCCAGTGCCCGGGGTTTAAGGAAGGATTGAACAAACTTAAAAACTTCCTGGGTGGAGGCAGCTAAACTGCCTCCACCCAGAGCGCCACCTAGACCGATGGTTGCTCGCCTGCTGGACTACAAAGGGTTGGATGTAATCCTGCCGAAAGCTCGAGAGGCCCAGTGGTTTCACCTTGAGAATGCTGAAATGGCCTTTTTTTAGGGCAGTTCCATTGGAGGTTTCCCATAAACAACTTCAATACCTTCAATCACTCTGCTCTAGATATATGTGGGCCCCGGGGAGACCTCGCAGAGCGGCTCGATGTATGACTCTCTCCCCAGAAAGGGGAGGATGGTCTATACTGGATTTTGCTTTGTATTATTATTCATGTATCTTGGTTAATATTCAATTACTGCTTACTGGAGAGGATGTTAGTAACCCAGCCGAAGCACCTTCTATCTACCAGATCATTCTAGGCTCAGAGGTAAAGCAGTATCTTTTTAATAGTGTGGATGGTAGCTATTTTACAAGAACACGCTTTAATGTACTGAATGCTTTGTTCAAAGTGTGGAATACTGTACAGAGAGCTGTGAGATTCCGGTACTGTCTAAGTATACCCCTATGAACTCCGTTGGAGTACTCCCCTTGATTTTTCGGGACCAGGTGGCTTTAGGCTGGAGGAGGAGGGGGATTACCAGACTTGGTGACTTATATCAAGACGATGGGCGAATTTACGCATTTGCAGAGCTGGTAGATAAATTCCATCCACCCTCTACGTACTTCTTCAAGTATTTACAAATTAGAGATTTTCTGGCGAAACACACTATCTGCACGACGAAGGTTAAAATCATAGAATCTATTAGACGGCATGAGAAGATCAGAGTTATCTATAAAGTATTGGTCGAGGGTAGATTTGATCATTTAGTAAAGTATAATTTGAAATGGAGAACTTGGTTGGGTAACCCCAGAATCTTATTGGAAGAATCCATTGTTCGGGCAAGAATGATTTTTTGTGCAGCCAATCTTAAAAGTCAACATTATAAAATGATATTTAATTTACATCATACCCCTACAAAAATGATGAAGTGGGGGGTCAGCATGATGGGAGTTGTTTTTGCTGCGGGAAAGACAGTGCTGATATTGTCCATGTTTTCTTTGAATGTGAGGTACTGAACCCTCTGATAGACTTTCTTAACTGAAATAACTAGCGATGGGGTTAAAATCTCTCAATCTATGATGCTGTGTATATGGGAGGAGGTGGGGAGTGGAAGCCATTATATAAGCATCGATATTTAATTTTTATGGCCACTGAGTTTGCTCGGTTGACAATTGCATCCTTGTGGTTAAAGCAAGAGGCCCCGCCTTTTGAGTTGTGGCGGGCTAAGTTTCTAAATGTGTATAATTTGGAAAGCATTATATACGCCGTGAAAGGATCAAGGAAAAGGAAATTAGGATTATTGATTTGGGGTGCGGCGAGGGAGTATATGGCTGGGTAATTTAGGTTATTGTTTATTATAAAGGGAACTTACATTGACTAATTGCCAAGTGAGGATATGGGTTAGGGACTTGGGCCTATAATTGTAATGACAGATGTTTTATTTAAGCCGTATTGGCTGTATTTTTTACGTGTGTTTGTTATATCTTGCTGCTATGGAATTTTAATAAAAAAATGTTGAAATGGCTATCTTGCCGGACTACACACTGGTAATTGAGCAACAAAAGGCATATTTTCCTGCCGTTAAGAAGGAGCTGAGGGATGCAGGTATCAGCTACGTGATCCTGTTTTCAGCCCGCCTCCAAATCATGGTTGATGGCCACACATTGTTTTTGGGACTGGCTGGAGGCTTACGAAAATGGCATAGACAGTGATCAGAAACCTGGGACATCGAGGCCATAGTGGCGGCGTGGAGATCATGGTAGAGGAGTACAACCTACGAAGAAACAGACAGAGAGGGTGAGCGCGGCAGGGAATGATTGGGACCCGCCAGGGCAGCCACCTGAGTGCCTCCACTCATCCTCCTCCTCAGAGAGTGAGGACTAAGATTCTGCTCGAGAAACCTGTCGCTGGGCCACTGATGACACCTAGAAAGACAGATGACCTTTACGTTTCAAAAATACTTTGGGAGTGCCTATGGGTGCTCCTGGCTGCTGAGGGGGCCTGGGCCGGCGATTCTCTGTCCCTTCTGAAAAGATTGTTTGGGCTGCACAGATGCTTGGGATGATGCTGCCCTCAGACTCACAGTCGAGCTCTGATAGAGAGAGATCCAGTAATATTCTTTTAAGTGGGAGTAAGTGCCGGATGGTCTGCATTCCAGAGGCTGGTGCAGCCACTCCGTTATGAGAAAACCCACATACACAGTTATGGTAGTGTAGGTTTTGGTTTCTACAGTTTCGTTTTTCTCATGGTTCTGGCCAGGGCACTGTTGCTACTCTGGGCTAGGGAAGGGGAGTTGTTAAGTGGGAACTGTTATGGTGTTAATACTCAGCTTTGGAATTGTTCATTGCTTTGCAGTTGGCAAGGTATGGGGGAGTGGTAGGTGTGGGGTATAGGGGCAGATGGGGGAGGCACATCATACACCACCTGCAATGAAAAATCTAATATGATACTCCCCCTTTACTTGGAATGTCTGAGGGATAGGCTCTATTGGTAAATGGTATAAAGTCCTAACATACTTAAAACACAGGGGAATAAATGTTTCAGGAGACACACCTGAGGAGGGCTGAGCTATTTATGCTGCAGAGATGCTGGAGGGTCTTGTTATTTGCAAAAGGATACTCCACATGTCCCCAGGGGGCACTGATTTTAGTCCGACAGGGGCTTCCCCTAGATGTTCAGAAGACTTTCACCACTGATGACGCTCAGTATGTTATCCTGGTGGGAAGAGTTACTGGGATACCTCTTCTCATTTACTGCATCTATGCATTTGGGCAAATGCAGTTTCTTATGGCCCTCTCCAGAATAGTCTTGCTTGACCCCAAATCTACATATACTCTTTTGTGTGGGGGGGGGGGGTTAGATTTGTGCAGACATACACCTGGAACGATCTGTTCCTCCACTCGCTGATACTCCCATAATAAAGCTGGTGAAAGGTTTACAGGACTGGTTGAATCAATGGATGCTCAGACACCTATGGCGGGATTGGAACCCGAACTGTAACCCAGATAGAAGGGATTGCTTCTACTCCCTGGTGCATGATCTGCATGAAAGACCCGATAAAGTGTTGGGCTTGGTAGATCTTGTGGCCGAGGTTGTCCGGTCAGAGTATTTCGGCTGCACGTTATGGGTTTGCTGGCGTGGCTAGTCTGCTCTGAGGATGGGGTTGGGGGTCTCCTATCAGGACGGTAAGAGTGTCAACTGGAGAAGAGGTATACTTCAAAACAGACATACACGAGGTCTTCAAGGCTCACTGCAGGACCTTGTACAAGCCTGGGGTCCTTTTATCAAGAGAGTATCTAGACCGGGAAGTGCTGGGTGCCCCCATATCAGAACACAAGATTGCAGCAGAAATTGAAGGCATGGCTTCCTGCAAAACACCAGGGATGGATGACCTTGCGGCTGAATTTTATCATATCTGTGCTAAGTAGATCGTTGCCCAACATGCTGTGTTATACACAGATGCTTTTGATTGTAGGAGGCTTCCCGATACGACCAGGGAATTCCTAATAGTGCCATTCCCCAAACCCTCAAGCGACGCAGCAGACGTGGCATCCTATCGTACTTGTTGAACTTGGATTATAAAATACTTAGTAAGGTCTTGGTAATAGGCTTCAACTGCATCTTCATGGCCTCATACACGAGGACCAAAATTAATTTATTCCCAACTGTAGCACTTCAAAAGTGTTGCCGTCTGTTCCATGTCCTAGAGACGAGGGATGAGAATCGCTTCCCCAAGGCACGTGTGCTTTCCATATATATCCGGAAGGCCTTTGATACTATAAGGTGGAACTACCGTTTGGCGGTTATGTCTAGAATGACTTTAGGTGAGGGTCGGAATACATGTATACATATTATATGCTGGGGCACAGCCATGAGTGTGTACAAGTGGCTGTATCACTGAACCCTTAGAGATCAGCTAGGGTACACGGCAGGGATGTCACCTTGCTTCAATGATGTTCATGCTGATTATTGAACTATGCCCTTGTGTGTTGCAGCAGGAGGTCCAGGGCCAATGAATTCCACTCTGGAACAGGGAGCATGTATTCTTGTTATATGCGGACGACATGCTTATTTACCTAAGGGAGGATAGAACTGGGATCTTGTGGAGGGCGGCCTTCTTGGAGGACTTTGGGCAAGTCTCTGGCATGTGTGCGAATTGGTAGAAATCATGCCTTTTTCCTGTGTCAGTGCAGCTACAGGGGCCGCCATCAGCAATGTTACTAGCTGGAATTTAATGGGAGCCCACGGTCCTAAAATATCTGTGGGTCGAGGTGTGCCACACTGATGTTGAAGTAAGGGAAGGTAAACTCGGGAAAAGATGCAGGCATATAGAGCAGCATGACCTTTTGGCAGACATTGCAACTTCCCACTAGGACTCGCATAGTGTCGACTAAAATGATGACACTACCTCGAGTCATTATTATACTTTGTTAATCTTCTGGTTTGGGTGCTGAGGGCCTGGTTTAGATCCACTGATGCCCTAATCAGCGAGTTGATCTGGGATGGCAGTCACTCTCAGGTAACATTATGTAAGCTGCAGAGGCCCTCGTCTGAAGGAGGCTTGGGAGTCCCTCAATATGAACTGTATTACCACGCAGCTCAACTTCAGAGGCTGGCTCGCTGGCTGTGGGACTCAACCTAACAGAACTGGGAGAGTTTGGTGAACCGAGCAGGGAGGGGATGCTATTAGCTCTGCTGCTGGGGGTTTAAATTCCTACAGCCCCTAAAGCTAGACTTCTCCATATAGCTCTAAAGCGCTGGAGGGGAGCTTGCTATTGGATTGGACCGCCCTTAATGCCCAGGGATACTGGCCGAACGCTAGTGGAGGCTGTTTCACTGCCAGATGAATGTCACCCTGGACTGTGGCTGGGATGGAAACCATTGGGGACTGCTACTTGGAGGACTCTTTCTGGTCCTTAGGAGGCCTTAATGGCCAAGGACGGTTTGCCTGGAACCCAGATTTTGACTTACAGGGCGATAACCCGAACTGTGAGCCATTTGTATGGGTCTTTTCATCCAGACCCCTCTAAACATGATCTCCTACAAACCATCTTAACGTTTGGTGGGGTACATATTAGGTCTTGTGGCTCTATAAATAGTACTGACAATAAGGATTGGTGATTTGCCAACCCTAAGAAAGGAGGGGGTGGGGGTAAGGGGGGGGTATATTTTAGGTACGCCCTGCAGTGGTAAGGAATGGACACAGATTCTCAAGCATACCTACTCCTCTACGCATAATACTAGATTTAAATACACATAGTCTTATTACTTGCATCGTATACATCTCACACCTGATAAGCTCAATATTATGCTGCACACGGAAGAATTGTGGTGCCCTAGATCCACGCGCAGCTGTCTTCCATATTGTTTGGGGCTGTCCGAATATAGGACAGTTCTGGTTGCAGGTTGTTAGGGATCTGGAGAGCACCCTCAACCGTGAGAAGTTACATGCAGTAGAAATCTGCCTTCTTCGTTTATATAAAAGACCATCTTAGTAGGCAATAGATTTCTGGATCTAGCACTGGGTGTGACTCACAAATATATTGCTCGCCAGTGGAAGTCCCCACATGGGTCACTGCATAGCAGGTGGCAATTGAGGTGTAAAGCTGGGCAATGGCTGAGGGAGTTGAATTATGGGCTGAACACTACAGAGGGTTGGATAGGCTACCAGTGTCTGAGCTGTGTGGGGAGGTGGTCACCAGCTTCATAGAACTGCAGCAGCAGTGAGGGACTTACCTCTAAAGTATGGCTATGCTGTCTGGCGAGCCTAATGGCACAGTATGGAGTAGCAGAAACCTGAAGGCATTAGATGGCATAGACGAGGGAGATCCATTGTGTTAAGTGGATTGATAGTTTCCACGGCCTCCTAAACCAAAACCCCCCTTGTGCTCAGATTCTCCCCCAACCCAAATTTGATACAGGGATGATCCCTGTAGAGTCTTAGGAGAGATGCAGTTGGAGAAACAGGGTGAAGTTCAGTTAGCTGTTCATTTACTAAAATGTAATTGGGAAACAGATAGAATATGAGGATCACATAGGACTTTGACAGATGATGACAATTGACTATCTAGAAAAAATATGGCAAATGTACATTCACACACTGAATACCATCGTTCTATTGTAACAACGATTTACGTCATAAAAATTATCAACAGCGTATCTTATCAATTAAAAGTGCCCTATTACCTTATACTGAAAATCAATAAAGATATTTTTAAAAGAAGAAAAAAAAAAAAAGGAAAGGAACCCTTCAGAGAACATGCACTAATGGTAATCCTAACAGGGTACTCGTAAATTGCGTACCCCTACAATTGGGGTGCCGTCCCCCGGTCACTTGCCTTAATCCCTTTATATTAGGGTTTATTCCATTCATCCATATATTACAACACACTGTTCATTGTTTTTAATTATGTAAATTTTTATTTTTTCTTTCTTTGCTTTTTCTTTATTTACTTTTTCATTTTTTCTTCACTTTTCATGATGTATATCCCCTTATTTTCAATTATTCGAATGCATTTCGGCTTATAACAAAGCCTTCATCAGGGAAATTATTTCTACAACACAAAAAATGCATTCATTTATATATACATTCATTTACACGAGCCAATCAGTACGTATTATACAACATTCTATGTGTTAAATACATCTAAATCGATGCATTAATCTCATCACCACTTGCTGGTTCATAGCTAGCTTATCGTATGTAGTTACACTCCTCTATTACAGATCCTAGTTAGGTTGACTTGGTATACAATTGGCGTGATCACAAAATTAATGGCTACAATCCTCCCAGTGCCCTTATTTTGGAAAAAAGCTCTCCCCGTCTTACTTCAACTGTGTGTGGCAGCGTGTTCCCTTCTGTTTGTATCTCGATAAAGTATCTCGTATTTCTTCCCGGCTCGTACTTGTATGCAAGCGTGTCGGGTTAACGTTATGACGATCAATACGTGCCTAGGCACACAATTGACATTGAAAATGGACTCAAGTATTGGGCGCCATCTTAGTGGTGTCTAAACTCTGCTGTTAGTGTTGGCGACTGAAGGTACATTAAGTTAAATAAACGTGAGATAAAAATAAAAATAAAAATGAGAATAAACAATAGTAAAAATAATAAAAATAAAAATGTGGATTTATTCTTCTATGTCTCATACGTGTAGCTAATTATATGAACACGATATATGTGTAACACTTAATAAACTGAAAAAGGTTTTTTGTATGGTAAAATGTTTTTTAGCTTCAATTGATTATACCTCCTAATTGGGAAACAAGAATGTCCATGATTATTAAAGATAACAATTAAATTCTACCCGGTCATTCATTCCGTAAAAATTCTCCCTTTTCAATAGTTGTAAATTCATGTCTATTCCATCAATGTCCCGGACCTCCTCCAAAATGACAAAACGTAAGCGATTTTTCCATGAAGTGGCTTGCAACGTTCGATTTTATATGTTTTATTCCTTATGTTTGATTTGTGTTCATTTATTCTTGTTTTTATTTTTCTTGCTGTCTTTCCAACATATCCATAGCCACATGAAAAATCGCATACTGTGAGTCAATTGCGTTTTGTAATTTTGGGGGAGGTCCGGGACATGGATGGAATAGACATGAATTTACAATTATTGAAAAGGGAGAATTTGGGGATTTATTTCCTTGAGACCCTCAAGCCACACGGAATGAATGACAGGGTAGAATTTATTTGTTATCTTTAATAATCATGGACATTCTTGTTTCCCAATGAGGAGGTATAATCAATTGAAGCAAAAAAACATTTTACCATACAAAAAACCTTTTTCAGTTTATTAAGTGTTACACATATATCGTGTTCATATAATTAGCTACACGTATGAGACATAGAAGAATAAATCCACATTTTTATTTTTATTATTTTTACTATTGTTTATTCTCATTTTTAGTTTTAGTTTTATTTTTATCTCACGTTTATTTAACTTAATGCACCTTCAGTCGCCAACACTAACAGCAGAGTTTAGGCACCACTAAGATGGCGCCCAATACTTGAGTCCATTTTCAATGTCAATTGTGTGCGTAGGCACGTATTGATCGTCATAACGTTAACCCGACAAGCTTGCATACAAGTACGAGCCTGGAAAAAATACGAGATACTTTATCGAGATACAAACAGAAGGGAACACGCTGCCACACACAGTTGAAGTAAGACGGGGAGAGCTTTTTTTCAAAATAAGGGCACTGGGAGGATTGTAGCCATTAATTTTGTGATCACGCCAATTGTATACCAAGTCAACCTAACTAGGATCTGTAATAGAGGAGTGTAACTACATATGATAAGCTATCTATGAACCAGCAAGTGGTGATGAGATTAATGCGTCGATTTAGATGTATTTAACACATAGAATGTTGTATAATACGTACTGATTGGCTCGTGTATAAATGAATGTATATATAAATGAATGCATTTTTTGTGTTGTAGAAATTATTTCCCTGATGAAGGCTTTGTTATAAGCCGAAATGCATTGGAATAATTGAAAATAAGGGGATATACATCATGAAAAGTGAAGAAAAAATGAAAAAGTAAATAAAGAAAAAGCAAAGAAATAAAAAATAAAAATGTACATAATCAAAAACAATGAACAGTATGTTGTAATATATGGATGAATGGAATAAACCCTAATATAAAGGGATTAAGGCAAGTGACCGGGGGACGGCACCCCAATTGTAGGGGTACGCAATTTACGAGTTTTCATAGTGTATGATGGAATACACACTCCGGAGCACGCCAACGCTCTCAAACCGAAAAAGCACACAAGCTGTGCCAGTGGAGCAAATCATATAAATCCTAACAGGGTAGACTGGTCTGGAAGACACCTGAAGAAAACATGGCAGTTAAGTAGCCCTTAACCATCGCACTACCAGGCTCTGTGCACAGGGGACATTGCAAATCATAAGATTTCAGTAAGGTGTGATTTAAAGGGTTTGCGACGTAATAGTGTGGGCAGAAATGCAGCGCTCAAACTCCATGCACGCAGCTGTAGCATTTGGACCTGGGGTGGAGAACCTGAACATTCTGCTGCAAGAGTAAATCTTCCCTGTGCAGGAGAGAAAGAGATGGCTAAATATTGAGTGGCAACAGATTAGAGCACTATATTCTGCTCACCGAATCTGTGGCTGTGCTAATCGGATGGGCCTGATCATTCTGTGAGAGTTTCAACAGAACTGGAATGAGTGGAAAAGCAGACCGCAGATTCAGAGACCAGCTATACCTGAAGAAAACTCCTAAGGAACTATTCAGAAGTGTCCAAGAAGTGTCCTCAGTTTTGTGTGAAACAGTTTGTTTGACACAAAACTGAGGACACTTCTTGGTCTGGGCTGTGGTGAACAAATCAAAGTTTGAAAACAACACTACGGATAAAATCACCTCTGTCATTTAAGGTACAGTTGCCACTCGTGGTTCTCCGTTGTCATGGACTGTCCTCACTTTAATAGTCTCCTCTATAGTGAGCCAGTGCTCTGTATCCATTGTACTCTCTATCCCAGGGTGGTCTCCTTCTCTACCAGAACAATTCTATGTATACTCCCAAATCATATTTTCAGTTCTCCGAGCCAAATAAGATTACTTCCTGCGCCCTTCCCATTTGCTCCTTTGGCACTTTTTCCATTGGTCCGCCAACCTTGCCAGCACTGATATGAAGTTTCACAAGAGTGCTATGAGATCTCATTTTCTTGCGAGACCCAGCCGCCATAATATGAGTGGCTTAGTATAAATTATACCCCAAGCCTAGCCAGATGCTTGGTTTTCTGGTTTTTGAGGAGAGAGGAAGCCAGTGCTTGTAGTGTTGAAGTTGGAATCTGCATACACAGCAGATCAGGAGTTAATGTTGAACCTCTTATCTGGGCAGCACCATCTGACTGGAACCAAATTCGTGCTCATTATGGACTACGTTTTGTAATGGCACAAGCAACACTTGCAGTTAGTGCACAAACTGTAGAGCTGAGACACTTGTCAAGGACTGTGACACAAGAATAATAATCGCTGCTGGTAAAGAACTACCATATAAACACTTAAGTTGTAGTGATTATAGCGTCTGTGCTTGGGTTCTCTTCACACCTCTAAGGGGACATTTTATTAAGAAAGAGTAACAATTTACCACGGTGAAAAAGAACAAACTAGAAAGCGTAACACAGTAATACCCGAAGGAATGATAAGCTACTGTCAAATTGTTGATTCTGGTTGTTGCATTTCAAACTTACTGCACGGATTAATTACCATTCAGCCGTGTATAATTATCGCCATTCTGATTTATATGTGGTAACACGAACCAAGCACTTAAGAAGACACCAAAGGATCTAAATTTAAAAGAACATTACTTCTCATACTTCAACTCGTCTCGCTCATCTGATTCCCAAACCCCACAATTCTCAGTTGGAGTTGGCAGTGTTTGGCACACCCAGCTATGGCAATGAAGAACGGGCCTGGTGGGGCTCGGCATCCTCGACAGAGCATCTGCTCTCACATTGATAGATCGTGTAAGATGAGTTATTACTATGAAAATTCACTGTTGTTACACCAAATGCCACGGGTGAATTGTCTCCTAACACCAGATCCATAATCCCATAACTATTGATATAATGGATGATGGTGGTGGTGGTGGTGGCCAACAGAATCTGAATGCTGCTCCCCATTGCTTCATGGCAAGACAGACTGGGTACAACTCCAGCACATTCACATGCAGGGTTTGTTCTGATGAAGACAAACGGCCCCACAGTACCATGTTGCGGAGGTGATTACTTCACCCCAGGAAGGAGGCGTTGATACCATGGTGGCCTGACATTGTAATTCCACTTTTGATATAGCATTCCCAGTGCGAGGAGGTGAGAAAGAAACAATGAATTGCTTACTTTTCCTGAAAGTTTTGGTTCAGGTTCTGTCGATAGAACACATTAAAGCTCTTTTGACATCTAAAATATGAAGAGCTCTTTCCGCAACAGAATCTGGCAGTGGGAAGAAGACAGGTAATTTGTTCAATTGGTTAATATAAAAAGGTGAGAACACTTTAGGGACGAACTTTGGGTTTGTTCTAAGCACTACATTGTCTTGACGAACTTGAAAGAATAGTTCTTCCAAGGTTAGTGCCTTGAGCACACTGACACGTCCCAGTTAAGTGATAGCCATTAAAAAAGCTACTTTCTAATACAAATGTTGGAGTTGGCAAGAAAGTAGTGGCTCAAATGGAGGCCCCATGATCCTTTTTAGTACAATGTTTAGATTCCATGCTGGTCGAAGTTTAGGGGGAATTACTCTTAAATCCGTTCATAATGCTTTAATGACCGGTATTTTGAATGAAGATTAATATTGTCTGTTTTGTAGGTAGGCTGCAATGGTGGTGAGGTGTAAGCGTATTGGAGTGTAGGCTAGGACTGAGTTTGAATATGCAACAGATAAAGAATTGTTTGTGTTTGTGCATCTAACAGGTTTACTTTTTGACACTGACAGTTTATAACAAATCGTTTCCATTTTGAGGTGAAGCATTTTCTAGTTCTGGGCCTACAAGCTTGCTTTAGAATAGCCATGCATTGTTGTGGTGAGTTTAGTTAACCAAATTCTATGACTTTAGGAGCCATATTGCAAGGTTAATTTCCTTGGGATTTGGATGTCTTATTCGCCATAGTTCTATGTGTGAAGGCCGGGTTGAGGTTTAAGCTTCTGGTGTGGGAATAGTGAAAGTTCCAGTAGTGTGGTGAGCCATGGCATACTAGCCCAGGTTGGAGCCATCAGAACTAGGGTGAGGGAGGTCTGTGTGAGCTTTCTGACTACTAATGGATGTAGTGGGAGAGGTGGAAAAGCGTAGGCAAATATACCTGACCAGGTCATTCATAGAGCATTGCCCTTGGATAGTAGGTTTGGGAATTTGGACATGAAGTTTGGGCATGTTGCGTTTTCTGGGGTTGCAAACAGGTCTATTTGTGAAAGTACCGTAGGAGAGTTGTGATGTACTGCTACGCGCTATATGGTTTGGGCTAGGTGCAATAATTGCAGAGAGAGTCACTCCGCTCTGTTTCTGAAGGTGGTACATAGATGTCACATAGTCCATCTGGAATAGGACAACTTTGTGTAGTAGATGAGGCAGGAATGCTTTCAATGCTAGGTAAACTGCCTGAAGCTCTAGGTAACTGAAATGGAGACCCTGATGTCTGGAGTCCCATACATGCTTACTGGTAGGATATTGAAGGTGAACTTCCCAACCCATCAGGGAATCATCCACTGTGAGAATGGCTTAGGGAACAGGGTCTAGAAACGCTGTCCCCGGGACAGGTTATGTGGTTTCCACCACTGCAGAGAGTGATGTGTGCGGCTGTCTACCAACACTAGATCGTGTAGTTGACCCTGTGACTGTGTCCAGTGATAGGAGACATTCTTGCAGCGGTCTTATGTGCAAATGAGCATTAGAGACTACTGAGATGCAGGATGCCATTATGACCAAAAGGCACATGAGTGTTCGGATTGTGACCTGGGTCCTTTTTTGAAACTGTTGGGCTAGTGTCAGACTGTTTTGTACTCCCTCAAGTGTGCACTGAGTATGGTCCATAAACACGATTGTACTGGAGATGATTGTAGTGCGATTTTTGAGATTAATGATAAACCCCAGTTGAGGTAGTAGGATGAGTGTTTGTTGTGTATGTTGGCAGCCATGACGGCAGCTCTTTGCTTTCATTAGCCAATCATCCAAATAAGGAAATAGATGGAAGATTTGCACGCACAGATGAGCTGCCACTACTGAATATATTGTGCTTTCCTTGGAGGACAAACCATAGGTACTTACAATGTGAGGAATGGATGGGTATATGAAAGTAGGAGTACTTTAGGTCCAAGGCGTCATGAAGTCGCCTTTCTGCAGTAACCATATGACTTCCTGAAGTGTGACCATGTGGAAGTTTTCTGATAAGTTATAGTAACTGAGGGGTCTGAGGTCGAGACTGAATCCAGGTGACCCGTCTTTTTTGGGAATGAGAAATATAATGAATATACCCCTGTTCCTGGATGTAAAATTTGGACTGGTTGCATAGCTTTTTTGAGTAAAGAAGCAGATATCTCTGGTTTGAGGAGAGTTTAGTGTTGTGTGTATGGTTTGTGCTTGCAGGGTGGAATATTTGGAGGAGTTGTGAGGAGTTGTGATGATCTCCAGACAGTAACCATGTTGGATAATGTCCAATACCCATTGGTCTGTTGTAATGGATTTCCATCCTGGTAAAATTTCTTGAAGAAGGCCCCGGACAGGTGTTAGATGGTCAGGGGTGGGATGGTGAGGAAGTCATTGTTTCGTGTTTGTATTTGAGAGAAGGGTAGTATTTCCGTGACCGCAGCCTCTGAAATTGTTTACTCCATATGTGCCACTGTAAAGGCTTTTAAAGGTGGATGATTGTCCTTGATTTTGTGGGTGAACCCTGTGGTGTCTGTGGAAACTGGGCAGACAAAAGAACCCAAGGTAGGTGGGAGTTTGTAAGACCCCCACTGATTTTTTGACATATGTGTATTTTTTCATTTCTTTAAGGGCTGTCTATATCTTCGGGCCAAAGAGCTGCTCTTTGTTAAAGGAAAGATTAAGAATTGCCTGCTGCACTTCAGTTTTAAAACCAGAGACACAGAGCCAAGCATTTCTATGTAAGAGAAGGCTAGTATTTATGTCTCTTGCCTTAATGTAAGTGGAGTCTAGAGCACATTTAAAGGAGTTATTGGTGATTAACTTCCCCTCATTGACTATTTCTTAACCCCTTTTCTGGTATTCTTCTGGGAAATGTTGGATGTGTCCGTCCATTTCAGATCAGTGAGCCCTGTCATAGCTTGCAAAAGAGCTTTGCTGTTGGCGATAAGCCTCTGATTAGCCGACTGGGCTGCTACCCTCTTTCCTGAGGTGTGGATTAGTTTTGAGTCCTTGTCTGGGGGAGGTGCATCCCAGTTGTTTGTGTAACATGTTGTCTGCATGACATAGCGTTCCTTTAAGGAGTAGTAAATATTGTGAACCCCATTGAGTAGTAGAGGGTGTCTCAAAGAGGAAGTCGTCCTCTATAGGGTCCTTATCTAAGGGAACTTGATGATATGCTACAGCTCTGGCTATCAGGTCTTGATAGGCTGAAGCATCATCTGGGGGGATTGACGTGCGATAAAAGTCTGGGTCTGTAACCCCCCTGTGGCTCTAGATCATAAGCATCCTATGGATCCCTAGGATGTGTGCCCTCTGGTATATTGTCATCCTCATCTAATATGGGTGAATGCGGAGACATGTTGCCTGCTTCAGATTGTTCTGGTGTAGCAGGCAAGGGAGTGGATGCCCGATGTGGTGTTGGTGGGTTTGGAGATGGATGTACAAGAACGTGTAAAGGGCTAGTTGCAATGTCCTTTTTTTTCTTCTTTTTGATAGGTTGAACAGGAATGTCTATAGCCTCTTCGAAGAATGTATGTCTTTTAGAGGATTAAGGCTTTGCTAACTGAAGAATAATCTTCTTTCTTCTGAGTTTAATCTGTAAAGTTTTATGCCTCGGATCGAGCCGTTCCTGCATAACATCGAGGATTGGTTAGGGTAGAGCTTTTGTTCCAAATGTGTAACATTTAGACATTTAGGTGCTGAGGAAAGTTTTGGTTTTGGTGTTGGTGTGCTCGGAGGCGAAGCACTATGTCCTTGTCTTTCGGTACGGAAGTTATTATTCAATGTGTCAGTGCCAAATCAGATTTCGAGGAGGTGGAGGCCCCTGCTGTAGGTCAATATTTCGGCACCGAGAACGGTGCATTTCTTAGTTAAGTGTACGTTGATCCCGAAGGGTTTATTTAGATCGGAATGACCTACAGGCCTCACTGGTGTCTTCCCAATGGTTGGGATAGAAGCATAGATTGCAGACTGAATGTTGGCTAGTCTGAGGGATTTTAGAATGGAAATTCGGGCAGAAACGGAACAGGATGTGAGTAACTACGCGATCGAGACAATACTGTCAAGTTTGGGGATCTAGAGGAGGAGCTTGGCGGGCATCCGAGATGGCCGCGTGAGCACAGCGCTCCCCGGACCCCCGCCGCTCCCGGCATAATATCCTGCATGAATCCTGATTTTTTGCGAGGATTTGTATAGAGGACGTTGGGCTGATCTACCTGGACCCTTTCGGAAACTGATTTGGCCACCGGGTGCCTGAGATATGGCGAATTGAACTTTTGGGCTCCACCCTTGAGGTGCGCCCGGGACTGGGTGAGGTTCGGTGGCCGTCTTGGAGTTGAACAACAACGGCAGGGGGATTGCCCTTGTGGGTCCCCTTCTTAAGTTTCGGTTTCGATTCTGCCTCAGACTGGGACACTGGTGAGAGGGTCGGGTCAGAGCTGGTGCCAGGATACGCGTCGGCTGTTGAGCCTTTTGTTGGACTATTCTCCTAATTGGCTGCCTCTATCCTGGTGGTACCCCTCTTGCAGACCTTTGGTCCCGGGGCCTCCGTTTCTGGGGCCCTGTCCGTTGATCCTGTGAATCTCCTTGTGACGCATCTACAAAATGGCGGGCAGAGGGGACCGAGAGACGCGCAAGACGAAGACACCTCTGCGCGGAGGTCCGGTCCAATCTAATGTTATGGATCGTTATACCCACTCTAAGGGGTCCCCCGGAGCCGCCCTGCCCGGTCCCGCTGCGTCTGCCCACGTCTTGGATGCGTCGACGGAGCTCTCCTTGCAGGACATCATGGGCGCCATTTCTGGCATGAGGGAATCCATAGGCCAACAGTACGAAACCTTGGCCCACAAACTTGACACTGTGGCGATTGAGGTAAATCTGATTCGAGCCGATCTCTCCAAGACGAACGAAAAGGTGAAGTCGTTGGATATCAAATCATCCAGCCTCACGGCAGACGTCTCGGAGATACAGACGGAGGTTGGCAATCTCCGTAGGGTGAACGATTTCATGACCCGGCGCTTGGAGGATTTTGAGAACAGGGCACGTCGCTGTAATGTTCGCGTGGTTGGTGTGCCGGAGAATCCAGAACCCCACTCGGTTGATCTCCTGGTTGAGGACCTGATCCAGAACCACCTTTCTCCATCTGGCCTTACTAAATTCTTTGCAGTGGAGCGCGCACATCGTGTTCCGGGGGGCCAGGGTAAACCAGGCGCCCCGCCGAGACCTATTGTCGCGAAGCTTTTCCACTATAGAGATCGGGACGCTATCCTGCAGACTTCGCGGGTGAAGGGCCCGGTGGCCTTTGAGAATGCCACGGTGAACTTTTATCCAGACTTTTCCCAACAGGTCCAGAAGCAGCGGATGGGATTTCGTGGTGCTAAGAAGCGTCTCAGGGACTTGGGGCTGCGTTACGCTATGCTTTTTCCGACCAGGCTGCGGGTCGAGTATAATGACCGAACTTTCTTCTTTGATCGGCCGGATGCTGTGAATGACTGGCTAGACTCCCTGCCTAACCGACCTCCTGAGACTGAGTCAGATGCCCACCCGGGCGGTGCTGAAGGTGGAGTAGAGAGCTGAACATTCCGTCTCTGCCTAGTGCCTTGTCTTGAATAATTACTCCAGGGGTGTATGCCTATATTCCTCTATTGCTTATGTGTTTGATTTATGTTCTTTTTCTCGTCGTTGGTCTGATCGGGGGGCGGGTGGGACGGAGCCTTTCCTCCTCCGGGGTCTTTGTGTAGAATAGGGGTTCTTGGGCGACAGGCACACTGCAGGTTGGGTTGGCTCTTTAGCTTTTTGCAGGGGTGCAGGGTGGGGGGTGTTCTCTTGTTGTTTTGGGGGAGGGTCGTTGGGAAGTTCGTTGTTTGTTTGTTCTGTTTACAAGGCGACTTTATCCTGTATTTGAACATGTTTCTGTGGTCATGCTCATCGGTGGGGGGTTTTGGCTTTGTCGGGTGGGATGGGGGTAGGGGGTTGAGATTTGTTTCGTGGAACGTTAACGGTCTGGGAGATCGTATCAAACGGAGTGTGGTGCTGAAATGTATACGACGTTTATCTCCTGACATTGTTTTCCTACAGGAGACTCATTTGATAGGCAATGTCTGTCATGCAATGAATAGGTGGGGCTATCGCCTTGTAGTGCATTCGGGGTTCACCTCGGGTTCTAGGGGTGTGGGTATCCTTGTTCGGCCTTCCCTCCCCCTGGCTATTGATGAGGTGATTCAAGATGACCTGGGGCGGTATGCTGTCCTTCTGGGTAGATATGAGGGCCGTGCCCTCTCCTTATTCACTGTTTATGTGCCCCCCGGCTTACAGACTTCTACCTTTTCAGATTTGGGCCGAGTCTTGCTGGACCTCCCTGATAGTACTCTCTTTCTGGCTGGTGATTTTAATTCGGTGTTCTCCGGTCTCCACGATCGCCACCCCCCTAGGGATACTCCTGCGGCTCAGCAGTGGTTGGGTGGATTTTTGGATACCTTTGGCTTGGTGGATTGCTGGAGGCTTTTGCATCCTACTCAGCGTCAGTACACCTTTCATTCTGGGGCCCATGGGAGTCTGTCTAGGCTGGATTATTTCCTTATGCCTGCGGCTCAGTCGCCAGCGGTGCGTGAGATTGTGCACCTGCCCAGGGGTCTCTCTGACCACTCTCCGCTCTGCCTTCGTTTTGAGGTTGGGGTGGAGGCAGTGGGCCGGGTGGCTCCTATCAATCCGTGGTACCTTACCTCCCCCGAGACCCGCAGCCTTTTGCTTAAGTCTTTGGACGCGTATTTTATAGATAACGAGGGGTCGGTTTCCTCGGCGGTGTCCCTATGGGAGGCCTTTAAGACGGTGATTCGTGGGCAGGCCCTCTCCCTTATTGTTGATGCTAAGAGGGCGAGGAATAAAGAGGTGGTGGATCTTGAGGGGGAGATTTCTGCATTGGAGGAAGCTTTGGAATCGGGTGTCACGTCTGAGAAACTCCATGCCCTGGGTCTTAAACAATTTGCCTATAAGTCCATGGTCACGGATGCTGCTAAAGTGATGTTTCGAGAGCAACAGGGACGTTTGTATGATGTGGGTGACAAAGCGGGTAAGTTGCTGGCATGGCTGGATAAGAAGGAGAGAGCTAATCGTGTGGTGCCCGTGATTCAGTCTGCGAGTGGTGAGAGTGTGTCGGACCCGATTGGAATAGTTGACCGTTTTGCCGAGTACTTCCGTGTGGTGTATACCCCTGTGTCTGTGAGAGATGTGGCTGACTCTCGCCTTCTTTTGCGTGATATAGCTCTGCCCGGTGTTTCAGATTTAGACCGTGTGGCTTTGGACTCTCCCTTTACTGTTGATGAGATAGCTACTGCCATCCGTTCACTCCGTTCGGGCAAAGCATTGGGCCCGAACGGGTTGCCAATTGAACTGTACAAGTTGCGTCCCGACAGGGTGGCTCCATATCTTCGCGCCATGTTTCTGGAGTCCCGGGAACGGGGTATTCTCCCTTATGATCAGCGACTGGCCACAATAGTTGTCATCCCCAAGGATGGTAAACCGCGAGATCTTTGTTCCTCCTATAGGCCCATATCCCTTCTAAATGTTGAACCCAAGGTATTGGCGAAACTCCTGGCGTCCCGTCTCCTGACGGTCATTAGTGGCCTGGTCCATCCGGATCAATCCGGATTTATCCCGCATCGCAATACGGCTCTGAACCTACGTCGTCTTCACGGCGCGATTGCGAGGGCGGGGCTTCTGACGGAGCCGGCCATTTTGGCATCGTTGGATGCCTCCATGGCTTTCGACACGGTGGAGTGGCCTTATCTCTGGGCGGCTCTTGAGAAATTTGGTTTCGGGCCTGAGTTTATTAGTTGGATCAAGTTACTGTACACGGAACCTCTGGCCCAAGTGGTGGTGAATGGTAGGGTTTCGGCTCCTTTCGCCCTTGGTAGAGGTACACGTCAGGGATGCCCCTTGTCCCCGTTGCTGTTTGCACTCGCCCTGGAACCGTTGGCTGCTTGGCTTCGGTGGGAACCTTCACTCAAGGGGATTCGCTGGTCTCCGGACTTTGAGGACCGCGTCTCGCTTTATGCGGACGATATTCTTTTATATCTCACCTCCCCGCGTAAATCTCTCTGTTTTATTTGACGTTCTTGCGTCCTTTGGTGCCAACTCAGGTCTTGTTATTAACTGGGCCAAGTCCTGCGTGTATGTTCTTTCGGGTGTATTGCCCCCATTGCCGAGCAGACTTCCTATCCAGGTGGTCCAGTCTGGCTTCAAATACTTAGGGATTTTTATTACGTTGGACGCGTCGCTCCGCTTTGAGCGTAATCTCCTCCCCCCGTTGCTTAGATTGCGATTGGACGTGGCCCGTTGGCGTAAGCTTCCTTTGTCTCCTCTGGGAAGGGCGGCCCTGTTTAAAATGATGTCTTTACCGCGGTTCCTTTATGCGCTGCAGAACTCTTATGACGCTATCCCCAAGACCTATTTCCGAGAGGTCGAGAGTCTTCAAAGGCAATTGATTTGGGATGGGCGTCCACGTATTGCACTCGCGAAACTCACCATCCCTTGGTATGACGGGGGCATGGCGCTCCCCGATATCAAGCGATATTACTGGGCTTCCCAGTTGTCTGCCATTAATCACGTTATGTTTTCACCGGGTCGGAATCCTGCATTCGAGATGGATAGACTCCAGCTTCCGGGTGGGGACTTTAATAGAGCGCTTTATTCTCGCTCGGCCGGGCGCCATCTTGTGGGCCCGTCCAGGACTGCAGTAACTGTGTGGCGAGCCGCGAACGTGAGTTTGGGATGGGAGGATCGCCTGACGCTGGCGACGCCGCTTTATGCCTCGGAACGTTTGGGCTGTCTCTGGTCTACCAAGGGTTTCGACCGCTGGGATATGATTGGGATTTGTAAGGTGGGTGATGTGTGCTCGAAGGGTAGTGTGAAGTCCTTCCAGGCCCTCCAGGCGGAATATGGTTTGAATGGTAGGGAATTTTTTCGCTATCTGCAGGTCCGGCACGCCCTCGTCTCGGTTTTGGCTCCTGGAGAGGCCCCGCCTGAGTCTTCCCCCCTCGAAGACCGTGTCCTTGATGGGCATCTTCCTGATAGCACTATTTCCCTGATCTATAAAAAGCTGATCAATAATCGGGCGGATTTATTGGTCCGACTTCGGGAGGCTTGGGTCGGCGATGGGTTGGAACTGGACGATGAGGATTGGCAATCGGCACTCTCTTCTCCCAAAGAGGTTGCCATTCCTGCCCGTCTCCGTTTGGTTCAACTTAAGATCCTTCATCGAGTGTATGTCACGGGTCCGCGTCTGGTGGCGATGGGCTTTTCCTTGGATGGGCTATGTAAGCGTGGTTGTGGGTTGAGTGCTACCTTTTTGCATATTCTTTGGGAGTGCCCGGCTGTGGCGGCTTACTGGACTGCTGTGCTTGAGGTGATGACTGCTGTGACTGGCGTGGCCCTGCGGCCGGAGCCTCGACGATGTCTGCTGAATGTGTGGGAACCCACCGACTATTCTGTGGCCCAGACCAGATGGGCTACCCTGGGTTACATGATTGCGAAACGGGATGTTGCGCAACTCTGGGGCGCCTCCAGGCCCCCTGAGGTCTCGAAGTGGGAGGACAACATGGACTGGTCCATGTTTCGTGAGAAGACTGTTTATGTGGCCAGGGGCAGACCCAGGGCGTGGACGAAAATTTGGGGTCAGTGGAATGAATATCGTGGGGTTATCTGTACTCCTCCCCTTGTGGGCACTGCCGAGGTTGTCCTGTCTCCCTAGGCGGGCGTTCCCGGAACCCTTTCGTACTGTTTTTTTGCATTTCCGGTTCTCCCCTCTGCTCCCCTCCCCCCCCCCCGACCTCGTTGGAGCCTCCGGGCTCTGAGTATGTTCTCCTGGTCGTGGACCATCCCCTCCGTCCTTTGGGCTGACCTTCCTTACCGTGCATTCGCCTTTTTAGTGTTTGTTTTTCTTTATGTATAAAAATAAAATTCAAAATGCTCTGAGATATGTGGGAAGTAATGCTTTGAGCTCGATTTGTGCCTGACCACGGGTGTATATTTTTAATTCACGCCTTGTGTATTATTATTAGCGGCCAGCCCGTGAGGTTGTAGGCCCATTCTTGTACTTTTCTATGCTTACTCTAATAAAGGTTTTTGGGGAAAAAAAAAAAGAAAAAAAAAAGTTTGGGGATCTACTGGTGAACCGAAGGAAGCACAAAAGGATCTGAACCGAAGCGTGAGAGAGTACATCCGAACCTTAGTTGAGTCAGTGCACATGTGCAGTATCACCAAAAGGAGGAGTTACATGGGCTTGTAACTTAAAGAAAACGTCTTCGAACAAAAATAACTTGCAATCATTCAAGCCCAACACTAGATGGTGGACTTATGCAAGGCATGCATATCTATAGCCGCACAAGCCTTGAATAGAGCATCAACCCTGAAGAGTAGGGAGGCAAAATATTCAATAAAACATTACACGTCTGTAGAGTCAATATAAAGGCATATGCTGTTTCTTATACTACAGAGCAAAGGAAGAAACCACCTGGGAGGGAGGGCCAGACACAGGTCAGTATCAGTATTATAGTGGGGGTGAAGGTTGCCAGTCTCAATGTCAGTCTTCTGCTGAGCCAGGCACAGCAAAAGCATCACAGTTCGAGCCAAGCAACTTTTTAATGTGGGCACAACTGAGAGCCAGAAATGTGCTCTGCCAAGGCATGTGCATGAAGTTTGCCTTAACCTTTGTGCTCTCCACATATATTCCTTTGGGAATTGAAAGTGGTACCAACATCATCTCAAGGGCGGCATCTATTTCAGGGCTGAAGGAGAATCCAACCGAACAAAGGAAAGTGCCTTGGCAAGTTTTAACTTCTTTATGGAGACTAGGGCTGGCAAAGCAAGGTACGTTATAAATGAACCAATGCTAGAATAAAAAGCAATTGCTAGCAATTGCTAATAAAAAGCAAGCTCTAGTGGAAAGGGGTGTGAAGTGACTAAGAGGGAAAAAGTGTTACGAGAGAGAGAGATGAGGAAAAAAAGTGTGCTCTAGATATAATAGGATCCATTTTGAAGTGTTGCAATGTTCTCTTTTCTGCACCCTCAAGAAAGTTGTAACTAAGACTACGGAAGTTAGAGAATGATGCAGCAGAGGTAGCTACAAAAACAGAGGCCCTCATAAGTGGTCCGGTAATTGGTATATTTATTGCAACTAAAATTCTGACACTGTTGCGTTCCTTACTTAATATGGTGTGATAAAACCCACCCAATTATGAGGTTTGTTGGGAAATAACGTGGATTTTGGTTCTTAGCATACCAAAATCAGGATGTTCCAGTACTGAGATTTTTTTACACTTGAAACAAGAGGAGTCTATTCGCAAATAGAGGTTCTTTAGCCCACTCTATTTCAAGCTCATGCCTTCTGAGCTGAAATCACATTTTCAGTCTCATCATAGTACCAAATGATTTCAAATAAGTTGATTATAATACGGATACAACTTGATTATTTTGAGTGTTTATTCTTCATAACCCAAAAGATTAACAAATATGCATAAAAGAAAGGTACTGCACTATTATAATATAAAACAGGTCAGATGTATAAATATTACCTGGTCCCAATGCTTCAGAGAGAGTGTTGATAGTGGTGTGGCATTTGCAAACTCTAAATTTGCAAAATGCCAATCAAGTATTTGTCTGTCTCGTGATGACAAGTAAACATCACTAGAAATAATAGTAAAGAAAAAGCAGTCATTAAATAAAACATAAGCTACCACAATAGATGTATTTTATTAATTTTTAGTGCCAAACATCTCCAACATGCAACTTTAAAGCACTTTTAGACAGGATTCACATTTAAAAATAGCAGCAGCATTTATAGAATAAAGACATTGAACAATATGGGCATCATGCATTGAGGTTGCCAGGCTGTGGGAACAGATTAATAGGAATTAGGCCAAAGGTTAAACAAATTGCCAGGCCCTATCGAGTTTGTTCTATTAGATACCTGTTATAGATATGAACTCTTTTTAAACTCGAGCGACAAACAGTCCACCTCCAGATAAGCGTGCCCCTTTAGAATAGCAACATATGCCTTTTTTGGCCATCACTTCAAGAGTCTCCTAACACATACATAACATTTAGCTTGTTTTGATCAGGCCCCAGGGCAGGGTCAGTTCTCACAAATGGTGAATCCTCATTAAGTTCCTTCCCCCTTAAAAGGCTGGGAACGCCAATGCTAGGGTCAGTATAGAGGTCATCAGGAAGGCCCCTGCAGAGAGTGAAGAATCTAACCAAAGTTTTCCCGCCTTTCACAGTGGAGTTTCACATTGTTCTTGTTTCCTAAATCCCACAGAGCTTAAGGGAAAAATATGTGCACATTCTTATATCTTCGCGTTCAGTTCAAAGCATCAGGCTTCCCTCTTTATGGAGAGCAAACTTACACTGTAGAGCAGATTCAAAAACTTTGAAGAGCCTTACAGTAAAACTGTAGATCGTGTAAAGAGAGCTGGGTGGGATCCTTATGACTCTACAAAGCTTAAACTCTATCTGCAGAGCCAGTTTTCAATATTAAAGGCTGGTCAAAACATTCATCAAGCCAAGCAAATTCTTGATCACTTAAGGTTTCAGAAGCACGAGTTGGCACATACAGCAACCAGGATGTGCAGATTCCACATTTAAAAATGCTGAAATGCTTCCGTAATTATAATATGCACACATAGGAAAGTGCCTCTCTTGCACATGGTTAGCCCCTGGCGTTTTACCTGGAAAAAGCAGCAATTTTGAATGAAAGTGCACAAGGTTTTGGTACCAAACATCTCATCATAATAAACCTTCACTGATTCCAGTGTCTGATTCATAAATAAACTGCACACAGGGGAGCCTTTAGAGGGGTCCCCTGAACCCTATCAAACCTTAGTATGGTCATTGACTGGCTGAATGCAGCCAGCTACCACCAGTGTTCTGACCTTATGGGTTGAGTTCCTGGACGCTCAAAGGTCGAGAACAATGCCTTTCCTGGGTGGAGATGTTCACAACTCTCCCTGGTCAGAAAGAGCCATCTGTGGCGGGAAGCTTCAAAGGCCTTGCCACCTTTGTAATGAGACCCCAGTCTCTCCTGTTAGAAGGAACAGCCCCCCCTTTCTGTCCTTACCCACTTTTGGTGGGGGAACAGGCAGGAAAACTGAGCTGTAGTAGAAGGTGTTCCCCCATCCCCCAACTCGCCTTGCCCATTCCACCTCTCAGGTGCTGGAGGTGAGGTGAAGTACACTTTCAGTGTCCACCATCTTGAAGATGGTGGGATTTATCCAATCAGGGCTAGATTTATGTCCGCCCTCCCACAGGAGGTGAGCGTAATAGAGGGTGTAGACACCCCAGGTAAGGGGCACATTGGCCACTACCTGTCCCTCCCTTTTAACTTACCTAAATCTAGTATTTAGGTGGCATCCCCAGACCCTCAACTTCAGTTCCTGATGACCTAAGAAGAACCGAACACCACAGTCGCATCAGCAGAGACATTTAAGTGCTGTAAATGAAACAAGCAATCAAAAAAGTGCGTGCACCACCATACATGTTCAGGCGCTCACCGTTGTTATATATATGTTATATATTAATAATCCTTCATCAATGCAGAACTATATATATATATATATATATATATATATATATATATATATATATATATATTTTGGAGCATACTTCCGTTTTCATTGATCATTTTCTGCAGGGGTACGTACAACAGTTGGGGTCTTATGTTCAGGACACTGGTGACTTTTTGCTTAAAATTAAGGATGTAGAATGGGTCACAGGCGATTGGCTAATCGCCTTAGATGTATCCTCCCTCTATACTAGCATCACGCATGAGGATGGCATCAGAGCTGTTGACCATTACCTCTCTAGAAGAGGACCTGAATTTTCTGATCACAATACTATGCTGCTTGACATGTTGGGATTCTGTCTGAATAACAATGTATTTCTTTTTAATCACCAAATGTACCGCCAGTTACAGGGCGTGGCAATGGGGGCCAGTTTCTCTCCAAGCTTCGCGTGTCTCCACATGGGAGCTTGGGAGGAACTGGTCCTTGGCCATGAATATCGCCACAATATCCGCAACAATTTGATTGCGTGGTTTCATTACATTGACGACCTTTTGGTAATTTGGCGAGGCAGTGAGGAAGGGGCACTTAAATTTATAGAGGAGATTAACAACAATGAGCTTAACCTCAAATTTACGGCCACTTTAAGCCAGGAAAGTGTTACTTTTCTGGACACTGAACTTTATATCAGGGAAGGCCATTTGGAATCTAGGCTCTTTCGCAAAGCAACTGCCGGCAACAGCATATTGCACGCAGCAAGTGCACACCCTCCACACTTGATATCTAGTATCCCTTATGGGGAGATGCTGCGATTGAAACGTATCTGTAGTAACCCCGTGGATCTAAAAATTGCTCAGGATCAGTGCATAACGCGTTTTTTGGAACGTGGTTATTCGAACCAGTCGTTGCAAAAAGCGAAAGACAAGTCTATGATACCGTCTCGGGATGATCTCCTCACCCGAGGCAGCAGTAGACAGACTGAAAATACATCTACATATGCACCAGGGGTAAAAAACTGTTTCCGTGTAATTACTGGATTTAACAGGCAACATCAACAGATACGTAAAATCCTCAACAAACACTGGCCTCTAGTTACACATGATACTATCATAGGCAATGATCTCCCCAATCAGGTCTCCCTTACCTTTAGTAGGGCCCCTTCCCTACGGGACCATTTGGTAGTCACTAACCCAGAACCCTTTGCGAAATCGACTTGGTGCCAACAGAATAAGGGCTTTTACAAGTGCAGGATTTGCAAGGCCTGCATCCATGGTCAGAACACCAAAACCTAGGATGGCTTCACTGATAAGGTACACAGCATATCTCAGGTATTAACATGCAAGACCGAGTATGCTGTGTATATTTTGGAGTGCCCTTGCTTACTGAAATATGTTAGCAGCACGAAGAATGCTGTCCACTTACGAGTTCTCCAGCACCTTCGTGCCATCAGTCATGGGGATAACACCTACACGGTGGCCCGGCATTTTAGGGAATGCCACCAAAGCAACAACAGTGGTCTGAAATATTGGGTAATTGACTCCATCCCCAGTAACAGAAGAGGGGGAGACAGAGATTCTAGATTGAGAAGGTTGGAGACTAAATACATTTTGCTGCTTAACACCAAGTCTCCATCTGGCCTTAATATCACGGAGGATTTGTATACGTGTTTACCCTAAACATCATGAGTGGTCATCCGGCTGGGGATCACTACCAGAAAAGTAAGCTGTATACTGAAGGGTATAAAAAATCATTAGAACAATGAATAGGTCTGCTCACTATGAGATGTGCTGTTTTCTGTTAGTCAATGTTATTTTGTTTTGATCACACGTTTGTTTTTTAAGAAAATATATATGGACTGTGTTAGGTTCTTGAACCGAGTCAGCCCTATATCACTAATCACAATGAGCTTTTACTTTTGGTATACAACCAGGACACTCTAAAACTTGCTTGCAATTCTTTGTTGAGGGTAGACATGGTACCATGGGATCATAGGAGGCAGAACCCTTCAATAGCTCTTTTTCCCGAACACATAATGATGCAATGAGGTTGTATCTCCAAGCATTTTGTTACTCAAATCTTTCCCTCCCCAGTTTTTTAGTTACTGGTATCATACTTGGGTACTTATCGGATTCCAAAATATAGTAAGAAACTATGGTTTTGCACATTTGCGGTATTTGCACAATCAAACTGCTTATTTGCACATTTTTTGCGTAATTTGCACATAAGATTGGGTACACAAATATGACCCGTTCGTTGAATAATGCATTTGCACTTTATTGTAATTATTGCTATATTGTGGTAAATTTGGAGTTGCTCTAGGAGTATGAATGAACTATTTATTTTGTGATGAGACATTAAGTTGATTCCTTTGATTTCACTGATGTTATTGAGTATACAAAACAATTCCTAAAACAGATAGTACTTAACTTTGAATTTAGAATCTGTATAGGAGATAACCTCTTGTATTAGCATCTACAGTTTATATTGTAGCTGTATCCATGTATGTTACCTGATCCTAACTCAAGCTAATATGACATGTGAACCCTCGTTTGAGTATTGTACTTTTACAAATTGGTATTTTACTAGCATTCATTTATGAAATGTCTATGCAATGACCAATGTGAGTTTTACCGGATAGTATGTCTTCTATGTCCTTGTTGCACACAATTTTTTTTTTTTTTTTTTAACAATTTTTTTGAAAACTTTTTTTTGAACACGTGATATCATTTCAATTTCACTGGCACTTTAAAAGGTTGCACCCGTTTATCAAACATTGTCATGTGAACAAGGCTCGTGGAGCCGAAACGTCTTTGACATACCTGCACTGCAATAAACTGTAGGAGAACTTCTGTGGTCCGTGTCCGTGAGCTCTTTTTGTGTGCCCTGGCTGGTTATTCCGGAGCGAGGCAGCGGAGTGTTGAATATATATATATATATATATATATATATATATATATATATACATACAGAGTACACCCTGCGCAGACTGCAGATAGTGCAGAACTGCGCAGCGCGTCTACTGCTCAAGATCCCTCGTAGACAATCAGTGAGGGCCGGACTGGTTAGCCTTCACTGGCTACCGGTTCGGCAGAGAGTTATTTTGAAGGCAATGTGCATAGCCCACCAAGCTTTCTGGGACACAGGCCCCAGCATTACCCGCGACCTAGTTACTCACTACATTCCCAACAGAAGCCTCCGCTCCAGCCAGACCTTTCTAGCAGTGGCTCCGAGAATAAAAAGATCCAGATCAGGCGGCAGGACGTTCGCTCACAATGCGTCCAGAACTTGGAACATCCTGCCACTACATCTCCGAGCCAATACCAACCTTTCTGTGTTTCGTAAACAATTAAAGACCTTCCGTTTTAATTCCCCCCTTTAACCCTAGTTTCCTCCTCCTCTGTTCTCTGGTAGGTTCTGGTTACTCTAGCGCTTGGACGCCTCCGGGCAGCAAATCGCGCTTTACAAGTTTACATCTATTCTATTCTATCCTATATATATATTTTTTAATAAAACTTTTTTTTAATATAGAAAACAACCAAGAAGCACAGACATTACATTAGAGGACGACACAGTCGCCAATAATTCAACTACCAAATGTTATTCTACACAGCTAAAGATGTTGGTTAACCCCTTCCATGCTCATGAGGGAATGGTTCTGTCATGAGCACAAGCTCAAGAAATCCCTCTGCTGCAGAAATCAGAGGGATTTCCCATTTTTTTTTGCCTGGGGAGGTGGGGAAGAGCTTCCAGGGATTTTTTTTGTATTGACATTGGGGTGGGGCTGCCCAAAAAGGAATGGCAATGCCCCCACTCAGATAAATGTCGGTCTTTCTGCCCCCCAGGGGGCAGTAGCCCCCATCCTCCCCAAAAGCCCATCAGGCACCAGGGATTTTTTATTTTTTATGATGTCGGGGTGGGGGCTGCCCTGTGATTTTTTCCAGCTAAATTTGAGGCTTGCAGGGCATTCTGGGTAGGAAAACATTGGGGATCCACACAAGTCATACCTCGCTGGACTCCCCCGGGTGTCTAGTTTTCAGAAATGTGTGGGTTTGGTATATTTTCCAAGATGGCTGCCCAGCCCGGTGCCAAAAATCCAGGTGACTCCCCCTTGCAAAACCAGGTTGTTTTGTGATAGGTCATTTTGAAGTCTTCTCACAACGATTTGCGCCCTACCCTGTCGAGGATACTTGACCCACGCACGCGAGTGAGGTATCATTTTTATCGAGAGACCTGGGGGAACGCTGGGTGGTACTTAGAGGCGTAGTATTGCGCCCAAGAGAGCGTACTTGACTGTTAACAGGATGGGCATGATATGCCAACTAACCCAGGGACCACGATCTCCAAGGGGCAGAGCCTGGCCATCCACTGCAAATCGCCAAAAGGCACAGAGATTGCAGATGCTTATACATAGAATAAGAAAAAGAGGTTCACTGCAGCGAACATTGCGTATTAGAAAAGCCAACACATAACATGCATAGCAGTAATACAGAGCCGGGCCTCGAGGTCTCAGTCATTGTCACTGGTGTGGCGATCTTCAGAATGAATGCGGGGGCTGCGGAGTGAGGATTTCTGCAGGTGAGGGCAGCCTTCGGGTCAGTGAAAAGTTTCGGCATCTCCCCAAAGTCAATACCAAGTTTGGAGGGGTAGAGCATCGCGTACGTGATGTGGAGTTGTTGCAGGTTACGCTTGGCAGGATGAAAATCCCTGCGGGCAGCATGGACGACCAGAGTAAAGTCTGAGTAGAGTGACAACGTACTTCCCTGATGATTGATCTCGCCCAACTCACGGCCCTGCGAAGGATGGAATCACGGGAACACACCTCCAAGTCCTTGTTCTTGTATGACCGCGAGGATTTTATCCATTTTGAGGAGATTCTGCACGCCGGATGCTCCCGCGTCCTCTGAATCCGAGACCCTCGCCTAAAACTGGGCAAGTCGTGCGTCGTGGGAGTCCACCCTCTGCTTCACCTGGTCGAGGCGGGATATTAGGTGGTCGATTTTGGAGTCTACGGATTTTAGACTGGATTTAACTTCCAACAGGATGGTTCTGAGAATGTCATTTGCTTGCCGTGGAAGTTGGTCTGAGTAGAGTGCTCTTAGGTTTCGAGGGTGGGGCGGGGCTCACCGCCTTTTCCTGCACCGTGCGTCGAGAAAGTAAGTTTGGGCTGCCCGGTGTCTGTCTTCCCTATGGCGGCACACAATGAGAGGGCAGTGGAGACTGAGGAGCTCTGGGAACCTCGCAGTTGCAGGGCGAGGTCGCAGGCACAGGGATTGGTCCAGCCAGGTCCAGTAAGTGAAATGTAACAGCTCCTGGGTGGGCCCCTGTATGGGCTTCAGGGGGCAGCGGTATATGCGCATGGAGGTCCAGGGCAGGCCGCAGAGAAGGCCAGAGGCGCGGAGTGGTGGCATTTAAGGCAATGTCACGCAGCTTCGGGGCACCAACGGCTGCAGCTAATGAACCAGCAGTGCCGCAGGATGTAGACAGGTACGAAGTGCTGGGGAATCTCGCCGCCAGTGCAGGACCTCACGCGCCGTGCAGGGGGACCGAGCAGGGCACCTTCACCCCAGACACAGAGCGACCCCCGGGGGCCCCAGCACAACTCAAGGGAGGCAGTCTTAACAGGCAGTCAAACACTGCAAACGCGGCAGGGGGGAGCTCCAGCAAGCAGGACAGGCTGGCGCAGGCCCTCGGGCGCCACAGGAGAGGAGGGCAGATGGCAAGGCCCCAGCATGGCACACACCACGGCCGCAGCTCCTCCAGGCGCAACGACAAAATCACACGGTGCAGGGAGGCAGTTTGACGAATGGATGCCTCCCACTGACGGCAGATATTGTAGGATTTCACAGCTCGGCCGGCAGAGCCCGCTCATCGCGAAGCAATCTTTACGCTGGCGAGACCACACCCCAGGGAAGAGAGGAGTTAGACCTTTGAGGAACCTGTGTACGATAGGGCGCTTGAACAAAAGAGGATTGACCAGGCAACCGCAAGAAAGCAGAAATGGCAGAAAGATAGCCCTATAGAGGGCCCGGAGCAGAGCCCTGCTGAGCAAGAGAAAGAACAAGAATTTGCAATGCAATAGGTCGCGCATTTGTAAGAGTTAGAGGTATTGGCGTTGTAAATGACAATGTCTTTGGCGTTGTAACTGACAATGTCTTTTACACAATTTTTAGTTTGCATGTGAATGCTCACAGTGGTGGATCCTTCCTTTTTAGGTCTCGCCTGAGCCAGTGCAGGCGCTGCTCTGCGAGACATTTAGTAAGGGGATTTTCAAAGTGCTACCAGAGGCTTTTGCTGGCCTCTAGCTTGCCGTCATACGCACGTGGGCAGCCACCATGTGGGTTTGTGTCATGGCTCATTAAGCCTAGTGTGCCTCTCTCCGCCTTGCTTGCGTTTCAATTCCCTCCCCCGCCACAGATCGAGTTACCACTCGCATGTTTTTTTTTTTGGTTTAGCGCGTGCACACACAACTGTCTTCCTCATTAAACAGAACACTTTCGCTTTTCCGCGTCACTTTCAGGGCTGCGCCCAACCGCCCCCCCTCTCCCCACACTCATTAAGTAGATCACTTTTGCGGCTGTGTCACTTTCAGGGCCGAGCGGCCAATGCTTGTTAGGACTTGTGCCCTGCTCCAGACCCACAGCTAAGCCCCACTCTCCCTTTCCAAACGGAACGGCAACCTCCGGACCAGGCAGCGGGGAGCAGCCTCAGCCCCGCCGCTGCCCGCAGTGTGTGTGTGTGTGTGTGTGTGTGTGTGTGTGTGTGTGCGCGATACCATGATACTTTATCAAACCGTGCTGCTGCATTTCTGCCAGAGGTGGCCCACCTAATCCCCTCAACCCAGACCACCCTCCCTCCATCTTATTATTGATGAATTAATGCGCTCTGGTGGCCTGGGCAGTTCAGTAGACCTGACCCGCGTTGTGTGGATTTACCTCAGTGAAAACGGGGTCAGTGAAATCTATTACGCCTCCGTTTCGATTTGGGTCTCTTTGCCACTGGTGTTTACTTCTCACAGTGGGCACCGGAATGGTGTGTTTTCAGAGGCATCCTGCAGGTCTACCGCAGCAGGCATTTTACAAGGCGCTGGCGGGGGAATACCTGCCCAGCCACCGCCAGGAAGGGCGATACAAACACAATCCAGTCATGTCACCCAGACACACCTTCTCAGCACAGGCTGCATGTCTGCATTAAATTACACCGGCGTGGGAGAATGTGGGTCAGAGCACTAGCCCCCCATTCTCTTTCAGTGACGTGGCATACATTCCATGGGCCCCAGGGAAAGCAAGGCACATGCACTCCAAGACTGGTATTTGGGTAGTGAAATAAAACAACAATTAGCGTGCAGGGCCCCGGTGCCACTACACGTGCTGTATCACTGATAACTATACCCTTGGTGTTGTTTGGCACAGAAGTGTGACAGTTGGCTCCGCAAAGCTC
Source organism: Lissotriton helveticus (assembly GCF_964261635.1). Classification (NCBI taxonomy): domain Eukaryota; kingdom Metazoa; phylum Chordata; class Amphibia; order Caudata; family Salamandridae; genus Lissotriton; species Lissotriton helveticus. The sequence goes on from NC_136061.1 coordinate 1,809,401,419, forward strand.
GCAACTTAAAGCTTCAGCTCCGCCATAACGAAAACCTCTAAATATTTTATATTCTTCTGTGAGTGATTTGCGCGTGGTGTTGGCTAATTTAGAAATGCCAACACTCCTTGATAATTGGCAATGTGATGTCTCAAAGCGCTCAGTAACAACTAATTGGCTAAGCAGAAGATCCAATAAATATTTTGGTTTAATTTATAACCAGGGAAAGGGTGTAGTGGCCAGGATAACAGGTTGTGAAAATGTTTTTCCTTTTAGCTTTCTGACTACATAGTGAGGGTTAGTTTAGTGGCAAGTGTGTGAATGGGCCTTTGTTATATGCAGATGAGTGTCGCCTCTATGTGTAAGGTATTTTACAGTTGGTAGACAGGGATTTAATCAGATTTCCAAGTGATTCCGTGCACTTCTAAAGCTAAGAATTTCTGCACAGAATTTAGAGAACGTGGTGGCTGTTGCTTACATAGACAGACTGACAGAAGAATATATAAACAAGAGTGCATGATGTGATCTGGTGAGATGGCTAGAGAAACTATTAGCATTGGCTTCAGGAGTAAATGACCACCTCTTTTCTTTGGCAGTTTATTAGAGTGCCTGAGTTAATTTGACCTGTAATTTGACAATGTTTCACAGTGCATGGTTTCTATGTTTTCTAGGCAAGGGTAAGAACGAAAAGGCTTGGTTTTCATAATTACAGCAACCCTGTGTATTATTTTCTGAAAAGTCAGTAATTCTTTGGAGAGCTTATGTTGTGCCTATCTTTCACCCTGTTGGAACAAGTGCAGAGCATGAGCCATCACCAAAGCATCACTCAGCAACTCAATACCACCTAAGTATCATTCAGCATGCCCTGAGCATCACCTCCGAACCAGCACACCACCACTTCAGCATCACCTCCGTATCATTCAGGATCACCTGTCACCACCACCTCAGCATCACTCCGCACCACCTCAGTCTGCCGTCGGAATCTGGCATCTGTTGATTCTCCCCTAGGGTCACTCCACTGCTTCTATTGTAATTGAGGTACTATTTCCCAACCTTCACCCTCCTGTTGTTTATATTCCCCTCCCCCATAACAAAAAACCGATAACAAATTAGCATTAGAACAGGCAGAGAAAAGTTGCCAGCATTGCATGGACAAAAAACTAAAACACATTTGTTTGTGTTAATTCTGTTTTTATTAGGGTTGTTCAGTTGTACATAAAGTGTTCTTGGTTATATATAGGGTGATAAAAATGGTTATACCACTTTTTTTTATTACAACACAGCTTAAAGACATTAACAAAGCCAATAGCTCTGTCTAAACACTTATAAGATCCCAAAAGCGAAACCTATTGGCTATGCCAATGGTTGTTCTCCTTCCCCTCCTCTATGGCCGGGCTACTAGGTGAAGGAGGCATGGCAGCTGCCGGGAGAGGCAGCGGGGGATGGAGTAAGGAGATAAGGTTTGGCCCAATACAGGGGAAACATGCACAGTAACGAGAGCAGCGGCGAAGGCTCGCAGGCGTTACAGCAAATAATTAGTGCTGTGCCACAAGTAGTGGGGAGGCACTTTTCATTTGAGCTTCACGGAACAGCGCCTGTGTTGTCAATTTAAATTAAAAAACAGTGTTTGCGTGCCAAGTGTACAATAAAAGAATGAATATGCTACTTACCAGTATGCATCTGTTCTTGGCATGTAGGGCTGCTAACATTCATATCTATAGCATAGATCGCCGCCTAGTGTTGGGTCCGGATGATTGCACATTGTTGTCCTGGAAGAGTCTTCGAAGTATCACGAGATAGGTGGCTCCTCCCCTGGACTACAGTGCGCATGGGCATCGACTCCATCCCCAGATTGTTTTTAGCCATTGTGGCAAAGATGGAGTATGATCGTGTAAGTGATGTCCATGCTAATGATTGAATGCAAGAAGGTCTGCAGCCGCTACAGGCGCCGGGGAGGAGGGTGGGCGATATGAATGTTAGCAGCCCTACATGCCAAGAACAGATGCATACTGGTAAGTAGCATATTCAGTTCGAGGCATGTGGGCTGCTAAATTCATATCTATAGCATAGAATACATAGCAGTCCCTCCATTAACGGCGGCCGCCCGTGCCGGCTGCAGAAGTCTGAAAAAGTGTTTTGAGAACAGCCTGTCCTACAGCTGCCTGCTGTTTGGAATGCACATCTACACAGTAATGTTTGGTAAACGTATGTGGTGTAGACCATGTGGCTGCTCTACAGATGTCTTCCAAAGGGATGTTACCTAGGAATGCCATGGAGGCCCCCAACTTGCGGGTGGAATGGGCTCTGGGGGGGGCCGTTAAGGTGCGCTTAGCTTTCTGATAGCAAATCTGAATACACTTAACGATCCACCTGGCTATTCCTGCTTTGGAAATGGGGTTGCCTCTGTGCTGTGCAGAGAAGGCAACAAAGAGTTGCTGTGTCTTTCTAAAAGGTTGTGTTCTGTCAATATAATACATTAATGCCCTTTTGACGTCTAGTGTATGGAGCATTCTTTCTGCTACAGTTTCTGGGTTTGGAAAGAATGCGGGCAGTTCAATGGTTTGATTGACATGGAACTGCGACACCACCTTAGGAAGAAACTTGGGGTTAGTGCGGAGCACCACCCTGTTGGAATGAATTTGTATAAATGGCTCTTGAATTGTGAGCGCTTGTAGCTCACTAACGCGTCGTAAAGACGTGATGGCAATGAGAAAAGCGACTTTCCATGTGAGGAATTGAATCTCACATGAATGTAGAGGCTCAAAGGGTGGACCCATCAACCTGGTGAGGACCACGTTGAGATTCCACGCAGGAGCTGGTGGGGTCCTGGGAGGGATGACCCGTTTCAGCCCTTCCAGGAAGGCTTTAATGGCAGGCACCCTAAAAACAGAGAGATGCTGCCTGTTTTGAAGATAAGCTGCTATGGCGGATAAGTGTATCCGAATGGAAGCGTATGCTAGATTGCATTTGTAAATATGTAACAAGTAGCAGATGATGTTAGGAATGGATGCATCTAGCGGGTTGATATTGTGTTCTGTACAGTAAATGACAAACCGCTTCCACTTTGCTGCATAGCAAGCTCTGGTAGTGGGCTTCCTTGCCTCCCGGATGATGTCCATGCATTCAGGAGGCAAATTAAGGTAGCCAAACTCTAAGACCTCAGGAGCCAGATTGCCAGATTGAGGTGTTGCGGATCTGGATGCTGAATGTCGCCATGGTTCTGCGTCAATAGCTTGGGTGTGAGGCGCAGCCTTTGATGCGGTACCACGGAGAGTTCTAGAAACGTGGTGTACCAAGGTTGGCGTGCCCACGTTGGAGCAACCAGGATGAGCGTCATCGAGTGTTGCTTTAGCTTTCTTGCCTCCAGCGGAATGAGAGGCGCTGGGGGAAAAGCGTACGCAAATCTGCCTGACCAGTTCATCCATATCGCATTGCCCTGCGACTGTGGGTGAGGAAACCTGGCGGCAAAGCTTTGGCATTTTGCGTTTTCCCTTGTGGCAAAGAGGTCTATCTCTGGATGACCCCACTGCTGGAAGTACGGGCGGAGCACTGATGGATGTATCTCCCACTCGTGCATTTGGTGGCTGTATCTGCTGAGCAGATCCGCCATCTGATTGTCCTTGCCCGGGAGGTGTTCCGCCATGAGGAAGATGTTCCTCTGAATGGCCCACTTCCACATGCCCTGAGCCAGATGAGACAGCTGTGGAGAGTGTGTACCTCCCTGCTTTTGTATGTAGTACATGGCCGTCATGTTGTCCGTCCGGATCAACACGACCTTGTTGCACAGATGTACTTTGAAGGACTTGAGTGCCATGAAGATTGCCATCAGTTCTAGGTAGTTGATGTGCATCTTCTTCTGTTGCGGTGTCCATAGTCCCTGCACCGTGTAGTGGAGCACATGAGCTCCCCATCCCTGGAGTGATGCGTCCGTCGTCAGGGTAATCTGTGGCACAGGCTCTTGGAACGGTCGGCCCTTGCAAAGGTTGTGTGGAGTCCACCAATGCAGAGAGCTGTATGCCCGACCGGTCACCAACACTAGGTCTTTCAACTGGCCATGAGCCTGAGTCCACTGACGTGCCAGGCATTCCTGGAGCGGACGCATATGCAACCTGGCGTGCGGGACTATAAAGATGCAGGACTCCATCATGCCTATCAACTGCATAAACACTCTCGCTGGGAGGGAGTGTTGCGGTCTGAACCGTTGGATTAGCGACTGGATGTTGTCGATCCGTGCTTGGTTCGGCTGAGCCGTGGCAGGCAGAGTATTTATTGTCGCACCCAAATACTGCCGCACATGGGCTGGCAGGAGGTGCGACTTGGGATAGTTCAGGGAAAACCCCAGACCATGAAGAAGGTGAATGGTGTGAGACATGTCTGTGGCGCACTGTCGCTCCGACTTGGCTTGAACGAGCCAGTCGTCTAGGTAAGGTTAGACATGTATGTTTTGTCTCCTGAGGTGCGCTGCTACTGTTGCCAGACATTTGGTGAACACTCGGGGGGCAGTGGTCACTCCGAAGGGGAGAACCTTGAACTGGTAATGCCTGTTTTGTATGGTGAACCTGAGATACTTTGTGGGAAGGATGGAGTGGTATGTGGAAATAAGCATCCTTGAGGTCCAAGGTTGCGAGGAAGTCTCCCTGGTTTAGTAATGGAAGAACCTGTTGCAGTGTTAACATGTGGAAGTGTTCTGAAAGAATGTACTGGTTCAGAGGCCTGAGGTCCAGAATCGGTCTGAGTGAGCCGTCCTTCTTTGGGATTAAGAAGTACAGGGAATACACCCCTGTGCCTTCCTCCTCCACCGGCACGAGCTCTATAGCGCCTTTTTGCAGCATTACAAGAACTTCCTGCTGCAATAAGTGCAAGTGCTCGGCTGACATAGGACGTTGTCTTGGGGGAATGTTGGGGGGAGTGGATGTTAACTCCAAACAATAGCCGAACTGGATAAGTTGCCGTACCCACCTGTCTGTGGTGATGGACTGCCAGACAGGGAGGAACCGTTGTAGTCTCCCCCCGACAGGTGTTGGATGGTCGGGGGGCAGTGACAGGAAGTCACTGTTTGTTGGAGGCAGAGGAACGGGAGCTGTTGTTGCCTCTTCCTCTGCCTTTGGCACTGTTTCCCCGGTACCCTCCTCTACCTTGTTTGGGGTACGAGGATTGCGCCCCACCCTTGTTGTAGGGCGTTTGCTGTGCCAAGTGTCCTCTGGTAACACCTCGATTGCCTGAGCGACGAAAAGTGTTCCCACGGAATTGCTGAGACTGGAGAGCACCCATGGATTTGGCCGTCTCCGTATCTTTCTTGATTTTCTCGAGGGTGGTGTCCACCTCTGGGCCAAATAACCGGTCTGGATTAACAGGCTGGTTAAGGATAGCTGTCTGAATCTCTGGCTTGAACCCTGAGATGCGGAGCCATGCTTGACGCCTCAGCGTAACACTAGTGTTTATCGCCCTCGCTGCTGTGTCCGCAACGTCGAGCGCACATTTTATCGCAGCGTTGGAGATGAGCTTGCCCTCCTGTATAAGCATCTCAGCTCCCTCCTTAAACTGGTCTGGAAGGTGTTGCAGCAGTTGTTCCAGGGTGTCGTAGTGCGCCCTATCGTATCTGGCCAGCAGAGCCTGTGTGTTTGATATGCGCCAGATGTTTGCTGCCTGAGCTGCCACCCTTTTCCCCGATGCCTCCAGCACCTTGGACTCTTTATCCGGGGGAGGAGCTTCACCCGTTCTTTGAGAGTTAGCCCTCTTGCGGGCATTTGAGACCACCAAAGAGTCTAAGGGCAACTGGCCCCGGATGTAGGTTGGGTCGCCAGGTGCGGGCCTGTATTTTTTCTCTATCCTGGGGTTCACCACCCTCGCCCTGGTGGGTTCCTTGAAAATGCCCGTGGCATGTTTAAGGACCCCCTTTAGCACAGGAAGAGATTTCACAGTTTTTTCCGCTGCAGAGAAAGTGTCAAATAAAAAGTCATCCTCCACAGGGTCAGCATGCATCTCTACTTTATGATTTGTAGCTGCCCTCTCAATTAAAGCATTAAATGCCGCCGAGTCTTCTGTGGGAGAGGTTTTTACACCATAAACCTGAGTGTCCTGGAGAACCTGCTGGTCTCCGTGATCACCAGTGGCCATCCAGGAGTCCTGCTGATCATCAGTGTCTGTGTTTGCAGGAAAGCTATACTCCTCATCTTGTTCACCTTCATCTCCTTCTGAGCAAGTGGGTGAAGGTGTTGCCCCTCTCCTAGTCTGTGGAGGAAGTTGTTCAACTAGCACTGGAGTATCTGGTGCTGGTGCTGGTCTTTTCCGTTTGAGAGGAATTACAAACGACTCCAGAGGCTGTGAAGTAATTTTCCTCTTGTACAGCGTGAGTTTCCCTGTGTCGGCGTCGATAAAACGCGCTGACTGCTCCTCCAATAGAGGTTGTCGAGGACAGAGACTTGTGCCGGAAACTGTGGAGTCCTTGGTCACCAAGCGTGGTGCAAAGGCCTTCGGCGCCACCTTAGGCGGTAGAGTGTAGAATATCGGCATCGAAGTCTTCTTCGGTGGGGCCAGCGGTTGGGGTGCTGAAGGTGTGCTCGGCTCCGACGCCTTGTCCCGTAACCGCTTGAGGGAATCCGAGACTTGCTTGGTAAACGAAGCGGATGGTTTCGTCGACCCGAGTGAAGACCTCTGTCCACCTCCATGGGACGAGACGAGCGTCGTTGATGGCTGTTCGGCCGCCGTAGGCGCAGACGTTTCTTCGACCACTGCGCTACTGTCACCGACCCCAGCCGCAGGCGCGGACATCGACTTCTTCGGATCGACTGCCTTTGTTTGTTGCTTCGGGACTCCAGACTGTTGCTCGGTGCCCGTCGCCGACTGACTTCGACCCGGCCACCTTGCTCGACACCCGCTCGAGCACACCCTTCGAGCTTGGTTCTTTGGTCACTTTCGACACCTTTGCTGGGTCGCTAGCTTTAGAAGGTTTTGAGGTGTCCGAAGACGACGGCGTCGATGGCGGAGCAGGTGTCGTCGGTGTCGATGGCGTGTCGGCCATCTTTGTTTTCGTCGATACCGATGTTGTGAGTTTCGGTTTCGATTTCTGTAATGGCGGCTCCCCTGAGGTGTCGGCCATCTTCGTCTTCGTCGATACCGATTGTGTGAGTTTCGGTTTCGATTTCTGTAATGGCGGCTCCACTGAGGTGTCCGTAGCCGGGCCGGAAGGCGGGGCCGTGGATCGAGGTGGAAGGTCGTGGGTAAGGCCGCGTGGTGATTCCGTGACCTGGGCCATTGTCAGAGTACGAACGGGGCATAGCTCATCCTCCGAGCTATCTTCCACGGCCCCATATACTTCTTCGTAGTCCCCTACCTCTTCGACGTTTTCTTCCAGGTCTAGAGCCACGACATCTGCCTCGGATTCGGGCTGGACCTCCGCCGATGAAGGTGAAACTTGTAGTTGAAGTACTTGTACTTCGAAGATGTCGTCCGGCGCCGGGGCCGACATGCTGTGCTGCGAGGCGCGACAAAGCTTGAGAGTCTTCTTTGACCTGAATTTGGAACAGGCCATACAGTTGGTCTCGTTATGGTCCGGCGACAGGCATTTATTACACACAGGGTGTACGTCGATGTGTGGGTACTTCGAGCCACACACGGGGCACTTCTTGAATGGACTTCGTTCCATGTCGTCTAAGTCTTGCTGCGTTCACAGGGCCTCGATGACCGAAGAGTCACCCGACTCCTCAGCTATCCGACTCGACGAGTTGGAGTGTTCACGAGACCGAACGCGAACAATACAGACGGGATAAGCGAAGGCCTTTTGGCCTTGAAAAGAGTGTTTTTTATCGACTCCGAACAGGAGACGTCGAAATCACATCCGACCCCAATGGCGGAAAAAAACAATCTGGGGATGGAGTCGATGCCCATGCACACTGTAGTCCAGGGGAGGAGCCACCTATCTCGTGATACTTCGAAGACTCTTCCAGGACAACAATGTGCAATCATCCGGACCCAACACTAGGCGGCGATCTATGCTATAGATATGAATTTAGCAGCCCACATGCCTCGAACAGGTCAGAGTGCGCCGTATTAAAGCTAAAGCATGTTGTGTAAGAAAAAAAAATGTTTTACTTACACTGCATCCATCAGCCGCTTGAATGCTTCTATACATTCTGTCAATGTAAATAAGCACTTCAATTAAAGCACAGCGGGAGCGCGCTGTGGCCGCCACTGTTGATTGTACGGCCATTATATTGTAAATGAGGGCGCCGTGCTAAAACCTAAAGCACGGCACCCGGGGATGGAGAGGGCTGCGTGCAGGAACAATTTTTGAGGGTAAGCCGTAATGTAAAAAAAAAAAAAAAGGTACTAACGAGAGCAGTGGCGAAGGCTCGTGGGAGTTACAGCAAATAATTAGTGCTGTGCCCCAAGTAATGGGGAAACCACACAAGATGATGGACGGAATGTTGCTCAATGGCCCAAAAAACAAAGTAGTCCGTAACTAAATAAATAAAAGCCTACAGTGTAGGGAAGCTGTAGTTGGCCGATGCTCTTGGCATACAAACGAAGGAGTAGTTTCTTACCTGCAACTCCAGTTCTGTAGTAGGGGTATCTCTTTTATAGTCATAATCTAGTGAATAGTCCCGCTCATGTGCGGGGACCCCAGAGCAATCAAAAATAATCTCTTAAGCTGTCTGTTATGTGCAGTCCTGCATAGACACTTGAGAGAATATAAAGACAAATAATGCAGCCTATACTTCTCAGGCTACACTGTCCAGTACTTCAACTAGATATTCCACCAAAATTAAATTCAGCACAGCCTGCCAAGTTTTTCTCATAGAAAAACTTCCCCCTTTTACCAAGAAAGTCTCTGGAAGATAGAGAGGAAGGGGTGGACAGACAAGCCCCATAGGCTGCCATTATGTGGCTCAAAAAAGGATACTGTGCCTTTAAGGAAACTTTCTAGAACTCTCAGTATCCCAGAATGCACAGCAGGTCCCCTCCACTTTCAGTTCTTTTTGGAGGCGTATAAAGCTAGACCTGTAGCATTCAGTACATCTTTCTCCACCGGGGAGGAGGGCGGGCGCTTATGACTATAACAGAGATACCCCTACTACAGGACTGGAGTTACAGGTAAGAAACTACTCCTTCTGTAGTAGGGGATCTCTGTGTATAGTCATAATCTAGTGAATAGAATGGCAAGCCCATCCCCAACACCAAAGCGGCGGTGGAGAAGAAGAAACACAACACCACTACTGGCGGAACAGATTTCGCAGCGAAGTCTGCCCAACCTGAGCATCTGCCTTGGCATCAGAGTCCAGACAGTAATGCTTAGCAAAGGTATGGACCGACTTCCAAGTGGCAGCCCTGCAGATCTCTGCAACGGAAACATTACGGAGCAAAGCTGTCGTGGCCGCTTTGCCCCTGGTGGAATGAGCCTTAGGCTTACCCCCTAAGGTCTTATTAGCCTTTTGATAACAAAATTGTATACAGGACACAATCCACCTCGACATGGACTGTTTAGAGGTAGCAAGACCAGTCCTGACTGACCCATAGTTGACAAACAATTGGTCTAACCTACGAATATCCTTGGTTTTATCCAGATAAAATTTCAACACCCTTCTGACATCCAGGGAATGAAGAGATCTTTCCGCTGGAGTGGAAGAAGTCTGAAAAAATTTAGGTAACGTTATAGTCTGGTTAACATGGAAATCAGAAATAACCTTAGGAAGAAACTTAGGGTGAGTACGCATTACAACCTCAGCAGCATGAAATACAGTATAAGGTTCTTAGCAACACCACGCCTGAATTTCACTCACCCTGCGGGCTGATGTAATGGCCACGAGGAACGCCGCCTTCCAAGACAGGTGCTGTAGCGAAGCCTTATGAATAGGTTCAAAAGGTTCCTTCATCAATCTGGACAGCACCACATTCAATTCCCCTGAAGGCGAAGGAAGACGAACAGGAGGAAACACTTTTTTCAAACCTTCCAAAAAATCCTTATTCACAGGAATTTGGAAAAAGGAAGTCTGTGAAGGGCATTTCCTGTAGGCAGTCAGCGCAGCTAGATGGACCTTAATGGAATGGAAGTTAAGACCAGACTGCGCCAAATGCAAAAGGTATGGAAGGATGACATCTTCATTACATGTCGTGGGATCATAGTTCTTGGACTTACACCAGATGCAGAATCTCTTCCATTTGTAAGCATAAGAAGTCCTAGTGGAAGGTCTCTTAGCCTCCTTCAGTATGTCCATACAATCCGCAGGGAGATTCAAATGGCCATATTGCACTATCTCAGGAGCCATGCCGCCAAACTCAAAGACGAGAGGTTGGGGTGTACCATCTGTCCCCCGAACTTCGTGAGAAGGTCCGGCCGGCACGGCAGCCGTATGTGAGGAAGAAGAGACCGGTGAAGCAGGTCCGTGAACCACCACTGTCTGGGTCATTCCGGGGCAATTAGGATCATCCGCGCCGGGACAGTTTGATGAGCACCGCCGGAATCAGGTGACTGGGTGGAAGAGCGTACAGAAAGCTGTTCGACCAGTTGATCCATAGCGCATTCCTCAGCGTCCCCTGCTGGTAATACCTGGACGCGAAGGGTAAGTTGGCCACCCTCTGTTGGGCCTCAGGCTTCAAGGACGTAAGCCTCAACCTGGCATGACGTCTCTGGTTGACTCCATGGCAGTACCCGTGGGCTGCCAGGAGCGATGAATCTGCAGCTGCGCTGATCAGTCGATTAGAGACCAGCAGCCCCTCGTTCAGGATCTCCATGAAATCCTCCCTCTTCTCCTTGGGGAAGGAGGTCAGCGAACTGCTGGAGGGACTCCCACAGAGCCCGATCGTACCTTCCCAGCAACGCCGAGGCACACGCGGCCTTCATGGAGGTGGCGGACGTCCCGCACATCTTCCTGCCTGCCGATTCCATCCAGAGGCTCTCCTTGTCTGGAGGCACCTTAGATGACGGGGTGGTGGCATGTTGTTTCCGCGCCGCCGTCACTATCACCGAATCGGTGCTGGATCCACCCTGAGAAATTCTGGGTCCGAGTCAGGAGCGCTGTACTTCTTTTGGAGCCTGGAGGGGGCTGACTTCGTAGTCGCAGTAGTGAGGAACAACTCCATGGCGGGCTCCTCCAATCCCGGGACTAACGGCAATAGAGGTCGAGACAATTGCTTTTTATGAAGGGTCTCAAAAATGACTGAGGTCGTCGGTGTGGGCACAGTAAGCGTGATGCCCAGCTTGCTCGCCCTCTCAGCAGTACATCCTGGAAGGATATAATGTCGTCCACAGGCGACGCCCTCGTCCGAGGGGACCCCAACAGGGTAGGAGAGTAGCCTCTGGCGCTGGACGAATCCGTACGAGATCTAGATCTGCCCCTCCTGTGGCGCCGTCTAGATCTGGTAGACGAACGATGGCGACTCCTGGACCTCCCTCTCTGTCCGGAGCGGGATCTAGACCTCTTCGATCTTGGTCGTTCCGCAGGTCTCAGCGGCGCCAGTAGTGGCGGCCTGACCGGAAGCCTCGGAAGAAGAGGCCCTGCCGGAGGAGTTGAAAAGCGCGGTCAACGAGGTCGACCTCGGTGGAGCAGGCGGCCGCCCATGAGGTGGAGTCGGTGGCAGCCCATGAGGCGGCGGAGGAGGAGGTGGCGGCGGAGGTGGCGTCTGAATCCGAGGAGGCGGATCCTTTGGCAAAGGAGGCGGTGGTGAAGGCGACCTCCGTTTAGGGGGCGAGTATACCACAGAGTACACAGAGCCCGGAGACTTCTCTCTTCTCTTCTTCCTAGCCTGATCCGACTGGGGAGACCGAGATGCCGTGCCCCCTGTCGGTGAACGTCACCGCCGTGCCCCCGATGATCTGGAGGGGCTTCTGGTGTCAGAACGTCTCCTTGAGAACGAAGCCTTCCTCTTAGGCGCCGAGCGCCTCTTCGGCGTCGACGAACGCCTTCTCGACGCCGACGAACGGCGTCTCGACGTCAATGGTCTATGTCTCAACGTCGGACTTCTCCTTCTCGACGTCGAAAATCGCCGTGACGTCGACGCTCTTTGTCTTGACATCGATGATCTTCTCGATGTCGACGATCTCCTCTTCGACGTCGAACGCCGAGTCGACGGCGAAGTCGCCTCGACGGCGAGCGCTGGCGCCGTCATGACTTCTCTCGATGTCGATGGCTCGACGACGACAATGAATCTGTACCCGACGTCGACCTCGGAGGTCTCGACGTCCGTCCCCTCGACATCGAACGTCGCCGCCGCTTCGACCCAGAGCCCTGGGGAGACGGGGAACAGACCGTTGTCATTCCTCTCGACGCCGACGTCGAGGCTATCGACGGAGACGGAGACGGGTGGTGTTTTCTGGCCTTCTTCTCACTGGGGAGCCCCCCCAGAGGCCTCAGCACGGGCAGATGAAGCAGTTCCAGCATGCCCAGACCCACCTTGTTTTCTCTGCTCCAGTCCTTGGAGCCTGATCTTCTGTCTGTCCTTCAGGGTCCTTGAGGTGAAAGTCTGGCAGATCTCACACTCCTCAGGAACATGTGCAGAAGGGAGACACAGGATACACACCTCGTGTTATCGGACTTGGCCTTCTTCCTAGAGCATTCAGGGCATTTATCAAATAAGGCAGGCATATGTGATAGATGAAGGCTCAGAATTATCAGAGAAACACCAGTAATTAAAGAAGGCTCAAAAACACGTTGAGTGAACACACTCTAACACTTTAAAAGTGCAAACAATTGAAATATACCCTAAAAAGGAAGAGCTCAATGCCCCAGGGTCCTGCTAGCAGGAGCCGGAAAAAAGAACTGAAAGTGGAGGGGACCTGCTGTGCATTCTGGGATACTGAGAGTTCTAGAAAGTTTCCTTAAAGGCACAGTATCCTTTTTTGAGCCACATAATGGCAGCCTATGGGGCTTGTCTGTCCACCCCTTCCTCTCTATCTTCCAGAGACTTTCTTGGTAAAAGGGGGAAGTTTTTCTATGAGAAAAACTTGGCAGGCTGTGCTGAATTTAATTTTGGTGGAATATCTAGTTGAAGTACGGGACAGTGTAGCCTGAGAAGTATAGGCTGCATTATTTGTCTTTAAATTCTCTCTTAAGTGTCTATGCAGGACTGCACAAGACAGACAGCTTAAGAGATTATTTTTGATTGCTCCGGGGTCCCCGCACATGAGCGGGACTATTCACTAGATTATGACTATACACAGAGATCCCCTACTACAGAAGTGATTTATCAGCAGCATCGGCCAATAAGAAGTCAGATAAGAGCAATAGAATTTTGAGCCAATGGCAAGCACTAGCTGCAATTCCACTCTGTAGAGTGATTACAGCAGGTCTTGCAGACAAGTGCAGGCGCGCTGATGCACGCCTTAGTAAAAAGCAGAACTTCAACACCATGCCACAAATTATTTCCAAAGACAGGCATGTACCTTTTTGGTGGAGGGCTGCCGGTCTGTCAAGATAACATTACAGACGTCATAAAACTGCTGACATTGCGTGTTCTCGGCAGAGGCAAACAGATCTAACTAAGGCTCTCCCCACAGCTGTAAGATTCTTACGCCACCTGTAGGTGGAGATGCCATTTGGGGCCCGCTAGGCATATTCAGCTGAGTTTGTCCATTCTGACGTTCAGAGAACCAGCCAGGTGTTGAATCACCAGGGGAATGCACTGCTGTTCCAGCCATATCCAGCAGCGCAGAGCCTCTTGACGTAGAGTCCACAACCCCACCGCCCTGTTTGTTGCAGTTCCACATGGTGGTGGTGTTTTCTGAACACTTGTACCAGCCTTTCCCTGATGGAGGGCAGAAAGGCTTTCAATGCCTGTTGGATCGCACAGAGCTCCAGCAGGTTGATGTGGATCCAGATTAAGCTGGAGACTAGAGTCCTCTGATCTCAACCTCTCCAAGATGGCCTCCCTATTCCAGGAGTGATACACATGTCACTACTGCGAGATCTTGTTGGGGAAGGGAGCGGGGTCTGCCTCTGACCCAACTGCAATTGGTTAGCCACCACTGCAGATCGTTCACAGTAACCTCCGAGATCTGGATCAGTCCAGAGAGATTGCCCTGATGTTGCGCCACTGGAACTTTAAGTCCCACTGCAGAGCCCACATATGCCATCTGGCATGTGTCACCAGCAGTATGCAAGATGCCACTAGGCCCAGCACCTCAGAATCAGCCTAATCAAAACCCTAGGATAAAGGCTGAAATATTAGTATTGTAGGTCCACTAGGGGTGCATCCAACCTACTACTGAAACCTCAAAGATTCAACAAAAAGAAAACAAACAAACCTTCTCTGGGATGGCGCCTAGGATTTGGAATACTCTTCCCCCAGAAACCAGACTGAATTCCTCTACCGTCTCTTTCAAAAAGGAAGTAAAACCAATTCTCAAGGCAATAGTACCCTTACTACTATCTCATTCTTTTGTTAAGGGTCCACCTTATCACCCTAGTCTCTTTATCCTGCCCAGACTTTAATCAATCGAGACACTCATGTCATGTACTGGATGACTTTTCCTGTGTTTTTGTCCTGTTATCCCATACTTGTGTACTTTACGACTTTTCCCGTGTATTCGTATTGTTATCCCATGCTTGCCCTTTCCTTCATATTATTGCCTGTATAATGTATCATGCTATTCGTTATGTATAATCAGCTTTGATCACTGGAAAGCGCTCTGATATCCGCAAGGATCTTGTTTGCGCTCTATAAAACCTTCAAAATGAATAAATAAATAAATAAAACTGCACTGTGTCCACTGTGTCCACAACAGCTCAGATTTAAGGAGTGCCCGAGAGGGAGTCAGATGTGAATTCGCCACATTGATGGTGAACCCCAGTGAGCGCACTAGGTTCACCATAGTCTGGCGGTGGGAGACGACAGCGTGGTGCCAGCCAATCTTCAGCAGACAGTCGTAGGTAGAATAAGACTGGCACCCCTGACATCCGTAAATAAGGTGCAACCAGCGCCATCACCTTGGTGCACACCTGGGGGGCGCCAGTAAGGAAAAAATAAGAGCCCTGTGAACTGAAAGTGCGTGTGGCATGTCGTTAATTAAAGACTGCGCTGGTGGGCAGGCACGGTGGGAATATGAAAATAAGCGTCCTGCAAGCCCAATGCTACCATCTAGTCAACTGGGTCCAGGGCAGACCAGACCTGAGCATTTTGAAGCTGTCCTTTTTGAGGAAGAAATTGAGATTTCGGACATCGAAGACAGGATGAAGGCCATTGTCCTTTTTGGTAACTAGAAAGTAGCTGGAATAACAACCACAGCCTACCTCTATATGGCTACCTTGGCCAGACAGCGGTGATCTCCTCATGGACAAAGGACAGATGATCCTCCGTCAGCAAGATGGCAGCATGGAGGGAGGGGTAGACTCGAAGAGGAGGGAGTAGCCCCTTTCAGACAATGTGTAAAACTACCTGTCCAATGCTATGGACTGTCAATGATGGGGAATCCTGCCGCCAACTGGGGGCCCATGGCAGAAAAGGGGCACACTTGGAGGGTTAGGAGACATTCGCAGTAGGCAGGCGGGGTGGGTGGGGGAGGGCTCTGGTGGGATAGGGTGGCAACTGGCCAGCCCGCTGACCACCTTACCTACCAGGTCTTTGGATACCACACCCTCATCCATGTAGAGGCTGGGAAGCATGCAAGGCACTGTGGGTGGACAGGAATAGGAGCGGCGGGAAGCCTGTTCTGTAGTCACGATAGAGCAAAAGGCAGATTGGGGTGGACGTGGGGCCTCAGAGAGGCTTAAGGTCCTGGCCATAGCATGAGAAACCTCAAAGCGTTTGAGAGCCGACTAGATCTTGCCTTCAAAAAGACTATTGCCATCGGAAGGCATGTCCATAAGGGAAGCTTGGACAGGCTTGGTGCCGATGGACCACTGTCGAGGAAACCACTTTCCTAGCGAGTTGGTTGGGTCAAGTACACATCGAATAGTGAACTTTTCTGCATCTCTCCAGTCAGTGACAGCTTGGGAGAGTTACGCCCGGGCCTCATCCGGGACCTCTAGCAGCACTTGTGCAACCTTATCCCACAAAGTGTGGAAATAACAGCCCAAAAATCATGTGGTGTTAATGGACCGCAATGCCAGATTGGAGGAAGAAAACATCTTTCGAAAGTAATCCAGCTTCTTGGATTCCCTATATATGGAACAGTCTGGAGAGCACCTTGAGAGGTGGAGGCATGGTCCACCAAGTTCTCAGGGAAAGGTTGAGGTGTGAGGAAGTTTGGGTCCCCAGCTGTGGGGCAATGGCAGTTTAATGGTCCTATTTGGGAGCCCCTGTGCTGGGTTTGGACCAGGTACCCAAAAGGACATCACTAAAGGCATCACTGAACGAGAATAGGGGTTCCGAAGTGTAAGCTACTGGTTGTAGCACTTTAGTCAAGAGAATAGTCTTGACAGCCACTGAGGGTAGCTGAAGCTGCATAGGACGCTCCCTCCTCTGTTGCCACATTAGGGGGAGAAAGCAGACCAGCATCTTCAAAAGTATCCAGGCAGTAGTCCTCACCCAGTTCCTCACACCAGTCCTTGTAGAGCTGGAAGTATTCTCAAAGGTCCAGTGACCTCCACATGTCTCACACGAAGGCCTAGCCAATGTGAATAAGACTCAGGCTCCAATTTAGGAGGCACTGCTCGGGCTGGCATCTGAGTAGGCGTCATGCACGGCCATTCGGCTCAGTGTAGGGGGTGACAATGGGGATGGCGCAGGGAACATTGGGGAAGGTCGAGATGGCATAACCAGCGTCAGTCTGGATCCAGGAATGGACCCATGGGGCCCTGCCTGAGCTGGAGCCACTAGCGCAGAACCAGATGGGGCCCATTCTGACCCCCTGGGGCCTGAAGGTGCGTCAATGGAGTTGGGCTGTTGCAGGAATTCTGCGGAGTCAGAGAACTATGCTTGGGATTATGGGACCTTAGTAATCAGGGACTGAGTAATCTTACCACCCAAGTAGTCATGAGCCCAGGACGGAGTAGCTATAGTGTCACACTTGCCCTCCTACTCACTCACAGAGGAACAAGTGATTAGACATCCCAGAACACAACACTCCCAACCCTCTCCGGAATCGCGGTTGCAGGACACACTATTTGGCTCACACATTCTTACTAGTCCACAATAAGTTCTGACAAACACAAGAAATTTATATTTTAACTACTGTCTCTAATGCCTAACACAAAGAAGGTTAGCATAGCAAGTAGTCCGTAAATCATAAATGGAGCAGTCATTATATATTACAATGTAGCCTAACCTTCTTTCCCTTCTACAGAAGCAAAATTATTATATATCAGAAGATCTCTAGGTGTTAGCAGCAGACCCTGTACCTCAGTAAAAGCAGATGAAAGTTCTACATCCAGGACGCTTGTGACAATCTTTTTCCTGGAAAAAGCCCTATCCAAGTGTGTTACCTATCTGTGCATACCTATATGACAAAGGTACGCGTACCCAAACAACAGCTGCATTTGTTTGTTTTGTCTCGGTGCTAGGGACTGACCAGAACAGAATAACAAGGGGAATTATTGTTCGACCTCGTCTACATGTGCAGACTAAATCCCAAGTAAAAAATAGATGACAAAACAACAGCAAGTCTTGTGCAAAAGTACACTGCCGTATAAAATAAAATATGCCTGTAAGGTCACGTGTGCAAAGCAGAGGACAGCCTACAACGCACTCATGCTAACATAGGGAAAACAACAATGGGCCTGCACAGGACTTATTACAGGGCCACCCAAATATGAAGCATATGGAGTCATAGAACTCTTTGAGTTGGGCGGGAGTCAATTCGGGAAGTGAGGAGCCGACCAAGGGCAAGGGCAAGAAAGCGGTTGCTCCCTCGTCTGATCTGCCAAAGGACAAGGAGAAGTCAAAGAGCGCTTACATTCCTTGCTCTTTTTCTAGTGCCTCTTACCAGAGTAGCTGACAAAATGAAGAAAAAAGCCAGTCAAAAAACAACAAAGGGGTAGCTCTTCTCTGGATTGGCGCTGGCTGGTACGGAAAGAAAATAACTGTCATCAGCGTACCTGGGTGGCGCCTATATTGATAGGCAGCGGTACTGCTCATGAAAAATCTTCCTGATCCAGTCTGATGCCTGGGGAAATTCAAACTGTACGGAATCTGCAGCTAGAAGTCCCTATCAGATGGTGTTTACGGGACTCTGCTTGCCTAAAAAACAGTACATAGTGATTTCTTCAAGAGATACATTTCTGACAATTTCTAAATTTGATCATTTATTTTACTGAGGTTTTGTATTATGAACATCAACTTAGGATTTTCAGAA
The DNA here is from genome assembly GCF_964261635.1 of Lissotriton helveticus. Taxonomy (NCBI): domain Eukaryota; kingdom Metazoa; phylum Chordata; class Amphibia; order Caudata; family Salamandridae; genus Lissotriton; species Lissotriton helveticus. The sequence goes on from NC_136061.1 coordinate 1,809,419,624, forward strand.
ATAAATCACATTAAATAAATGCTATTTCCTATTTTTTTTAAGAGGCAATATTTTACAGTTACAAAATCACACAATTAAATCATCTGGACATAGTATTTATGGTTTACCTTGGAGGATTGGCTTCAAGTTCTTGAAGTTTCTCTTCAAGCTTTCCTTGAATTTCTGCCAAATCATCATACTCCTTAAATGCAAATATACAAGATCGTGAAAAAATCTGTTACCTATGGTGGTTGATACTACTCACAATGTGAACTGAATACATCTCTACTAGCAATGTAGCTATACAATTTGCATTCAAGATTGCATGCAAGCCATTGTTTAACAAATGCAAAGGCTGGTTTATCACAGATAAGCACTGAGATCGTTTTACTGGTCTTCGGGGCTGGTATCATTGTCGTTCACACGAAGACGAGGGAAATCAGTTTGGGAATGAATGTTTATTTCATAAGAACAAACAGATTTTTAAATATAAACATTATTGAGCATAATGTCATGAGGCAGCAGTCTCCTTAAACTCAATACCACAAAGCTAGATGATATTCAATCAGGCTGTGTTGTTGTTACAGGTGTGGAAGTTTAAGAGCCTTAAATTTGATGAGTCTGCTAAAAGTGTCAATTGTTACTGGCGAGCACCGCGAAGGTTCTCGCTGCAAGTGCTTTTGGATAAAGGTAATTAATACTGTAGACTAATTCACACGAAGATCAGGTTAAACTCCCTTAAGTGCTGGAAGAGTCAAGTTCTTCCTACCCTAAATTAGGCTCTAGGCATTCTTGCTGTATGTCAGTGACTTGCTCCTCTTAAATGTAACCTCGGTTGGTTTGTGAATAAAACTGAATATATTGCAAACCATATAGAAAACACTTACAGCAAAAACCATAACCAAGACTAAAATTAGGTACTTATTAAGGCCCACACTGCAAGTTGTGAGGTAATAGGTTAGGGTATTTTATCTGTATTTCTAGTTTTTCTACTTCAAAATGAGGCAAAGCATGTCGAATTGGTAATTAACACACCAAATTCTGCATGTTTGCTGTTTTACCAGTCTTATCTCCCCCAACAGATACGGCAGGTTAAACCTGTCCAAATTTATCAGGGAAACATTGAGTGTGTGATTATCGCACAACTTGTAAGTTCGATCCCTGAGCAAATTTCTGCTTGCGGAGGAATGAGAATTTAGCTCTAAATGTTTGTACTGAAAGCCTAATACTTTAAATATCCAACACTAGCCATGGTTTCTGACAGATGATGTTCTTGCATTTGTTCCTTCCTATTGTTACCTAGGAATTGATTCTTACAGTAAGTAATTATGGAAACAACATGCTACCTACCATACACATGATAAGAACAGGGTTTATTATAAATTGTATAATTTCCATCCTTGCGGTAATGGATGAGCAGCGGTAGATCGTATGAAAAAAAGTATTTGGAGCCAAAATATCCCCACTAATACTAATCAGAGCAGCATGTATACTCCCCACTGTTTTTAGGTTTATTAAACAGAGGAAACTATTTGGCGGCAGGTGCTGGCTGTAGAAGTAGGCCTAATTGAGATAAAATATAAACTCTATGGTCAGCTACATTGTATGTGGTAAAAATACTGTAAATGCAGACCAATAATTATTAAACTATTATATGAAAAAAGCCTTTTTTTCTAACTTGTAAATTATAAATAAAATCCAAACAAAGCAGAAGTTATGCAGCAGGTTCCAAAGGCAAGACCTTTTGGCTATGCCAAAGCTTGTTGTAATATCTGGCCATGTTGAGAGATTAGGGGACTGGGTCTTGATGTCGGGTTGGGAGCACAGCAATGACCTACTCAATTTGAATGCGTAGGTAATACAATCGCGTGAAATGAAAGGTTCACTACCAGGAATAACAGGAAGGTAGAAAGTTAGGCTAGTTAGAAAGGTAATATGGGGTAGAGGCAGGCATGGTGGTGAGGGGAGAAACAGATGCATGCTAGGAGAGCGCAGTGAGGGAGGGAGGCAAATGGGAAGAGGCACTAAAAGGTAGGTCGGGTAAAGACCATAGTGAGGCAAACAGAAGGGTAGCGAGGGGTGAAGGGTAGACAAAGAAGTGAAGTATAGAAGAAAAAGAGTCAGGTGCAGAGACAGGTAAATCAAAGATGGAGAGGGGGAGAATAACGCAGTCGTAGAACGATAGAGGGTCAGGTAGAGAGAGGGAGAGGTGTGTCAGAGACCGGTAGACAGCTGAGGAAGAGGGAATAATAAAGACTGAGGTAGACAGGTGAGGTAGAGAGGTGTGTTGATATAAAGGAAGTGCAGAGATGCGTTTGGACAGTTGTCCGCGGCAGCAGCAGGACTCGCACTCACCGCACTTGTGGCCTCCAGGGTTGGAGTAAATGAGGAATTTCCAAACAGGAGGCTGTCCTCGGCAGGGAGCACAAGAGGGCAATCTGCAGCGGCAGAACAGGGGAACCTAGCCCGATGCGGCCATACAACAGGACATGACGTATTGTGACGGAAGTAGAGGCACAGTGGCTCTTGGCGGCTGATGTTCTGCAATCTGAAGCAATTGGGAGAATACGAGCCATGCCTTGCCAAGAGTCTGTGTATTTTCCTGCTGTCAGTGGGTTATCCCCTGCTTACTGCCCACATAGTAATAATCACTTTTATGCCAATACTGGAATGGTTATACAATAAACAGCATTGTATGTGTACTAACTACTACAGTTAGCATATTTGAGCTGACGTCACTAGAGCCCGCCCACTTTGAGCAGGGTGGGTGATGTGGATCTCATGCAGACTTCTCGTCTCTCTGGCCAATGAACAACTTGCAAGCTCTCCCCTCCACCAATCCCGACCCACTATGAAGGTTCTCAGGCTTCTTTGCCAATGAACAAGTGATAAGATCTTCCCAGCCAATCATGTGCCGGGAGGTCCTGACCAATACAACGTTACCTGTCCTCCAACTATTCATCACATGCTTTTTGCGTTCCAAAAGCCATGTAGTAACACCCCAGTCTAAGAAGGAGTAATGATGCAAAATATTTCAGCCTCACATAAAGGAGTATACGCTAAGCGCGAGCAAAAAGGAGAGGGCGGAACGAGGAAGTGGCCGGGACGTGTGGGTGAGGAGAGAGGCGCGCGCCCTCACCTGGGAGAGCAGTCTGCTAATTTTCAAGCACTGCACTCGTGCTTGTGGCACACCCCTGCTTGCTCCCGCAAGGTGGAGGTCACCACAAGTACGAGTGTGTGTTTGAAAATGAGCAGAGCGTTGGCTAAAGGCCCTCTGTAGAATTTCCAGTATAAAATGATGATCTTGAATCCAAAAGTTTAAAATCAGTTTATTGAAAGGAGCACAGTACAGCTGTTCCAAAGACCAAGACAAGAATGTCAACGCCACAGTTCTATATGATGTAATAACAGCAAAGCATGTGCCATGGTTAAAAGTACACAGTAATCTTAAAAGAGCAATAGACAATTAAAAGGGAAACACTAAATGTACTACAAAGAATGTAACATCTCCTTCCTTAAAAACTTTAAGAGCGAAGCATAGAACACTTGGAAACATGTCTTACATTCCAAACTTGTCCATCTTGAGTGACCACACTATTACGATTGACTTTGGCAACCTTCATAGGTCGGCTGCATTTTGTATTGTGCTTAAGGAGAATACCAGGTTTCCGTATTCAAACAAAATATCCAACAACAAATTTAGGTATTTTAACCTTCATACGAAGATCATAAATGTTCTTGCTCTTTAGTTGTTTTTCCTTAACCTTGCGAGCTATGCATTCGTTGTCTAGCTCAGAAGTTTGAACTCTAACAACTTTCTTAAACCACCAAGGGCATAACTTAGAAACAGGATCTCTACCCTTGAGTAAGCGGAAAGGTGAATCCCCGGTTGTGGAATGAGGGGTAATACGATATAGCCATAATTTCTCTCTTAACTTGTCTTTCCAGTCAACACTAAAATTCTGTGACCAAAGTATGTCTTCCTTGAGCACACTATTGAACCTTTCCACTTGACCGTTGCCCTGAGGTTCATAAAGAAATGTGGTAATATGCCGGATATTATGCAGTTTTAAGAACTCCAGCATCTCATGCGATTTCAACTGCACCCCATTGTCCGAAATAATTACCTCTGGAACACCTTCTCTGGCAAAAACTTCCTTCAAAAATAAAACAACACTAGTAGTGGTAACACGTGGGACTAACTTCACCTCAGGCCATTTGGAATGATAAACCACCATGGCAATGGCGAACCTGCAATCTTGTGGTAGAAAATTAAAAGGCCCAGCAATGCCCAACCCAACTTTCTGCCACGGATAATCAGGCCACTTAACTGGAATAAGTGGGGCCGGATTACACTTGAGAGATTTCTCACTACGCACACATTCTGGACATTCCCTCACCATCCTATCCACATACCTGTCCAACCCAGGCCACCAAAATAACGATCTGATGAGCCTCTTCATTGAGGACATGCCCAGATGACTTTCATGACTCAGTCTTAAAATTGTATCACGTAAAAAAACAGGTGGAATGCATTTTCCTTGTCTGTAAATAAAATCACCTTCTACAAAAATCTCATCAAAGACCTTCCAAAATGGAAACAATTCATCAGAAATATCATTCTTAGAGGGCCAACCAACACTGGTACAATTGACAACCTGCTGTAAAATGTTATCTTCTCTCATACTTTCCTTCCACAATTCGCCTGAAATAGAACTAAATCGGTCTGACAATACTTCAGAAATGCTTGCCACAACCTCTTCTTCACATGTATCGTTGTTCCCATCACAAGGAAGGCGAGATAAACAATCCGCTGTTACATTTACTTTTCCTGGAACATATTCTACGGTAAAAGTATATACCTGTAAACGTGACATTAACCTAGCTATTCTTGCCGTGGGGTTAAGGCCTCCACCTGGAGATAAGATAGTAATCAAAGGTTTGTGATCAGTTTTTAGAATAAACCGTGCACCCCAAATGTAATTTCTGAAATGCTCCACACCCCAAACACATTCTAGCAACTCTCTTTCAATGACAGCATGTCTTTCTGTCAAATTTAAAGTACGAGAGGCGAAAACCACATTCCACTCATCGTTTCCCGAACACTGTGATAACACACAACCTAGTCCATACAGACTGGCGTCCACAGTAAGTACACATGTTTTACCAACACAAAATGGTTTGAGAGACGGTGCAGCAACCATTTCAGACTTAATATTTTCAAATGCTTTCTGTTGCTTATTCACACAAATTCAACATTTTTCCTCAGCAGTTCTCTCAAAGGCTCCATCTTTGAAGCAAAATCTTTTATGAACTTACTGTAATACTCACAAAGCCCTGAAAAAGAAAGCAGCTTCTCTTTAGAAACTGGAGAGGGTGCTTTAAGAATAGCATCCACCAAAGACTTCTTGGGGACAACACCCTCCTTAGAAAGAGTATGTCCCAAATACTCCACAGATTCTTGGAAAAACTTAAATTTTTCTTTTTTTAGCATAAGTCCATAATCTTTGAGAATCTTACAAACTCTTTCAAGATGTCCCGCATGAGATGCTACATCTGGTGAATAGATTAAACTGTCATCTTGAAAGCATTTCACGCAAGACTTCATTTGTTTGAAAAGGTGGCATATGGACCTCTGGAAGACAGACGCCGCAGATGCCAACTCGAAAGACATCCTCTTGAACTGGAATAAACCATGTGGCGTGATAAAAGCAGTCAAACGACGAGACTCTTTTGTTAACTCGATCTGATGATACGCCGACCTGAGATCCAAGGTGGAGAAAACAGTGGCCCCTCCCAACATGCTCACAACCTCATTAATGTTTGGTAAAGGATGACAATTGATCAAGATGTTAGAATTAAGTGCACGGAGATCAATACAAAGCCTCAAAGAATTATCAGCCTTCCGCGCTAAAACAATCGGAGAAACCAACTCTGATGACTCCACTTCTTCAATCACTCCTTCATCAAGCATACCCTTCAAAAGTTTTCCCAATTCATCTCTTACATTAATGGGTACATTCCTAAGTTTTGTTTTACAGGAAAAGCTCCTTTTTTTAATTTGATCTCATGAGTGAAACCATTAAGCTTTCCTAACGTGTCAGAAAATACTTCTGGAAATTTTTCTCCAATAAGAACTGGATCAGTACAAACACTCATAACTCCAACAATATTATTGCCTTCAACTACCATAACTGGATCTCTATTGCGTGGATTAAAAATGATACCAAGTTTCCATTGATCACGCCAACCCAATACATTCACACCTTTTCTGACAACATACATTTTAATAAGAGCAGACCTCCCTTTAAATTGAACTTCAGGAGCAACAAATCCTGCAAGATCAATATTAGAACCATCAAAACTGAGCCACAATATCTGGACTAGACAGGTCGTTAATAGATAGAATCTTGCCAAATTTTTCTCCAAAATAACGTTCAGTTATAATGGTTCATGGCGAACCAGAATCAGCCATGAGATTTAATAACACATTCAAAAATTTAACACAAACCTTCCTCTAAAGAACATACATCAACTATAGACACAACCATACCTTTTTCCATAGTGAGATCTTCATCAGAAAAATTCACGCTTCTCCCAACAGAAACTTCATTACTCTTGGACCGTACATTTCTATGAGCATCAATAGTCCATCTACGATCATCCTTGCATGCTTTAGCAAAATGTCCAATTCTACCGCATTTGATACACTCCTTTCCTATGGCAGGACAACATTTAAATGACGCTACGTGGTTCGTACTACCACACCTTAAACACACAATATTTTTAGAATCTTTATTGTACTGGTGAGGAGGTTTGGAAAACATTTTTTAACAACACATAACTTCATCAATGCTTTTACTACTGTCACCCTTAGAATTTACATCATCAATCGTCTTCCTCCACTTATCAGACTGCTCGAAAGCCTTAGCCGTGGAAATAGTATCATTTAAATTAGGATTTCCTAATATCCACAACTGTTCCTGAGTTTTCTTACTCCTTACATTCACAATAATTTGATCCCTTATCATCTCATCAGCAAGATTTCCAAAATTGCATGAAATTACCTGAGACAGTTAAAAAATCATCAAATGTTTCATTCTCTCTTTGAGCTCTAGTATAGAATTTGTACCTATTGAGTGCAATACTAGTTGTTGATTTAAAACGAGTTTCCATACGCATAAGTGCTTCATCAAAAGTCCCATAATCACCACTTGCAACAGGTAATGTTCTAAATACAGCTTGACCTCCAGACCCAAGGCAATGTAACAAGATACTTGTTTTCCTCTCGTTGCCCATTCTTTCCCCATCAATTGCTTTTAGATAGGTCAAAAACTCCTCCTTCCATCTAGACCATGGAATAGGAGGTTCACCTTTAGCCTGTAAAAACTTTGTAGGTGGATCAAATTGCATGGTAGTGAAAACAACAACGAGAATATACACAAGAAAAATACTACAATAAAATAATGGCTAAAGATACAATTAAAAGGTATGTATAAAAGTAATAATAAATACCACACAAGCTGTGTGCATCAGCGATGTGCACAATTATGCAAAGTTCTTTTGTTGAAAGTTTGGGAATCTTGGTTGTACTGTTGTGCTGTAAATGGAGATCAATGTAAAATAACCATTGTGCAGATCGGTGAAGAAAAGGAAAATGTAGTAATGCACTTGAATTGAGGCGCTGCCGTGCGCATCGGCGAAGAAATGGAAAAGAAAATGAACCTTATGTGCAGCCGTGCACGTCAGTGAAGAAATGGAAATAAGGATTACATTGACGCGCTGCTGTGCGCATCGGCGAAAAGTTGACAGTGGGTCCCTAGGAATCGCAAAATGGCTACCGAACGTGAGGATGCTCCTTCGTAGACGTGATGACGTATTCTGTCGCTGCGTTCCACAAAGATGAACCAAGAATGTCCACCAAACGTGAGAACGCTATTGCACAGGCGTGATGACGTATATTGATGCGTTGCTTCTTTACAGATTGTTCGTGAAGAAAGTTAACTATGGCACCGTGCGCATTAGACCAACAGCGCGACTTATGAAACCATACACGTAGCAACAAACAGGTAACGGTGACTTCAGCAATAGAAGTCCACAAGAAAAACGCTGAAACTGTATAAAATTAATAATTTGGTCCATACAGGTATTGGAAAGTCCATAAAAGAACGGCGAAAAACGCTATAAAGTAATATCTATGTAGAAAGTACATTGGCAATGTAAATAGCCCAAATCCTCATCTCAGAGGTAATTTTAAAATGGAAAAATGTCCAAAATTCAAAATAACAGGCAAATAATCATACAAAAATCTGGGAGAAAGACGACAACAAACTAAATAAAGAGTTCTTCCCAACAAACGATGTTGTGTGTAGATCCAAATGCAAAGATTAAACTCGAGTCCATTCCCAAAGTAATAGTACCGCTCCTGTGCTCCAGAGTGTAGCAGGTACAGGGTCCCTCGTCGCCAGTGTAGAATTTCCAGTATAAAATGATGATCTTGAATCCAAAAGTTATAAATCAGTTTATTGAAAGGTGCACAGTACAGCTGTTCCAAAGACCAAGACAAGAATGTCAAAGCCACAGTTCTATATGATGTAATAACAGCAAAGCATGTGCCATGGTTAAAAGTACACAGTAATATTAAAAGGGCAATCGACAATTAAAAGGGAAACACTAAATGTACTACAAAGAATGTAACACACTCCTAAGCAGCGCATGCGCACTGCATAGGCAAGACCTAAAAACGAGATCCAACAGCTTCTTTTTGTATGCCCAGCGTGCCAGAGGTTCAATGAAAAACAAACTCGACCGTTCCCACCTCTTATCTCTAAGGCCGAGGGCGGGGTAGTCAACAACACACCGACCACTGAAGGAGCATTGTAATGGCAATGCTCCCGCTTAACATACTCAGCACTGTTTAAAGTCAACACAAGACCAAAGTTATGACTATCGACAGAGCCATGCAAACCACCAACACAAAAGCAGGGAACAAGTTTATAGAGTAAAAAAAAAAACGTCCGAAACAAATAAAAAAAACCTGCTGGTTGAAGAAAAGCACACATGACGCAAAGCCAGAGTGCATTAATCATTAAAGGGAAGGGGCCGTATTGACAGAACCCATTGTCTGCCCGGAGAACACTCGTCTTGTGCACAGCAGCTCTCAGGTCGTATTAACTGGATTAAAAGGGGACACTTGTGAGCGCGGAGCAGGAAATTGTAAAGGGCAAACAAAATGTTACCCCTTTTCGCGGCCGCCATTATTTAAAGTGTGTAAAAAAAAAAAGTTTTCGACGAGTTGTGCAGCCCGTCCTGCTAGAGATGGGTGTGAAAGTGAAAGCATGCATAGCGTGCTTCAAGAACAAAACAAAACTAGTGTACACAAACACACTGCCTCCTGTGACCGTTTGCAACTGCGGAATGGAATAAAAAAGTGCTTACCCACTAATTAGAAGACAGTGTCTACCACTGCCAGTAAAACATCCAATCCTGGTGGGCGGGGCCAAAAGCGGACAGGGTGGCAACCAGGAGTGATTAAAATGCCTCCGGTGCATTCATTACACTGTCTTTTGCCTAATTTGTGATGCCAAACGACACGCACGAATGAAAACTGCAGGCGGAGCAGAAACACGACTTCGGAATAAGTATTTATTCCAAGAAGTCCTCGCATGGCGAGAGCAGCACATGCGCGCTGCTAGCGCCAGGTGAGACCTAAAAATGGACAGAGGAAATAGAGACTCATCTCAGAAGAGGAATGGGACAAGGCACAGATAACATGGGGCTAAGATATCCAGTAGCCCTATTTTTAAGCTTACTCATTTGTATAATATACATAGACGTGTATGCAACCCGGGGGAGATAACCAAGTACTACCCAAAAAGCTGGCTGCATGCTCCACATGGTCTGGAACTGCCCTGAATTAAAGCATCATTGGAGTAAAACAGTGCAGTTATTAAATAATGCAACTGAAAGAGGCATTACAACTATGCCTGCATCATGTCTGCTGGGTATAGCCCGGAGCATCAAGAGGAATCAAGCATTTGCAATGCAATAGGTCTCGCATTCACGCGAGTTTGAGCTATTGGCATTGTAAATGACAGTGCCTTTTATTTATGTTTTGGGTTTTAAAACATAAATAAAAGGCATTATCATTTGGAATACTAATAGTTTAAACTCTCGCAAATGTGAGACCTATTGCATTGCAATAAAGGGCCTTCTCGGCCGCTTGCTAGATTGTAAATATCAGAGGAAGAGACCGTCCGGTGACGTCTTCAAAGTGGTGATAAATAGTGCAGTGAAGAAGATGTTTAAGTGTTGTAAATAACACAGACACAAAGTGTGAAGTGAGAGTTACATATGATCCGAACTATAAACACGAACAAAACGCTTCAACACCTTTCACTCTGTGATTACACTGTCGTGGCTCAGGAAGAAGAGCGGGAGGGGTGGGGGCATTTCCTGCCCTCTCCGTGATTTGAATGTGCAGTGTGGCATTGCGTAATGTCATTGCTATCTCTGGCCTAATAAAAAACTTTTCAGCAAGGATCTGAGGTGGAGGACATTTTTTGGAGAAACTTTGGTGCTTTTTGACAAAACCTTCACTAAAGTCATAGTAAACCAAAAATACTTTTCCTATGGAAACAAACGTGGTCCTAATTATAATTACTCTGTGGTGACTGCCACTGGGTTTTATACACACAATTGTGTCAAGTGCCCACATCAAAGATACATGCAGTTTGCATGTCACAGTTGGACTCACCGATGGCCAAGTTAGCCATTCAACCTTCTTGGGCCGACATGAAAAGTGTAATGGTGAACAACTGCAAAATCTGCTCACAAAACTAGAAGACCAGGGCAGCAGGCAACACATATTCAAAAATTGCGTCTTTTCTGTAGCACTACGTCACTAGGGATAGTAATTGAGGAGTAATTTGCTATGCTTTCGCACAAATATTTCGAAGCTGGTTGCAGTGCAGCTCTCGGCACGTTAGACGTTTAATGTATGCCATCCACGGCCTCGCCAGGAGGGTGTCAAATCTCCCTTTCTGCATATGAAAATGCATTAACAATAAAAGTATCTACAGGGGCCCGAACACCAACCCGAAGCAGCTGTGGCGCTCGCAGTGGTCGGCTATGCACACAAATGGAATGATTTCGACTTTAATTGCACATAATTTATTATAATTTGAAAGTGCCTGAATAATCTGGCAGCAGACGACGATGCTGTGAAAATGCGCAGTGGCTGCGGTAAATCTCTGTAATTTGAAATTAACAAGGCCCTCTGCACCCTGTCACTTTGTAACAGGTTCCATTTTCAGTGTGTGAGCTCAGAAGGCAGTGGGTTCGGAAAGGCACCCGCAAGTGTCATCCTTTCTCACACTTACGGTGAAATCAGCAGGCAGTGCATGCCTAGAAAATATTGGCTAGGCAGGCCGGTGTCTCCAGCGACATGATGGCGCCTGAAGGCTGGTCCCTCGCAGCGTGGACAAGGGCTGCTACCTTTCTTAGAGAAAAAAACCCAACATTTATTTACGTTTTGCTGTTCGGGTACAGAAAGCCGCAAAAATAACTTGTGTTAAATTGTCAGGATAATTTTATAGTCATCCTGCCTAGGTTTGTTGTAATAATCATTCTGAAATGAATCGGGAAAATCAAAAAATATTTTTATGCTGTTTGAGATTTCTGTTTTTCGATGGGAAAAAAATACTTAGATTCTCTGTGTTTCTAAATATTTTTAACCGGCCCGGACTATAAAATATGGGCCATACTGGTAAAATAAAAACCGGTCACGTGGTAACCTAGTCCACATTCTCTGTCAGATAGGCCCATTGAGGAATCGAAGAACCTAAACGAAATACTTACAAATAAATATAGGATAAAATAAAGTACCTTAAGCATTTTCTGTGTCTTGTTAGTCTAACATAGGTTGGAAGGGCGTTGAAAGTCAACCAAAACTTCGTACAACCTTCTTGTAAAAGTATGGTGCCCGCTCAGTCCTTACAGGCAACTTCATAATAAAAGGTCACCTGCATTCCCTTTCAAAGACTGCACTCAAGCTCTCTGATGCAATACAGTTTGCTGGAGCACATAAGTGAAATAAATGCGGAACTTAGAGTGTAGAACTAAAACAAAGCAATATGCTTCCCGTAACCTGTGTCAACAAGCGCTCGCCATTGCGGGTTGGCCGGGGGCCATCTGTTTTCACTCAGCCGCTTGTTTAGATTTGCATCGCGCTTTCACTTTAAGTGAAAGCGCCATGCAAAAATAAACTAGCGGCTGAGTGAAAACAGATGGCCCCCATAAAGATTAGAAATTACATTGTGACAGCCGCAAAGCAGATGACCGTGTCTGGATCAGTGGGACTAAAGGGAGAAATGGCAGTGGCCTAAAAACCTCACTTCCAATGGCAGGCCACCGTTGAGCATAAACAGTGACGCCAGCCAATGGAAATGAGGGGCGGGGCTTCAAGCCCCCTTCTGAAAGTCCTCATCCTCAATATCGCTCGCCAGCAATCATGCGCTGCAACGCTAGGCGAGACCTAAAAAGGACACGTAGATTTATCAACTTGACGGTAGCACTAGCTAAAAAGAGAGGTGCCCTAGGCTGGAAGTCACATTGGGCCCTAAGGTGTCAAAGTGAGAGAAGGAGGTGGTAAAATGGACAGAATAATGCCCGAGGATGCAGAAAGCATAAGAGGACCCCATAAATGGCAACCTCATGGGAAACGATCCTCAGGATCAAGGACCTAGTTGGGCCCTGGGGATGCCCACCTTCTCCGGGTACCCTAGCTGAAGCATCACCTTCCTTGCACTAAGATAATTAGCCATGACCACCATATCGTCACTGCTAATTGTAACCCAGGCGAACCACAGTGTCCATCTCACTGGGATGCTGAAATACCAATGAGATACCAGCACAAGGACTGAGTGGGAACTAAAAACCTCAGAATTGTAATAACCCTTTATTTCTTGTTGTAATCAAATTTGTTTATTGTTACGTTCAGGAGTTGTAGCCAACTACCTATGCACAGAAATGGCTCAGGCATGACTGTACAGATGTTTGGGAAACATCAAATGTCTGAGTGCCAATTGACGATATGACACTCAGAACATTTTAATACTTCTTATAGGATCTTACTTTTTATTGATGACTGAGGTAAGTTATTTTCTAGCTTTAAGCATCCTTCCAAAGGATAAACAGTAATGTCATAATGTGCACAAAGGTTAGCATAAAATGAACAAGAGTAGATGTTTTTAAAAAAACGTGTTACTACGGTGGCATACAAAAATGGAATTTGAAGCACAGATTTGATTATTGAAAAATGTAAGTTCTATTTAAGGATAAAAACATCTCACAGCTAAAGGGATTAAACTTGTTGGCAGAAGTGACAGTTAACTATGTAGTACTATGTGCTGACAACTCTCGATCCTAAAATTCATAATGTTTTTTTTATTTTAAGAAAGGTAAGGGGTATGTTACTTACCCTGTAAGCATCTATTCGTACCATGCAGTGTTGCAGATTCACATGCTATGCACAGTCCTGCCGTCTAGGGTTGGGCTTGGACTTTACAAGTTGTTTTTCTTGACAATGTATTTTTACTGCTTGTATGACGTCAAGTCTCCACTTCCTCGAGGGAATGCACATGCCCAATGGCTCCTTTTTTAGACTGTGCATTTTTTCCCTCGCCAAGTTGGCGGATGAAGTCTTGTAGGATAGTAGTTGCTGTTGAACATGAGTGTAACATGTTCATAACATACACAAACCTACATATAAACATATAGGCGGGAGGGTGCATGTGGATCTGCAGCACCACACACTACGCATAGATGCTTACAGGGTAAGTAGCATACTCCATTCGAAGCATGTGTTCACTGCAGATACACATGCTATGCATAGACTGTAAAACTGTTTTCCTCTTGCAGGCATTAGATGGTAGTGGTTTGAAATAATGTGCGTAAAACTGTTTGCCGTACCAGATATTTTTGTCTGGCATGAACATCTACACAAAAGTGTTATGTAAACGTGTACAAACGTGGTTTGTCCATGTAGCCGCTTTCAAATATCTATTGAAGGAATGTTCCCTAGGAACGCCGTTGATGCACCTTTCTCTCTTGTGGAATGAGCGTGTGGAACTGTTGAAGGAGCTCCTCTTTAGCCTCTAAGCAGCAAATGTGCATGCATTCAGCAATCCATATAGCAATTCCTGCTTTAGAGATGGCATTACTTTTCCTAGGGTTTGACAAAGCTAAAAATAGTTGTTGTGTCTTTCTAAAATCTTTAGTTCTCTCTATGTAGTACATGAGCGCTCTTACCATTTTTTTTGTCGTATGCTTCCTCCATCCGGAGGTGAACCACTGGTTATTACAGTAGTGAGCAACGAAAAAAGAGTTGAAGGTGCTCTAGAGGAGTTAATTATAAAGGTGGTGTTAAAAACTTGTATACCTAGATTCTATTTTAATCGGTCTAGGTTTGAGATTGTTCAAAAGCAGTGTCGTGCATGTGAAGACCAGTTATTAGTCTACCGCACTAAAGTGTCCATAAAAAGGTCGACATGTTTCAGCCCTATGGTTTGCCCAGAAGGGCCAAGGGGGCTTTCTTCAGTACCTAAGAAGAGTGATGGGGCCATGTGTTGTCACAGTCTCGGGGAATCAAGGTGTGGTTCACCTGATTCAGAAATGATCAAATAGTACCTGTTAAAAACAGAAAGAAAAAAGAAACAAATAGGAATGTCATGTTTTGATTTCTTCAAAATATGCCATCTCTTAATGTATATTCAACATGATGTCTATTAACTATGATGAAGGAACTCATTTGTGCTCCACGAAGAAATTAAAAATAAGTAACTGAAAAATGGCAATTCTTTAACCCCGAATTTTGCTCAGATAGGGGCCCCGGGGTGGCTCCCTATTATGCACTTTGATGGATCCATATTAAAAGGGTAATCGCTGTATTAAAGGTATGGTCAAACACAAATTGGATTAGTGCATCTTAATACTTGAGACAGTCGATACTAATAAGGTGATGGAGAGTGGGCCGGAGAGGAGAAAACAGGGATGTGCCCCAATCTGCGTATTTGGTGATGTTTCGCTACTAGCGCACGATCTAAGGGGGCATTAGCTCAAGGTTTGCATATGCGGTTGACTCTGTGTTGTCGGATTTCAGCCTTTAGGCATATAGCATTGCAGTGTAGCATTCTGTTCATATAAGCGCAGCCAAATAACATTTACGAGGAACTCTGCGATTCAGTGTGTCTTGAGGTTGTGTGTTCAGATGTACCTGACAAAGCTCTTGGCGCGTCTAGTTACATGCGGGGGTGTGTGCAGATAGTTCTCTGCATTTCGCGTTTTTGAAAGTCAGCGGCTGTTCATAATATTGTCGTAACATTGTTAGAAAAAGCAAGCATTTAGCGCGTAAAATTCAAAAGGAGGATTGCATGACGTAAATGAGATGCAAGGAAAGCATACGTTTAAGCCCTAGATTACAGACTTCTTCAGGTAGCGGTTGAGCATATTAACCTACTGAAAAGTAGAGGTTTCAAAAAAAGGGTAACCAATATCAATACAATACGTGTCTCGTTGGTGCTTTTGATCCTCGTTTCTTTGTGCAATACCTGTTGCGGGGCGCAGCATGACTTGTGCTGGCTCTTCCCTTGGCAACCTGGATATGGTCGGTTTGGGAGTTGCAGTGTATTATGTGTCAAGAAAAAAGGGCATGAAAGAAATACTTTGCGTCTACCCTTCGCAATATCATTGATGACAGCTTCGTTTTAAAAGACAATTCAGTATAATTCAGATGATATGTAAACAGAGTGATTCAGTTGTGAAAGCTATGTGTATATACAAATTTATAGAAAGAGAGCGGCACTGATGTTGGTGTCAGTGGTACTGTGGTCGCTCATTTTGGGATAGAGGCTTTCCTTTGGTGACATTTTTGTCACAGTTGTTGTCAGATGGTAGCCAAACTTAGTTCTTTGTCCATATAGCACAAGTTACTACTTGTGCAACAATATATCTGTAAGAGACATTAGCTAGTGATAGATTCCTTACCTTAGAATATCCCCAGGCGTCAGACTGGATCCGGAATTTTTTTGCGTAGCAGTACCCTTGCGCGTCGGTAGGCATCGTCTGCGGTTCCGCGTCCGTCGTCGGCGCCGTGATGATGTCGTCGGAGTACTTAGACGCCGCCTCCGCGTGCTGACGTCAGTTCTTAGACACAGCTTTTCCGCGCCAGAAGCGCTGAGCCATGTTAAAAAACCAACACTGGTGCCATTGAAACTAGGGCCCTGAAGGGGAAAACCCTAACCCTAGATATCGGTTCGCAGAACGGGGAGGATGGGTGGGTCGGTAAGGAATCTATCACTAACTAATGTCTCTTACAGATATATCGTTACACAAGTAGTAACTTGTGCATCTGAAAGAGACACGTTAGTGATAGATTCCTTACCTTAGAATAGATACCCCAGCAATACCAACCCCGGTGGTGGGTCTGCGAACCAATAATCACACCAGAAAGTCCTGTTGGACAGAACGGCCAAAGAAGCCATCCCTCCGGACTTGGCTGTCCAGGCAGTAGTGTCTTGCAAACGTGTGCAGCGAGGCCCACGTAGCTGCCTGACAGATGTCTTGTAAGGGCACTCCCCGGCCCAGGGCAGTTGTAGTC
This sequence comes from Lissotriton helveticus, assembly GCF_964261635.1. Lineage (NCBI taxonomy): Eukaryota > Metazoa > Chordata > Amphibia > Caudata > Salamandridae > Lissotriton > Lissotriton helveticus. The sequence continues at coordinate 1,809,436,260 of NC_136061.1, forward strand.
ACCGTGGCTCGGCTGGAATAAGCTCGCAATCCAACAGGAGGCTCCTTCTTAGCCAAGGAGTAACATGCCTGAATACACAAGATGATCCACCGGGAGATGGTCCTCTTGTGCACCGCTTTCCCCTTCTTAGCGCCCACGTAACCAACAAAGAGTTGGTCATCCACCCGGAACTGGCGTGTGCGAACCAAATAGAATGAGAGCGCACGTTTTGGGTCCAGACGGTGGAGCCGCTCTTCCTCTTTAGAGGGATGTGGTGGCGGAAAGAAGGTTGGCAAGGTGATAGACTGCCCGATGTGGAAGGCCATGACAACCTTGGGCAGGAAAGATGGCTTAGTACGCAACACAACCTTGTCCGGATGGACAGAAAGGAAAGGAGGAGTACAAGAAAGGGCCTGGAGCTTACTCACTCTCCTGGCAGAGGTGATGGCAACCAGGGAGGCAGTCTTCAAAGTAAGAAGGCGGAGAGGACAGTTGTGAAGTGGCTCAAAGGGAGCGCACATCAGAAATGTAAGAACAAGGTTCAAGTCCCACTGAGGCATCACAAACGGAACAGGAGGAAACGTGTGTGTGATGCCCTTTAGAAAACGATTTACAATAGGGGACTTCAACAAAGAAGGTTGATCAGGCAGCCTTAGAAAGGCTGAAAGGGCAGAAAGGTAGCCCTTGATAGTGCCCAGAGCAGAGCCTTGCTGGGCAAGAGAAAGAAGGAAGAGAAGAACCTCAGAGAGAGGGGCAGCAAGAGGATCCACAGCCTTTGCTGTGCACCATGCCACAAATCTGTTCCACCTGCAGGTGTAAACCGACTTTGTGGAGGGACGCCTGGCTGCCAGAATGACGTTACAGACTTCAGGAGGCAAGTCAAATGGCCTCAACTGTCGCGCTCAATCTCCTAGCTTGGAGGTGGAGACTGGACAGGTTCGGGTGGAGGACCGTCCCCTGCTGCTGCGACAGAAGGTCCTCCTGAAGAGGCAGACGAACCGGGGGATTGACTGACATACTGAGTAGCTCTGGCTACCAGTACCTTCGTGCCCAGTCCGGGGCCACAAGGATGACTTGTGCCCGGTCGCGCTTGATCTTCTTCAGCACTCTGGGCAGAAGTGGTATAGGCGGAAAGGCGTACAATAGACCGCAACTCCACTCGCGACGAAAAGCGTCGCTGAGCGAGTGCCGCCTTGGAAATTCCAACGTGCAGAACTGATGACATTGCGCGCTCTTTTCGGTGCCGAATAGATCTAACCAAGGCTCTCCCCATCGCTGAAAGAGGCCTTGCGCCACGTCAGAGTTCAGACGCCATTCGTGATCCATCATGCACCGACGGCTGAGCTCGTCCACCCTGGCCTTCAGAGAACCTGCCAGGTGTTGTACCACCAGGGTCACGCCCTGGCGTTCCAGCCACTGCCAGAGGCGCAGAGCCTCCTGGCAAAGGGTCCACGACCCCACCCCGCCCTGTTTGTTGCAGTACCACGTGGCGGTGGTGTTGTCCTTGAACACCTGCACTACACTCCCCCGGACAGAGGGGAGGAATGCTTTCAGTGCTAGACGAATCGCCCGCAACTCCAAAAGGTTGATGTGGAGCCGGGCCTCCGCCGGAGACCAGAGGCCTCTGACCTCCGCCTCTCCCATGTGGACTCCCCAGCCCTGGAGGGACGCATCCGTCACGACTACGTGCTCCGGTTGGGGAAGGGAGAGGGATCTGCCGCTGACCCATTCGCGGTCCGTGAGCCACCACTGCAGTTGTCTCGCAGTGCCCTCTGAGATCAGGACGTGGTCGGACAGGTTGCCCTGATGCTGGGCCCACTGAAACTTCAGGTCCCACTGCAGAGCCCGCATCCGCCACCTGGCGTGATGCACCAGCAGGATGCAGGAGGCCATCAGCCCCAGAAGCCGCAGCGTCAACCTGACCGAGACACGGGATAAAGGCTGAAAGAGTGGAATCAGAGCCTGAATATCCCGGACCCGCTGTTCAGGAGGATAAACCCGAAACTGCGCTGAGTCCAGAACCGCTCCGATGAAGAGGAGCTTCTGAGAGGGGCACAGGTGTGACTTCGGCACATTGAGGGAGAACCCCAGCTGGTGCAGGAGGTCTGCCATTGTCTGGAGGTGGCTGACGACTGTTTGGGGCGAGCCCGCCTTCAACAACCAGTCGTCGAGGTAGGGGAAGACTGAAACCCCCAACCTGCGCAGATGAGCTGCGACCACCGCCATCACCTTTGTGAACACCCGTGGGGCGCTGGTAAGGCCGAAGGGGAGCACAGTAAACTGAAAGTGCTCGTGGCCAACCGTGAACCGCAGGTAGCGCCCATGGGCCGGCAGGACTGGGATGTGGAAATAAGCGTCCAACGCTACCATCCAGTCTCCTGGGTCCAGGGCAGCTAAGACCTGAGCCAGTGTCAGCATTTTGAACTTCTCCTTCCGGAGGAAGCCGTTGACGTTCCGAAGGTCCAAGATAGGGCGTAGGCCCCCTTTGCCCTTCTTGGGTACCAGAAAGTAGTGGGAGTAGCAACCACACCCTACTTCTGGCCCAGGAACGCGCTTGATGGCCCCCTTGGCCAAGAGGGCCGTAACTTCCTCCTGCAGAAGCCGCAAATGATCCCCCGATACTCGGTGGTACTGCGGTGGCATGGCTGGAGGGGTCGCCTCGAAGGGGAGGGAGTAGCTCCTTCGGACGATTTGCAGCACCCACCTGTCCGATGTGACAGTTCGCCAGTGGAAGAGGTGATGGCGAACCCTGCCCCCCACTGGCGTCACATGGGCCTGAAAGCACGGACTAGGAGGGTTTTGAGGCGGATGCTGCGGGGGAAGGTGTGGACTGACCTCGCCGTTGTACCCGACGGCCGCCACGGCGGTTTCCACGTCTGCCACCGCGTTGGGTATTACCCTGCGGAGCGTGGCTGGCAGCACGTGTGGGTACACCCCTTCCGTGGCCACGAAAGGAGTGAAAGGCAGCCGATTGCTGGCGCGGGGCAGAGAGGCCCAAGGACTTGGCCGTGGCTCTGGAGTCCTTAAAGCGCTCAAGCGCATGGTCTGCCTTGTCGCCAAAAAGGCGACGGCCATCAAATGGCATGTCCATGAGTGTATTCTGGACATCAGCCAAGAAGTTGGCGGACCTCAACCAGGCGTGGCGACGAATCGCCACCGTCGTTGCCATCGCTCTGACCAGAGAGTCGGTGGTATCCAGTCCACACCGGGTCGAATAACGTGCCGCATCTCGGCCTTCCACAAGGGCTTGGCCGAGTTTAGCCCGTACCTCCAACGAGCATTCTGGCAGCATGTCCGCGACTGTATCCCACAGAGAGTGGGTGTAACGGCCCAAGAGGCACGCGGTGTTGGAAGACCGCAGTCCCAGACTCAGGGAGGAGAATACCTTCTTGCCGTATTGCTCGTACCTCTTGGATTCCCTGTCAGGCGGCGCAGACGGGAATGCGGTCTGGGAATTGGAGGCCTGCATCACCAGGCTCTCAGGGGTGGGGTGGGTGGACAAGAAACAAGGGTCGCCCGGGGCTGGGTGGTGGCGTCTGGCCAAATTCCTATCTACAGGCGAACCTGTAGCGGGCCTGGACCAAGTGCCCAAAAGAACGCCAGTTAAGGCCTCGTTAAACGGAAGCAGAGGCTCGGCTGAGCATGACTGCGGCTTAAGGACCTCAGTGAGGAGGTTAGTCCTCACGGCCGCGTCGGGGAGCTCAAGGCCCAAGGCCTTGGCCGCCCTCATCAACACCACACTATAGGTGGCCCCCTCCTCCGAAGCCACGGTAGGAGGTGAGACAAAGCCAGTGTCCGGCGAAGTGTCTATACCACTGGCCTCCCCAAGATCACCTGCCCAGTCCTCCTGAGACTGGCATTCTCGTGCCAGAGGGTCCTCAGACCCCTCCCAATCCTCCTCATCACCCATCTCCTGGTACTCAGGGTTAGCAAATGATGGGGCCGGTTCATGGAAAGTGAACTCTCCGAACGGCGTCTGAAGCGGCGCCCAGCAGCGCCGTTCCGGCGCCGGAACCGGGTCGAGGGAGGCATCGGGGACGGCGCCGCCCGAGGACGGCTTTGGGGGTGACACCTGAGGGGTCGGCGCCGAGGAGGTCGTCAAGTCCACCGGCGACGACCCGGAAACGGATCCAGCGGGGCCCTGCGGCGCCGGGCCCGAAGGCGCCGGCGGCGTCGGAGCCGAAGCACCCGACGGCGTCGGGCCAAAGCCCCCGACCCGCTAGGACCCCCAGACGGGTCCGCTGGGCCCGAAGGCGTCGCGGAGCCCGTCGGAGGAGAGAGGGACCTCATGGCCATGAGGAACCGCTCGAACTCCTCGCGTTAGGCCCAGGGACCGGAGGGTGTGGGGCCGGACGCGGCGCCTGCGACTCAGACGGAGCCACGTGGGCGGTGTCACCTGAACCCCCGGCCGCATCGCGCGAGCGTCGGGGGGAGTCGGAAGAGCGATGACGTCTCTTCGACTTCTTGTGCTTACCTGACGACTTCGACCCAGAGGAGTGATGTCGACTCCCGGAGCTATGATGGCTCCGCTCCCGCGACCGGTCCCTCGACCTCCGTCCGGACCGGGACCTCTCTCAGCGCGGGGTCGACTGCCGGAGTTCGAGCCGCTTACGGGACCGCTCCCGCCTAGCCTTCGAAGTCAGGGCCCGACAGTCGGAACAGGTCTTGTCGTCGTGATCGACGCAGAGGCAGTGGAGACACAGACGGTGAGGGTCAATGACCGACATCAGTCGGTCGCAATCCTCACAGGGCTTAAAACCTGGCATCCCTACCGGCACCGTTCGGAGTCTAAGACTTCGAAAAAGGATGATCAAAAGATCAAAAAAGTTTAGTCAAAAAGTGACTAAGGTACCACTTTTTCCCAATCTGCGCTGCTGGCGCGGAAAAAAGAAAAACTGACGTCAGCACGCGGAGGCGGCGTCTAAGTACTCCGACGACGTCATCACGGCGCCCACAACGCCGACGACGGACGCGGAGCCGCAGACGACGCCTACCGACGCGCAAGGGTACTGCTGCGCAAAAAAATTCCGGATCCAGTCTGACGCCTGGGGATATTCTAAGGTAAGGAATCTATCACTAACGTGTCTCTTTCAGATACAGTGTTTGGTTAGGACGTTTGTCATTTTGACTTTAATGCCCCAAGCTTAGCCACGGAATATTATCATTAAGGCCTTGCGTGTTTGTCTTAAGGCGATGGACCCATCTCTGCTCTTTCTGAAAGAGTATTTGCTCTGCATTGTAATTCTTTTCCTCTAAGGTTTTCAAAATTTTCCATTTTAGGTCATTAACGGAGTGCTGTGATTCAATGAAAGGATTGCTCATCTTTGTTGAGCTATTCTTGCACTTGACATTACTTCTGTGCTCGCATATTCTTTGTTTTATTTTCTGGCATGTCATCCCTATGTATCGTAGGGCACACGGACACGTAATCATGTAGATTACTTTCGTAGAGTCAGTCATTCCATGGCTCTGTGTTTGAGTGTCTGAATCCTGTGTATAGTGACTGATCCCTGCCTCTATCTTTGCTGACTGGTGATAAGGGTTGTGGAGATGTATTAAAGTCTATTGGTATAGGGCTTGCAGCCTTATGCCCTGTCGTTTTTTAAGAATAGACAGAGGGGCGTCGGTGTCCTGCCTTTTCCTGTTGTGAGTATTTTCTGGTAACGATCCCTCTCTTGTTAGCCCTTTTTTCTCATGATTTCTTGGAGGTTTTCAAAAACATTTCCTTCCACTCCGTGGGTCACTAGTTTTTTGGTGCCTTATTTTTTTCAGTTTGTTTTCTCTTTGCCTTGGTAGAGGTGTGGATTGTCGTCATCGTTGCGATTGATGCCGAAGTCTTTTTTGGAATCGGAGTGTGGCTGTGCTCCAATACTTTTTTTTAAAGTTGATGTGTGTCTTGACTTTAATAAGGTGTGTGTCGACACAGTGTGTTTGTCGGCTCATACGTTTCTGTCAGTTCCAGAGGATACAGAGGTGTAGGTGCAGTCTTGTATGCAGAAGTCAAAGGTTTATTTTGCACTAAATGCTGCTGTGTGTCGTCATAACTATCCCTATGGCTGGTTAACCTATCAGGATCGAGTAGAGACTCACCCTGTCTCGGTTTCAAAGTGTGCTCTCAGCCAGAACCCAAAGGTTGTGGCGCACATAGGAGATGTTGGGAGGGCTGGGAGATTACTTTCTGTATGTGGGGTGAGTTTTGTAAACTCAGGGCCTTTGGTGTGGTCTTCATCCTGAGCCACGACTGATGGTCTCTGTTCACATATTGGTTCCACGACCAGCGCAGCCAAATCCTCTCTTCTTCCTGCTGGCTGGACTCTGAATCAATATAGTGTGGACTGGCTATGATGGCACCCCATTCCCCTTGTGCATTTCCTTCTCCTTCCTCTCCGAGGGCTTGAAACTGGTGTTCCTCTACTGTCAGAAATTCTGCTTCCGCCACCATGTCCATATTATGGGCTATTCGGCGGTCTGGTCTGAAGTGTATTTTCATTTTTTAACAAGCTGCAGGCTGCACAGCTCTGTTTCTTGTGTTCCAGCAGCAGGCAGAGGTTGCAGACGTTGCGAGCGGCTGAGTACGCATATTTTGCCTCGCACTGAGGCCATTTTTCATTACCCGGAGCCGAACATTCTTGACGAGTCCTGGAAGAGAGCTGGGTTTTGCAAAGTCAAGTGTGGAAAAACTTGCAGGGTCTGAACAAATTTGGATCCGATAGTCGATGACTGTCAAAGTCATGGTTGAAGAGTAGAGGCTGTTAGGCTCCCATAGGCCACAATGGAGTTTAAGCTGTACTATGTTCAGGCGCAATCCGTCTGACCACAATGGCTGAAACAATCTATCTAACAAAGGAGCCACTGGACAAGTGCATTCCCTCAAGAAGGGGTGAGACAAATTCTTTGCCGTGGAGCGGGCGCACAGAGTGCCGGGTGGTAAACCTAAGCTGGGTGCTACCCCGCGGCCCATAATTGCCAGGATATTTCATTTCCGTGATTGGGACGCTATCCTGCAGGCATCGCGTTTAGGTGGCCCCACGCAATTTGAGAATACGACGGTGAGTTTCTATCCCGACTTTACTCAGTTGGTGCAGAAGCAAAGAATGGGGTTTCAGGGAGTGAAGAGACGATTGAGAGACAGGGAAATGAAATACGCAATGCTATTTCCAGCCCGGCTACGTGTGGAGTATGGAGATCGGACGTTCTTCTTCGATCGCCCTGAGGATGCAAGTGACTGGCTCGACACACTGCCCAGGCAGAGAGAACACCCTGAACATTCTGGTGGAGCTGAGGGTGGACTGATGGACCAAGAATAGTAATGTGACTTGGGTTCGCTGGACTGCATATAGATCTCTCGGCATGGTTTTGCAGATCTTTTAACTTGCCTTAATTAAGGTGGTCCTCCAGGGGTGGCGGAGGGAGTCTCTTCCTCCTCTGGGGGGTTCTTTCCGTAGATTAGTTATCTGCTGGGGCGACAGGCACACTGCAAGTTGGGGGGGGCCTTTGAGTCCAACGCAGGGGTGCAGGGTGGGGGGTCTTGTTTTAAGGGTTGGTTAGGGGGAGGAGGGGGGGAAGTTATCGTTTGGTTCCCTTCAAGGCACTATATTGATGGACTTTTGGACTCGGCTGTTGCGACTAGTGTGGGGTGGATGCTGCGATTACGTTTGGAATGGGGGTAGGGGGCTAAAATTGCTGTGTTGGAATGTTAACGGGTTGGGGGACAGGATAAAACGTGGCGTGGAGTTACAACTCTTGAGACGTCTTTCCCCTGATGTTGTGCTGTTGCAAGAAACACATTTGATGGGCAATACCTGCCAGGCTATGAATCGTAGGGGCTACCGTCTCCTGGCACACTCCGGCTTCACCACTGGCTCTAGGGGGGGTGGGTATCTTGGTTAGAGTCTCCCTCCCCCTTGAGATAGATGCTGTCGTCCTTGACGATATGGGGCGATATGCTGCCATTACTGGACGGTGGGAGGGGAAGGTCGTCACTTTGCTCTCCGTGTATGTCCCGCCTGGCCTTCAGACAACGACCTTTGCTGACCTGGGGAGGGTGATACTGGGGCTCCCGGAAGGCATCCTTGTGGTGGGTGGCGATTTTAACTCTGTGGTCTTCGGAAATGTCGATCGCTACCCGCCCAGGGACCTTGGGAGGTCCCAGTCCTGGCTGGGTGGCTTCCTTGACACCCTGGGACTAATAGATTGCTGGAGGCTGCTACACCCTGGACAATTACAATACACCTTCCACTCTGGTGCTCATGGTAGTCTTTCGAGGCTTGACTATATCCTGATGCCCGCAATACAGGCCCCACTTGTTAAGGAGATTAGACATCTGGCTAGGGGTATCTCAGACCACTCCCCCTTATGGCTCGTAATGGAAACAGGATCGGGAACTGAGGGCCGGGTAGCCCCGATCAACCCTTGGTATCTCCGTGACCCCAAGATTCGTACGGAACTGATCAAATCACTTGACCATTATTTTGTGGAGAATGTGGGGTCTGTGTCATCGTCTGTCTCGCTATGGGAAGCCTATAAGGCGGTCATCCGCGGCCACACCTTATCGTTAATTAATAACGCTAAGAAACGTAAGTGTGAGGCAGTGGTCCGACTTGAAACTGAGATATCAGACATAGAAAGAGAGCTGGAATCTGATGTTACCCAGGACAGGTTGCACCTCCTCAGCCTCAAACAAACCGAATATAGAGCGTTGGTCACTGGTGCCGCCAAGGTGATGAGTAGAGAGCAGCAAGGCCGTTTGTATGATGTGGGTGATAAGGCCGGAAAGTTGATAGCTTGGTTGGACAAGAAGGAGAGGGCTAGTCGTGTGGTTCCTTTGATTGAGAGGACGGATGGAGTGAGAGTGACTGACCCGGTTGAGATTGTGGAGTGTTTTTCTGAGTATTTTCAAACCGTATACTCCCCAGTGTCGGACAGAACGGAACAGGATTCGCATCTGCTTTTGAGAGACGTTGCTTTGCCCTGCTTGTCGGAACTGGATAGGGAACTGATGGCTGCGACACTCTGTCGAGGAGGTCGCGACCACAATCCGCTCTGTGAGATCGGGAAAGGCCACGGGTCCGAATGGTCTTCCCATCGAACTCTATAAGCTGCGCCCAGACAAAATAGCACCACATCTTCGCTCGATGTTTTTAGAATCGCTAGACGCGGGTACCCTTCCATCCGATCAAAGGCTTGCGTCTATCGTCGTGATTCACAAGGAAGGGAAGCTGCGGGATTGCTGCGCGTCATACAGGCCCATCTCACTCTTAAACGCTGAGCCTAAGATCCTTGCTAAAGTGCTTGCGAATCGTTTAATCTCTGTTGTCTGCGACCTGATCCATCCGGATCTGTCCGGGTTTATTCCGCACTGGAACACGGCGCTGAACCTTCGGCGTTTACATGGCGCCCTTGCGAGAGCGTCCTCGCTGCGTGACTCGGCAATTTTGGCTTCTTTGGACGCCACAATGGCGTTTGATACGCTGGAATGGCCATACCTTTGGGCAGTCCTCGCCAAGTTTGGTTTTGGCCCAGTTTTCATCAGTTGGGTGAAACTATTATATCAAGACCCCTTGGCCCAGGTAGTTGTTAATGGTCGTGTTTCTGGCTCATTTTCTCTCGGAAGGGGTACTCGCCAGCGGTGCCCGTTGTCTCCGCTTCTTTTTGCTCTTGCTTTGGAACCTTTGGCGGCTTGGCTGCGTTGGGAGCCGTCAATGAAGGGTATACGATGGACCCCTGATTTCGAGGACCGGATATCGCTCTATGCTAACGACATCCTGTTATACCTCACGTCGCCTCGGAAGCCGCTAATAGTATTATTCGATGTCTTGACTTCCTTCGGTAAAAATTCTGGCCTTGTGATCAATTGGTCCAAGTCCTGCGTGTACGTTCTCTCGGGAGACCCTCCTCTCTTGACGCGTGGGTGCCCAATACAGGTGGTACACGCTGGTTTCAAATACTTGGGGGTGTTTATCACTTTAGATCCTGTGGTTCGCTATGACCGTAACCTGCTGCCCCCGCTTCAGGGCTTTCGATCCGATGTTGTGGCATGGCGTAAACTTCCGTTGTCCCCGCTTGGACGTGCGGCTCTATTTAAGATGATGTCACTGCCCCGATTTTTGTATGCCCTACAGAATACTTGCGATACCATCCCGGCCAGCTACTTTCGGGAGATTGATAGCTTGCAGCGACACTTGATATGGGGTGGACGGTCTCGCATAGCACTTGCCAAGTTGACACTTCCTTGGTACGACGGTGGAATCGCTCTCCCGGATATTAAGCGCTACTACTGGGCCTCCCAACTGGGGGCGATTAATCACGGCATGTACGATCACGCATCGAACCCCGCGTTCGAAATGGATAGATGGTTGCTGCCTGGTGGTGACCTCAACAGGGCGCTTTATACGAAATCCGCAGGGAGGCTGCTCACTAGCCATACCAAGATAGCGGTGCAAGTATGGCATCGTGCGAATGATGCCATGGGATGAAAGAATAGACTTACACGCGCCACTCCGCTTTATGCTTCCGAGAGGCTGGGCTCCCTATGGAAGACGAAAGGCTTTGATAGATGGGACGTGATTGGTATAGGCAGGGTGAATGATGTGTGGACTAAGGGTAGGGTTAAAACCTTGGACGAGCTGAGATTGGAGTATGACCTGAGTGACAGGGAGTTTTTTTTAGATATGCTCAGATCCGACACGCGCTGATGGCGGTTTTCCCTCCGGGTACTATTGTTCTGGAGGCATCACCGCTTGAGGATCGGGTGCTGGATGGGCACGTTCCAGACAGTACGATTTCGCTTATTTATAAAAAGTTGATAAACGATAGGACCGACCTTTTACAGCGACTCAGGGAAGCTTGGACTGGCGATGGTTTGGAGTTAGATGACGAAGACTGCCAGCAGGCCATATCCTCGTCGAAAGAGGTTGCAATTTCGGCCCGCCTTAGGTTTGTGCAGCTTAAGATTCTCCACAGGATCTATGTTACCGGTCTGTGCTTGGTCAGTATGGGTTACGCTTCGGATGGGCTGTGCAGGCGTGGTTGTGGCCTTCCGGGCACCTTTCTTCACATACTCTGGGAGTGCCCGGAGGTTGTTCGTTTCTGGAATCGAGTGCATGCAGTAATGGAAGAGGTCACGGGTGTTGTGTTGTTGCCTGGAGCTAGACGATGCTTGTTGAATGTGTGGGAACCGAATGACTATGATATGTCACAGACTCAGTGGGTGACCCTTGGCAATATGATCGCTAAGAGGGATATCGCCCAGTTGTGGGGCTCCCAGAGGCCACCCACAGTTCTGGCATGGAAGGAGAATATGGACTGGTGTATGTTCAGGGAGAAGACGGTGTATGTGGCCCGTGGCAGGCCACGCAGGTGGGGTAAGATTTGGGGTCAATGGAACTCCTACCGGGGAGATATATGTACACCCCCTTTCACACAACTGGTGGCGGACCCTCCCTCCCCTTGACCTGACATTCCTGCTACCATGTTGCTTTGATTGTCTCCGGACTCGCTGTATCCCTCAATCCTCCCATCCTGCAACGTCAATGATTGTATTATGATCTCATGCTTTCCTCCCCGCAGGACGCTTCGCCATTCGATTGCTTGCACTGCCTTGATTATTTCTTTTTGTTTATGTTGTTAAAAGTTTCAATAAAAAGAAATACAAAAAAAAAAAAAAAAAAGAAGGGGTGAGACACGACATCACACCAGCGGTAAAAAGACTACCTTGAGAAAAACAACTTGTAAAGTCTGAGGCAAACACTTGATGGCAGGAGTGTGCATAGCATATGCCTCTGCAGCCAACACATTGCTACGAATATGTATTTCTGTATAATGGTAAAGGGACTAGTAAAGAATACAATTTATGTCCTTTATGTTGAAATGGTATTTGGTATGTTATACGTTTTTCATTTGCTCTGAAGTGAAATATAATTTTGAGAAGTATTTGTCTTAAAACCATATAAAATATAAAAGAGCCTAGGTGGTGGTGTTCAACCCTAGGCTGATCTCAATCAGTGCTAGACTTTTTACATATGTGTTTTCCCCAGATTTAAATGTTAAATTCCTTTTAACTCATTGCAATTCAAGCTGCTACAGTAGTGCGCAGGTCAGTTCTGTGGAGAGCTGTGACTTTTATTTTTTTTTAAAGTCTTAACTGTCCATTTCCTGTTTGAAACAATGGGCTTCTTGATGGGACCTAATATGGCTTCAGAAGTCAGCACAATACTGAACTGGTTCTGATTACTGCCGTGCAGGAAATCAAACAACCGCTATATGCTGGTAGTAATGCGGCCCAGACTCTATTAGACTTCTCAATAGCATTTGCATCTTTCTGCGCTAAGAATCAGGGGAAAGGCGCTTTAGCTCCTGAAGACCTTACTTTCGTCTCAAAACCAGTTTGTTGCCCTGGATGAGAACAAGCCCCCCTCATTCTATTTACCAGGTAGGGTCCTGCAGGGCTCTTCATTGATCCCCACTCAATTCAACCTCTATGTCAGGGATCTTCGACCAGTAGCTTGTGAGCTATTGAAGCTCTCCAGCTACTTCTGAGTAACTCAACTGTGTGCATCCCAGCTTGTTAAATTAGAAAGCCATTTCTGGTTGAATTAACATACATATAAAAAAAACTGAGATTATACAACACTAATAATGTTAGTAGCTCTCAATGCATTTAATTAAACATGAGTAGCTCGCAGTACATGTATCACAACCTAGCCTTTTACTGTAGAAAACAGCTTTACATGCAATGGTTACCTTTCGCAAGAATGTAAAAATCAATAAAAAGATTTAAACGAAAAAAATAAGTAGCTCGCAGTACAGAAAAGGTTGGAGACCCCTGCTCTATATGAAGACCCCCACCCTTTCCGGCCAAGCTGAGCAAATAGTTAATTTTCACTCTGGTGCCCTACACAGACGACACCCAGATAGTGGTATCAGTGGCCAGTAATCCAGACGATGCCACCTTCAGATTCCATGACTGTATGTTGCAGATCGGGAATTTAATGGCCCTTAAGAATCTAAATCTAAACTCGGGTAAAACCGAAGTGCTATTGTTCGGCAGGGACATGTCATTTTGGTCGCCTAGATGGCGGCCACAGGATTTTGGGGCATTGCCCTCCCCTGTCTTCAACCTTAAAAACGTAAGTGTTCTCTTCGATTAGGTGGCCGTGTCAACGTCATCACAGACGAAAGTTCTTTCCTTCATCCCATGCGATCTACAGAAACATGTAGTTTCTACCCTTATTTCTAAAATTGATTACTGTAGTGCTCTTTTCACCAACATCCAGAAAAGATGCTTACATAAACTGCAAATCCTACAGAATCCTGCTTACCGGTTACTCCTGGAAATTCCCAAATTTCTTTCTGTCTCCCATGGCCTCTTCCAGCTCCATTGGCTTCCCATAAAAAACCAGACTTCAAGGCCCTTTACATCACCTTCAAGGCGATACACGATGTAGCACCGAAGTATTTTAAACCACGCTTCCAATGGTACATCCCCTAATAGATCACTTCAATCCTCCTCAGCCCGAAAAATAATGGTACCCAAATTCAAAAGATCATACTGGGGCGGCAGGAGCTTCTGTACCTGCACAGCAAAGCTCTGGAACTCTGTTCACCCCGGATCTTAAGACCAAACAGAATTGCTGTCATTCTGGAAAGCTCTTAAAAAGGGGCTGTTTAATAGTTAGATAGTGCTTCCTTTTTGTTTCTACAGTCTTTCTGTTTCCTGGAGCTTCCGCACACAAGCACCCTAAATGCAATCACATTTTGTGAACTAACCTATGTAGAAACAGGTCTGTTCACAAAATACTGAATTGTAAGCAGCTGCAGAATGGCTTGCCTAATTAAAATGATTAGACAGATCACAATGCGGGACCCCTTGATTGGGTAGCAGACTAGAATCCCTGTTAATTGCATTCGAAAATGGAAAACTTCAGTGAGAGAAGGTAGTGGCCAATCGCGCCTGAAACTGACAACATGATATCCAATGGGTCGAGAGGGGACCCCCTTTTCCTTTACGAATCAGTTACTCCCAACTTGGAAGTTTTCAACATATCAATGGTTTGCAACATTGATATATACAACACTGAATTGAAATCGGGACAGGGTGACTGAAACTGCAATTAAGTACCCATTTCTAAACCCACTTAGCAATTGGGAAGCTCTTAGTACATTAGAAAAAGCATTCACAAATCGACCCTCTGATTTACTTAATCAAGGTGTTTATGTCAATGCTGAAACCCTTAGTAAATCTTGCCTTTACGATTTCAGATAAAACAAGTGCGTTCAAAATTTATTTTTATTAATAAATACATACTCCAGATTAAAAGTAATGCAAACCTTTGAGTACCTTAAAATGATGCAATCCAGAACTCCGCCCATAACACCCTTAGTTTAACATCAAAAAGAATATATCTTTGTCACTAGGAAATTTTAGATGACTCGGTTAAATAAAGATTAATCTGGTTTTCAAATGGCCTTTAAATTTGCTGCTTAAACAATTGAACACGTACATTTCTTTCAGGTAGCCGGCTCCCTGGTGTAAAGACGTGCTTCTTCTTTAGTGGCTTGTCCCTCTCTTGGCTTTAAAGCACAGGAGATCCCCTCTATTCCCTTATAGCAAGAGGAAACTCAAAGTCAACATTAGCTGTTCAGGAACGATTGTTTACCAGAAAGTAAGGAAAATTTAAAAATGAAAAAGCTTGTCACCATTGTTCACAATCTATCTCTTCCCTTTCGACGTCTCGAAGTACCTGAAGATCTGAATCATGCGCTCCAAACTGCAGGAAAAATGTGTGGGTAGGACTGTTGCTACAGTGGTGGGATACAGTTTACTATGACTTGAGGTCAACGCCTAACGTCACTGGTAATATTAGATGTTAATACTCCAGAGGGGCCTGAAACTGTGTAGCAACGAGTAGCACTTGAATCAATCGAATTTATTTCAAATGATTAAAACCATGAAATGTAAAACAAACATTCTAAACATCTCACATTTAAAACAAATGGCTCTAAAACATAAAAAATTAGACCATGTGACACATGTCTAGCCAAAGAGACCAAAAATCTGTAAAATGCTTGTAAACAATTCATTTTGTATGTGAATGTTGCCCTAATAGCTGCCGTTAATGTAAGTTCATAAATGACAGACTACTTTTGGAACTAATCAAAAAATGTGAAAAACAATCACTGATACTCAGCTCACCGATCTAGAAGCCTATCCACACAGTTCAAGAATGTGGAAACCTGATTAGCACCTGAGCAAAGAAAAAGGCGACAGCGTGGCTACCAATTCGGCTGTTAAATCTGTTAAAGGAAATGTGTAACCACCTCTTGTGTTCAAGCAAATCCAGTAAAGAGTTGATTGTCCACCTGGTAATCTTTGGAGTGAACAATGTAGCACAACTACGCTCTTTTTGGGCCCAGACGATGGGTTCTCTGTAATCTTCCTGGGAAGGGTGTAGCGAAACAAAGAAGGTTGGCAGCGTGATGCTTTGTACAACATGGATGGGTGTTCTCACTTTCAGCAGAAAGGAGGCACAGGTGCGAAAACCCATTTTGTCAGGTAAGAAGTTAGTGTAATATATCAGCAACAAGAGAGAGAGGGTATGAGTAGGCACTCCTAGACCCCAGGCTAATTCATACAAAAACAACAGAGGAGTGACTTGGCACAAGAACCTAAAAAAACAACAACAACCACGATTCCCTTAATGTGTGGTGATGGTTAAATAAATTAACCCCCCTTAGTGTGCTCTGTCTTCATCTTAAATAAAATGGTACTGCCTGTTCCGTTAGTATACCGTCTGGTACGCTGCTCACCCTCTAGAGCTAGCAGTCTGCAGTGGAGAAGCTCTATTCATTTAGAAGGACCCTCACTCACCACTAGTTGGTGACATGCTTCATCATCGGGTCCCCGCTAGGGTGACCGAGTATCACCCTAGCGTGCTACAACGCCTGACTACAGCGGAGCAGGATGTGGTGAGTGGAACAGTGCCCAAATCAAAAAGTGACTAAACGTGTGGTGTTAGTGCAGTTTAAAAAATGCGTAGGTTGTAACCAGGTCAAAAAATTTTAATGATGGTCAACCCGCATTGGTTAAAAATTGTGAGTGGACTAAGCAAGGTTCTGAGTTAGGGAACCCGAGTCCTAAAAATTGGTCGACATGTTTCTGCTGTTTTTTTATTGCTTTTTGCTCAGCATTCTTCAGGACCTAATAACTAGTCCTCTGGTGGTGTGCGCGCGCTAAGGCGTACCCTCCCGAGAGGCTCTAAATGTGAAAAACAAATTAAATATAAAAATGTGTGAAAAAAAAGCATCACAAGTCAGTTAACCATGTCATCTCATGCCATTTGCAGAAACAATCATAGCAACCTGTGAAGAAAAAGACAAAGACAAAGACAAAGACAAACAGTGGCACATAATTAGATCTCAAATTTTGGTCCAATACATAAGAAGAAGCTGCATTAATGGAGCTGACTTATTGTGTCACACAGGAAACACAGCCCGTCCATATATGACGGTGCAGTGTTTTTTCATTTGTGTGAATGGGTGCAAATTGTTTCAAAATTATGGAACAGATCACAACGTGTCCGGCCAATTCTGCCGGTAAATTGCGGGGCAAATCGCATGTATAACCTGCTTTTAATTTAAGCCAGACTTAATTTTTGATTGTTTATGATTGTTTCTGCAAATGGCATGAGATGACATGGTTAACTGATGTGTGATGCTTTTTTTTCACACATTTTTATATTTAATTTGTTTTTCACATTTAGAGCCTCTCGGGAGGGTACGCCTTAGCGCGCGCACACCACCAGAGGACTAGTTATTAGGTCCTGAAGAATGCTGAGCAAAAAGCAATAAAAAAACAGCAGAAACATGTCGACCAATTTTTAGGACTCGGGTTCCCTAACTCAGAACCTTGCTTAGTCCACTCACAATTTTTAACCAATGCGGGTTGACCATCATTAAAAAATTTTGACCTGGTTACAACCTACGCATTTTTTAAACTGCACTAACACCACACGTTTAGTCACTTTTTGATTTGGGCACTGTTCCACTCACCACATCCTGCTCCGCTGTAGTCAGGCGTTGTAGCACGCTAGGGTGATACTCGGTCACCCTAGCGGGGACCCGATGATGAAGCATGTCACCAACTAGTGGTGAGTGAGGGTCCTTCTAAATGAATAGAGCTTCTCCACTGCAGACTGCTAGCTCTAGAGGGTGAGCAGCGTACCAGACGGTATACTAACGGAACAGGCAGTACCATTTTATTTAAGATGAAGAAGTTAGTGTAGGCATGTTGAGCATAAAGCCCATAGCATTACAGCTCACTAGCCCTCCTGGCAAAAATAAGGGCCACCAACAATGCAGTTTTGATTGCCAGGAGTCTTAAAGGGCAGCTATGCATGGGTTTGGTGAACATATCAAAAAGTTAAAACCAAATTAAGGTCCTATGGGGCATGATGAAGTGTTTAGGTGGGGGAACATATGCTAGAGACCCTTCAAAAACACGTCACAATGGGTGAACTTTAACAGGGAGGGTTGTTCCAGCAACTGTAAACAAACTGAGATGGCTGATAGGTACCCCATAACTGTTTCTAGAACAAGGTCTTGTCACGCTGGGAACAATACAACAGCAACAGCTCAAAGGGCCATGGAATCTGCGCACCAAGCCACAAACTTGTCCCAACGGCAGGCATGTATGGCATTTGTTGAAGGATGCCTAGCTGCTAAGAGGACTTCATAGACTTTGAGAGGGAAATTGAAGATTCTCAACTTAGTTTAATTTCCAAACATGAAATCAGATGTGCGCAGGTTTGGGTGCAGAACCCTGCCCTGTTGCTGAGACAGGATATCCCACTGAAGGGAAAGCCTGATCAGAGAACAGACTCTGCAGATGGGCTGCAACCACAATAACTTCTGTGAACACCTGAAGTGCTCTGATAAGACCAAAGAGTAGCATAGCAAACAAAGTACTTGTGGCCACTGTTAACCAGAGGTAACATCAAAGGGTAGACAAGACAGTAATATAAAACTAGGCGTCCTAATGGTCCAACACTACTATCCAATCTCTGGGGTCTAACGCAGACAGGACATGAGTGAGAGTGAGCATTCTGAAATTCTCTTACATCAGGAAGAAGGTGAGAGGGCACAGACCTAGAATGGGATGGAGGAATCTGTCTTTCTTTGGCACCAGAAAGTTGCAGGAGTATCAACCACAACCTACTTCCGATGTTTGCACCCTCTCAATGGCTGCTTTGGCCAAACGAGCCTGCACTTCCTGAAGCAGCAGTGAGAGGAGGGTCTCCATCAGCTGATCTGAGGATGGTAGTATAGGAGGTGGGAATGGAAAGGTCTAATCCTGCTTAACAATTTGGAGCACTCACTTGTCAGCAGTGATGGCTTGTCCGCGGGGCACGTGGTGCCAATCAGTTGCCCGGTAAAGGGTTTTAGAGGCTGCAGCTGCTGGGGTATGTGGCAGTTAGACCCTACCATAGCTACAGAAAGAATGAAAGTGGGAGTGCCATGGAGAGTTCCAACTATCTGGTAGTGGCCCTGCTGTTAAAGCACTCTGGGGAACATTCCAAGGTAAGGAATTTTGCAGCAAGAAGTCTCTCTCAGATATATGAGCTAGTTTTCCTGGATAACCTATGCAGAGCATGCATTCATCCATGGCTAGGTGGTCAGTCTACTCTGATAAAAAGTCTAGGGTGGGGAATAAACCAAAGCTTAGCTGGTTTAGTTTTATTTTGTTATACGCTTGATAGGTGTTAGCTAAGTATTTCTGTAGGCAGAGGACGTTGTAGGGGTTACTAACTGTTTATGCATGGTTTCTTTTATTGAATATTTAGCTGCAATAAATATGCATATTTCAACATTTTGTTGAGCAGTATCTTAAATGATAAAAAAATAGGAGGTTGAATTATTAGTCTTTCTGCCCTTCGAGTAATTAAAGGGGAGCACAGAAAGGAAAATGCTACTTACCAGTATGCATCTGTTCTCGGCATGTAGAGCTGCAGAGTTGCACACTGTGCTTAGATCGCCACCTAGTGTTGGGCCCGGATGTTTGCAGTTTGTTGTTGTCCTGAAAAGTTCTTTGGAAGTCACAAGATAGGCGACTCCTCCTTAGGACCACATTGCGCATGGGCATCGGCTCCATCCCCAGATTGTTTTTTGCCATTAGGGAAATGATGGAGCTTTGCAAGAAAAGGAAGAATGCCCATGTAATTTGTATCCAATTAAGATAATACTGGAACAGCCAACGGTAGCCGGGTGGGCGTGTGCAACTCTGCAGCTCTACATGTCAAGAACAGATGCATACTGGTAAGTAGCATTTTCCGTTCGAGGCATATGAGCTGCAGATTGCACACTGTGCATAGATTGTATAGCAGTATCCACTCTTAGCGACGACCACCCCTATCTGTTGCAGTAGTTTGGAATAATGTTTTGAGAACAGCCTGGCCCACATTAGCTTGTTGTTTTGTTTGCACATCTACACAATAGTGTTTTGTGAATGTGCGCGGTGTAGCCCATGTAGCTGCTCTGCAGATGTCATCTAGGGGAATGTTCCCTAAAAATGCCATTGAAGCCCCTATTTTTCTTGTAAAGTGGGCTTTAGGAGGAACAGATAACGTACGTTTAGCTTTGTGGTAACAAATCTGTATGCATTTGACAATCCATCTAGCTATCCCAGATTTTGAAATGGGATTACGTTTGTGTGAGAAAGGCACAAAAAGTTGTTTTGTCTTACGAAAATGTTGAGTTCTTTCTATGTAGTATAGCAATGATCTTTTGACATCTAATGTGTGAAGAGCTCTTTCTGCTACTGACTGTGGTTGCGAGAAGAAAACGAGCAGTTCCACAGATTGATTGAGATGGATTGGAGAAATGACTTTGGGCAGGAATTTTGGATTAGTACGTAGAACTACCTTATTTTGATGCATTTGCAAGAAGGGTTCTTGGATGGTTAGTGCTTGTAGTTCACTAACTCTCCACAGAGAAGTCATAGCTACTAGGAAAGCAACTTTCCATGTTAAAAATTGTAATTCACATCTGTGTAAAGGTTCAAAGGGAGGTCCCATTAACCGTGTGAGAACAACATTTAAATTCCACACAGGCGAAGGTGGTACTCTGGGAAGGATTATTCTTTTAAGGCCTTCCATAAAGGCTTTAATGGCAAGCACTCTGAAAAGAGATAGATGTTGTCTGTTTTGCAGATATGCTGCTATTGCAGCAAGATGTAGTCTAATAGACGTAAAGGGTAAGTTACATCTTTGGAGATGCAGTAAGTATCCTATGATGTGTTGAATAGACACATTTAGGGGATCAATATTGTTGTTGTGACAATATATCACAAATCGTTCCCACTTGGTCGCGTAACATGCCCTAGTGGTTGGACGTCTAGCTTCTTTAATGACGTTCATGCAGTCTGGAGGAAGGTTCAGATATCCAAATTCTAGGACTTCAGGAGCCAGATCGCAAGGTTGAGCTGAGCTGGGTCCGGGTGTCTGATCTCTCTACCGTTCTGTGTTAAGAGGTGTGGAGACAGGTGCACTTTTTGGTGCGGTACTACAGACAGTTGTAGCAGTGTGGTGTACCACAGCTGTCTGGCCCACGTTGGAGCAACTAGGATGAGGGTCAGAGAATGCTGCTGTAGTTTGCGTACTACTAGTGGCATGAGTGGTAGAGGTGGAAAAGCATACGCAAATCTGTTTGACCAATTCATCCATATCGCATTGCCTTTTGACAGTGGGTGTGGATATCTGGCGGCGAAGCATGGGCATTTTGCGTTTTTGTGGGTGGCAAATAAGTCTATTTGAGGTTGTCCCCACATCTGAAAGAATGGTTGAAGAACTTGTATATGAAGTTCCCATTCGTGTGTCTGTTGCGTTTGACGACTTAACAGATCCGCTATAGTATTTTGTACTCCCGGAACATGCTGGGCTAGGAGGAATATGTTTTGAGGTATAGCCCATCTCCATATGTCCTGTACTAGTTGAGAGAGTTGCAGGGAGTGTGTGCCTCTGTATGTAGTACATTGCGGTCATGTTGCCTGTGCGGACTAACACAGCTTTGTTTGCTACTTGCTTCTGGAAAGCTTTTAGTGCTAGGAATATTGCTAGTAACTCCAGATGATTGATGTGGAGTAATTTTTGTTGCGGTGTCCACCTGCCTTGCATGGTGTGTTGCAGTAGGTAGGCTCCCCAGCCGGAGAGCGATGCGTCCGCAGTCAAGATTATCTGAGGAACTGGCTCTAGGAACGGTCATCCCTTGGAAAGGTTTTTGGTTTTCCAATACTGCAGAGAGCGATGAGTCAGACCGTCTACCAACACTAGGTCTGTTAAGTGACCTTGAGCCTGGTTCCATTGACGTGATAAGCACTCTTGAAGAGGACGCATCTGAAGTCTTGCATGGAGTACTATGAAGATGCAAGAGGCCATCATCCCTATGAGTTGAGTGAACACTCGTGCTGGGAGCGAGTGTTGTAGTTGAAACTTTGCTAGAAGAGTTTGCATGCTGGCTATCCTTGTTGGAGTGGGAAGGTGTTTATTGTGGCACCGAGGTACTGTTGTACTTTGGATGGCTGTAGATGAGACTTGGTGTGGTTTATTGTGAACCCCAAGTTGTGGAGCAGTTGGATGGTGGTATGAGTGTGTTCCACGCATTGATTGTATGAGCTGGCTTTTATGAGCCAGTCGTCGAGGTACGGGAAGACATGGATGTGTTGTCTTCGTAAATGCGCTGCCACTACTGCAAAGACTTGGTGAATACTCTTGGTGGTGTAGTACTTTGAATTGATAGTGCTGCCCATCTATTCCAAATCTGATATACTTCCTGTGAGCCTTGTGAATGGGAATGTGGAAGTATGCGTCCTTGAGATCTAGAGTAGCCAGGAAGTCGTTTTGCAGCAGGAGCGGAAGTTCTTGTTGGAATGTGACCATGTGAAAATGGTCTGACTGTATGTATATGTTTAGCGGTCTGAGGTCTAAAATAGGCCTTAGAGAGCCGTCCTTTGGAATCAGAAAATATAGAGAGTAAACCACCTTGTTTTTTTGGTGCAGAGGAACTGGTTCTATTGCACTTTTTTGTAGCAGGGATACTACTCCTTGCTTTAACAGTGATAGATGTTCTTGTGACATTGGACGCTGTTTGGGTGGTATGTTTGGGGGGTAGATGTTAGTTCTAGATAGTAACCTGACTGAATAATTTGTCGCACCCACCTGTCTGATGTGATGTTGATCCAGGCAGGCAGGAATTGCTGAAGTCTTCCCCCCAAAGGAGTGGAATGTTGGAGGGGAGGGGGAAGGAAAATCATTGGATAGGGGAAGAGGCAGAGCGTGAGTTGTTGGTTTTGCGCCTGCCTTTGTTGTTGTTACCCCTGTAACCCCTCTCTGGTAGCCCTTAGTGAACGTGGATTGACCAGGGGTTTTGTAGGAAGTGGAGGGACTTTGAGGAGTAGCCTCTTGTGTTGCCGCTGTATGATGAGCGACGAAAGGAACATCTGGGAGCTTGCTGCTGCAAGGCTCCCGTAGATTTTGCTGTATCGGTGTCTTTTTTAATTTTCTCTAAAGACACGTCAACATTTGGGCCAAATAAATGAGTCTCATCAAATGGCCGATTAAGGATGGAGTTTTGTACCTCAGGTTTAAAACCTGAAATACGTAGCCAGGCATGTCTACGTAGTTGGGTGCTGGTATTGATTGCCCTTGTGGCGGTATCTGCAGCGTCTAGGGCACAACGGATGGAAGTATTAGTGATATTTTTACCTTCCTGTATACGTTCATTAGCCCTGTTTTTGTATTTGTCTGGTAGGTGCTGCATTATTAACTCTAGTTCGTACTAATGTGCCCTGACATATCTTGCCAGCAACACTTGGGTGTTGGAAACGCGCCAGAGGTTAGCTGCTTGTGCCGCTGTTCGCTTGCCAGAGGCGTCAAGGAGCTTAGATTCTTTGTCTGGTGGTGAGGCCTCACCTGAAGTCTGGGAATTAGCACGTTTACATGCATAAGACCAGGGGTCTCCAACCTTTTATGTAGTGAGAGCTACTTCTGTTCAGTGAAAATCATTGTGAGCTACTAAACCCCAAGCAACTCGCGCATTTTTCCGAGAGACCTCCCACGCCCAGTTTCTTTGACGTTAAACCTAATTTCTTCAGAGCGATTCTGTGGTTGGAACACAATACTTAAGAGTTCTCTCTTAGAGGATTGTTTTTGTGCAAGAAGGTGCCCCTTCATGCGCAAAAACAATTCAGTCTGCAATGCAGGTACCCTTGCATCACAGCACGCCGTTCCTGTGTTGGCACTAGGCAGCAGTTTGTGTGCCTGTGCAGGGAAAGGAATGCGTCATATGTTAGTTTACTATCTCATCTGCACAGAAAATAGGAAATGCAATTAAGGCTAGCTGCACATTTGCTCGCGGCACATTCTGTCAACGAACCTGCCACAATTAAATGTAAAAACTTAAATGTGAAAAGCCTGTTTCATAGCTTTTCACTTCTTTTCCTTTCTGTTTTTGTTACCAGCATGCTTCAGTACTTGCTTTTACCATTTATGTTTGCATCCAACTCATCGATACTTTACTGTCCTCAAAAGATGTCACGCCGAGTTGGCCCCACCATCCTTCAAATCAGTAACTAAAAGACAAGCACTTCCTGACACTGACAATTCTCGTCCTCTGATGTTCCCAATCGGTATGTAGCTCATTTGCTGCAGGGAGAGTGGAGCTGATCCAGCCACCACCTCCCTGTCAGTGTGTGGTACAAGACACTCCGAGTAGCTCTCAACTCAAATACTTGACTTGTAGGACCTATCTGCTCTGCTCTAATCTGAATTCACCCCACATCTGAGAGGAAAGGGCGGGCAAACCGTGTTAGTCGCTCCAACCCTAAATAGAGTTTGTACTTCAGCGTTGCCAAAGCTGACTGTGAGATGTCACTCCTACCCTCTCCCCACACACGCTCCCTGATCTGTTAACAGTTAACTTTTGCAATTCACTTAAATTTTTTGGTGTGTTAATTCTAACCCAGGACTAAATCTTATTCCAAGCTGGTATACTTATTATTAGCCGTTTTATCGAATTTAGCAACACCATTAATTTCTCCTGGCCTAACATGTCCGTTTGAAAGCAATCCTTTCTACAATGTGCTTTGTAAATCAGGCCTGTTCTATGAAGGAAGGGTTGATGGCCGAGGGGGGTCGGGGGTTGGTAAAGTGAAGGCAGTTCATTAAGAAGATATTTTACAGGTTCAAGCCTAGTAAAGTTTAGCTGGATGCATTTCTACCAAGGCCGTCTTTGTCAAAAGATATAACCATGATTGGAGTAAGGTGACTTATAAGTCCCACATCATCATAAGAGAAAATATACTACATACATTTACTGGTGTACTTCAGGCAAAATACCATACTTTCTTTATGAGCACAATATTAGTATATATATATATATATATATATATATATATATATATATATATATACACACACACACACATGGTAAAATAAAATTAAACCTACAGAAAGGTTACAATTAGATATGTGAACAACAGACTTAACACCCAGCATGAGAGATACCGAAGGAAGTACTGCATAACGGCACCCAGCTACAAATTCACACAAATCAGATAGCGCATGCCTCATTTCATTGGGCTGTTGACTAAAATACACAAAGTGCCAGATAGCCATCTCATTACAAATCCACCATTAGGTGCAGTCTGCTATAACATACAGAGTGGAAATCGATAATGTGCACGTCATTAGCCAGTGCTTCTGACTACTTCGCACCAGCATGCTCGCAGAATAAACATTTATCACTCCAATGTACATAATGGGGAATACAATCGCCCAGTGGCAATGAAGTGAAGGGAGTGAATAATATGTACATACAGTTGACAAGTGGCACAGAAATACAAACATATAGTGACATAGATTCACCTTTAGCTGTTAAGGGTGCATCACAGGTTTTTTTTTCTTCTCTCATCCTGTTAACAGTTTACACTACAGCCAGGCTCACGAGATAACGATAATCAGAGTAGTGGGCTAAATAACTACTGTCCCCAGGTAGATGGATGGGAGGGGAGGGGAAGCCGGGGGAAATGGCAGAATGAGAAGCAGAAAGCGCGGAAAATGGGGCCTTCACAGATTAACAGCTTTTTGGGAAAAAAAGTTGTGCTTTTTGCATGCAGTCCACTGTAATCATAAATAAGAGTTCAGAAATGTTCTGGGTGTGCTCGCATGCCGGCTTACCTGCTGCTCTGGCGAAGGCTGTACTGCTGAAAAGGGCAGATGGCACGGGTCCCAGCAGTTCTATACTGCTTGCGAGACCGGTAAACAGCTGCTCTGCTCAGCACTAGCACCCTCCGCACTCGTGACTCTCACTATGATCGCGGTGCCCATGAGGGAATGGCAGGGGGTCCATAGACGCCTGGTCACGAGGTACAGGAAGGAGAGGCACGTCATCCTCGTCAGCACGGCCCGCCCCGCCCCAGCTACGCTCAGAGCCAATCAGAGCAGCTGGTTTGGAGAGGGCGGGCAACAGAGCCTGCAAACAGCCTAAAAAATTCAAATAACACTAAAGGGCTACTAAATTCTGCCGCAAGCATCACGAGCTACTCACAGGGTCTCGGCGAGCTACCGGTAGCTCGCGATCGACCGGTTGGAGACCGGGGCATTAGACACTACTAGAGAATCTAATTGTGCTGAACCTTTAATATAAACTGGATCTGTAGGAGCAGCTTTATAGTTTTTCTCAATGCAAGGATTGAGGACCCTAGTCCTGACAGGATCCTTAAAAACCTCTGTTGAGTGCTTGATGACACCTTTAAGCATTGGTAAAATGGCAGTAGACCTTTGTGTGTTATCAAAAGTGTCTAGTAGGAAATCTTCCTCCACTGCATCGGTGTGTAAGTCCACCCCATGATATTGTGCAGCTCTTTGGACTAGTAGGTTAAACCCTAGAGTGTCGTCTGGTGGGGAAGGTCTGGAAGGGTGTACATCATCTTGTGGGACGTAAGGCACATCAGGGGTGTTGTAATCATCCCATGGATTAGGTGACGGAGGGGGACACTTGGTGCCTGCTGGGTCGTGTGCACCCCCACCTATGTCATCAGAATCTGTGTCTACATCATCATCTGGATTAGTAGATGGTGTAGGTGAATGATGTGGTGGAGGACGTGTAGGAGGAGGAACAATATGGGGAGGTGGTGGAGAAGGGACCCTTAATGGAGAGGTTGCAATGTCCTTCTTCTTTGGAGGGGAGGAGGTGCTGGCGCCTCAAGTGGTCTCTTCTTGGAGCTGAGAGTCAATTGTCCGGTTTTAGGTTCCTTTACAAGAGTTTTCTGATTGGGATCCAGTGTAAAAAAGCTCTTCTGAGTGGGGCAAATCCTTCGGCGTCGAAGTTTTTGGCTGCGTAGGTTTTTTCGGCACCGAGTCGGTAGCTGGTGTCGAGTCTTTTGGCTTAGAAGTGTGTCCTTTTGCAATGTCTTTTACCGGAACCTGTTTTTTCGATTCCGGACGTGTTTTCAGCTACGAAGCGTGTGAATCTGGCGCTTTGGGTGGTTTTTTACACGGCTCTGAGTGCGGTTTCGACATCGATGAGCCGCTGCCAGTCTTCGGCGCCGTGTGCTTAGGTGTCGGAGCAACGGTCGGCGTAGTAGAGGAAGATGGCTTCTCTTCGGTATAGGATTGGCAACGGGAATAGGCTGGCTCGAGCCCGAGCTGCCTGAAGGCTTAGTGGGCTTCTTTGCCGGGCCCGAAGGCGGGGCATGGGAAGCAGTGTCTCGGTGTGCACCCGGAGGTGAGGGTGTGAACGAAGCCTTTTTTGAGGGTGTCGAGGAAGGGTTGGGGTCGACGGTCTTACTTACGACCCGTTGAGCTGGAGTGATGTCCTCGACTTCGGAGTCTTCGGCATCTGAGGATCCGATACTCTCTTCGGCGTGCTGGTGTTCTGGTACGTCAACGCCCTCTTCGAAGATGTCGTCAGGGATCGAAACTGACGAGCAAGCCATAGTTCTCCGAGCTCGTCGGTCCTGAATCGTTTTCTTGGAGCGGAATGAGGCACACGCCGAACAGTCTTTGGCCTCGTGCTCCCGTGAAAAGAAAAGGTTGCACACCTCATGTAGGTCGGTAACGGGAAACTTCGACCCACATTGAGGACACTTCTTGAATGGCGTTCTTTCCATGAGCCAGAAAGCAAGGCCTAGGTAGGCCCGAAGGCCTACGTCGACGACCGGAATCGAAGACTTCGAAGTGGTAGAGAATCGTGTCGATTTAGCGCAATCGAAACAATACCGTCGAACTGGGTGAGGATTGCACGCCGAAGGAAAATCGGTTCCAAACTGGAGCACAGGAAACCCATCCGAGCCCGATGGCGGAAAAAAACAATCTGGGGATGGAGCCGATGCCCATGCGCAATGTGGTCCTAAGGAGGAGTCACCTATCTCGTGACTTCCAAAGAACTTTTCAGGACAACAACAAACTGCAAACATCCGGGCCCAACACTAGTTGGCGATCTATGCACAGTGTGCAATCTGCAGCTCCTATGCTTTGAACAGTTAATTTCTTCCCAGATGTAGTTTTCATAGAATATCTGCGAGTATTTCTCAATTTAGAAGTATATTTTAGGAATACTGCTTTCAGAGCTATGTGCTGGTCTAACAGACTTAATTCCAGTCTGATCTGAGCCTGTGCAGAGTTCTCTGGTAAGTTGAACACAGGTCTATAATTTGTACTCTGATGTTTTTCGAAACATGCTAAATTGAGCAGAAAAGGACTCAGCTCTTCTATGCAAGTGTGGGAGTTAACCTTTATTTTATCACTTCAAAAATGGGATTTGTTTGGTCTACTGCATCAAGGCATTAAAGGCAACGTTCAGAGAGGACACCTTTGATTTAAGAGAATTCAAATGTGGTTGTTGACCCCCACGGTTGTCAAACCAAACAACCAAATCTATATATTTTTTTAGTTTTGTATGTTCCTCACTTATAGTCCTAAATGCAGAATCAAGCAGCAAGCTTAGGTCTCAATAGAGGACATCAACAATCAATTGCAAATACAGAGAGGTCAGTATGGATGAATGTATACACCATTATGTACTAAAATGTTTCTTTAACAATGCTTGGCAACTAAGGAGTCAGCTCTTGAACCTTCATCTAAACAATAATGTTTTGTGAACATATGAACAGACTTCCATGAGGCTGGTTTACATTTGTCCACGATAAAAACATTTCTCAACTAAGCAGCATTTCCTTGTGTAGAGTGTGCTTTTGATCTACTATGAAGTGGTTTATTAGCTAGTAGGTAGCAACAATCTATGCAGGGAACCACCCATCTAGTTGTGGTTTGTTTCAAGGACGCCGTCCCTGAATGGAGGGATCCATAATTGACAACAAGTTGTTAAGTCTTCTACCCTGCTGACCCACGCACACAAGCCTCTACACAACAAAGGACCTGCATTCATTAACCACCACCTGAACTTCCACCAACAGTTGAGAAGATTACACTTCACCTCCCTTTCATTTGCCCATACTCCCAGCATCTACCAAAGTAGAAGTGGAGAACGCTCCATCTCCAACATTGCAGCAAAGACCTGGAACAGCCTCCCCACGCACCTCCGGACTATCACCTCACTTCTGGAATTATGAATGGCCCTCAAGACTTGGCTGCTCAAATAAACCTCAAGGGGACCTGAAAGCGCCTGGATACCCTATCGGATGATCGCAGCGCATTATAAATCCTAATTCATTGATTGATTGATTGATATCCTCTCGAAGCGAAATTTCAAGACTCAAAAACAAATGAATGAAGGAATCCCTATGTTGGAGAAGAGGGGTTAATACAAAATAAGCTGTCAAGCTGGTCTTCAACAGCAAGCATAATGTGTTATGTGTAGCTTGGACATAAAAGAGTGCTCTGACGTGCCAAGAGTGTGTAGAATGATAGCAAAGGTGTTGGTGCCTCCTTCTCTCCCTGGAGCTTCCTTCTTGGCAGCCCATCACAGCATAAAGACTCCATAAAGGGAGCTCCCTCACTGGCTTGCTTTTGCTTTTTCTTTGTCCACTTATGGTTTGAGGACTTCAAGTTTGCCCCAGAGTTTAATTCCCTCTCTGTCTTTTAGAGCTTTATTAACAAAATTCCCACTCTGCAATAGAATGAGACGACGGTAAACAAATTAACCCACACAGTGTCGGTGTCAGCCTTACAGCTCCCATAGCAGGAGTACTTCACAATTAGTGAAGGCACTGTGAGAAAAAACCTCACGGAAAATGGGAAATAATGTGGTACAAAGCTTACCGGATGTAAAATGTAGAGTGAATATGACAAAATATAAGTTCTCAGTAAAGTTCCTCAAATAGGATGAAAAATCCCTGGAGTGGTCAGGGATTTAGTCAGCGCAAGCCAGTAAAAAGAACTGAGGCTGTGAGGCCAACTGCTAGTACAGTGCATGCAGGAAAATGGAAGCTGCTGGGTTATTAATAAAGCAGTGCATCTTTTTTTAACCTTATGCACTCCTGACCTAGAGGGCACCCATTTATTTTATTTTGTCTCTTCTGTAATGCAAGGGTTTACAGTTCCCTACTATTAGTGGGACATTAGTCAGCTAGGTGCAACAATGTAGCCGTAGTATCCTTTAACCCGGCTATTCCAGAGATACATTTCAGCAAAAGCTTAGAAGAAGTGGTCCGGGTCCCCGAAACATGGCGGGAATATTCTACGTTAATGACTACCAGTGAAAATCCTACAATGCAGAAATGTAGCTCACACATATACTTAAAGGATACCTTAAACACCATAAAAATGGGCAGATTTCCCAGGCACCAGGACTACCGCATAAGGAGCAATAAGACTTAGAATACAACAAAGCAATGTGCAGCACCTGGACCTACCTGGAAAATAAATTACCCATGTATGGAGAAACCAAAATGATGTATACAGGATACCAACAGAAGATACTGATCTGCAGAATCCTCAGACATATCCACTAAAAGTAGATTTCAGGATAAAATCAAAGACTTGTAATTAACAATCAGCAACTAGAGCTAGTTGAACCACACTTTTGAAACACCAAGTGATAGTGGAAATATCCCACTTTCAAAAACCACTAGATGTCAAAATATCTAGTAGAAGGGCCAAGTATCTTAAACACTTTGCAATAAAACCAACTTATTATAAACAGCCGAAGCAGACACCAGTCTCACCTCACCAACTTCCCAACACACCAGTAAATAATGTTTCCTTTTCAATAAAGTATACAGCACACATTTAAGAAAGAGACACAAAGGTCAAGAAGCTTGTCGATTCACATGGCAGAAATAATAGTGACTAGTAAAAAAAAAAAAACCTTCGGTGAGTGAAGCCTCATGTCACAGGAAAGCTTTGGCTTAAATTGTTTGTGCACTAATTTGGACAGGGCCACGTTAAAAGCCCAATTCATCACATGAAGGCTGAAACAGGGCAGTGAGTTGGTTAGGTGCTGTGCAACAGTAGATAAAGATTACACCCTTGCATGTTCCTGGAGGAGGCAACATTTGCACAACATATCTTACAAGGAAGTAGCTTAATGCCTGAAGGGTATCTCGCACCTGACAATTTAGTATACTGGACCAATAGCAGAACCATAGCCACTTGATGAGTTGGATATTATGGCAGTTGCTAAGATATCCACCAATCCAGAGGAGAGACTATGGCAGGCAAAGAATAGTTAATCAGAAGTAGTCTTTCAAGCAGAGTGGTGGTAAGTAGAAGGTGTTCCTCTTACCATTGAGAGAAGATTGCTCCCATGATGAACATGTATATGTTCGCTTGAAGAAGGACTAGCAGGCTGAGTCCAAACCCAGACGCCAAACCTGGGACAGCAAAATAAGAGGGAGGGTGGGAGTGGTCAGATTGGAGTTAAGGATGGTTTAGAGTAGATGGTGAAGCTGTGATGAGGGGAGCAGCCAAACAGGGGTAGGAATGAACCTTCTGGAGCTTCAGAAACACAAACATCAGAGCTAGGACTTTGGGAAAACGTGCATTGACCTAGGGGCAAAGTACAGGCAAATTAACAGCACTTTGCAGTGGTAGTGTTAAGTATCCTCTGTAAAGCAAGTACATGGAAGTAACCATCCAAAAGGCCCACTAAATACTGCCAGTGGTTGTTTTGAACAAATAGCAAGTCCTAGGTCAGATATAGCATTTCTATATTTGAGAGGAGTTCACCGGATACAGCCTCCAAACTTACCCCATTACAGAATTTCAACTTCCATTTTAGAAACTAAGTAAGAAGGTAAAATCTTAGACCAAGACGGCCAGTTTGGTGTATCAGACCTTCACTTCTTTCACAGTCGGCCTATTATGTGTAGATCTCAGTGAACAGCAACCAGTGACTTCTGATTGGCGCATTACTTTATCATGACACTTTTTGACCCGCAACTTTAAAAATCAATCTCTTTGGGATCCCTTATTGATTTTTTGCTGCTTTGGTGCCATTTTTCTTATTCATTTTTTCTCTAACTTTTAGAGTATGGTTATGAGGATTGTTATTGTTTTGTCTCTTTTCAATTCTTTTGATACTGCTAAATACTTTACATAATGTTCCTTAAATTAAGCCTGTGCCATAGCTACAAGACATTGAGCCCATGTTTATATACTGAACTTGCATGTTGGACCCAACAAGATTTTCAACTTATTAGTTAGGAAGGGCTCACATCCACCACAATTAAAAATCCCTTTTCTTTGAGGTGTGGCCAACTGCCGGGGAAGAAGGCCTCACATTAGAGCGGCTCCGGCCTCCGTCACCACTTCTACGTTACTATCCTGTCAATATTCGGCTGCACGAGAAGTACAGCAAGCCGCTGTGAAGCGGGGAGCCTAAGGACTCGGCTCCAGGAGTTTGAGGACGGCCATTGGGGCAGCTGGGCGCCTGTGAGATCGCGGCCTAGCAGAACGCAGAGACTGCGGTGTGGCGTGGGCATACGCCCGGCCGTGGGGTAACTGTCTTGTTAGCGGTGTGGGCAGGCCCGGCCTGCTATGCAGACAAGACTTTACCTCCCCCGGGGGCCCACACAACAATAGGAGGCGCCAGATTAAGCAGGTAAGGAGCGTAAAGAGGGGGCACAACTAAAGACACAATCCAACAAAACTCCTCCTTGCTGTGATGCAGTAATTAAGGGACTGGAATAAGGCGAGTTGAATCTTGGGCGCGATCGAGGCAGGATCCCTGCGAGAGAAACCCATGAGTGAAGAGGACTCCCCGAGAGGTGAGGCCTGGCCCTGGGGACAGCCAAGTGGAATACTGGTGCTGTAAACTAGGAGTTGGTGGAGAGATTGTGCAATAACGCCGGGTGAGACAAGATCCATGCGCTGCAGAGGCCTAAAATAACTGCCACATACATGCGGCTCAAGTCCCTTGCTGCTACATACCACTACTAGTAGCGCTCCGACGGTGGAGTGAGCCTCAAAGGGGAAATCCGACAGACCCCACGTACGGTGGAGGCAAGTACCCCACCACACATAAGCTGGCCAAACACTCTTCAGCTCCGGGGAAGACAATGGCAACGAGCAAGGGGACACCTGACTCGCATCAGCCCAAGATAGATACATTTTCATGCCAGAAATTGGAAGAGGGAGAAACGTCAAGCCCCGGTTCAGACCAGGATGCACATAAAAAGTAAACGGAGCAGGAATCTCCCACGCGATTTGTGTAATGGGACAATCACCAGTGTGCGCACCTCCTTGGAGGGACGCCTACACTCTGTCTCCTCGGACATAACCCTCCTTCGGGAAGACCTCAGAAAGATGGATTCCGGAGGTCAAAGAGGTGGTGGACGTCTCTCAGGACCTAACAGCAGACACGGCAACTATCAAGAAGCAAGTCTCTGAGCTACAAACTCTCACGGAAACCTTAATAACGCAGTGATGACTATGAAAGTAGATCAAGATGAAATAACATTCAAATGTTGCGAGTGCCAGAGAAAGCTGGGAGACCAGCAACAGATCTTTTTGAAGAGGAACTGGTAATGAAACACCTGCAGCCCAAAACACTCTCCAATTACTTCTCCATAGAGTGAGCGCATTGCGTGCTGGGGGCAGGCCTAAGACGGGTGCTCTCCCCGGCCTATCCGGACTCAGGTCTTTAACTTTAGAGACTGAGACACCATTCTCCAAACAGCATGGAATGCACTGCCTCTCAAATAGGAGAACAGCACCATACAATTCTTTCCGGACTTTACCGCTAAGGTGCAGAGGCGATCCTTTCTGGAGGTCAAGAAAATCCTCAGGGAGAGGGAACGCAAATATGCCATGCTGTTACCGGCGAAATTGAGAGAAGAGGCGAATGGTAAGATCTGGTTCTTCACTGAACCAGCAGAAGCCTGGGATTGGCTAGACGGTTGGAGGCGAGTGGGAGAGTAAAGACACTCGGCAGGAGCGGCGAACAAGGAAGACACAGAAGCGACAGGATCCTACCCATGAAAACAAGGATCAACAAGCTGCGAGTGGTCTCTAATTTGTACACCGGAACTTAACAAAATCACCCCTTGAGGAACTGAAATATCGGACTGTACATTCCAACTTGTTGAGTTGCCCTGGATATCTTTAAAGACTAGCAGCCTTCTACTAGAGACTACTACTGTACACCAGAGGAAAGGTGGATACAACAAGCAGCGATGGGTGGAAAAAAAGGAGCGGCTGATGTAGGCTGACTAGGATTGTACTTGGTTTGATTTACAGGGGATGCAGTAAATTGCAACACTTAGCAAATACAGTACATTGAAATTAATTGGCTTTTTCAGTAAATTACAGGCAAGTTACTTTTCACGCTACTTTTCTAACTCACTGCTGGATAACTAGATTCAGCACTGGGACATTTCCTGTAAACAGGTACGTAAAAGCGTTTTGGTTATTCGTACGATTTTTAAAGAATGTTTTTAGATTTCAAAACTCCACACTTAAAAACTTTTTGGGAGAAAATTGTCAATGTTATCCTATGGAGGAAAAACAGGTTATCGGTTGAAAGGTAAGATATCGACTGTGGGAGTTAAGGTTCTGGGGTTAGACTCAGGGGTCCCCCAGGGTCAGTAATGCACTCTTGTTACACCCTCAGCGGCCATAGGGCGGCCGGGTGCAGAGTGTTGAGACCCAATGTTATCCTGTGGAGGATAGGGGGTCTCCGGTTGGTGGCTGCTAACAAGCAGGCCGCTGGGTCCTGGGAGCAAAGCGCCTAGGGATAGGTTAAGGCAAATGGGGAAACAAAGTAGCACACAAGGTGCACCCTCAGTGGCACTGTGGCGGCCGGGTGCATTGTGCTGTTTCGCTTTCGGATGCCCTGTGGGTTCAAATGGAGAACCTCCGGTTTGCAAAAGCCCTGCAGGCAGGGAGACAAAGGACTTCTGGGTGCAACCACCACTTCGAAAGGTAAGTTGGGAAGTTAGGGGTTGCTTAGGCCCCATTGGTTTGGGGACACAAGGACGTGGGGCGTCGGGTGCAGGGGTGTCTTTTGGGGTCGGATCTTCTTACCAGCTCCTGGTCGCGGTTGGGGGGGGCCTTCTAGATTTAGACTGCAGGCGTTGGCTGGAGAGGCAGGTCAGGGGTCGCTGGATTTCGGCTCAGGATCGCCTGGGTGACCTCCTCATGGTGTTTTTCTGCTCGGGCCGGGTTCAGTGGGTGCAGAGAGGACTGGATCTGCGGTTCCAGCTTCTGCCAGAGGTTGCAGTTTAACAAATGTCGTGTTCAGGGGAGAAGCAGTCTTTGGAAGTGAAGGCAGGCAGGTCCTCCGGGGCTTTTGAGGTTGCTGGCTGCAGGACACACCGGGGTTTCGCAGGAGCAGGTTTGAGGGGATTAAGGCCTGTAGGGCTGGGGCCAAGTCAGTGGGCGTCATCCTCTTGTTAGCTCTGCACGGCTCTCCGGTCGTTCTTATCTTCTTTCTGGTTGTTTCTGGATCTGAGGAAGCAAGGTACAGGGTGCCCCCTAATTACTAGATTTAGGGGCGTTACAGGTAGGTAAAGGGCAGGGACCAATGGGTCACTTTCCTGGGGTGGGTACATCCCCTATTGTGTCATCCTCCAGTGGGAGGGGCGCAGGAGCCTGTCCGTGGTGGAATGGGTCCCCTCCATCCTCAAGATGGCCGGGCTTCAGAGTTGTGCTTCACCTCGTCTCCCCCACCTAAGGGGTGGAGTTGGCAGAGGTGGGCACACCTCTCTCTCTCTCACTTGTTTTTCCCGCCAGTTCTCCCACCCAAAGTGGGGGGCAGAACCAGTGAGGACCAGTTGCTGAAAGCAGCAAGTGGTCTGGGGAAGCTCACAAAGGCAGCATGCCATTGAAGCTTCCCCTTCGTGACCCCTGCCCATCTTGGGGGAGGAGGCTTGGCACCATGTCCCAGGATGTGCATTGTTTCAGGTCCCCGAGAGCAGCAGGTTCTTGACCCAGGGGTCCAGAAACATATCTGTTGATTGCAGCCTAAGCAGCCACTCAGTCGGGACACTAGAATATGGTCGAGTTTCAGGGGACATCTCTAAGATGCCCTCTGTCATGTATTTTACATTAAATCCCACACTGGTATCAGTGTGGTTTTAATGTGCTGAGACGTTTGATACCAAACATCCCAGGTTTCAGTATAGCCATTATGGTGTTATGGAGTTAGTAATGACAAACTCCCAGCACCATATACTCTTAATGGCAGCACTGCACTTACAACTCCCAAGAATGGACTTGGGCACTGTAGGGGTACAGGGCTCATGCGCCTGCACCCTCATCACTGGTATCGTGCACCCAGCTAGAGGGGTGACTGATCTCTACCAGGGCATTGGGTTGTAGACATGGCACACAGAGTGTGCCGTGTCGACTCTTCACTTTGTTCTGCACCAAAGCACGCAGCCTGCAAAGGCAGTGAATGAGTGTAAGGGTGCAGGACCCCTAAGGAGGCAATATAAGTGCTGCAGCCCTTAGAGGCCTTCTCTGGTCACAGTGCCCTGGGTACCATTTACCAGGGGCTGACCTGTGGCCAGAGATGCCAATTGGGTTAGTTTTGGGAAAAGACACAGGCCATGGGAACCTGATTGGCAGGGACCCAGGGCACACCAAGTAATGAATATGCTACTTACCAGTATGCATCTGTTCTTGGCATGTAGGGCTGCTGACATTCATATCTGTAGCATAGATCGCCGCCTAGTGTTGGGTCCGGATGATTGCACATTGTTGTCCTGGAAGAGTCTTCGAAGTATCACGAGATAGGTGGCTCCTCCCCTGGACTACAGTGCGCATGGGCATCGACTCCATCCTCAGATTGTTTTTAGCCATTGTGGCAAAGATGGAGTGTACTAGTGTAAGCGATGGCCATGCTTAAGATTAAATGCAAGAAAAGTCTGCAGCCGCTACAGGCGCCGGGGAGGAGGGCGGGCGATATGAATGTCAGCAGCCCTACATGCCAAGAACAGATGCATACTGGTAAGTAGCATATTCAGTTCGAGGCAAGTGGGCTGCTGAATTCATATCTAAAGCATAGAATACATAGCAGTCCCTCCATTAACGGCGGCCGCCTGTGCCAGCTGCAGAAGTCTGAAAAAGTGTTCTAAGAACAGCCTGTCCTACAGCGTACTGCTGTTTAGAGTGCACGTCTACACAGTAGTGTTTAGTAAATGTATGTGGTGTAGACCATGTGGCTGCTCTACAAATATCTTCCAAAGGAATATTACCTAGGAACGCCATGGAGGCCCCCAACTTGCGTGTGGAGTGGGCCCTGCGGGGGACCGTTAAAGTGCGCTTAGCCTTGTGATAGCAAATCTGAATACACTTAACGATCCA
This sequence comes from Lissotriton helveticus, assembly GCF_964261635.1. Classification (NCBI taxonomy): domain Eukaryota; kingdom Metazoa; phylum Chordata; class Amphibia; order Caudata; family Salamandridae; genus Lissotriton; species Lissotriton helveticus. The sequence continues at coordinate 1,809,472,997 of NC_136061.1, forward strand.
CCTGGCTATTCCTGCTTTGGAAATGGGGTTGCCTTTGTGCTGGGCTGAGAAGGCAACAAAAAGCTGTTGTGTCTTTCTAAAATCTTTGGTTCTGTCAATGTAGTACATTAACGCTCTTTTGACATCAAGCGTGTGGAGCATTCTTTCCGCTACTGTTTCAGGGTTTGGAAAGAATGCGGGCAGTTCGATGGTTTGATTAACATGAAACTGCGACACCACCTTAGGAAGAAACTTAGGGTTAGTGCGCAGCACCACCCTGTTAGAATGAATTTGTATAAATGGCTCTTGTACCGTGAGCGCCTGTAGCTCACTAACACGTCGTAGTGACGTGATGGCAATGAGAAAAGCCACTTTACATGTCAAGAACTGAATCTCACATGAATGTAGAAGCTCAAACGGGGGACCCATCAATCTGGTGAGGACCACATTGAGGTTCCACACAGGAGCTGGTGGGGTTCTAGGAGGGATGACCCGCTTCAGCCCTTCTAGGAATGCTTTAATGGCAGGCACTCTGAAAACAGAGAGATGCTGCCTGTTCTGAAGATAAGCCGCTATGGCGGATAAGTGTATCCGAATGGAAGCATATGCTAGATTGCATTTGTAAAGATGTAACAAATAGCAGATGATATTAGGAATGGATGCATCTAGCGGGTTGATATTGTGTTCTGTACAGTAAATGACAAACCGCTTCCATTTTGCTGCATTGCAAGCTCTGGTAGTGGGCTTTCTTGCCTCCCGGATGATGTCCATGCATTCAGGAGGCAAATTAAGGTAGCCAAACTCTAAGACCTCAGGAGCCAGATCGCGAGATTGAGCTGTTGCGGATCTGGATGCTGAATGTCGCCATGGTTCTGCGTCAAGAGCCTGGGTGTGAGGCGCAGCCTTTGATGCGGTACCACGGAGAGTTCTAGAAACGTGGTGTACCATGGCTGGCGTGCCAGCGTTGGAGCAACCAGGATGAGCGTCATCGAGTGTTGCTTCAGCTTTCTTGCCACCAGCGGAATGAGAGGTGCTGGGGGAAAAGCGTACGCAAATCTGCCTGACCAGTTCATCCATATCGCATTGCCCTGCGACTGTGGGTGAGGAAACCTGGCGGCAAAGCTTTGGCATTTTGCGTTTTCCCTTGTGGCAAACAGGTCTATCTCTGGACGACCCCACAGCTGGAAGTACGGGCGGAGTACTGATGGATGTAACTCCCACTCGTGCATTTGGTGGCGGTACCTGCTGAGCAGATCCGCCATCTGATTGTCCTTGCCCGGGAGGTGTTCCGCCATGAGGAAGATGTTCCTTTGAATGGCCCACTTCCACATGCTCTGGGCCAGATGAGACAACTGTGGAGAGTGTGTACCTCCCTGCTTTTGGATGTAGTACATGGCTGTCATGTTGTCTGTCCGGATCAACACGACATTGTTGCACAGATGTACTTTGAAGGACTTGAGTGCCATGAAGATTGCCATCAGTTCTAAGTAGTTGATGTGCATCTTCTTTTGCTGCGTCGTCCAAAGTCCCTGCACCGTGTAGTGGAGCACATGAGCTCCCCACCCCTGGAGAGATGCGTCCGTCGTTAGGATAATCTGTGGCACAGGCTCTTGGAACGGTCAGCCCTTGCAAAGGTTGTGTGGATTCCACCAATGCAGAGAGTTGTATGCCCGACCGGTCACCAACACTAGGTCTTTCAACTGTCCTTGAGCCTGAGTCCACTGATGTGCCAAGCATTCTTAGAGCGGACGCATATGCAACCTTGCGTGGGGGACTATGAAGATGCAGGAGGCCATCATGCCTATCAACTGCATGAACACTCTCGCTGGAAGTGAGTGTTGCGGTCTGAATCTTTGGATTAGCGACTGGATGTTGTCGATCCTCACTGGGTTTGGCTGAGCCGTGGCCGCCAGAGTATCTATTGTCGCGCCCAAATACTGCCGCACATGGGCTGGCTGAAGGTGCGACTTTGGATAGTTTAGTGAAAACCCCAGACTGTGAAGGAGGTGAATGGTGTGGGACATGTCGGCTGCGCACTGCTGGGCTGACTTCGCTTGAACCAGCCAGTCGTCTAGATAAGGGTAGACATGTATGTTCTGTCTCCTGAGGTGCACCGCTACTGTCGCCAGACATTTCGTGAACACTCTGAGGGCAGTAGTCACTCCGAAAGGAAGGACCTTGAATTGGTAATGCCGGTTTTGGATGGTGAACCTGAGGTATTTCCTGTGGGATGGATGGAGTGGTATGTGAAAGTATGCATCCTTGAGGTCCAAGGTTGCGAGGAAGTCCCCCTGGTTTAGCAATGGAAGAACCTGCTGCAGTGTTAACATGTGGAAGTGTTCTGAGAGAATGTACTGGTTCAGGGGGCGTAGGTCTAGAATAGGTCTGAGTGACCCGTCCTTCTTCGGGATTAAGAAGTACAGGGAATAAACCCCTGTGCCTTCTTCCTCCACTGGCACAAGCTCTATTGCGCCTTTTTGCAGCATCACAAGAACCTCTTGCTGCAATAAGTGCAAGTGCTCTGCCGACATAGGACGGTGTTTTGGGGGTATATTGGGTGGAGTGGATGTTAGCTCCAAACAATAGCCGAACTGGATAAGTTTCCTGACCCACCTGTCTGTGGTGATGGACTTCCAGACTGGCAGGAACTGTTGGAGTCTCCCCCCGACAGGTGTTGTATGATCGGGGGCAGTGACAGGGAGTCACTGTTTGTTGGTGGCAGAGGAACGGGAACTGTTGTTGCCTCTGCCTCTGCCCTTGGCACTGTTTCCCCGGTATCCTCCTCTACTCTGCTTGGTGTACGAGGATTGCGCCCCACCTTTATTGAATGGCGTCTGCTGTGACATGTGTCCTCTGTTAACACCTCGATTGCCTGAGCGACGAAAAGTGTTCCCTCGAAACTGTTGTGACTGGAGAGCACCCATGGACTTGGCAGTCTCAGTATCTTTCTTAATCTTTTCCAGTGTGGTATCTACCTCTGGACCAAATAACCTGTCTGGGTTAACGGGCTGGTTGAGGATGGTAGTCTGTATCTCCGGCTTGAACCCGGAGATTCGTAGCCATGCCTGACGCCTCAACATCACACTAGTGTTGATTGCTCTTGCTGCCGTGTCTGCAACGTCTAGTGCACACTTTATAGCAGCGTTGGAGATGAGCTTTCCCTCCTGGATAAGCATTTCAGCTCCCTTTTTAAACTGATCTGGTAGGTGTTGCATTAGCTGCTCCAGGGTGTCATAGTGTGCCCTGTCGTATCTGGCCAATAGTGCCTGCGTGTTTGAGATGCGCCAGATGTTGGCCGCCTGAGCTGCTACTCTCTTCCCTGATGCCTCCAGCACTTTTGACTCTTTGTCTGGGGGAGGAGCTTCACCCGTGGTTTGCGAGTTCGCCCGTTTGCGGGCATTAGAGACCACCAAAGAGTCCAAAGGCAACTGGCCCTTTATGTAGGTTGGATCGCCAGGTGCTGGTCTGTATTTTTTTTCAATTCTAGGGTTGACAACCCTTGACCTTGTGGGTTCCTTAAAAATGTCTGCAGCATGCTTAAGGACCCCTTTTAGCATTGGAAGAGTTTTGACAGTTTTTTCTGCAGTGGAGAAAGTGCCAAAAAGGAAGTCAACCTCCACAGGGTCAGCATGCATTTCCACATCATGGTTTTTAGCTGCCCTCTCAATCAAGGCATTAAATGCCGCAGAATCTTCAGTGGGAGATGTCTTGACGTCTATAAATCTGAGGGTCATGGACGGCGTGCTGATCCCCTTGATCACCTGCCTCCACCCACGAGTCCTGTTGCTCATCAGGCTCTGTGTTGGCAGAAAATTGTACTCCTCATCCTGCTCCCCTTCATCCTCTCCATCAGAATAAGTGGGTGAAGGTGTTGCACTTCTCATAGTCTGTGGAAGTATTGGCTCAACCAAGACTGGTGTTTCAGGTGCAGGCTTCTTGCGTTTTAGAGGAATTGTGAATGACTCCAAAGGCTCTGATGTAATCTTCCTCTTGTAAAGCTTAAGCTTCCCGGTGTCGGCATTGAAGAAATGCTCCAACTGCTCTTCTAATAAAGGTTGTCGATGCCGTAAACTCCCAGCCGGGTGAGTTGGCTTCGACACTACAGAGTCCTTGGGCACCGACCGTGGTGCGAAGGCCTTCGGCGCCACCTTAGGCGGCAACGTGAAGAGGATCGGCGTCGAAGTTTTTTGTGTTGGGACAGCTTGCTTCGGTGCGGAAGGTGTCGTCGGTTCCGATGCTGAAGCCTTGTCCTTAAGTCGCTTGAGGGAGTCCGAGACCTGCTTCGTAAAGGAAGCGCATGGTTTCGTCGACCTGACCGATGACCTCGGTCCGCCCCCAGGGGAAGACCCAAGCGTCGATGACTTCTGTTTGTCTGCTCGAGGCGCAGGAGCATCCTTGACCGGTGCGCTTCGATCTTTGTCCACGGCCGCAGACGTCGACGCCGACGGCTTTGGATCGGCAGCCTTGACTTTTGGCGTCGGGACCCCAGACTTCGGCTCGGCGCCCTTGGTCGTCTTCGTCTCGACAGGCCTTTTGGCTTTTGGCTCGACAGGCTTGTTTGATGTAGGCTCGCCAGCCTTTTTGGATTTCAGCTCGACTGTCTTGCTTGACACCGGCTCGACGGCCTTTCTTGAGCTTGGCTCCTTGACCACCCTCGGCACCTTTGCCGGGTCGACAGCTTTCTTTGGCTTCGAGGCCTCCGAAGACGATGGCGTCGATGTTGGAGCAGACGACTTTGGTTTCGATGGCGCCTCGGCCATCTTTGTTTTCGTCGACACCGATGGTTTCAGTTTCGGTTTCGATTTCGACAATGGCGGCTCCGCTGAAGTGTCCGTAGCCGGGCCGGAAGGCGGGGCCGTGGATCTTGGTGTAAGGTCTTGGGTAAGGCCATGTGGCGATCCCTCGACCTGAGCCTTTGTAAGTGTACGAACGGGGCACAGCTCTTCCTCCGAGCTATCTTCCATGGCCCCATAGGCCTTGTCGTCGTCCCCTACCTCGTCGACGACTTCCTCTACGTTTTGGTCTTCGACGTCCGCCTCGTAGTCGAACTCGACGATCACCGATGGAGGTGAAATCTGCAGTTGAACCTCTTGGTCGTCTGCTTCTGCGTCGTCGAAGATGTCCACCGGTGCGGGAGCCGATCGCTGGGCCTCGAGGCGCGCCACGCGCCGAAGTTTGATCGTCTTCTTGGATCTAAACCTGGAACAGGCCATACAGTTGGCTTCGTCGTCGTCCGGCGACAGGCACTTGTTGCACACAGGATGGACGGCAATGTGTGGGTACTTGGAGCCACACACGGGACAGTGCTTGAACGGACTTCGTTCCATGCCGTCGAAGTCTTGCTGCGTCGACTGGGCCTCGATCCCCAAAGAGTCACACAACCCCCCGGATATCCTACTCGATGAGTTGGAATAGAGTCGTGCACCGAACGCAAACAATACCGACGGTTCGAAGAAGGCCTTTTGGCCTTGAAAAGTTCTATATCGATTCCGAACAAGAGTTAACGAAATCACATCCGAACCCAATGGCAGAAAAAAACAATCTGAGGATGGAGTCGATGCCCATGCGCACTGTAGTCCAGGGGAGGAGCCACCTATCTCGTGATACTTCGAAGACTCTTCCAGGACAACAATGTGAAATCATCCGGACCCAACACTAGGCGGCGATCTATGCTATAGATATGAATTCAGCAGCCCACATGCCTCGAACAAGTGTTTCATTAGTCTGGCAAAAAGTGGGGGGATTACTGCAACATAAACCCACTTTCCCACAGCGGAGTATAATGATAACTGTATATATGTATCACCTGTAGCAAATTGTTTGTTGGGACACAGAGGGAGATGGTGGGGTTGGTTTGGCTCAAGACTATTCCATCACAGGGATGGGAGGGCGATGGGCACTCTGCATAGCTGGGGATGGGGGCATATGGTCACTGTAATGCAGGGAGAGGGGAGGGGAGGAGGTGGTTGGGGGGTTGCGAAATCGTTAGTTATCTTGTTTATGCAGAGCAATGTACCACATCACTGTCGACACTTCCAGGGTCAGATGCATGGCAGTTCTCCTCAAGAGACATTAGGGAGGCCTCGGGCGCAAGGAAAATGTGCCCAGGCCATGAGCGAAACCGACTGGTCCGTTACCAGTGAGGAAAATACAGATGGCGGATGAGACGACATATGGAGTGGGCACCAGTGGGGGAGAATGAGATGACAGCATCTTTCCAATTACTCTTCTGGAATGTAAATGGGCTTGGGGACAAACTCAAGAGAGTGACAGTGCTCCAACATATCAAACAACAAGCCCCAGACATGGTGCTTCTCCAGGAGACCCACCTGATAGGGAATACATGTGAGGCACTTAATAGAAGGGGGTATAAACTTGTAGTACACTCAGGGTTCACATCTGGTTCCAGAGGGGTGGGGATTCTGTTGCGCAAGAGGTTTCCCTTCATGGTGACGGACACACACTGATCCACAGGGAAGATTTGCAGGATTGACTGCGCTCTGGGAGGGCACAAGAATTAATGTACTAGCGGTATATTTTCCCACGCCTTACATAACATTGCTCTACCTGACATAAACAAAATGATTCTGGAATTCCCTGAAGGGACGCTGATAATAGGGGAGACCTAAATATGACCCTTGATGACCAACTAGATAGACTACTGCCTCGTATCAACAAACATTCAAGCAATATCAAGTCTGGATTCCTGATGTCCTTGGGGCTAATAGATGTGTGGCGCGAGTCCCACCCCGCAGGTGTAGCAATTCATGTTCCATTTTGGAGCACACAATAGCTTGTCCGGGATTGACCACATTCTAACTGCTGCAGGGGATAAACGGTACAAAAGGGGGTGGTGATGGACGCGAGTCCCTTGCTCACTTTGCCACTGGATTCAAGCAAGCCGGGCTGAAGACGGCTGGAATGCCAGAAACCGGTCCTCGGAAGCTTGTTTCCGGTCCAGGGAAGACATGGCTTGGCAGTTCGGGCTGGACTGTTCCCATGGGACACAGGGTCAGACTGATTTGCATATGGCCATGTCTGAACTGGGGTGGCAGAGTGGGCTAAAGAACGATGATGGATTACACCCAGATCTTTTGACTGGGTGTGAGTGTTTGATTGATTCAGATGCTCCGTCCATCACCACCCCCTTTTGTACCGCAGGGGATAAACAGCATTTCTCGGAAGTTAGACACCAAGCTAGGGGAATCTTGGACCCTGCTCCATTATGAGAAAAATACAGCCTAAGCAAGAAATTCAGGAGGCGATCCATATCCATCAGCCTGTGGTACCTGCCCATTACGCACATTAGAGCAGACATTGAAAAGACCAACAACTACTATTTTAAAGAAAACGTTGGGTTGGTCAAGTCCCAGCAGACTATATGGGAAGCATATAATGCGCTCATAAAGGGACAGGCTCGCTTTCTTGCGGCCGGACACAGGAAGGAAAAAAAGGCCAAGGCAATTGAACTGGAAATATTGACCCCCACCTCCTTGCTCAAGGAAGATACCAAACACTTAGTAGCGTTGAAGAGACAAGAGAATAAGAACTTGGTAGCTGAGACGGCCAAAAGTAAACTTTAAACTATACAACAAAGTTTATGAACTGGGGATAAAGAAGGCAAGTTACTTGCCTGGTTAGATAAGATGGAGAAGGCAGGGAGGTGGGTCATGACTGCAAGAGGCTCAGAGGGAGTGTGGCTGCGGGACCTGCAAGATATCGCAGAGGCTTTTGCAAACCACTATGCGTGGTTCTACTCCCCTGAGGCGTCAGGCACAATTGAAGAGTTATTGGACCCAATACAAGATGTCTGGATCCCAGTTCTCCCGAAGGTGGATAGGGATCAGCTTGGGGAAGATCTTACGGCAGAGGAAATAGTTGCTGCCATACAGAGTATACAATCCAGTAAGGCCATGGGGCCTAACGGCATCCCAATAGAACTCCTTAAATTGTCTGCCACAAAGGTGGCACCCCATCTCTTAAATATGTCTGAGGAAAGAAATCGAGTGAGAGAACTGCTAAAAGATCAACGACTGGCATCTGTGGTGGTCATCCATAAAGCTGGCAATCCAGCAGAGGAGTGCTCTTCGTATAGACCCATTTCCCTCCACAATGTAGAGGTTAAAATCTTAGCAAAGTTACTGATGTGACGACTGATTCCAGTGGTGACCAGGCTTGTGCATCCGGACCACTCCAGTTTTATGCCGGGTCGAATCACTGCCTTAAACTTGAGGCAGCTGCATGCAGTTCTAGGCTGAAGGAGTACCATACAAGAGGACGTTGCAATACTATCATTGGACGCCCGCATGGCCTTCGACACGTTCGAGTGGTCATATATGTTCACGGTCCTAAACCGTATGGGTCTGGGGGAAGATTTCTTGGTGTGGGTTCATCTGATATATAATGCCCCACTGGCCCAAGTGGTGGTTAATGGGCATACATCCCGTACATTTTCTCTAAACAGGGGACCAAGGCAGGGCTGCCCGCTGTTATTTGCCTTGATATTGGAGCCATTGGCAAGCTGGATAGGGGGAGACCCAGTAATCCAGGGACTACGGTGGACAGCAGAAAGAGAAGACAGAATCTATTAAAAACGCAGACTACGCAAGATCCTCTATTGCCAGGATCCTTCAAATCTGTTCCACCTTTGGACAATATTCTAGCGACACCATCAACTGGTCCAAGTCAGTGATATACCACCTATGTGGCGTAGCCCCGGCCTTGCCGGTGGGATGAGGAGCAAAAATTGAGACAGAGGAGTTCACCTACCTAGGGATATTTGTCACTTCCAGTGAGGAGGTCTTTTGCAAGCAGTACCTTCTCGCTCCGCTTGCCCAACTGAAGGGAGATATGCAGCATTGGTGGGCCCTGTCCTATCAATACTGGGAAGGGCGGGCGTTATTCTAAATTATGGCACTGCCACGATTCCTGTACGCATTGAAAAATGTCCCTTAGAGATTCCAGATTCATTTCTCAAATCCTTAGACGGACAGATTTGAAGCCTTGAGGGGTGGGAAACCGCAAGCATTGCCCCCTATAAATTAGTTTGGGGGTGGTACGATGGAGGTATCGCACTTCCCAATCCAGGTGTACTATTAGGCGGCGCAGTTGGTGGTCATTAATAGATGGGACCAACGTGGAGGGACCAACGTGGACAGACAGATCTGTCCTGCTATATGGACGAATGCCTCATGGGACTTGGGGGGTTTAGCGATGCACTATACACCAACCCAAAGAAGCAGCACCTCACGGGGCCGAAGGCAACGACTGTCGCAATCTGGCACAGAGTTACGAAACAGTTGGGATGGAGCGGCAGGGTGATGCTCGATACACCACTGTGGTGGGCAGAGGACCCAGTCAAATTGGGTAGGTGCCGGGGATTTCAGGAGTGAGATATCATCGTTATTTCAAAGGTTAAAGATCTGTGGGTAAAACGTGCAGTCACCCATTCACGGAACTGCAAAGGGAGCACGAGTTAACCAACAGGGAACTATTTAAATGTTCCCAAACAAGACACGCTCTCAAGGGGGCGATCATAGAGGGGGAGGACTTGCCGTAGGCATCTCCTCTGGAAGACAGGCGCATCTCTGAATATATGCCGAGCAAGGCCATCTCATTGACGTACAAAAACATCAATAATAACCTACCAGATCCGTTGCTTAGTCACCCGGAAAAGTGGCAGGCAGATGTGGGGGATCTGGAAGAAGAAGATTGGAGGGAAGCACTAGCGTCGCCCAGAGAGATGGCAATATCATCGACATTGCGACTTATCCAATTAAAAATACTCCACATGTCATATATGACATGTACCGCACTGGTTAAAATGGGCAGACTCGAAGATGCAGGAAGTAGAAGAGCATGTCGAGGTATTGCCACCTTTTTCCACATCATCTGGGAGTGTGCACTCATCCAAAGATTCTGGAACACCATATTTAAATGTATGAAAGAAGCGTATGGACATACAGCTGCACTGACTCCTATGGTGTGCCTCTTGAATGTGTGGGAACCTCTTGATCTTGACAGTGCTGGGCAGCTGTGGACTACCATGAGATTGATGATTGCGAAACGCAATATTGCTCGGAGATGGGGGGTGCCGGGGATACCGAATCTGGCTGAATGGAAGCGAGATATGATTGGTGCACGATTGCCGAAGCGGAAGTTTACAAAAAGAGAGGTTGCCCCCGGAAGTGGGACCGGGTCTGGGGAAAGTGGAAAGTGGCATGCATTCAGGGGAAATATATGTAGCCCTCCACAGGCCAGTGTGCCGTCTGCAGGGAGAACGATGGATGGAAAGGAAGGTCTAGCTCCTGTATGAAGATAAGATATAATTGGGCTGTGGGCTTTAGGTTTAAACCTATAATAACGGATAAAACTGACAAAACTGACTGACGGTATTTGTAGAGCGCACTACTGCCGAGGCGTCTTGGCGCTGTGGTAGAGATGAGCTAGGACATAAATGCATACTTTAGTGTTGGAGAAAGAGCCATGCTTTGATTTCTTTCCTGAATGCCAATCTGTTGGGTAATCTTCTAAGATGTACTGGTAGCGTGTTCCAGAGTTTGGACGCTAGAAAGGAAAACCGCTTTCCCCCACAACGTAGAGTGGATGAACTTAAGATTCCGGGGAGGGAAATAATGTGAGAACAGAGCTTTCACATCCTCAGCCCCCACTCCAAACAAAGCTTTGTGCACCAGGCAAAGTGATTTAAATTCAATTCGTCTTTGTACCGGGAGCCAGTGAAGATTCTTTATCGCTTTTGATGTTGGCTGATGCTTAGGCAGCCCAAGCAAAACTCTGGCTGCCGCATTCTGGATAGACTGAAGTTTATCTAGTTGGGCAACCCCCATTCCCAGATAGAGGGCGTTGCAGTAATCTATTCTGGATAAAACTGTGGATACTACCACCGTTTTCCTCAGGGAGAAGGGAATGTAAGGGAGAATCTTTCTCAAGCCCCTTAAAGTAAAGAAGCCTGCGGACGTGACCTGGTTAATCTGCGACGCCCAGGTGAGATTTTTATCAAACATTACTCCCAAATTCCTGGCCTTTGTGACTGGACATGTGCCCGCTGTACTAGGCCACCATAGCTGATTCCAAATTCGATCTTTCGCGCCAAACTCCAAGACTTCCGTTTTCTCGGCGTTCAGCTTCAGGAAGTTCGCACTCATCCAAGTCATTAAAGCTGAAATACATTTACAGAAATCAGCGCCCAGAGCGTCTGCAGACTCAGCTACAGAAACTATGAGCTGAGTATCATCGGCGTAAGACACCAATGTAAAGCCATAGTTCTTTACCAGTCTGGCTAGAGGGGCTACGTTAATGTTAAATAGTGTTGTGATAAGGCTGAGCCTTGCGGGACTCCACCCTGGAGGGAAAATTCATCCGATCTGAACCCATCCAAGAAAATCATTTGTTTTCTGGAAGATAAAAAGGAGGATAGGAGAGAAAGAGCTGTACCACTGATACCTGCATCCTGCAGCCTTTGATTTAATACCGTATGGTTTACAGTATCAAAGGCTGCTGTTAGATCAAGCAGGACCAGTACCGCCCTTCCCCCTTCATCGTCACCTTACGGATTTCCTCTGTTGCCATGATCAAGGCCGTATTGCGAGGTATCTAAGATGTTATTAGTCTCCAGGAATGATGTTAGTTCTAGATTTATTACTTTCTCCAACACTTTGGCAGCAAAAAGTAGACAGGAGATAGGCCGATAGTTCTTTTCATCATGTGGATCCAGCTTGGGCTTTTTTAGAAGAGTAAGAATACAAGCTTTTTTCCATGCTTTGGGGAAGACTCCTACAGACAGAATGTTATTTATTACTGGAGATAGGGATATACTGATCTCCTCTGAGGCCAGATGCAGTATATACGATGGACAGGGGGGGTCCAGTGGGGAGCCAGATTTAATGCTTAACACCAATTCCGCTACTTTTTCCTCTGTAATTAGAGGGAAGGATAACAGACCTTCATGGCCCACCCTAGATTCAGATTGAACTAGGGCTTCTGCTCCTGTGTTGTTTATTGATTCTTCCAGACTGTCATACACGGATTGCACCTTGCTTTGAAAAAAAACGCTAGTTTGTCTACAAATCTTTGCTCAGGTGTAAACATTACATCAAGCGGGCATTTCAGCAGGGCATTGACCGTTTGAAATAATTCTTTTGAGGAGCTAGCGGCTTCTTGGATTTTGATAGTGTAGTAGGTAGCCTTAGCCTGTATAATTGTGGCCTTGTTTTCTTCCAATGTACTATAGAAACACGGGTTAACCCAATAAGTCACTGGGACCTGGGTGAGTTAGTGATGCAGACGAAGTGGTCCCAGAACAAAAGCAATTAATAAGCTAAAATTCAATAATATCTCAGCTAAATCCAAGCAAAGTATCACAACATTGTTTTTTAATCACAACGTGTACAAATATCCAATAAAAGGCTGTTCATAAGATACATCAATATTTGATCATAAATGGTGCCCCTAACAGATGGGGAAGGGAGTGGTAGTGTTGGGGAAAGTGTAGGAAAACTAAACAAGTGACAAAACAATGGTCCGTTTGACCTCAATGTAAAATTACTAGCAATAAATTAACAATAGCTAATGATCAAAAATTCATAAATTAATATAACAAGCTCATGCCTAAGAAACAAGTCCACAAATGATAAATGAGGAAAAAGGCTGAGGGTAAGAAAAAATGTTGACGTTTCGACCCAATTTGATGCAGGCGTTGGATAGGGCCTTGCTAGAGGGTCTTCATCAGGACAGGGATGCAGGAGGGGCAATGGATCTGCACAAAAAATTAATAATTTAGTTATGGTCAAAATGATCCGTTTTACTCATAAAAATACACTATTTTGGTCGAAGAAGGGAAACATTACCAGAGAGTCACAGGAGTTGAGACCAAGGTAATGCAGGGATACTCATTAAATAACGATCATCAGGTTTAAAGAACTGCAGGATCAACAATAGACATTGCGTTGGGATACAGCCATCACCCAGGTTGTCTAGAACAACCGACACATGTAATAAAATGGTGACTTACATTAATGAATGGTGCACAGGGCGGTAATTTCAAGGATGGAGAGACATATGGGTCCTACATGAGATGACAAAATAGTGGCCCCTTGTAACTCATATGAAAAAAGGGAATTGTCTCATAACATCAGGTTAAAAAAATAATAATAGAATTAACTCACTAGATAGGTGGTTTGCAGGGTAGACGGCAACCAGTTATAATGCCCACAGTTCAATTTATCTGTCAAACAGACGACTAATTTAGTTGGTAAAAAAACTTATTGTGCAGTTTAAAAATGAGAGTAAAAAGAGGGGCATTGTGTACATCAGGTGAATTACCTGGGTAATAATGCGCAGTTGCGTGGTAACTAAGGAATCCGCCGCATAGGTCAGGATCCTGCAAAGGGTGAATTACCGACAGTTACCTAACAATCAGAAAGTGCTAGTCAAACAGGCAGTAGGTTGTAAACCAACACAATGGTAAATGGGCCTACCTGCGGTGGGCAGCTGACCCGCTAGCCCAGAAGGATGTTGTATCAGTGTCTTTGGAGAAAAAACGGCCGCATAGATTGCATCGGTCCGATTTCTAAAAACATTAAAGTGACAGATACACAGATTGTCACACAAGTTCGACTAGTAATTTCCATAATTATTATGCCAGAGCTGCAGCATGCATACCTGAAAACAGGGCGCTTTGGGACTTTAACGGGGGTCTGGCAAGCTTAATCAGAGTTTGTCAAAACTGTGGTGCAAGTGGGGCCGCAATTCCATGGTTCTTATCTCGGAGTTCCGATCACGTGACCCCGGGAACTTTGAGAGAAAGTGAAAAAAGACTTCCCAATATTATCGTAACACGATCATTACACAAAATGATGGAAATTGGAGTAAATCCGCCACATCAGGGACAAATACAGCAATGACTTGTGCCCTGAGAGAAACGGAAATATGGAAAATCAAGTTTGTTCCCGCAAAAATAGTTAAAAAAAATATTTCACAAAAGAGGAGGTACAATTGATTATGCCAATGGGGGCATACTAAATGTAATTTAAGAAAAAGTCAGTGCCAATTCATCCCCCAGGTGCAAGATGAAAGCCCAGTGAGACTAGTCGGCATACCTATCCCACGCGGAGGTAATGGCCGCGTCATTTTTTTGCATCAGTGGGGATCGGGAGTCAGACTAGTTGAGGATGACACCGAATGCTTCATAATCACATTGTCGGCAATATCAATTTAGTAGTGGGGACATGCATATTAAAAATGTTCACTTCAGTTCAAAAAAGACCAACAGTTCTTAGCAGCCACCAAATGACAAATCGGCGTACCTATCATACAAGATGGTAAAGGCCGAACAGTTATTACTCCCAGAACCAATAATTACAGTTCATAGCAGCATAGTACTATCTGATCAGTGACCTAGACGTACATACAAAGGTATTCAGTTTAAATTAGCCATTTGCGCAAAAGTACTATCAGTCTCGTTGAGTCCTGACTTTACAGAGTCAAATAGGAACATCCATTTGGCTTCCCGGATGTTGAGAATAATAGAGATACTACCACCTCTAGGGCCCAATGTAATCTTCTCTAAGATGACCCATTTAAAACCTTCTGGTAGGTGCTGTGCAGTTTTGAAATGATCCACTAAAGGGGCTCCAGCTACCTCACACCTGATCCTACTTGAATGTTGCATAATTCTTACTTTAGCCTTTTGCTGTGTTTGACCTATATAGATTAGGTCACAATCGCAAATGATAGCATAGATGACGTTTGAAGAATTACAATTCGTATGTGACTTTAAAGGGATCTTGTGCTCTTTGTACTCAAACACCTTAGTCTGGATGAAGTTACAGCATGCTTTGCACTGGGTACATTTATGATGGCCTATCACAGGTGGAAGATTCCAAAGAGATAGTACAGTTCTGGGTTCCACAGGGGGGAGGAAGGAGCGGATAACGTGGTCCCTAATGCTCTTGGCCTTTTTAAAGGCATGCATCGGTAGAGCGGTGTACCCGATATCATCCGATACCAGGGGCCAATGCTTGTTGATGATTTTTTTCACTCTGTTATTCTTTGTAGAAAAAGTAGTAACACAGACCATCCTATCCTCCCGATGTCCTGTGTTCTGTTGTGGTTGTAGAAGCAACTCCCTGGGGTTATACCAGGCCCGTTTTTTTGCCCTTTTGACGAGACGTCGAGGATAACCTCGTTGTATTAGCCTTGTCATGAGGTCTTCAGATTGCTCCATATAGTGTATTTTATCAGTACAATTCCTGCGAAGACGCAGAAATTGTCCAATGGGCAGATTGTCCCTTAGGGATCTAGGATGATGACTGCCATATTGAAGGAGCGAGTTACGCTCAGTTGGCTTCCGAAATAAAGTAGTTTGCAAGAGGCCATCTCTTTCATAGATCGTGAGATCCAAGAAGTCGACCTGGTCCACATCAGACTTAAAAGTAAACTTAATGTCTCTTGACTGCAAGTCTAACCATGCCTGGAAGGCCAGCAGCTGTGTCTCATCGCCATTCCAAATTAATAGGATATCATCTATATAACGGACCCATAAACCCAGATGGTCGTGGTAGGGGTTCCGGTCATTCAAGATGATATCCTCTTCAAAGGCTGCCATGAACAGTATGGCCAGATCGGGGGTAAATGTGGCCCCCATCGCCACGCCTTTGGTCTGCAAATAAAAGTGGTCCTGAAACAAAGAAATTGTGCATCATATCCAACCTCAGGAGTGATATAATGAAGTCGGTAGGTACTGCGGTTGGAGCAGTTCTCTGGTCCAGGAAACGTGCCGTAACTGTCAAAGCCTCCTCCTGAGTGATGCTGGTATACAATGAGGTAATGTCACAGGTAACCAAGATTTGTTTGTCAGCATCAAAGGACAGGCCATCTACAATGTTTATGGTGTGCATCATGTCACGAAGGTATGTTGGAGTTGCTTCCGCTAGGGGTTTTAGAAAAAAGTCAATATATCGACCCACAGGCTGCAGCATCGACCTACATCCCGACACGATCGGTCGGCCTGGTGGTTCTTCCAGATTTTTATGAATCTTCGGGAGTGTATATATTGTTGGTAATCTCGGGGTCTGCTGGTTGAGGTAGTTAAATTCTTGCTCGGGGAGAAACCCTTCATCGAGTCCTGTTCTAGTCCGGTTCAGAATCGCAGAGGCAAGGGCCGAAGATGGATCAGTATTGAGCTTTTTATAACTGATGCCGTCATCAAGTTTTTTGTAGATCTCTGTTTTGTATTTTATGACATCCTGGACCACGATGGCACCACCTTTGTCCGCTGGCTTGATTATAATTTCCCGATTTTTGCCAAGGGATTGGAGGGCCATCTTTTCACTCTTACTGATGTTAAAGTTGTGATAGCGGCGCTTCTCCAAGGTTTGGTTGACATCGCGTAACACCACCGCTTCATAAGCCAAAATCTTATGAGACATTGCGCCCGATGGTGGAAGAAAGGTAGAGGCAATTCTCAGGCCAGTGTGTGATTGGCAATGGTTCGGTGCTTTGTTATGGAAGAAGTACCTCAGGCGGACTTTCCTAAAGAACTTGAAAAGTTCAGTCCTGATTGTGAACTGGTTAGGTATATTAGTTGGCACATAGGACAGGCCATTTCCAAGGATACTGAGCTCGTCATCTGTTAACTGATAGCTGGAAATATTCAATACAGGATTGAGTGGGGGAGTTACCACCGGTATACATTCTGGCGAGTTGATATCTCGCCGTGCTGCTCCTGCTGGAAGCGTACCTGCTGCTGCGGTCTGCCTCGGCCTCCTTCCCAGTTCTGATTGTTCGGCTGTTGGCCCCGTTGATAGCCTCTGGACCAATTGTTGCCCCGATTCCTGGGGGGTTGCCATTGTCCCTGGCCCTGGTCCAAAAAAGTTGGTTGACGTGGTTGGTAACTATAATCTTGTCCGGTATGGGAATGGCTGGGTCCAGCCTGGTCAAATTCCCCTTCGGAACTGTAGGAGGAGTCAGAGAAGGTCTTATAATTCCGTCTGCCTCGTGCTTGGCCCAGGCCTCTGTTCGTAAAACGGCCTTGGGTATCCTGACGGTAATAATCCTCCTGTAAATAGGGGTGGGTCTTCTTTTTGTCATAAAACCGCAGGTCACGGGCCAATTTCTCAAACTTCTTGTTCTGTGTTGTTAACTCGAAGTCCTTGAGGGTCGCTTCAAGTGTTATAAGTACCTCTTTAGCATTAGTCAGAGCTTTATCCCCATTGATTTCGGCTCTCAAGGTTGCAATCTCTTTTGATATAGACTGGACTTGTTCACCTGCAGTTTCAACCCCCAGCACCATCCAGTGCCGGGAGCAATTGTTAGCGACGTAGCTAAAACCCTCCTAGTCTCACTGGGCTTTCATCCTGCACCTGGGGGATGAATTGGCACTGACTTTTTCTTAAATTACATTTAGTATGCCCCCATTGGCATAATCAATTGTACCTCCTCTTGTGTGAAATATTTTTTAAAACATTTTTTGCGGG
Source organism: Lissotriton helveticus (assembly GCF_964261635.1). Classification (NCBI taxonomy): domain Eukaryota; kingdom Metazoa; phylum Chordata; class Amphibia; order Caudata; family Salamandridae; genus Lissotriton; species Lissotriton helveticus. Next base: position 1,809,490,471 of record NC_136061.1, read on the forward strand.
AACAAACTTGATTTTCCATATTTCTGTTTCTCTCTGGGCACAAGTCATTGCTCTATTTGTTCCTGATGTGGCTGATGTACTCAATTTTCCATCATTTTGTGTAATGATCGTGTTACGATAATATTGGGAGTCTTTTTTCACTTTCTCTCAAAGTTCCCGGGGTCACGTGATCGGAACTCCGAGATAAGTACCATGGAATTGCGGCCCCACTTGCACCACAGTTTTGACAAACTCGGATTAAGCTTGCCAGACCCCCGTTAAAGCCCCGAAGCGCCCTGTTTTCAGGTATGCATGCTGCAGCTCTGGCATAATAATTATGGAAATTACCCAGTCGAACTTGTGTGACAATCTGTGTATCTGTCACTTTAATGTTTTTAGAAATCGGACCGATGCAATCTATGCGGCCGTTTTTTATCCAAAGACACTGATACCACATCCTTCTGGGCTAGCGGCTCAGCTGCCTACCGCAGGTAGGCCCATTTACCATCGTGTTGGTTTACAACCTACTGCCTGTTTGACTATCACTTTCTGATTGTTAGGTAACTGTCGGTAATTCACCCTTTGCAGGATACTGACCTATGCAGCGGATTCCTTAGTTACCACGCAACTGCGCATTATTACCCAGGTAATTCACCTGATGTACACAATGCCCCTCTTTTTACTCTCATTTTTAAACTGCACGATAAGTTTTTTTACCAACTAAATTAGTCATCTGTTTGACAGATAAATTGAACTGTGGGCATTATACCTGGTTGCCGTCTACCCTGCAAACCACCTATCTAGTGAGTTAATTCTATTATTATTTTTTTGACCTGATGTTATTAAACAAATCCCTTTTTTTCATATGAGTTACAAGGGGCCACTATTTTGTCATCTCATGTAGGACCCATATGTCTCTCCATCCTTGAAATTACCGCCCTGTGCACCATTCATTAATGTAAGTCACCATTTTATTACATGTGTCGGTTGTTCTAGACAACCTGGGTGATGGCTGTATCCCAACGCAATGTATTTTGTTGATCCTGCAGTTCTTTAAACCTGATGATCGTTATTTAATGAGTATCCCTGCATTACCTTGGTCTCAACTCCTGTGACTCTCTGGTAATGTTTCCCTTCTTCGACCAAAATAGTGTATTTTTATGAGTAAAATGGATCATTTTGCCCATAACTAAATTATTAATTTTTCGTTCAGATCCATTGCCCCTTCTGCATCCCTGTCCTGATGAAGACCCTCTAGCAAGGCCCTATCCAACGCCTGCATCAAATTGGGTCGAAACGTCGACATTTTTTCTTACCCTCAGCATTTTTCCTCATTTATCATTTGTGGACTTGTTTCTTAGGCATGAGCTTATTATATTAATTTATGAATTTTTGATCATTAGCTATTGTTAATTTATTGTTAGTAATTTTACATTGAGGTCAAACGGACCATTGTTCTGTCACTTGTTTAGTTTTCCTACACTTTCCCCAACACTACCCCTCCCTTCCCCATCCGTTAAGGGCACCATTTATGATTGATTATTGATGTATCTTATGAACAGCCTTTTATTGGATATTTGTACACGTTGTGATTAAAAAACAATGTTGTGATACTTTGCTTGGATTTAGCGGAGATATTATTGAATTTTAGCTTATTAATTGCTTTTGTTCTGCGACCAGTTTGTCTGCATCACATTGTTTTCTTCCAAGGCTGCGCAGTATTCTTTTATGTGACCATCATCATATTGGGATCTCCAAATTTGTTCCTTTGGTCTACACTTGATCTTTATTAGTTTGAGATTGGGCAAATACCAGGGAGACAAGACCTTTTTAACTCTAGGTTTCTTGGCCACTTCAGGTGCAACCTTGTCGGCCGCTATATTTAACCAGTTATAGAGATCAGTGACAGCTCAATTTATGTCAATAGATGTTACCGGTCTGTTACTAAGTGCCGATACAAAGTCTGGTTTGCTTACTGACTTCCATGCCCGGTATTTGTTAGCCAGGGGACGAGAACTCCATCCTCTGATTGATGTTACAGGCGTGGTGACAAAATGCACTGTATGAATGGTCGGTCCATGGCAACGGGCAGACCTTCCTAATCTCTATACGGGGATTGTTGGTACATACCCATCTAGCGTGTCCTGCTATGTGTGTGGGTTCATTGACGATCTGCTTGAGATCGAGGCTAGCTAATTTATCTAGTAAACATGCTGTATCAGAGTTATTATTATCTTCCAAATGGAAGTTAAAGTCGCCTAGTATAGTGAAATGCTCGGTATCTAGACAGGATTCCAGGTAGCTATGGATGGAATTCAGAAAACACGCTCTAGGTCCAGGAGGTCTGTAGATTAGTAGGCATGGAAATATTTCTACATGATTACATTTTATAGAAAAAGATATTGCTTCCACGTCTACTATGGACTCTAGAGTACCTCTGACCGTATAATACGAGCAATATATCATAGCAGTTCCTCCGCCTCTTGCCCCCACTCGGTCAGAGTTGGCGACAAGATATCCCATTGGGATTGCTAGCTGCCAATCGGGGTCACTGTTCTCATTGGCCCACGTCTCAGTTAGAAAAACCAAATCCGGCTTTTCTGATTGTATAAGACATTCTAACTGGAATTTGTGTTTCACCATCGATCTAGTGTTAAGCAAGATGCATTTAATAGGTCTAGAGTGTTTATTAGTAGGAGAAGAGCTGTGACGTGAATCACAAAAGTGATTGTTATCATACCGTCTGTTGATGTTACTTGTATTAGGAGGGTTCCCCTCAGCATTGCTGGTGGAATTTAATGAGGGTGCCACCCATCCGCATAGATTGCAGCACGCAGGCGATGTAGTCTTTGAGTTCAGTGCTATGTTATGTGGGGTACATGTGTGTGAGTTGAGGCCATATAGTTGTTCCCTTGAGTATAGGTACCGGGTAAATTGCGCAGGGGTTCTGGCCCTGGGCGCGTTTTGGGCGCAGACGGGCTTGCCTTTGGCGCGCCCGCTGCGCGGACACAGCATCCTTCCTAATATAGGAAGTGAGGGAGGGAACCTTGTGAGCTCCAGCGACAACTAGAGCGCTACTCTTCAGGCGGGTCCGCTTCAAAGACAGACACCGCATTAGTGCTGAAGTTTCAGGCAGTATGCTGGCCCAGCCAAGAGTACAGTTTAAAGAGATTCTAGTGCATAAATGAAATAATAGTTTTAAAAAGATCCACCACTTGGGGTAGCGTTATCTCAGCCCTCTAAACCCCACTGAAAGAGAAATAGCCCTCACCAGTGAAAACATATAAACACTGAAAAAACACCTGCACAACCACAAACTAAATTGCCATTTGAAGAAATGAAAAAGAGAGTGAAAGAGTATTTGTTTTTTCTTCCTGAGTTTTGTTGTTTAGGGATGCCACTAAAATATTGTTTCTCCTTCCTTTTGCTTTTTTCAATTTTATGGTCTTTGGTCTAAAGATGCAGGGTTTAGAAGTATGTTTTAGGTCTGGTTTGCTTATTTTATAAACTGTAGAGAATCCGGAAATATCAAAATCATATTTGATATTTTGGAATGCGTTTGATTCTTTCACTGATAGGTAAAATGGCTGGTTTCCAAAGAATCTTTCCTAATATGTGTCATCACATTTACCCACAGAGAATGGGTAAAAACCCTCAAAACATTAGCTCGCAGATTCTGGTGGGTCAGTATTGATAGTAGGTGAATGGCCAACACATCACGCTTTTAACATTCAATGCAAGGTATAGTGACAAGTATATGTATAAAGAGCGCTATCACAAGGCATCTGGGATATTAGTGAAAACATGACACCAGAATTTGGAAAACATGGAATGCAGTGTCACTTTGAATGCTCTGTAAAAAAAGTTTTTTTCCAAGTTCAACAAAGGAGTGATATTGTTTGTAATTGCAGTGATTCAGCTATGTATATGAAAAGGTTGTGTGATGACCTGTCAAAATTGATACCCAAGATAAAGTGATTTCCTATAGGAGATACTTGCCACTTGTTAGATGGTATGCTGAAAGCATCTTTACAATCTTCAGAGTTAATGAGGGATGCTATTGACTTTTTAGTCCCTTCTGGTGCACTGTTTTCTTCTGCACAGGAACCAAAACGGAAATATTTATCATTTTGTGCTTTGTGTGGCATCAAAGAAAGTGTCATCCCAACTGTGACCCTTAGCTGATAGTTCTCAGTCCAAGGGGCTATTAATGCTATATTATCCATGTGGCAACCGTGTACAGAATGTTTGCTGAGCGAAAAAAACTACAACTCTCCCCATGTCTCTTAACCTAGAACCGTGGAGAGGTCAGACACCCAGACCCAGCACAGCTCAACTTTGCGATCTGGTGGGGGGATGGTGTAGGAGAATGGTGTGGTGGGGGAGGTGGAGGAGAAGGAGGAGGTGATGGAGAAGGAAACCTAAGTGGAGAAGTGGCAATGTCCCTTTTCTTTGGTGGTGGAGAAGGTGCAGGTGTATCCAGTGGTCCCTTCTTTGATCAGAGGATAAGCTGACTCATTTTAGGATCTTTTATGAGAGTCTTTTGTTTAGGATCTGGCCTTAAAAGCTCTTCAGATGGATGCTGGTCTTTCGGTGCCGACGTTTTAGGTTTGGCTGCCTTATGGGGCACAGTCTCTGGCACTGTTGTTCCTTTGGCTTCGAACTGTGAGGTTTAACAGTCTCAGTATGTGAAACCAGTGTTTTCTTCGGTTCCAAAGGTTTTTTCGGTTCTGAAGTTTTCGTCTCCGAAGGTTGTTCTGAACCTTTCGGGAGCGGCTGCTTGCTCAGCTCGGAGTGTTTTTTTGGAGTTGAAGGGTCGGTGGTTGGTTTCGGTGCAGAGTGCTTCGATGTAGAGGGAGTGTTCTGTGCGGAGGAGGAGGGCGTTTTCTTTTTCGTGCCAGTGAGTGAGTTTCGGTACCGACGGCAGGCTGACTCGAGCACCAGTGGCCTCAAGGCTTAATAGGCTTCTTTGCCGAGCCCGAGGGCGGGGCATGGGAAGCAGTGTGCCCCTGGGCCCGAAGGTGAAGGTGTGACTGAAGCCTTTTTGGATGATGTAGGGAGGGGGTTGGGGTCGACGTTCTTACTTATGACCCGCTGAATGAGGTCTTCGATGTCGGAGTCCTCGGCTTCGGAGGCGCTGTGTTCTTCGACCCGCTCCAGTTCTGGAACGTTGACGCCCTCTTGGAAGATGTCGTCGGGAATGGAGGTCGACGAGAAAGCCACTGTTCTTTGAGCTCTACGATCTCGAATGGTCTTCTTGGAGCGGAAGGAGGCACAAGCTGCACAGTTTCTGGCCTCGTGCTCCGGTGAAAGGCACAGATTACACACCTCATGCAGATCGGTTTGGGGAAATTTAGACCCACATCGAGGACACTTCTTGAATGGAGTCCTTTACATGAGCCAGATGCTAAGGCCCAGGTAAGCCCGAAGGCCCTCGTCGACGATCGGAATCAAGGACTTCGACGTTGGAGAGATGCGCGACGAGTAGGGTTCGCGATCGAAAACAATACCGTAGAAAGGGGGAAGGATTGTGCGTTGAAAGTTATATCGGTAACAGCATTGAACTGAAGCGCGAGAAACACATCTGAACCCGATGGCGGAAAAAAACAATCTGAAGATGGAGCCGATGCCCATGCACATTATCATCCAAAGGAGGAGTCACCTACCTCGTGACTTCAAAACACTTCTCCAAGGGGGATCTGCAGAAAAGACCTGCTAAGAATCTGCAGGGGACTTTTGTGGTGGAGCTGGTTCTGGTGTAGTGTTTACCTTTTTTGGGGGGGAACTAGGTGAGACCCGTGCTTGTTTGAGCTAGCCTGCACAGACATAAGACAACATTTTTTGTGTCAAGATTGTGTGATAAACTGAGGATGTAACATGAGAGGTAAAATCTTACAGCGTATACCAGAGAGGACTATATGATCGTTTACTCTGTACTAAAAGTTGGTGGACTGCAACATGTTAGTGGATATACTACCCATAAAGAAAACTAAATTAAACCTAAAGAAGTTCCAGTGCTTACAGGAATGAAACACAATGGCTTATTTTATCTTCATGACATGAGCATTACTTCTGCTGACATGAAGAATAGAAAAAGTCTCTTAATTGGATGATGGACCTATGAGTGAATTATTTATTGAGTTTCTAAACCACATGCACTCCCTACCCTTGATTTAACATAACAGGTATCCTGATGAAAATAGATAGTTATCTGCCTAGTGGTAGGTTGCTCATTATCCTTTTTGGAAACGTGGCATTCTTGCAGTTGAAGGTGCATTCCACTTCGGAGATTATATAGATAGGGAAAGGAGATTGGCTCAAATTATCCTATGAGGTTAGGCACCTTGGAATTGAGAAACCTCCAGCATGGAAGAAGCCTTTCGGTGCCAAATGGTCTCAACTGCAAGTGAGATCCTAGACCTGATTGATGGAGGGCTCTCGATAACCTTTGTCTCTGAAGCTAGAATCTTCAGAAGACATGTAAAAAGAACTTCACTCCTGTAGGGCTTCCTCCATACCAGTGCATCCCCTACTCTTCCTCAGAGTCCACTCCTGGGATGCCGCAGATAGGTAGAGCCGTGGTGCTGCATAACGGAGCATAAGCCCACCTCCTATCCCATCAAACCTGCTGTGTTTCTTTAAGAGAAGGTGTTACATGCCAAGCAAACACTCTTGTTGTGGTCCCTCTGCAGACTGGTTACTGACCCAATGTATGTCTGACCACAGGAATGTATTATACAAGAGGAGCAGTAAATGGGTTACTCTGATAGCATCTGGACCCAGGCTTGTCAAACTATTCAGGTCTGAAGCAGTCAACGGCCACAAAATTTACTTCAGTCACAGAAGACTCGTGCCCTGTGCCTCTGGCGCCGAATCTGGACGTTGATGTGAAGTGGTAACGGTGCACTTTAAAACACCTTTGAACTCAATGGTAAAAAAAAAATTCAATGGAAGGTGGGGGGTCTGTGACCTGGTGCATTTCAGGGCTGGTATCAAGAGTCCACTGGCAAAAAAGAACAATTCTTTGAAGAAGAACAACGTGCAAAGTCCAAGCCCAACTATAGATGAGAGAAGTCTGCCTAGCACGTGAACATCTTCATTCTTAAAATTTACATTTACCTTTTTAATAAGAAAAGCATTGGATACAACCCCTTAAATGCTAATATCCATGGTAATAAACTAAATTCATGTTTTTGGTGGTTTCTGAACCTTTTCAATCATTATTTGAACGTATGAGAATGTTTTTACTTTTACAGACCATTCTAAGAATATCTATGCTTGCACCAAATTTAAAGTCTCTTGGGAGAAATGTAGTTGTATATGGGTGCAATTTCCTCAAGGCAGATACCAAAAATCTGGGATACTGAATATTCATGCATTGATTTCTGCATTTTAGATTTTTTTTTATAGAATATTCAGATTCTGAAAAGATGGATTTCTTTCGTTTTTGAAGTACATCACCATTTTTACAATGTTTCCTGGTACTTGACTGGATTACAACTTTTCTCCCTCTCTGGTACCATGAACTAACACTTTTTGCTTGTGCAGGTTTTCATTTAGTAATTTTCCAGATTGGGTAGATGAAGCAAAAAAGACCCTGATTATAAGCAGCGAAAAAAAAAAGGAAGTTCCCTACCCTTTCAGTTTTCAATACCAGAATATTGATATGCCGGGAGTTGGGAAAATATAGGGCATTACAACCGAGACCCTAAAAGACCCATGAGATATGAGGAATCACTGAGGGAAATTTCGAATCAGATTCTAACAGTATTTTCAAAGTTCCCCCAAAAAACTCAATATATTGGCTGCTTTCAGCAACCTCTCCGTGTGAACATAAAAGGATCTGTTACAACACCACAAATCTTATAATTTTGATGGGTCAGTAACCGCTGTTACCAGCCATATTAGAATTAGGAGGCCACTTTTAATGAGGGCTTAAAAGTTTTTGGATACATTATTTTTAGGCCTAAGGAACTTGGTGGATGTTTCTCCTTCCTATCATGCTGCTGATCGGGGCCTGTGAACTGACTACAGGCCCTGGAAACCGCCACTCACCCATCCATGGCTGCCACTATGATAGATCACAATTATATTGAGGGAAAATTGTTGCATCCCAGGAAAGGACATTGGGAGCTTTTTTTGAGTTTTTACATCATACAAAAATACATTAAAAGAGTCATTACATTGCTGCTACTCGGAAGAACATTTAATTACCAGCTTCACAATGACTCATGCAATTTACTAATACATATATACATAGGTCTGCTTCATACATGCAAACAAAGGTTAATTGTTAAAAATATAAAGAATAGGAAGAAATATAATGAAAATGACACACAAACAAAAAATACAAAAACGAATACAAAATTAAGAACAAAGACGTATAATAAATCAATACTAAAAGTAGAAAAAAGGTGGAAGCCAACAATTAACAAAAAGATGTCGAACTATGTACTGCCGCTGCCGGAGTGAGGGATTTCCAGTCCAAGAAAGCTGTGCCCAGAAGGAGGGGTCAAGACCCGCACATAAGTCTGTGAGGACTGTAAAGGGCAGGCCGACAGAGGCTGCGCCCACTTTTCTGGGGTTTTTTTTGGGCCCGAATAAATATAATTGGGACATTATTGTCAGCTGAAGATCTCAGCCACAAGAATGTAAGGGGTCAAGTGAGAAGTAAGTTGTTTTTCCGTACATGATTCTCTGCTCTTTGTGGTGTTTGTTAGCTGGTTTGCCAGTACTTAGCAGTATGGGTAAACGTAAGGTTGAATGTATAAAGCCATCAACTTAATCAATTAGTACCCCTAAGCGATCTACTATAGACACCTTTCTTTCCCGCACCACTGGAGCTACATCTGAAGAAATAGACCTAGCTGAACGGGGCATGTCCCCGAGTCCGACTGGCAACAAGGGCCAGTTGAATGTATAATACCGGCTAAGGAGCAGTCTGGCCTGGGTAAAGACCAAGACGGTCAGAATACAGGATGCTCCAAGGGGTCCAAGATTACTAGCCTGTCAAATCCCTACTGTGCTAGAAACTGTAACAATTTCAATATCAATATCCCCTTACCAGGCCGCTACAACTATAGGTCCAAACACATCCCGTCCACCCACAACTAAACGTAAAAAAGAAAGACACAAAACAATACTTCTGTTAATCTGAGCTCCCCGGACATACCTTTTCTGCAAGGGATGACAGATAACTGTAACCCTATGGATAAACCAGATTGGGCTCCATATGGGAGAAACTAACAACTGTTATAAATTATCTATAAAGGCAGACTGAGTAGACTGGAGGGTGAAATGAAAAATTTCACTTACTTTGGCGTAACACTATCGAATGGGGGCTCAGTAAACGAGGGGGGAAGGGAGGATCACGAGTACCAGATCTGAGACAGAATAATGTAACAGGTGGCATGCTCGCCTATGCTGAGGCTATGGCCTATTATAGTCAAGCTCTAGTACGTAATGTGGATGACAATGTGCAAGAGGCTAATAGGGAGTCTGTTACCATGAAATATGCTGTGGGCCATTCCTTGCAGAGAAACTAACAAACACCTCCCCAATATCAATGTGCTTCATTGGAGTTAGTACCTATTAATCTGCCACCTGCCTGTTGCCCATACGTGGCAGTACTGGTTAATGTCCCCCCGTTGAAACAAGTGGCTAGGGAGACTACGGAATGTTTTAAGAACAAGGTGGTTCACTGGCTTAGCTCCAAACGCTCATTGTCACTTGTTAGAGTACACAAAATTTTGTTTACAAGGAGAGTGGGGTGGACAATGTTGACGGGGACTGTATAGTTATTAATTTTCAGAACACCAGGGTTGCTAGAGGCATCCACATAAAGGTGGGGCCACCTACAACGGCTGCTTGAGATATGGGTATACTACCATTGGTTGTTTTTTTTTTTAATCGACATCGACGGAGTTTAGGCCAACATCATAACGGTGCCCGAAACCTGCAGACACCAAGGGTGTAGAATAGAAATTCAGCAGTTATAGTTACCAGAGCTAACTATAACCTGCACCCCCACAATGCACTGCTCATGACCCAACTTATTACATCACTTTGGGCCGGATGCAGGCAAAATCCAATTTGCGAATCCTTAATAGCAAATTTTACCGATTCGCTATTAAAGACTCGCAAAAATGAATGTTGTAGGAATCAATAAAATATTAGCTATACCTTAATATTCCTTAATAACGAATCGCAAATTGAGATTCGCTAATAAGGAATACCTACCCATTCATTCCTATGGGCTTGGAGGCCCATAGGAATTAAAGGGAAGATATTCACTATTTGCGATTCGCTATTAAAGAATCGCAAATAGCAGGAGCTATTTCAAGGGTGCCAGTGTGTCAAAAGGACACCCTGTTGCACCCCTGAAATGTGCATGTGTGCACATGTGGCGCACATACATGCCCTAAGGGCATGAATGTGTGCCACATGGCACTTTAAAAAAAGCAAAAAAGTGCTTTTTTAAAGGAAATCACTAATTATCACCAACTTGAAGTTGGCGATTCCTTAAGGCTAAAGTGCACTTTGTTTTGTGCTACTTACACTGCATTTAAGGAATCGCAATTTGCGATTTCTTCCAATATCCAATCATTTGCATTTCAACTCTATTTACAAATGAAGATTCCTGAGCACAATGCTGTCTTACACCCTGTCCTGTGTGTCCACGGTGCATATCTGTGCGAGACACTTCCTTTTTAGTGCAGGATACGGGTATTTGATGTCTTCCCTATGTGCACTGTGAATATTGGTGTCTGATATCGTCCCGATGTGCACAGTGAATATTGATGTCTTTTGTCCCTATGTGCACTGTGAATACTGGTGTTTTATAGCATCCCTATGTGCACTGTGAATATTGGTGTATGATATCGCCCTTATGCTTGTCTACACAGTAACACACTAGTGTGAATATGTGAGCGCAGCGGCTCCAGACCGCGGAGACGACGCACCGCTTACAATTAAATCAAGGACCTGCAAGAGTGGACAACTTCATTGTTGTACGGGCACAGCAGGCACTTGAATTAGGAATGCTGAGTTTCATCCTGAAGCCCACCGGAGGGCTGTAAACTTTGTCCCAAATCACGTTGCAGCAGCCACACCCACTGGAGGGTTGTAAAATGAATGGGAATTACTACATATCCCAGCGTGCATTGTCAAATGACTTTTCTTATCATGAAGGCACACCGGAAGCTGAGGTATATAAAAAAGCATGTAGGGGAGGATATGCTGACACGGCCTCTGAATAGAAGCCAAAATGCTTCGAAACGCGTAAGGCCAGGGACCTTACATGGGGATGGAAAGCTGGATTCCTTTCATAAATTAAGTTTGAAACTTACCTGCAGCGAAGTGAGGTCTTGTAACTGGGCAAAAGTAAGGGAGAGTGAGAGAGTGAGTGAGTGAGTGAGTGTGTGTGTGATAATTTTTTTAACTGAAAAAAAACCATAGGTTTCAGGGGTGTTCTAGTTAGCTCTACATTTCACTTGTACAAAACCATAGAAATTCCTCCATTATAGTTAGTTCTGCTAACTATATCTCGCCCCCCTGAAATGCACTGCTGATGACGTCACATACTACATCACTCATGACATGGTCAGTGACATCACTGATGACATCATCCAGTGAATGTTTCTGTAAAATGTAAATATATTTAATATATATAGGGAAAGGGGTATTGAAGAATGAGTGGGTGTATAGGTGTCTGAATGGATGACTTAGTAGGTGCCTGACTCACTCTATAAGTGAGTGATTAAACGTATCTTACTGAATGCATGGGTTAGTGACTAAACTGTGTGAATGTCTGTATCCGTCTGTCTATTGGTGTGTAACCGGCTACATGGGTTTGTGAATAGCTACATGAGTGTCTATATGTGTTATTGATTGGTTGTCTGAGTATCTGTATGGGTGCCTGAGTGTTTGTGGGTGGGGTGTGTGTGACTGTGCATAGATGTGTGAGTGGGCGATTCACTGGGTGTATGGTTTCAAGAGTGCATCTGTGATGGACTGTATGGGTGGGTGAGTGTGTGTGTATGGGTGTGTTAGTGAGCGAATGTATATCTCAGTGGTACATGTGTGAATAACTAGTAGCGCGCTACTCGCTGAAAAAGCGCTTCGACGGGATAGTAAGCGCTATACAAATGCAATTACAATACAATACATATGTGAAAGGCAGTATATATGTGCGTTGGAGTATATAAATGGCTATAAGTGAGTGTGTGATTATGAGAGTGGCTGTATGGATGAGTGTGTGATTGTATACGAGCGTAAGAATGTGCTAGTATTTGTATGAGTGATTGAGCCGGTGTGTGTATAACTGTATAGGTGAGTAAATGGCAGTGTGATTAATTATTTGCATGACTGACTAGGTGTGTGAGTACCTCTATGGATGAGTGGTGGTGTGTGAGTGTTTATATAGGTGTATGAGTGCATATGATAGTCATGGACTAAGTGACTAAAAGTATGAGCGACGTACAGGTGAGTGAGTGGATGAGTGTGTAAACCTAAGAATCAGTGAGTGTGTATGTAGTTATTGCTGTTGGAGTGTCTATGGTTTTGAGAATGGCAGTCTGTAATTTAGAGTGGGTGTATCAGAGGTTATATTAGGGAGTGAGAAGATGCATCAATTTATCACATGGATGATATCATTAGTGATGTCATCAGTGATGTCATTTGAGATGTCATCAGTGATGTCACTGACCATGTCATGAGTGATGTAATATGTGACGTCATAAGCAGTGCATTGCAGGGGCGCAAATTCTAGTTAGCAGAACTAACTATAACGGAGGAATTTCTATGGTTTTGTACGAGTGAAATGTCCAGCTAACTATAACACCCCTGAAACCTATGTTTTTACAGTGAATTTCTAAGGTTTTTTAAATGCTAATTTCTAACTACAACCTGTTTGAAACCTATGTATTTTTTTTGTGAATTTCAAAGGTTTTTCAAATGCTAGTTTCTAACTATGCCTACAGATGTAGGACATGTGAAATAATAAGAAAAAACGCAGAGAAAGAAGCAAAAGAAATGCAGAAAAAAGCAACAGAAGTCCACAAAGACGAAGAAAAGTCCAGGAAGAAGCAAGACATGTGCAGAAAGAACCACCAGAGGAGCAGAAAGAGGCCTTGTTACAAAATCATCCTGTGCCCATACTTTTTCAGATGGGCACTGGTGGTAACTGACTGACCTAACGCCTAGAGACAGTGGTATGCTAAAAGACACTTAGAATACAGGGAAAACACCTACATACACTAGGGAACACTATGCGTTGGGGTACCCCTGTGATTAGCATGACCACTTCTGTAAGGCCCTAGAACATAATAGGGCAGGGGAATTAAAACTACCTCTTAAAAAGCCGCTACGGGGCGCGTTTGCACAGTGGTGAAGGGGGTGGCCCTGAGGTGACGTGTGCACACACGCTCTGTGGCCGTTTTAAGTTGGGAGATTAAGTCCCCTTGAATCCTGACAGTCCCTGGGGTCCAACTAGCCAATCAGGTACCTCCAGTAAGCGCCACAGAGCTGCATTGCAGAGAGGTGTAAAAAGGGGCGTGGTCTGGACCACCTCTCTGCAACGCAGGCCTCTTGCACTTACTGGAGGTACCTGGTGGGCTAATTGGCCACCAGTGGCCCTCAGGATTGAAGGGAAATTAAATCCCCAACTTAAAACGTGCAACAGGGCATGTTTGCACACGTCACCTCAGGCCCCGCCCCCTCCCTTCACCACTGTGCAAACGCGCCCCGTGGCGCGTTTAAAGTTGGGGGATCAATTCCCCTTGAATACTAAGGGTCCCTGGGGGCCAACTAGCCCACCAGGTATCTCCATTATGCGCCAGGGAGCTGCGTTACAGACAGGTTTTCAGAGGCCACACCCCTTTTTACACCTCTCTGCAACGCAGCTCTGTGGCGCTTACTGGAGGTACCTGGTGGGCTAGTTGGCCCCCAGGGACCCTCATGATTGAGGAGGAATTAATTCCACAACTTAAAACGTGCCACAGGGCCCGTTTGTACACATGTCACCTCAGGCCACGCCCCCTCCCTTCACCACTTTGCAAACGTGCCTCATGGCACGTTTTAAGTTGGGGATTAAGTCCCCTTGAATCCTGATGGTCCCTGGGGTCCAACTAGGCCACCAGGTACCTCCAGTAAGCAAGCACCACAGAGCTGCGCTGCAGAGAGGTGTAAAAAGGGGCGCGGCCTCAGACCACATCTCTGCAATGCAGCCTTGTGGTGCTAACTGGAGGTACTTGGTGGGCTAGTTTGCCCCCAGGGACCCTCAGGATTGTAGGGGAAATAATTCCTCACCTTAAAACGCGCCAAAGGGCGCGTTTGCATAGTGTTGGTGGGAGGGGGCAGGGCCTGCGGCGCGATGCGGGCCTTTGTTTCATTCTTCTTTTATAGAAGGGGGCTCTGTGGCCCCCTTCCTTTCCTGTTTTTGGGCCCTGGGGACCCCATCCCCCAGGGTCTGACCCCTAATTTTGATTTTGTGTATTTTTAAATTGGGAAAGGGGCCGCATGGGCCCCCTTCCCAAGGCCATTTTGGCCCGAGACCCCATCCCCTGGGGCATGACCACTTTATTTTTTTTAAATATATTTACAAAGGAGGGGGCTGCGTGGCCCCCCTCCTGAGGCTTCTTTTAGCCCAGGGCACCCCATCCCCCGGGGCTCTGCCTCGTTTTTATTTTTTTATTTTTTGGGGGACGGGTACCACGTGGACCCCCCTCTCGGGTCACTTCTAGCCCCGGAGACCCCATCCCCCGGGACGGGCCCTCTCCGTTGGGGACCGTGGGAGGAGCCCCAATGCCCCCACGGTCACGCCAGCATTGCTTTTACATGAGGAGCTGCTGACATGCAGCTCCCCGTGTGGAAAAGCAATTCTGCTTTGCTTCATTGAACTCAGAGCAGGTTTCCCTGCTCTCGTTTTAATGAAGCGAGAGCTCCCGCCCAGTCATTGCAAACAGCAGTGTCCCGGGGTGGGCACCCCGGGTTACTGCAGGAGCTGGCCCTGGGGGGGGGTGTGGCGGCCCCCAGGGCCATCACTAGTCCAGGAGGGGGGCCGCGTGGCCCCTCACGCACCATTGACAAGTCCCCAGGGAGGTGGTGGTCCCCGGGGCATGGGGTCCATCACGGACCCCCAAATTTGAATAATTAGAGCCCCGGGGGTGGCAGCCCCAGGGGCTGTGGGGGGCCATGTGCCCCCGGAAATATTTGTGCAAAGCCCCGAGGGTGGCGGTCCCCAGGGCAATGTGGGGGGATTGGGGTCCCCCCACGCATTTTTTTTTACATGCCCCCGGGACTTGGCCCACCCGGGGGCTAATTAATAACGAAGTGTGGAAATCCGTGCTTTGTTTTTTTTATTTTTACGGCCGGATCCGCAGATACTCCGTGCATCTCGACTATTTTTGTTTTTTTAAACATGCTTTTTTGGGCCCTGGGGGGCCTTGTGGGACCCCCCTAAGCAGGCCTATGGGGGTCAGGGTGTTTCTACTCTGCCCCCTTATCTTGTTTTACGTGTTTGTTTCCCTGGTTTCTTGTGCCTTGGTTGTATCGAGGCACAAGATGGCTGCCAACACTTCCTGGTTTGAAGTGTTAACAGCCAATTAGAATGCAGCTAATGATCGGCAGGGTGCGCGGATCCTCTGTGCCTCTATATATCGAAACTTATTTTTTTATTCTCTCAGCCACTACTGAACGGAATTACACCATTTAAGAAAAAGAGTTCTTTCTGAAACAAGGACTACCTTTTTGCTAAATTTGGTGAAATTCCGTTCAGCAGTTCGGGCTGTAGCAGTGTCTAAAGTTTCCTGTGGGAATTAACAGAGAAAACATGTTTTGGGACCCTCTTTTTTCTCGGCCCCCGCTTGCTGAATCACCCCGAAACTTTCACGATAAGAGCGGACCGGAGCGCCCCACTAGTTTTTAAATTTTCGCGAAGATTCTTCAACCGGCGCCAAAGTTATTGGGAAAAGAAAAAACGATTTTTTAATCGAAACAAGGTCCTAACTATATATATTTTTTTTCTCAACACACGCAAACAAATTTAAATAAAAAAACCTAGTTTTAAAACAAAAAAATACTGAAATTCATAAGTTACATAAGTTAGACCTGTAACAGAATCTACTATAACTTAAAGCACGGTAGATTTCAGACGTCAGTGATTGTGTGTTTTAAAATCGCAAGGTTTTTTTCTATTAAAAGACCTACTTATTCTGCCAATGCTGCTTCTGGGCGCCTGTGAAACGGATGCAGCAGGTCCTCAATCAAGGCTCCCGCGCATGTCCTTCTTCAAACGCAGCGGATAGCGCTTTCATGCGAGGGAAGGCGCTCTATTCTTTGCTGGATTATAAGCGATGGATTCTTTTAGAGCATGGGCACTCAAGCCCAACAACAGTTACTGAAGACCGCGCCGTGAGGGGAACGGCTCAATTACTCACCGACCGCCGTGAGGGAAACGGCAGAGAACACCGCAGCTTTCGCAGCAGCGCCGTGAGGGCAACGGCCAAAGACGTCACCTCCCAGGTGCCTCGGGGTTCACCGGCGCACCGGTGACATCACAGCCTGCGCCTGGGGGCGCTACTAAACAGCGGAGCGCCGAGCGCTCTGTGGGGGGCGAGGCAAGCCCAACGACAGTTACTGAAGACCGTGCCGTGAGGGGAACAGCTCAATTACTCACCGACCGCCGTGAGGGAAACGGCCGAGAACACCGCAGCTTTCTCAGCAGCGCCGTGAGGGCAACGGCCAAAGACTTCACCTCCCAGGTGCCCCGGGGTTCACCGGCGCACCGGTGACATCACAGCCTGCGCCCGGGGACGCTACTAAACAGCGGAGCGCCGAGCGCTCTGTGGGGGCGAGGCAAGCCCAACAACAGTTACTGAAGACCGCGCCGTGAGGGGAACGGCTCAATTACTCACCGACCGCCGTGAACAAAAACGGCAGAGAACACCGCAGCTTTCCCAGCAGCGCCGTGAGGGCAACGGCCAAAGACTTCACCTCCCAGGTGCCCCGGGGCTCACCGGCGCACCAGTGACATCACAGTCTGCGCCCGGGGGCGCTACTAAACAGCGGAGCGCCGAGCGCTCTGTGGGGGGCGAGGCAAGCCCAACAACAGTTACTGAAGACCGCGCCGTGAGGGGAACGGCTCAATTACTCACCGACCGCCGTTAGGGAAACGGCCGAGAACACCGCAGCTTTCCCAGCAGCGCCGTGAGGGCAACGGCCAAAGACTTCACCTCCCAGGTGCCCCGGGGTTCACCGGCGCACCGGTGACATCACAGCCTGCGCCCGGGGGCGCTACTAAACAGCGGAGCGCCAAGCGCTCTGTGGGGGGGCGAGGCAAGCCCAACAACAGTTACTGAAGACCGCGCCGTGAGGGGAACGGCTCAATTACTCACCGACCGCCGTGAGGGAAATGGCCGAGAACACCGCAGCTTTCCCAGCAGCGCCGTGAGGGCAATGGCCAAAGACTTCACCTCCCAGGTGCCCCGGGGTTCACCGGCGCACCGGTGACATCACAGCCTGCGCCCGGGGGCGCTACTAAACAGCGGAGCGCCGAGCGCTCTGTGGGGGGCGAGGCAAGCCCAACAACACTTACTGAAGACCGCGCCGTGAGGGTAACGGCTCAATTACTCACCGACCGCCGTGAGGGAAACGGCCGAGAACACCGCAGCTTTCCCAGCAGCGCCGTGAGGGCAACGGCCAAAGACTTCACCTCCCAGGTGCCCCGGTGTTCACCGGCGCACCGGTGACATCACACCCTGCGCCCGGGGGCGCTACTAAACAGCGGAATGCCTCTCGTCCCGCGAGGACTCACGCGGGACGCGCCGGGCTAAGCCCGGGCAAAGGGCGGGCCCTCTGTAGCCCTCAGAGGTCGAGGAGGCCGGGTCGGGCGCACCCCCCTAACATTGCCTTTTTAAGCCTCTTGAGGTATGTGCCAATTATATTTTCTGCTTGATTTGGATTGACTTTCAGACTATCATATTCTCAACCTTCCAGTCGTGGAGCCTATATAGCCTCATATATACCACCACGCACTTGCTGACTCTATAGTCCCCACTGTATGGTATATTGCTTTTTGCTTTGCTTTGCTTGTTTCGCCACCTGAACGACTATACCCACTGCTCATATTGTATTTGTATTTGCACCTTGCATCGTGATTAGCGCGCTGCTGGTTTTGCCCAGATTCATTCCCTCTGTATAATAGCTACCCTATAGGGGACTTTTTTCTTTTACCACTACTGCCTCCCAGTAAGGAGAGCTCGAGGGCCCAAGTTTAGCATAATATCTTTTGTTCTGGAGTGTTAAATAGAAAACACACTCAAAAACTATCATTATGACTACTAGGGGCACCAGGAGCAAAACAGCAGCTGGGGGGGTCCCAGTAACAGGCCCAATAGATAATTTCATAACAAGGGCAAACAACGCTATAAACCAGGGTATTACACTTCTGGAGCGTAGGGTCTCGCAAGATTTAGCCTCAGCTAGACGATCATCTCATGGCCTCATTGCATCAGCAAGAACACCAGTCCAGGCCATAAATACCAACGCTGGTCCTACAACTGCTGTTCGTGCTGATATTCATAGCATACCTAATGAGGTCAATTTATCTGCATCAATCCCTCTAATAGATTCTGACCTAGATTCTACTATGGACCTGGAAAGGACCCCGGACCTGTCCATTGACCCCACACCAAACGAAGTAGCCGCAGATAGCATAAGGCAATTGAGGGGCAATCGGGAAGGTGCAGTACGAAAACTGACTAAACACACAACACAGCCCAGCAGGTCCAAAGTTAGAAAGTATAGCGCACCAAAGCGAAAGGCCAGGAAAGCTGCTAACTTACATACAAATGTAGAGGGAATGAATGCAGTATTAGAAATAGAAAATGAAGTGTCCCAGGGGGTGCCGCAGCGCACAGGGGACAAATCTGATACAGATGCTGTAAATGATCACTTGTTGGAAAGAATGTGTGAACTTTTTAGCATCTACTTGTCCCCAATAGAATCTAGACTCATACGGATTGAAAAACAACTAGCTGAGCTAAACGCACCCACTAAAAATATCCCTAGTGATGGTGCTCTAAACCGCATGGGATATAAACCTAAGAATAACACAGCCACCACTACGGGTGCAAAGCCTAAAACACCACAAGCCCCATGTAAGGGAACTGCTGCTAAACAACTAGCAGCAAATACTTTCACTACTGCTAATCCCACTGCCAAATCCCATAAGACTAAGGTAACCACCCAGCCAGGGAAGGGGCCAAACACCGTTCAAAGTAAGGAAATTCAAACTAGCCAAACTAGTCAACTTAACAATTCCACCAAAAATCCCCCAAGGGCCCATCCCGCCCAAGATATGGTAACTAACACGAGGCAGATCCCTCCACGCATTAGTCTGCCGCCCGAATGCGGGGCCTATGTGCTGGTCCTGGTAAATGTTTCTAAACTGAGGAAGGACCAGGAAGAAACTCCCATATCCCTTAAAAATAAGATCTTACACTGGTTAATTGCAAATTGCAATTTCCCGATGGAAGGGGCAAGGGAGATTATCCACACCCAGAGAGTGGGATGGGTAGGCCCGCTGAGGAAAAAGTTTGAGGGGGACTGCATCATTGTAAATTTTAAAAACCCTCAATGGGCGGAAAAAACCTTGGCTAGTGTACCATTACCTTCACCATGGGAATTCAATACCACACTGCTCCCATTGGGCTATTTTTATAGACCCTTGATTCCCCCCAAGCCAAATATGGCAAACAACTCTGTTGTGCCCTCCCGGGACTTAAACTTAAATTTTGATGCTGGGAATAGGCCCCCACAAGTCGCCAGAACCTGGACGCCAATTCCCTGAAGGGCCTGGTATTACGTCACCAGGTCCCAATGTTAGCACATCAACTGTACCACACCTATTCTCCCACAATGCCCCAGCACGACCACAGGGATAGATTCTACCCTTCAATTATCCCCAACCAATTCATGCATCAAAATGAAGCAAGACCACTATTTAATATCCCAACCTACAACAGGTTTGAACAGGCATCTCAAACCTAGATGACCTGGATTGACTGGCTACCGGGGCAGGTGATAATACTGGAAGCACAGTTACAAGCAATGATCACAAGGGGTGCTACCTAACAGAGGAAGAAACTACAATCCAGGGGAAATTACTCGGTGCCATGGAAGCTAATAGTGGTCACATAGCAGTTGGTAACAGCAACGAGGAATGTTCTATCGCATTACCAAGCAATGTTGATCCAGGAATATCATCGCCTGATCTGGATGTGAATACACTGAGGAATCCTGGGACTAAGCTTACTAGACACCGTGGCCATAGTGGTCTGAAAATCCTTAGCTGGAATGTACCTGGGCTAGAAGCAAGGCTTTCAGACCCTGAATGGGTTAAGATAATTGACGATATCGACATTGTGATGTTTCAGGAGACTTGGGCTGTTGAAAACCTTCACATCGAGGGATACCACTGTTTTCAGTGTAACAGCGCCTAAACCCAGCCTTGGCCGAGCAGTGGGCGGTCTGTTTATAGGAATTAAGACACAGGTTGGTGGCACAATCAGAGACTTGTCAGGAGGGAATCTGAACATTCAAATTTTGGAATATAAAACAAAGACCAGGATTAATTTAATTAATTTTTACAATAATGATTTTAATTGTGTACCAAATAAAAACTTTGAGGCTCTTTCAAAAATCTTACATAATTTGGTATCTAGCCTACAACTAGATGTTGGGACAGGGATCTTGATTGGGGGTGACTTCAATGCAAAGATGCCCATAGAGTATGGGACGAAGGACAGGACCTATTCAGACCAAGCAGAACGAAGGGGCACTGAATTAGGGAATATTTTATCTGAGTTCAATCTTTGTGACGCCATGAAAATAGGCTATAATCGAAGTGCTTCCCTATGCTCCTACTTTTAGAGGTAGGGACTGTAGTTCCACCATTGATTACATCTTTATGACGCCCCACCTAATAGATTGTGTCGTTAAATCTATAGTGATGGAGACATCGTGTGGGGATCACAACCCATTAATAGTCACCCTAGATGTAGCCCCTAGTCCTGTTTACTCAAATATAAATGGCGCAAGAGATATCACACCCTCGGCTGATGGCCTGAGATTAAAATGGAGAGGGGTTGACAGCGGAGCAATTTTGAACACTGTACAAGTTAATCACCTCCACCTGATTAACTCCTGTTTATCCATGGACGGCAATCATCATAGGATAATTGCCGACTTTGGCAAACTATGTTTAGTCATAAAAACTCTTCTGTCAGTCCCTTTACCAAGGGTAGAGACAGAACCAAGATGGTTCGACTCGGGCTGTTCTCTGGCAAATAGGGACCTAAGAAGGGCACTCTCCACTAATCCTAGGTGCCCTACGGCTGTCCAAATAGCCAGGAAACAGTATAAATTCACAATAACAGGCAGAAAGGCCGCACAACTTTCAGAACAGTGGGATTTACTGGTCGCCAGTGCCAATCTGGGGGGCAGTGGGCCATTCTGGTCCGCAGTTAAGAAAACTAGAGAAATGGGTAAAAGGTTAACACCAATCAGCTGTAACATAACCAGCAGTGTTTGGGAGGCCCATTTCTCAAAAATGTATGCTGCCCCACCTGAGGAGGCGATGACTTACAGCCCAGGACAGCTGAGTGGCCTACAGATTAATGTCCATGAAGTTGAAACAGCTATAAAAGAAAGCCTCGGAAACAAGGCCCCAGGCCCTGATGGTCTGCCCATCGACATTATTAAGTATAGCCCAGATTTATGGGCACCAATCCTAGTCAATGTCTTTAACAGTCTGCCAACAGTGCCCATGCCTATCACCTGGGCAACCAGCACCATCGTCCCAATTTTTAAAAAGGGAGATAGGTCGGACCCAGTTAATTACCGTCCGATCTCCCTTCTGGACAACACCCTAAAAATCTTGGGACGAATAATTTATAACAGGGTGCTTGAATGGACTGAAAATACAGACTTATTGGACCCGTGTCAGATGGGATTCAGGAGCGGGGTGGGGACAGTAGAGCAATGTCTGAATTTAAAATTGATAATCGCTAAGTATAACATGCTCGATCATCTCCCATTTACCTTGCCTTTATGGATCTCTCTTCCGCTTTCGATCTAGTGAATAGATCAAAACTCTGGACTATCTTACTGAATTACGGACTAGATGAGACCCTTGTTAATTTCCTGGCCTATCTACACACTGATCTAAAAGCACAGGTCTGGATTGGGATGGGCGGAGAGGTCTCTGGAGCCATTGATATTGGTAGGGGGGTGAGACAGGGGTGCGTTTTAGCACCCCTGTTGTTTATCATCTATATTAACGGCCTATCTAGAACCCTCAAACAAGTCACCAGCGATGTACCGATAAATATGGGGAAACCTCTTTCAGTTTTATTATACGCGGATGACGCGGTGCTTATGGCCCGCACACCAAATGCCCTCTGTCTACTTGTTCAAAGTTTTGTTAAACATATGGAGGGACTGGATCTGAGTGTACATTTTAAAAAGTCTTTTATCATGTTATGTGGCCCTGGGAAGCGGAAGCTCAATACTATACACATAGGGACAGACAAACTTGAATCTGTCCCTACGTTTCCTTATTTAGGGTTGGTTTTCGCTGCGAACGGCTCGTGGAGTGGGCATTTGGCCCAAGCCACGAGCAAGTTCTCGAAAGCCACCAATTCTATTTTGAGTTTGCCTCGCCCAAAGAAAATAGGTGCCCCTAGAGCCATTTTAAAAATATTTAGATTACAGTGCTCACCAGTAGCTTCTTATGGAGCAGAGGTTTGGGGGTTGGGAGATAGCGCTTGTATTCAGCGGGAAGAAAGCCGCTTTTGCAGAAAAGTATTGGGCGCCCCAATCTCATCCTCTGATTTTATTTGTCATAATGAATTAAACCTCCCCTATGTATGTGATTTTATCAGAGCTAGACCAGCATTATTTTGGGTTAAGGTCTGGAGGAATAATTCAGCCACCCTCACACAAAATATTATAAAAGATTGCTTAAACTGTGACCATGGCATGAAGATCCCATGGCTCTTAGGAGATATTAAAACACTAAGTGCCGTGGGTAAAGGTGATCTTTTCTCCGACCCTTCCAAGATTGAGCCCAAGGATAAAACAGAGGTTAAACATGCACTGTATGCACTTTTTAAATCTGAAAGGATGGGAAGAGAATCAATAAAATCAACTGTCGCAAAATATATGGGAAACAAACTGTGCAGAGACCCACTCCCGCCCTACCTCACTCTACCCATGACCAACTGGGAGAGATCACTTTTGTTTCGTTTAAGAGCGGGCTCAGTGAAATTTTTGTTGTCCTTCCCTTTGGGCTATCGATATAGCACTGATTTCAACCCATGCCCGTGGGATGGTGTCAGCACACAGAATGATTTACACTTCCTATTTTTCTGTAAATTTTATTTAAGATATATTAACTGGTTTTTAACTCCATACTTTAGGAAACATCGACCCCTCTCGCTGGAAAAGTCTTATTTGATGTTGGTTTCCTTGGACTCAGATGAACGAATTTTTCGCACTAGCACTTTACTGAGACTGTTAACGCGAGTGCGTAAAATGATGGAAAATCCTTGAAATTTGCCTCACTAGAGCTGCATTGTATTGTATCATATATATTTTAAATTTGATAATTTTGTAATAATGTGTAATGCTAGTGAATTGTTGTTTTTATCTGGTACTTTTATGAATTTTATGAAATTCGAATAAAGGTCTTTTGAACTTGAACTTGACCTACTTATAACTTCACTCTAACCTTAGTTTCTTTCAGTGAATTGCAACTTTTTTTAAAAACAAAAAGTAATGTTTTAGTACATTACATCTGCGGCCAACCCTGCGTTGTGCATGTCCTTAGGACAGCCCAGCGGCCAACTCCAGGCTGGCAGACAAAACATTTCTCTTCAGGTTGTGGGAAGCCATTCACAGCATGAGCTTCAGTTGGAGCGTTTCACTCCTGTGGCAGCAAGATCGTCAATAGGAAAAAAGCTCACTCAGCTAGTCGGAACCCTCTATTTCTTTCAATCTGAGGTCCCCTGGGATAAAATATCAACATATCTATACATTTTATTTATTTATTTATATTCTTGTAGCGCGCCTGAATCAGCCCCGAAGGGGTATCTCCGCGCGTAGCTTCTGTATGAGTCGAATGCTTATTGAGGGGGATGGCAGAATGAGGGGCAAAGTGAGTTAATCTTGGGTAAATAGGAATGTTTTTAATTTTTTTCTAAAAGAGAGTAGATTAGAGATGTATCTCAGTTGTGGTGGGAGGGAGTTCCATAACAGGGGGCCTTTAAAAGAGGGTGCTCGGCCACCTTGTCTCGCTCTGGTGACTTTAGGTACATGCATCAACATGGTGTTGCTGGAGCGCAGAGCACGTCCAGGAGAGTAAAGAGCAAAAATGTCTTTTAAATATTTAGGACCGGACCCATAGATGCATTTATGCATTATGCAGCAAAGTTTGAAATTGACCCGTTGTTGCACTGGAAGCCAGTGAAGGTGGGAAAGGAGGGGGCGTGACGGGGTACGGGGGGGGGGCATTCAGAATGAGTCTAGCAGCGGTGTTCTGTACCACCTGCAGTCTGCATAGTTGTTCTTGATTAGCGGAGATGAGTAGACCATTGCAATAGTCTATCCGCCCGAGTACTAGTGCCTGTACCAGCGTTTTCCTGTGGATGTCTGGCAGGAAGGGGAAAATGCGCCGTAAGAGACCAATTATTCGGAAACATGTTCCCGTGACTTGACTGACATGGTCTTTTAAAATCAGTGTTTGGTCCAGGCGTACTCCCAAGTTTTTGATGGTCTGTTTGGGCGCAGGAACAGGTCCTAGTTCAAGTGGCCACCAATCCGGGGACCAAAGCAGGGTGGCCCCTCCAAACAACATGACTTCGGTTTTAGTCACGTTGCATTGGAGGAAGTTCTGGGCCATCCAACCTGCCACGGCTCTCATGCCATTTTGAAAGGATTGCATGACTGCAGGTGTAATAGTTTGGAAGGGAAATAACAGCTGAGTGTCGTCAGCGTAGGAGATTGGGGAGAACCCGTAAGATCTTATAATTTCCGCTAAGGGGGCCACATATACGTTGAATAACGTGGGGCTCAGGCATGAGCCCTGAGGCACTCCCTTAGTGAGCTGCCTACAGATAGATTTGTGGGAGCCTAATTTGACACCCTGTTGTCTATCTGCAAGAAAGCTATCAAGCCACGCAAGGGCGGTCCCTTTTACCCCCACTCCTTTCAAGCGGTCGAGAAGGATTTTGTGCGACACCGTGTCGAAGGCAGCGGACAAATCCAATAGCACTAGAATCACTGAGCTCCCCTTGTCAAGTGACATTCTGATGTTATCTGTCACTGACAAGAGGGCTGATTCGGTGCTATGGTTGGGCCTAAAACCAGATTGTGAGTGGTCTAGGCCGCCCACTGCCTCGATGTAGTTGGAGAGGTGTGCGTTGACATGTTTCTCGGCCAGCTTGCTGAGGTATGGTAGGAGGGAGATGGGCCGGAGGTTGGAAAGCTCCGTCCAGGGGAGAGCCGCGTTCTTGCGGATGGGGTTCACCACCGCTCTTTTCCATTCAGTTGGAACATATCCCTTCTTCAGAGACTGATTAATTACATCTTGGATGTATGGACCTAACAAGGTGCTGAGGGAAGTTAAGGTTTTAACAGGGATGAGGTCATCCGGAGACCCAGATTTTACATGGGTCATCAGTGTGAATAGCTCTTCAGTATTGATAGGAGGGAATGTGGTCAACGTGAGTTTAGTGCTGTCGGTGGAGGGGACAACAATCCGGGTATCATTGCCAATTTGGGATGCTAAGATTTTGTCATAAATGGAGTCTATTTTGTTTTCGAAGTATAAAGAGACTTCTTCGCACAGACTTTGTGAGAAGTCATCTGGACTTACGCAGGCTGTAGGCTTGACAAAAGTTTCAAGGATTCTATAGAGTTCTTTAGCGGAATTGCCAGCTTCCGCAAGCTGTTGGGCAATGTTATTTTTGCGGGCAGCTTTGATATGTTTATAATAATTTGTTTGGGCTGCACGATGTGCCTTCTTGTTATCCTCTGAGTGTGATTTTCTCCATCTCTTCTCTATCCGCCTACATTCTTGCTTCTCTTTTCTGAGAGCCTCTGTGTACCATTTTTCTTGCTTGGCCACAGGAAATTGTTTAAAAGTTTTCAAAGGAGCAATTTTATCAATAGCTACCGTAAGGGATTGCTGAAACATAGTTAAACTATGTTCTACTTCCTTAGTGTCCTTAATATTAGGTTTTTCCCATACCTTTTGTAATGCCTCCAGTGTAAGTTTGTGCCACTGTCTGCGCATAGTAGGGGGTGAGGATTTTTTATGAGGGCCTTTATTGACTTTAAAAATGGTGAATTGTAATAAAAAATGATCAGACCAATCTAACTGGGTAGGTTCGAGACAAGATATATTGTCAAAGTTGGTGTATATCAAGTCAATACAGTGTCCACCTTCATGTGTGGGGCCCTGGTTCATTTGTGTGAGGCCAATAGTTGCCAGGTCAACAGACAGACTCTTGGCCCCCGTGGATTCAGGTTGGTCGGTGTGTATATTAAAATCTCCGAGGAGAAGGAAGTCCTCATTAGCTCGTATGAGAGGG
The DNA here is from genome assembly GCF_964261635.1 of Lissotriton helveticus. Classification (NCBI taxonomy): domain Eukaryota; kingdom Metazoa; phylum Chordata; class Amphibia; order Caudata; family Salamandridae; genus Lissotriton; species Lissotriton helveticus. The sequence continues at coordinate 1,809,517,104 of NC_136061.1, forward strand.
CCTAAAATCTCTAAAAGAGATATAGAAAATCTGGGGCATATGAGCGGAGGTCTGTATATAAGTGCTCCCTTACTAGTCTTTCTATTAGGAAAAGTAATTCTATAGACCATTATTTCCAAATCTTTGCAGCATTGTTTATCTAGGATATCCAATTTAAGGTAGTCTCTATAGATAATAGCGATGCCGCCACCTATTTTATCAGGGCGGTCTGAATGGTGGAGTTTATATCCTAATGGCACTCCTAGGGAGATGGCGGATATCGTGTGGGGCTTTAACCAAGTTTCAGTGATAAAGCAAATGTCTGGAGTCAGGGAGTGTATCAGATCCCAGATCTCTATTTGATGTTTGGGCATAGAACGCACGTTAATGAGGATGCAATGCAGATCATCAGGTGTCTTACTCGGTTTATGTAAGTTAGTGAATTTCATGGAAGAGTAGTGGCATTTTCGACATGAGAAGGGTCCGTCAAAACAGGGCCTCTTATCATCCGTGTAACAAGGGGATGTAGGCTGTCTCAGTTGTAGTATGGAAGAGGCCTCATACCTGATGCGTGTAGCGGCGCAAATGGGTGGCATGGTGCGAATACCGCCGCCACGTCGACGCGTCCTGACGCGGATGGGCGCAGACGGGCAGCTCTTAGGCTGGTCTTCGGCTGTGATGAGGCTGCGCGCAATCGCTGCGCGCTTCCTGTAAGGCGATGGCTAAATAGCCCCCTGTTCAGAGCTAGAGCACTGACCGCTCCCGGAAGTGCCTTGCCCTCACCTGTCCGCCCTCCGCACAACGGTAATGAATTACCGAGTCGGACCGAGGCGGGCAGGAACAGTGATTGGGACCAGCACTCCGGTGATATTTACAATATTTTAAAATAAGTATTAAACCTTCAAAAACAAGTGAACTGATTTAAACCAAATCACAAAAGGCATCGCTTTCTATATAAAAATCTAGCTTTCTGCTAACAGCGTAATTCTTTTAAGCCATTTTCTCTGTATCGTCTTTTTTCCTATGGAAATAGCATGAGGGAAAAAATTACTTGAGAAACCCCTCCATATCTCAGCCCCCGCTTGCTGGATCACATCACAACTTCCCAAGAACAAACTGAGATGGATGAACTTTTCATTTTTACAGTTGTGCAATGGGAGGTTCCCTGTCAGCAAGAGCACAAGCAGGGAAACCAATGTCGCCTCCCACCTGGCTGGATCATTTTTGAAACTCCCACGAGGACAAAGCAGGCGAGTGTTCCATAACTACGCCCTTGCCAGAAGGTGAAACTGTGTCCCGTGGAGGCTTTCCTGAGACGCAGTAAGTGCGACTGGGATGGGGACCCTGGGGCCTTTCAAGGCTTGAGTGAGTGGGGCCACATGCCGCCTCCCCTTTTAAATATTAACAGCCTTAGGGGAAGGGGTCCTTGGTGCCTTTGGGGAGGGATGCTGTGTGCCACCTTCTCCTTTATTTTGTTCTTGGTCCTGGGCCGAAGTCTAACTCCGATAGGGAGGCTGGGCACCCCCCTCCTCTTTATTCTGTCAGCCTCAGGGATGGGCTCCAAGGGGCCTCTTCGAGGCGCGGGGGCATGTGCCCTGCCTCTACTTCATTTTGTATTTGGCCCTGGCACCTTTTCAGACTTTTAAATGCGACCTAATCCCCCCCTGTAAGCACTAGACCACACTGCTGCAAAATAAATTCAAAATAAAGAAAAAGTTGGCACCAGTGTGTGGGGGGGTGGGGGATGGGTATCTACTCTCCTCTACATATCTTTTTTCTCAGGACTCAGAACTGAGTCCTAAGATTCCTACCACCATCTTGTCCATGTGGTGGCAGCCTATCAGATATTTTCTTTATATTTGTTAGGTCTGTGGATCATAAGCAGTGAGAAATATACTACATTTATAAGGCTTAATTTCTCAAACACTACTGAATTGATTTACACCACATCAACAAAAAGAAAATGCTACTTACCCAGTATGCATCTGTTCTTGCATATAGAGCTATAGCTGTATGCTTATGCATAGAACGCCATCTATTGTTGGGTCCGGATGTTTGAACTTTGTTTTTGTTCGAAGAAGTCTTTCCAGTCACGAGGTAGGTGACTCCTCCTTTCAGTGAGTGTGCATGGGCATCGACTCCATCCTTAGATTGTTTTGCCGTAAAGGGTGATGATGGAGTTAGTAAGAGTAATAAAGAGAGATGGCCATGTATATTGTATCTAAGTAAGATGTTACTGCAACAGGTAAAGGTACTCGGGGAGGCGGGTGGGTGCATTTGACTCTACAGCTCTATATGCCAAGAACGCATACTGGGTAAGTAGCATTTTCTATTCGAGTAAAATGAGCTGTAGATCATATGCTTATGCATGGATGGAGTACGAACGTAAGGGAGGCCCGGGCAGAGGGCGGCTTCCCGTTGGTACTCGGCCCCCACATTTGCCCTTAAGGCACGCCTGCGGTGACTACCGTCAGGGTTTCCACGTGTTATTTGGGGAGAGTTTGGATGGGAACTAGATTACGGTCTTTGGGTCCTGTTCTTAGGGGGGTGGGGGAGGATGAGGGATTTGGGGATGTTATTTTGTTGAAGGGTGGGAACGCCATCGGTGCAGGGCAACTACTCTACTTGACCCAAATAGTGACTGGGCGGAGGAGGGAGAGTAGGGCATTATGGGACAATGGTTGAATTTTCTACTCTGAAATGTATTACCTGGAATGTACGAGGGCTGCACACTATGACGAGACGGCACAAAGTACATGCTTACTTGGTGCGCAGAGGAGTGCAGATAGCGCTGCTTCAGGAAACGCACCTCACAAAATCGGAAGGATTGGCACTGCAGCGCAGGTGGAGGGGACAGTTATACAACACCACATACTCAGCTTATGCTAGGGGGGCGCTGATTTGGATAAGGGCTGGAGTCCCTTTTCAGGTGACCAAACACATGATAGACCCAGATGGGCGGTTTGTAGCCATAGCGGGAAAATTGGGAGGTAATGACATAAATATTTGCAGCATTTACGCACCTAATGTGGACCAATTAGCCTTCTTTGCGTCACTGTCGGGTTCTCTGGCCCAGTTCTTAGTGGGGCCACTACTGATGGGAGGAGACTTCAATTCGGTGGTGGATGTAGCCCTTGATAGGTCGCACCCCCCGCTAGCGGACTCCCCAGCACGCCGAATAGCCAAGGGTAGATTCGAATGGCAAACGAAATGGGGTTTGACCGACATTTGGCGAGCCCAGCACCCACACACTCGGGATTACTCTCATTTTTCAGGCATGCACGAATTGCACGTGAGACTGGACGCGCTCCTGTGTTCCACGGCGTTGGTGGCTGCGGTCACAAGAACTGAATATCTGACGAGGACGATTTCCGATCACAACCCTCTACTGGCCGACGTTAAGTGGTTCCCGGGAGTCTCCTGTGTTCCAACCTGGAAATTACACCCTGAAATGTTAGAAGACCCGGTATTCCGAAAGGAACTGGGGGACAGGATCAATAATTATTTCACCGAGAATGAGGGTACAACAAAGGAGAGAGCGACGGAATGGGACGCCTTTAAGCTAGTAGTGAGAGTCTATTGCATAGCTGCAAAGGTGGGAGTGCGTAGGGTACTCTTGGATGACCTCGATAAAGCAGATCGGAAACTCCGGGAAATGGAGCTTCTGCGGCCCGGACGCCCTGAGCTGCAACAACAAACTGCAGCGGCGAAGGAAGCGGTTGCAGTCGAAGTGGAAAGACTGGGTGGCTTCGACCATAAAACTTACCTAACCATATCCCTCGCGGAGGGAGACAAATCGGGAGCGCTGCTGGCCTGGCTGGCTAACCCCACGAGACGCAGCTACCCCACGGTCTCCATGTGTAATGCTGAGGGGGTGGAGGTCTATACCCAACCCGAAATCCTCCACAGTTTCCAATGCTATTATGAAACTCTGTACCAGAGTAGGCTGACGGTGGACACCTCTTCCATAGATGACTTTCTAAGGGGACTACCCATCCCGAAACTAGAACCCAGACAGGCGCAGGATTTGGGTAAGGACATAGCAATAGGGGAAATCCGTAGCGCCATTAAACGAATGGCACGCAACAAAACCCCAGGGCTGGATGGACTTCCCGTTGAATTCTACGCAGCTTACATTGACTTGTTGGCTCCACGATTGTTAACAGTGTATAAAAAGGCGAAACAACTAGGGTATCTCCCGGGCACGATGCGTGAAGCGCTGGTGATCCCCCTGCTCAAACCTGGCAAGGAGAGCAGTGACCCAGCGTCGTACAGGCCGCTGTCGATGCTCACAGTGGATTATAAAATCTTGAGTAGCATTTCAGCGGCCAGACTGCTGGAGCACATGGGCACCCTGGTACATGCGGATCAAGCGGGGTTCATACCCAAACGTAATACCACTATGAATATATGCCGGCTGGTCCGCCTGTTAGAGGAGGTCCATGAGGAGGCCTCTCACCCCATGATATTGTCGATTGACCTGGAAAAGGCGTTTGACAGTTTGGAATGGGAGTATCTTCATAAGGCGCTCAGTTGTTACGGGGTGGGAGAGGGCTATCTGCAATGGACTGCAGTGCTGTACGCTTCGGCACTGGCAAGAGTGAAGTCGGGTGCTCTGATCGCCACTCAATATACAGTGGAGAGAGGAACGAGGCAGGGATGCTCGCTATCGCCGTTGCTTTTTGCGCTAGCGGTGGAGCCCCTTGCACTGTCGATCCGCACCTGGGCCCATTACGGAGGTCTGTGGACCCTGTCGGGGCAACAATTCATCTCCCTCTACGCGGACAACCTGCTGCTCTTCCTCGAGGATGCTGATGAAGCCTTGTCTGGTGCTGACGCCGTGCTGACTACCTTTGGTGAAGTATCGGGTCTCAGAGTCAACTGGTCCAAGACATATCTATTCCCAGTCCGCAAGGGAGAAGCCCAACCCACCACGCCCAGAGCGATTAGATGGGAACCAGATTGTCTGCAGTACTTGGGGGTTTATATATATCATAGCCCGACCGATGTACTGGAGGGTAACATTTCCCATAGTATCAGAGCGCTGAAGGGCAGCATGTCCTTTTGGGCCACCCTCCCGCTGTCAGTGGCGGGACGGATAGTGCTGCTCAAGATGGTGGCGCTCCCTAGGCTCCTGTACTATTTCAGGACGCTGTCGGTTTGGATTCTTCCCGCAGTCTTATGGACCTTGAAATCACTGTTCGGGTCCTTCCTATGGGGATTGGGCCGCCGCAGAGTGGCGCTCGCGACTTTAATGAGACCCAAGGCGGAGGGGGGACTGGCTGTACCTGACTTTGAGGTGTATTACTTAGCAGCCCAACTACAGGTCTTTACCCAGGCAATAGCACGCGAATTCCGGGGACCTGAGGAGGCGCCTGGACTAGGAATTCCTAGACACATACTCTCTTACATCGCGATGCAACAGAGACTGGACCTGCGCGACCTTACACAGGAAGAACGTACAATTAGGCTATGCTGGAACCGTACTCAGCGTAGAGCGGGAGTGAGGCACCCCTATGCCCCCGAAATCCCGCTGGGAATGCTCACGGCACATGGAGGAGATTGGTCGCGATTGCAAACTTGGGAGGAGGCAGGGATCCAAGTAATGGGCGACCTATATGAGGACGGGGCGTTGTTGTCGTTTCGGACACTCTCGGACCGATTCGACATACCCCAGGGCGATTTTTTACTACATGCGGCGATCGCGAGGGCAATACAAGCGCACTGGAGGGGGGGCCTGGCGGAACCGGAGACGACAATGGCATGCCAATATGCCATGATGGCAGCGGGAATGGTCAAGGCGGTGACATGCCTGTACACCAGGATGATTACTGAGAAGCTGCCTCCGCTAGAGGCGCTCAAGGGCAAATGGGAAGCAGATGTAGGGAAGGAAATTCCGGAGACCATATGGGCTCAGTTGATGCTGTGGACTTGCCCGGGATTGACCTCTTATTGGAGAACGGTGGGGGATACCCTTAATGAAGTGACAGAACGTACACTACAGTACGACATGGCGGTGGGGATGCTTCATTGGTTTCCGCATACGCCCAAAACGAAAATTACCAGCAAATTTATAGATATTGGATTAATCCTAGCGAAACGGGAAATCACGCGACAATGGAAGGCACGAATGGGTCCAACAGGGGCTAAATGGCGCAATGAGTTCCTTAAATGGGCTGGGGGAGAGAGCACCTTGAGATATCAGCTAGCGCGACGACAGCAGAATGACAAGGCACTGGAAGCGGCGCATGCGTGGGAGGCCTTAGTGCAGGCTCTGCGCGACCAGGACACTCAGCCCCGTAACACGACAGGTACACTACATGATTCCCTAATTGCTGACTACGAGACTCCTGCTCCATGGTGTCAGTCCTACCAACAATGCACCGATGGCAGAGGGGGGGGCGGGTGAGGGGGGGGAGGGGCAGGACTTTCAAGCTTCACATAATCTTTTACAAGTCCCGGGATCGATGCTTGGTGATTGACCTCAGGGGTGGTTTAGTTTGTTGGTTGGGGTTTAGGTTGTAAAGGAAAAGCAGATACATGTCGTTTTTAAGGACCGGTCATGACTTGCACTGTACAGTACCAATGTACATCACGGATAGGATTGTTGCCGCCCGATCTTCGGTTTGTGGGCTAAATGGCCGTGTAATTAGAAGATTATAGACCCACTCCTATCAGTGATGTTGTAAAATTATTGACCGATGTATATTGGGGAAAGAACATCTGCAATAAAAATATGTAAAAAAAAAAAAAATGGATTGAGTACGAAGCAGTTAACTCCCAAAGCCATGGCTAACCTGTAGCTGTTGCAGTGGTCTGAAACAGTGTACGTAAAACTGCTTGGCCCACACTAGCTTGTTGTCTTGATAACACATCTACACAACAATGTTTTGATAAAGTGTGTGATGTAGACCATGTTACAGCTTTGCAGAGGTCATCTATGGGTATATTTCCTAAGAACGCCATAGAGGCCCCCAGTTTGCATGTAGAATGCACTCTAGGGTGAATTGTTAATGTACGTTTAGCTTTAATGTAGCATTTTGAATGCACTTAACTATCCACCTTGCAATACCTGATTTTGATATTGGATTGCCTTTATGTGGTGGAGCATAAGCAACAAAAAATTGCTTGGTTTCCCTGAAAGATTTTGTTCCGTCTATGTAGTATAGTAATGCTCTTTTGACATCTAAGGTGTGAAGAGCACGTTCTGCCACTGAATCTGGTTAAGGGAAGAACACAGGCAGCTCAACAGATTAGTTGATATGAAAGGCAGACATGACTTTAGGTAAGAATTTGGGGTTAGTCCTTGGCACCACTTTGTTTTGGTGTATTTGTAAAAATGGCTCATCTATGGTTAGTGCCTGAAGCTCACCCACTCTTCTCAGAGATGTGACGGCTATGAGTTAGGCTACCTTCCAAGTGAGAAATTCTAGTTCACATTTGTGCAATGGCTCAAAAGGTGGACCGATGAGTCTTGTAAGATATATGTTGAGATTCCAAACTGAAGCAGGTGGGAGTCTGGGGGGGAATGACTCCTAAGTCCTTCCATAAATGCTTTAATAGCGGGCACTCTAAAAATAGACAAATGTTGTCTGTTTTGTAGAAAAGCAGCTATTATAGCAAGATGTAAGCATATGGATGTGTACGCTAAATTGGAACGCTGTAGATGTAATAGACAGCAAATGATGTTTTGGATTGAAGCATCTAGCTGAATGATTTGATTGTTGTTACAATAAATGACAAACCTCTTCCACTTTGCAGCATAGCAAGCTCTTGTGGTAGGGAGCCGAGCCTCTTTGATAATATTCATGCAGTCTGGCGGAAGATTAAGATAGCCAAACTCTAGGATTTCAGGTGCCAGATCGCAAGGTTGAGATGACTGGGATCTGGATGTCTTATCTCTCCATGGTTCTGGGTGAGAAGATTGGGAGTAAGGTGTAGTTTTTGGTAAGGAACTACTGATAGCTCCAACAGGGTTGTGAACCAGGTTTGATGGGCCCATGTGGAAGCAACCAGATTAGCATCAGGGACTGCTGTCTGAGCTTCCGAACCACTCATGGAATGAGTGAGAAGCGCGGGAAAGCGTAAGCAAATATCCCTGACCAATTCATCTATAATGCATTGCCTTTGGACAATCGATGTGGATACCTGTAGGCAAAGTTTGGGCATTTTGCCTTTAGGTGGGTGGCGAACAGATCCATCTCTAGGAAACCCCACATTTGGAAGAATGGGAGGAGAACTTGAGGGTGGAGTTTCCATTCGTGATCCGCTATCGTTGAAGTCTGTGCAGATCTGCAATTTGGTTGTTTACTCCTGGAAGGTGTTCTGCAAGGAGATATATTTTTTGAGGTATCGACCATCTCCAGATGCTCTGGTCTAGCTGTGAGAGCTGGGAAGAGTGTGTCTCCCCATTTTTGTATGTAGTACATTGCTGTCATGTCTATGCGAACTAGGAAAGCTTTGCCTACTAGATGAAGTAGAAAGGTTTTCAACGCTAGAAAAATTGCTAGCAGTTCTCGATGGTTTATGTGGTGTTGCCGAGTCCACATGCCCTGAATGGTACGTTTTTGAAGATGAGCTCCCCAACCAGTGAGTGATGTGTCTGTTAGCAATATCTGTGGAACAGGGTTGATGAATGGCCGCCCCTTGGAAAGGTTTTGTATGTGCCACCACGGCAGAGAGCGATAGGTGCGGCCATCCACCAACACTATATCTGATAACTGACCTTGAGCCTGGTTCCACTGACGTGCTAAGCATTCCTGTAGGGGATGCATTTGGAGTCTTGCATAAAGAACGATTAGAATGCAAGGTGCCATCATTCCCAGAAATTGCATTAACACTCAAGCTAGTAATGAGTGTTGAGGTTGAAACTGCGACATTAGAGTCTGCATGTTGTGGATCCTTACTGGGTTGGGATACGCTGGAGCTTCCGGTCTATTGTGGCTCCTAGATACATTTGTGTGTTGGATTGTTGGAGATGAGACTTGGTGAGGTTTACAGTGAACCCAAAGTTGTGAAGCAATTGGACTGTTTTGCAGTGTGGCGTAGGCAGCTCTGTTGCGAGTTGGCTTTTGGTAGCCAGTCGTCATGGTAGGGGAAAACGTAAATGCGCTATCTTCTTAGATGAGCCGCAACTACTGCCAGACACTTGGTGAAAACCCTGGGTGCTATAGTTACTCCGATTGGGAGAACTTTGAATTGATATTGTTGTTTGTGTACCCCAAACCTGAGGTATTTCCGGTGAAATATGGAAATAGGCGTCCTTTAAGTCCAGAGTGGACAGAAAATTGCCTTGCTGAAGGAGTAGGAGCACCTGCTAGAATGTGACAATGTGAAAGTGGTCTGACTAAATGTACAGATTTAGTTCTTCAAGGTCTAGTATAGGCCTGAGAGAGCCGTCCTTTTTGGGAATTAAAAAATACAGGGAGTATAACCCAGTTCCCTGGTATTGTAATGAGACTGATTCAATAGCATGTTTTTCCAAGAGAACTTCTTGTTTTAGGAGGGTGAGATCCTCTGGTGACATTGCATGTGATCTTGGAAGAATATTTGGAGGAGTGTCTGTAAGCTCCACGCAGAAACCATATTGGATAATTTGTAGTACCTACTTGTCTGACGTGATTGAATTCCGGACAGGTAGGAACTGGGAGAGACGTCCCCCAACAGGGATGGGATGATCGGGGGCTAGCGGAAGGAAGTCACTGTTTGTTTGCGGGGGAAGTGCTTGTGAAGCTACCTCTGCTTCTTCCCTTACCATTGTTTCCTCTACACCCTCCTCTGAAAAAACCTCTTGAAGAGGGGGATTGGAGGTTGCCCTTGTAAGAGGAGGAGGGATTTTTAGTGGACACAGTTTCTAACCCATCCATATAAAAGGAGCGGCGAAAGGAACCCTTATTGGCAGGTTACTGCAAAGCCCTCATGGACTTTGCGACCTCCGTGTCCTTTTTCATTTTCTCCACTGAGGTATCAACAGCTGGGCCATAGAGATGCTCCTTGCCGAATGGCTGGTTAAGGATGGAGGTTTGCACCTCCGGCTTGAAGCCTGATATTTGCAGCCAAGCATGCCTGCGTAAGAGTACACCGGTGTTGACTGCACGAGCTGCTGTGTCTGCTGCGTCTAGGGCACACCTAATAGATGTACTGGTGATAAGTTTACCATCTTGAATAAGGTCATTAGCCTTAGATTTGTATTCATCAGGTAAATGTTGTATGAGTTTCTCAAACTCATCGTAATGAGCCCCATCATAACGAGCCAACAGAGCTTGAGCGTTGGCAATGCACCAGTGATTTGCTGCCTGTGAAGTCACTCTTTTGCCTGAGGCATCAATAGGTTTAGACTCCTTATCAGGAGGAGGAGCCTCACCTGTGGTTTGTGAGTTAGCTCTCTTGCGAGCGTTGGAGACAACAAGAAAGTCTAAGGGCAGCTGGCCTCTAACGTAAAGAGGGTCGGTGGAAGCGGGTATATATTTTTTATCCACCCTAGGTGTAATTATCCTTGCCCTTACAGGGTCTTTAATTACCTCATCCGTGTGTTTTAACATATCTATGAGCATTGGTAAGGTATGAGTAGATCTTTGGGAAGAAGTAAGCGTTTCAAAGAGGAAATCCTTTTCTAAAGGTTCCTTATGAAGCTCCACCCCATGATATTGAGCAGCCCTGTTAAGGAGCTCAGTGTAGTCAATGCTGTCGGCAGGTGGGGAGGGTCTGACGTGATACAAATAAGGGTCATTGTCTGTGTTTGGATCCGTATGATCATCCTCCCAAGGGTCAGTGTCCTGTGGCCTATCCTGAACCCCATCCCCATCCTCCTGTGGGTCAGGTGAAAGTGGCGGTGAATTTGGTGGTGTGATGAGCAAGTTGGGATCAGTGGGAGAAGTAGGTGGAATATAAGTTGAAGAAGGGTTAGTAACCACACTCTTTCTTTTGAGAGGAATGTGATAGTCCTCTGATAGGTCAATGTTCAGTTTTTTGTTGGAAGAGTGGCATGAATATGTCCTATTTCAGGGTTGATCACCAGTTTTTTCTGCTTCTGATCCCAAGGCAGGGCATCGGGCGGAGGCTCTTTAGAGGGAGTGTTTTTCTCTTTATGTGTTGGTTTTCGGCGTCGAAGGTTTCGGCTTCGAGCCTTTGGGAGTTGAAGGTTTCGGCTCTGATCCTTTCAGTGTCGAAGGTGAGATCTTCGACGTTGGAGTGGGGCAGGCTCGAGCCCGAGCTGAAAGGCTTCTCTTTAAGTTTTTGGAGCTGGGCCCGAGAGCGAGGCGTCGGAAACTTTTTGTAGGTGCCAACCTTGGCCCGAGGGCAGAGGAGGGACCGGAGCATTTGTTTTATGTTGAGGGGGTAAAATGGTAGCTTTACTCATGGTACGCTGGCCCGGAGTTACCTGCTCCTCTTCTTCCAGGTCGCCTCGGTCGGCCTCGGAGATAAGTTCTTCTTTGGCTCCTTGAGCTTGATGTTCAGCGTTGGAATGTTCAGCGTTGGAGTCTTCACCGAAGATGTCCGGTATGGAGCCGTTGAGGTGTTGCATCTCGTGGTGTCGGTCCAGACGGTCACGAAGTGTCTTTTTCGATCGAAACGATCCACATGCATCGCAGTTGTTCTCGTCGCGTTCTGGGAACAAGCAGAGGTTGCACACTTCATACAAGTCGGTGCGTGGAAACTTGGCACAACACAAGGGACAGAACTTGAAGGGAGTCCATTCCATCGACTGCTAGCGAGGGTAGGCCCGACGTCCTGCCACGAGTTTCCGATTGAAGGTTTTCGAGGTGAGACAATGCGAGTCGAATCGGGAACCGCAATCAATAACAATACCATAGAGGGTAGTGGATTGCGCGCCACAGGGGGACGAAAACGGTACCGGAGCGCAGCAATGCACATCCAAACCCGATGGCGGAAAAAAAACTACCTAAGGATGGAGTCGATGCCTATGCGCACTGTCACTGAAAGGAGGAATCATCTACCTCATGACTATAAAGACTTCTTCGAACAAAAACAAAGTGCAAACATCTGGACCCAACACTAGATGGTGATCTATGCATAAGCATATGATCTACAGCTCATATGCCTCAAACATATGGCTTCTGGACTAAGATTTAGCTTTCTGCCTAATTTGGTGTAAATCTGTTCATCTGTTTGGTCACTAGCAGTGTCTAAATGACCTATGGAAAAATAATTGGGAGAAACTCGTCTTTAGACACCTTTCTTTTCTTGGCCACCGCTTGGCAGATCACCCCAAAACTTTCCAGATAAGAGCTAGGGCGGAAGAACAAATTTGGGGAAAGTTTTGTGAATACCGGTCTAATGGTGCCAAAGTTATGAGCAAATCAAAAAATAACAATTCTAACTAGAGCTACCCAGTGGAGACTGCCACCATAAGATATATAGATATACATATATACATACAAACACCAAAAGCGTCCTGGGAAAAGAACCAGCTACTCTGGAGTTATGATGATAACGATAATTTATTGTCGTTAGATGGAAGATAAATAAATATATATAATATAATACAAAACATACATATACACACAAACTTATCTGCAATGTAATGGTACTCCCTATGTACTGTAAGCAATGTAGTGACTCCCGATGCAATAACTTCACGAGTACCAACATACATGGGCTGACTGCCATTGATGCGCATAATTTCTGTGATCCTTCACAACTTGAGACAAAGCTCCGAGTAATAGGCCACCTGGACCACACCATAGGCTTTAAAAGAGTCAGACGTGGTAGGATGACAGTGTGTTTCTCCCCTGTGTCACTCCTACACTGCTAACTGAAGCCATGGAAGGAAAATGCTGCTTACCAGTATGCATCTGTTCTAGGCATGTAGAGCTGCAGAGTTACAAACTGTGCATAGATCGCCAAAATGTCACTGCATTTCACCCCTCAAACAGGACCATGTGCCTATTCCTATTAATGTCCATAACTTAATAGAGGGAATAGGGGGTAAAACACACTGGTAACACAATATGGATATGCATGCTGTTCTATGTGCCAGGGGGGGGCTTAACCCCAATGGCCACTTTTTAAGTCTATGCAATGTCTTATAGTTTAAATACTCTATGTTAAATGTCTCCTGAGATTCGGGCCAGGTCAAGCAACTCCAGGTTTTTTTTGTTTTAACGAAGCATACAATACTGCATTAAGGAGAGGGCAATGATAGTTGCCAATTTTCAAGCTGTACTCAATCAACACAATCTTACTCTGCCAACAACTAGACCTAAAGACTTAATCACTACTGCTGTAGAAGGAGATATGTCTGCTATTAAAACTAGCAAAAGATGAAAGTCAGACATTCAAAGAACTATAACAATTGATTGCCTATTCAGCACACTGTCTAACTGAATCCACAGAGATGGTCTCAAACATCTCCAACTTTCAGGATTGAAGCACCAAGGAGTAAGGTTAGGGAGATGTGTTGGAATATTTATATATTCTTATAGCTTATGCTCCAATGCTGTAATTTGCTTGCATATATGAGGGCCATTCCGCTTGTTATTTTCCCACAGGCTTGACTGAAGATCTCCTGCAAATCTTAATGGCAATTAATTTTATACGGTATCTGTTATGCTCAGTTTGTGAAAGTGGCATGCGGGAGTTTTGACAATATGTGTGGCAATGGATCTAGAGTGTTTAATCTGTAATCATCATACTGGATTTATTTGTTTAAACCTAAGAAATGTCTTTCCTTTGTCATTTGAAGGTGTTGTTGCTTAACTATTGTTGCAACCACCTTTTTTTACATTTTTTGGGATACGCAAGGATGAAATGCATAACCAGTGTTTTACTAACGGGGGAATTTAATGCAAAAATGTGATTCAGCCGAAGAATTAGTCACAGATATCCTTAAGAGTGTACTTAATGATTAACAAAAGTGATAAGAAAGGCAAGATCGTACAGGAACTCATGTTTACGTCAAATTAGTTTGTCGCTAATACCAGATTTTCGAAGGCTAGACCTGCTCAACTGATTTAGTTGGAAGAAACATTCTTGCTCAAACCATTGTGCCAGTTAACTGATTTAATATAATTAAAACAATTTAAGTAGTTGATAAAGGAGAAAGGACTTTAAGTTAGCATGCTTATTTGTCAATTTAAGAAAACTCATATTTAGGTCACGCAGCACATGAAGACCTTCACCATTACTAGCTGGAGACTGCACTGGAGGGAGGTCTATCCAGATAACATTCTGCATTCCTAAACCAGAGTGAACTTTTCAATAGAGAGGGTTAACATGGTGATTAATGAATATGCTACTTACCAGTATGCATCTGTTCTTGGCATGTAGGGCTGCTAACATTCATATCTATTGCATAGATCGCCGCCTAGTGTTGGGTCCGGATGATTGCACATCGTTGTCCTGGAAGAGTCTTCGAAGTATCACGAGATAGGTGGCTCCTCCCCTGGACTACAGTGCGCATGGGCATCGATTCCATCCCCAGATTGTTTTTAGCCATTGTGGCAGAGATGGAGTGAAATAGTGTAAAGGATGTCCATGCTAATGATTGAATGCAAGAGAGTATCTGCAGCCGCTACGGGCACCGGGGAGGAGGGTGGGCGATATGAATGTTAGCAGCCCTACATGCCAAGAACAGATGCATACTGGTAAGTAGCATATTCAGTTCGAGGCATGTGGGCTGCTAAATTCATATCTATTGCATAGAATACATAGCAGTCCCTCCATTAACGGCGGTTGCCCGTGCCAGCTGCAGAAGTCTGAAAGAGTGTCTTGAGAACAGCCTGTCCTACAGCTGCTTGCTGCTTGGAATGCACATCTACACAGTAATGTTTGGTATAGTGTGCGGTGTAGACCACGTGGCTGCTCTACAAATGTCTTCCAAAGGAATATTTCCCAGGAAAGCCATGGAGGCCCCCAACTTGCGTGTGGAATGCGCTCTTGGGGGGATTGTTAAAGTACGTTTAGCTTTTTGATAACAAATCTGGATGCACTTAACAATCCATCTGGCTATTCCTGCTTTGGAAATAGGGTTGCCTTTGTGCTGGGCTGAGAAGGCAACAAAAAGTTGTGGAGTTTTCCTAAAGTGTTGTGTTCTGTCAATGTAGTACATCAACGCCCTTTTTACGTCTAATGTATGGAGCATTCTTTCCGCTACTGTTTGTGGGTTTTGAAAGAATGCGGGCAGGTCAATAGTTTGGTTGATATGAAACTGTGACACCACCTTCGGAAGGAAGTTGGGGTTAGTGCGGAGCACTACCCTGTTTGAATGAATTTGTATGAATGGCTCTTGGATTGTGAGCGCTTGCAGCTCACTAACACGCCTGAGCGATGTAATAGCAATGAGAAAAGCCACTTTCCATGTCAGGAACTGAATCTCGCATGAGTGTAGTGGCTCAAAAGGTGGGCCCATCAGCCTAGTGAGGACTACATTAAGGTTCCACACTGGAGCTGGTGGTGTTCTTGGAGGAATGACTCGTTTCAGTCCCTCCAGGAAGGCTTTAATGGCAGGCACCCTGAAAACAGAGAGATGCTGCCTGTTTTGGAGATAAGCCGCTATGGTGGATAAGTGTATCCGAATGGAAGCGTACGCCAGATTGCATTTGTAAAGATGTAACAAATAGCAGATGATGTTAGGAATGGATGCATCTAGCGGGTTGATATTGTGTTCAGTACAGTAAATGACAAACCGCTTCCATTTTGCTGCATAGCAAGCTCTGGTAGTGGGCTTTCTTGCCTCCCGGATGATGTCCATGCATTCAGGAGGCAGGTCAAGGTAGCCAAACTCGAAGACCTCAGGAGCCAGATCGCCAGGTTGAGCTGTTGCGGATCTGGGTGCTGAATGTCGCCATGGTTCTGCGTCAAGAGGCTTGGAGAGAGATGCAGCCTTTGATGCGGTACCACGGAAAGTTCTAGAAACGTGGTGTACCATGGTTGGCGTGCCCACGTTGGAGCAACCAGGATGAGCGTCATCGAGTGTTGCTTTAGCTTTCTTGCCACCAGTGGAATGAGAGGCGCTGGGGGAAAAGCGTACGCAAATCTGCCTGACCAGTTCATCCATATCGCATTCCCCTGCGATTCTGGGTGAGGGAACCTGGCGGCAAAGCTTTGGCATTTTGCGTTTTCCCTTGTGGCAAAGGGGTCTATCTCCGGATGACCCCACTGTTGGAAGTACGGGTGGAGTACTGATGGATGTATCTCCCACTCGTGCATTTGATGGCTGTACCTGCTGAGTAGATCTGCCATCTGATTGTCTTTGCCCGGGAGGTGTTCTGCCATGAGGAAGATGTTCCTCTGAATGGCCCACTTCCACATGCTCTGAGCCAGATGAGACAGCTGTGGAGAGTGAGTACCTCCCTGCTTCTGGATGTAGTACATGGCTGTCATGTTGTCCGTCCGGATCAACACGACCTTGTTGCACAGATGTACTTTGAAGGACTTGAGCGCCATGAAGATTGCCATCAGTTCCAGGTAGTTGATGTGCAACTTCTGTTGCTGCGTCGACCACAGTCCCTGCACCGTGTAGTGGAGCACATGAGCTCCCCACCCCTGGAGAGATGCGTCCGTTGTTAGAATAATCTTTGGCACATGCTCTTGGAACGGTCGGCCCTTGCAAAGGTTGTGTGGATTACACCAATGCAGAGAGTTGTATGCCCGACCGGTAACCAACACTAGGTCTGTCAGTTGTCCTTGAGCCTGTGTCCACTGATTCGCCAAGCATTCTTGGAGCGGACGCATATGCAACCTTGCGTGCGGGACTATGAAGATGCAGGAGGCCATCATGCCTATCAACTGCATTAACACTCTCGCTGGTAGTGAGTGTTGCGGTCTGAACCTCTGGATGAGCGACTGAATGTTGTCGATCCTCACCGGGTTTGGTTGAGCCATAGCAGTCAGGGTATTTATTGTCGCGCCTAGATACTGCCGCACATGGGCTGGCTGAAGGTGCGACTTTGGGTAGTTCAGTGAGAACCCCAGACTGTGAAGGAGGTGAATGGTGTGGGACATGTCTGCGGCGCACTGCTGTTCCGACTTTGCTTGAACGAGCCAGTCGTCTAGGTAAGGGTAGACATGTATATTTTGTCTCCTGAGGTGCGCCGCAACTGTCGCTAGACACTTTGTAAACACTCTGGGGGCAGTGGTCACTCCAAAGGGTAGTACTTTGAACTGATAATGCCTGTTTTGGATGGTGAACCTGAGGTATTTTCTGTGGGAGGGGTGGAGTGGTATGTGAAAATAAGCATCCTTGAGGTCCAAGGTCGCTAGGAAGTCCCCTTGGTTTAGCAGGGGAAGAATCTGCTGCAGCGTCAGCATGTGAAAGTGTTCTGACAGTATATACAGGTTGAGGGGGCGTAGATCCAGAATGGGTCTGAGGGATCCGTCCTTTTTTGGGATAAGGAAGTACAGGGAATAGACCCCTGTACCTTCCTCCTCCACTGGTACGAGCTCGATTGCGCCTTTTTGCAGCATCACCACCACTTCTTGCTGCAATAAGTGCAAGTGCTCTGCCGACATAGGACGTTGTCTTGGGGGAATGTTGGGTGGAGTGGATGTCAACTCCAAACAATAACCGTACTGGATAAGTTTTCTCACCCACCTGTCTGTGGTGATGGACGTCCAGACTGGCAGGAACTGCTGGAATCTCCCCCCGACAGGTGTTGGATGGTCGGGGGGCAGTGACAGAGAGTCACTGTTTGTTGGTGGCAGAGGAACGGGAGTTGTTGTTTCCTCTGCCTCTGCCCTTGGCACTATTTCCTCTGTAACCCCCTCTACCTTGCTTGGGGTACGAGGACTGTGCGCCACCTTTCGTGAATTGTGTTTGTTGTGCCAGGTGTCCTCTGGTAACACCGCGGGTACCTGAGCGACGAAAAGTGCTCCCCCTGAATAGCTGGGACTGAAGCGCCCCCATGGACTTCGCTGTCTCATTGTCCTTTTTAATTTTTTCGAGGGTGGTGTCAACTTCTGGGCCAAACAGTCTGTCTGGATTAACGGGCTGGTTGAGTATAGTTGTTTGAATGTCAGGTTTAAAACCTGATATGCGAAGCCATGCTTGGCGCCTCAACATGACGCTAGTGTTAATAGCCCTAGCCGCTGTATCTGCCACATCAAGCGCACACTTTATCGCAGCGTTTGAAATGAGCTTTCCCTCTTGTATGAGCATCTCGGCTGCCTCCTTAAACTCATCTGGGAGGTGTTGAAGGAGCTGTTCTAGGGTGTCGTAATGCGCCCTATCATAACGTGCCAACAGTGCCTGTGTGTTTGATATGCGCCAGATATTGGCAGCCTGCGCAGCCACCCTTTTGCCAGATGCCTCAAGCACTTTCGACTCCTTGTCTGGGGGAGGAGCTTCACCCGTTGTCTGGGAGTTCGCCCTCTTGCGGGCAATTGCGACCACCAACGAGTCCAGAGGCAACTGTCCCCGAACATATGCAGGGTCCCCAGGTGCCGGTCTGTATTTCTTTTCAATACGTGGGTTTACCACTCTCGCCCTGGTAGGTTCCTTAAAGATCTCTGAGGCATGCTTAAGGACACCTTTCAGCATAGGAAGTGTTTTAACAGTTTTTTCTGAAGCAGAGAAAGTGTCAAATAGAAAATCTTCTTCCACCGGGTCAGCATGCATGTCCACATTATGATTTGCAGCTGCCCGCTCTATCAAGGCATTAAATGCCGCTGAATCCTCAGTTGGGGATGTTCGTGCACCAAAACCCTGTGGGTCCTGTACCACCTGATGGCCTCCCTGGTCACCAGTGTCCACCCAGGAGTCCTGTTGCTCATCAGGGTCATTGTTAGCCGGGAAATTGTACTGGTCATCCTGGTCATCGCCCTCTCCCCCTGACTGATTGGGGGAAGGTGATGGGCTCCTCCTTGGTGGAGGCTGAATAGGTTCAACAAGGGCAGGAATGTCCTGTGCCGGCCTCTTCTTCTTTAGTGGTATGACATAGGATTCCAATGGGTGGGAAGTGATCTTCCGCTTATAGAGCGTTAATTTCCCCGTTTTGGCATCGATATAATGCTCAGATTGTTCTTCTGAAGCTTGATGTCGATCAATCGGCCACTTAGCGTCGAAGGTTCCGATGTTTCAGTGGTCTTCGGCACCGATCTGGGTGCAAATGCTTTCGGTGCCACCTTCGGCGGCAGAGTGTAGAGAAGCTTGGTTGAAGTCTTCGTAGGTGCGTCAACCAGTTTCGGAGCCGACGGCGTGCGAGTCGTCGACGTCTTCAACCGAATTCGTTTGAGGGAGTCAGTGACCTGCTTTGTGAAGGAAGCGGAGGGTTTCGTGACCGATGCCCCATGTCCGTCACCATCGGAGGCCCTCCGTACCGACGAGGTGTCCGCCGACGCATCTTCGGCCCCAGTGGTCCGCGCCTCCGTTGTAGGCTTATGCGCCGATGCCGTTGCTTTAGATCCGGCGTCTGTGTGCCGATGCGTAGGGCCTCCGGACTTTGGCTCGGGGCCCTTTGTCGACTTTGCTTCGACTGGGCGTTTGCCAGTTGGCGCCGCAGTCGCGTCCGAAGGAGTTTCAACAGTCTTAGTGGACTTTGCCGGAGTAACCGTGCTCGACACGTGTTGGACGACCTTCTTAGAGGACGGGTCTTTGGCCACCTTCTGTGGCGGTGTCGGCTCGACAGCCTTCTTCGGCTTCAGAGGCCCGGCGGGCGACGGAGTCGATGACATAGCAGGCTTTTTCCTTTTTGATGGTACGTCGGCCATCTGTGGTGTGGTCGAATCCGAAGGTTTCGGTTTCGGTTTTGATGGTACGTCGGCCATGTTTGGTGTCGTAGAATCCGAAGGTTTTGGTTTCGGTTTCGATACGCGCAATGGCGTCTCCGCTGGTGTGTCCGAGGCCGGGCCAGAAGGCGGGGCCGGGGATAGCGGTGCAGAGTCGTGGGTAAGGCCGAGTGGTGATCCCGTGACCTGAGCCTGAGCCATGTAACTTTCGGGGCATAGCTCTTCCTCCGAGCTATCTTCCGCGGCCCCATAAACTTCTTCGTCGTCCCCTACCTCCTCGACGTATTCAAGGTCCTGGCCCTCAACGGGTTCTCCGGGATCTGCCTCGACCTCCGTCGATGGGGGTGAAATCTGCAGGCGATGGCTTGGGCCTTCTGCCTCGGGCTCGTCGAAGATGTCGTCGGGTGCCGGAGCCGCTTGCTGGGCCTCGAGGCGCGCCGCGCGCCGAAGCTTGAGCATTTTCTTCGACCTGAACTGTGAGCAGGCCATACAGTTGTCCTCGTTGTGGTCCGGCGAGAGGCATTTGTTACAGACTGGATGCACGTCGATATGTGGGTACTTGGATCCACACACGGGGCAGCGCTTGAACGGACTTCGTTCCATGGTAAGCTCGTCGGGGTCTTGCCGCGACGACAGGGCCTCGATGTCCGAAGAGTTAGTCGACTCCGCAGAATTTCGACTCGAAGAGTCGGATGAAGGCCGAGACCGTACACGAACAATACCGACGCAGTCAACGAAGGCCTTTTGGCCTTAAAGGAGTATGTTTTTCCGATTCCGACAAGGAGACGTCGAAATCACATCCGAACCCAATGGCGGGAAAAAACAATCTGGGGATGGAGTTGATGCCCATGCGCACTGTAGTCCAGGGGAGGAGCCACCTATCTCGTGATACTTCGAAGACTCTTCCAGGACAACAATGTGCAATCATCCGGACCCAACACTAGGCGGCGATCTATGCAATAGATATGAATTTAGCAGCCCACATGCCTCGAACTTAGAAAATAGCAAAGTATCTCTTGGTGCAATTCTTTGTTCAGTGCACAAAAAAGTGGTTTGTTTGATTGGTATAGTAGTACGGTTATGAAGAACTGCTTGAAAGCTTTAAAAACTCATTCACAGAAGGCAGAAAAACAGAAGGATGTAAATGTCCCCCTAACAAAAGTCTACATGAACAAGTAAGAAGTGTCTGCACAAGAATTGCTTCTTGTGATTCCTCAAGTTTCAGGAGGTTTAAAGCTAGTCTTGGTCAGAGGCATAATCTCCCAGGCTGCCTCAAACTGCTGCAACAAAAGATATGGGGGAACTTTTTCTAATGTTTTATGTAAGCTTTGTGGAAAGTACACCTACATTTGTTGTGTTTCTGCAGTTCTATACAACCATTGACCTTTTTGTACCTCTTACGAAAACACTAAATTTCATCTATTGCTGTTTTTCCAGCATCCTAGGGGCCTTTCACTAACTATTTTACTCTTCTTTTAGGAGAATAGGTCCATAAACCAAACATAACCAGCGTTAACCTCTTTGACGTAATTTTAAACAGACCTAAATAGGTTATGTTTAGTTTGTGTTTGTATTAGGCCATCCCGCATCCTCATTAAGAAGCTATTACGATGGCGGTGACCCAACACCGTCAGGCCATCGATGGCGGTCCCACCACCATCTGACCCTGGAGGTCTGCCGCCAAATTACGATGACTGGTGGCGGAGAGACCAACCGCCATGCATTCAATGGGCTGAAGGAGCCTGTCGGACCCCCTGCAATCCCTATAATAATAATAATAATCCACATTTGTAAAGCGCACAATCACCCGTAAGGGTCTCTAGGCGCTGGGGGCCGTCGGGAAGATTAAGCGAGCTATTGCCCAGAGTCACATGGTGCTGGGCTAACCTGCCACCGGAGCCGGGGATCGAACCCTGATCCCCAGATTCCAGCGTCAGTCGCCCTGGCCGCGGCGCCACACCTCTCCCTCCCTATAAAAGTGTTGGTGCCTGCACAGGCTCTGCCGTAGGGATTACAACATCCCTGTCTGCCGACCGTTTCATGGCGGTTAACCTGCCATGAAAAGGCTAGCGTATAGTGACTTTGGGGGCCCCCAGCAGGCCCCCCTGGCCCTCCGCTAAGGGCTCTGTGCCCTCATAAACATCCCTGCCCCATGTGACAGGCCCCACATGGCGACTGTCACATAGTGCAGGGATGTTTCCAATGTGTGTTTTTTTTATTGCTGCATGTGCTGCAGCACGTAGCACACACTGCATCACAAAATATACACATCGCGACTGCTGTGAAAGCAGTTACATCTTAATACGGCCAGAGGGACCACCTACTCCTAGTCGGGGAGTCCTGCTTCGGCATAGGTGTCCGGCCACCTTCATAATCAGGCCCTAAATTATGGCTCATTAATTGGTGGTACCCTTAACTTTATATTCATGAGAATAGGTCAGTTTCTTGTTATTAGAGGCCAATTCATCTGATGAATTCCTCAGTTAAATTGGTAATGAGGATTTCTTTATGACGCTTGTAAAAATGGGACACGGTTTTTGGGAAGGGATAAGATCTAGAGTAAGAACAGAGAATTTTTTCCACCTTTTGCAGGCCCAATATTTTAGCTGGCTTTAATACTCTTTGCACTGTACTTCTACTAAGCAGCAGAAAAGTGTCTCCGATCCCCCTTTAAACCTAGGCAAGTTAAATATACTAATTAGGAATATACCAATTTAACCACAAGTACGTAGCATATGGTACAAAATGTACCCATGGCCTGGAAGTTAAATGTCACTAGTGGCATGTATCAACTATTGTGCCATCCACTACAGTAGCAGTGGGGAACATGGCTTAGCGTATACCATTAGCCTGACTTTAACATTGTGAAAAAGGCAATTCGACCTGTATACAAACACTTTTAAGAGAGCAAAAGCTTATTTTTAAATATTTAAAAAGTCACCCCTATGTAGGCTTTGAAGTCCACAAGGTAGAGTACGTGGTATTGAAAAGTAGAACTTGCAGAAATGTAAAGTTAACATGTCCCTAAAGTGATAAGCGCCCACAAGCTATTTTCACTGTAGAAGGCTAATCAAAATACAAAAAGTTAAGTAAATATTATGTTAAAGTAACTTTTAGAAAGCTACCTTTTCCCTGTCTGAAATTCCTGGAGGCTAATTAGTATTTTCTATGTAGCTTCTCACAGCCAGTGATTAGCATTTGAATAGGTGTGAAATTCCCTATCAAGGCAAATAAGTTGACCTTAGTGGGAAGAAGGGGGGGGGCTGTGGGTTTCCTTTTGACAGCACTGTGTCAAATCTTGATTGACAAGTCTGCTGACCTACACATTACACTTGAAAGAAAGGGAACAGGATGCCAAGACATTTTTTGTGTATGCACTATTTGTTTGATTACAACCCTGCTTTTATCCTACTAGACTCCGTCCTCTGGCTTTAATATGGGTGCAGTGGCTGATTCAAACTGGATTTTAGGGTTGGATGTGTGTGGGCAGTAAGATTACCATAATACACACCCCACACAACCTAAGCCCTCACATTCTAAGTTTAGTGTGGCCGATAACTTTTCTCATCTTGAAAATGCCAAAAATTTGATGGATTGTAACTTGTACCCGATTGCTCAGGGTGCACCCACAAGTCATTCCCACCCACTAGCTCATGTCAGGCATAAATGCAGCATCTCCAAGCACCCACTTCAGAACAATAATGGACCTGAAGGAGATCAGAACAGGACTGAGCCTTCGGTCTTGAGACCTTGAAGAACCTCAAAGGACTGGACCTGCTCCCTTTTCTACCCAGGACAAAGCAGCTGCCTCCAAGGGTCATAAGGCGGACCTCCTGTTCAAATTAGAGGGATAAAACAAGTGACCAGAGGTCTTTCTTTGATGTAACCAGCTCATCCTGCGAGTCTCTATGTCTCTCCAGGGGCGCGGTTTCATATGTATATTCTTATGGTTGGGGACTTAAAGAACAGAGTCAGAAAGCAACATTTTTTCCCAGGATTAACATGGTTGGTGTGTCAGACATCCGCTTCATCACGGACAGCCTTAAGACACGTCTGGGTCCCAGCCCAACGCAACCATTGCTATAGCTACCAGGGGGTTGTGCTCAGGTTAGCTCTGTAACTTTGAGGTTTTACCCAGACAAAGGGTTACTATTATTTCTTCAGGTAGGTAGTCACCCACCCCAAATTATCCAATTTCTTACTGCTAGCAAACAATGCTCACACCAGTACTTGATCATTTCTAATTAGCAATATCAAAGAAGAGGACTATCCATTTAGATTCACCAGATTTGGCCTCAGCTTTGAACCTTTGAATAGACCTAAACTCTGTAATTACTGAAGGTGTCAGGTGCTTAAGAGAATTTAGATGCAACTCTGCAAAACATCCAGAGCTGTTTCTTTAAAACATGATTTAAAAGTTGAATTTCCACAAATGGATGCACCAAGGGTGGGATCAAATCTAATTTTCTTTCAACCATCTATAATTAGTATCAGGGTCTGTATCTCGTGACTTACCAAAATTGAGACCTAGAAAACTACTTCTACTAGACAACAACTATCAAATTATTTCCATACTTAAAGGTGGCAATTGAAACAAAACTTTACTTGTCATTTTTCATGTCCACTAAAAAGCATGGTGAAGAAAAAGTGAGTAGGGAATTATTTCAGCTTTCTGAAGCAAGAGGAGAGGAAAAATGCTGAAGATATAGAAGTCTCAAATCATACCTACTACGATTTATGGGATTAACATTTAGAGTTATGTCAGTTCTGTATCAATGTATGGCTTATTCCATCCATCATGCGATGTGTCAAACACAAAAATGGAACAAAACTAGACACGTTAGACCTCTGGGTATCAGTTTGATGTCATCACAAGGTCATCTTTACCACAATAGAAAATCTCCTGAGCTTAATTAAGGTCAACACTATTTAAGTACTTTGTTTCTTATTGTGTTTTTTAAAGAAAGGTCTCGAGGAGATGTTAACATTGCACAAGATCCTGTATCGTAAGACCAGAAATGTTTCTAATTCATTACTTTTGTATAAGGCATAAATATATGATTGTAATCACAAAAGAGTATCAGAGGGTCAAGAGTGAGACAGGCAGAATTGTCAAAGACAGAACAGGTGCGGCGCTCCCACTAGCTATATGCCTGAGGGGCAAGGATTATAAAATGTGCCAGATCAAGATCAGTATCTGGTCTCTGGCTCCCATCAGTCACCATTCGGAACCGCCCTTCATCATTTGGGGCTCCGAGGACCAACACTATACCAGATCTTGGTGTTCTAGCAGGAAGGGGTAAATCTTCCTGTTAGTCAGTAAGTGTTGTTGTTATGGTTGAAACCATGTGTGTTGGTAAAATGACTGACAGGGTTAACAAAAGTGCAGTGCAAGAAACAAACCAGGAAAAGTGTAAGGGGGTGAATAAAATTGGTTTTAAGGAGCAAAAACTAATTTAATGAGGTATAACTCCTAGCACCAATATTAAAAATAGCCAAGACAGGGTGAATTTATAACCTGTCTAGTGGTGTGACGTGGTCGACATGTTTCAGCAAGATTGGCCACTAGCCTTGCTTTCTTCAGGACCTATTAAATACAGCTACTGCAAACAAAAAAACCCAACGTGAAAAAAGTAAAATGTAGTGTAGGAACGACACAGAGAAGTCACCTGAACCTCCAGGTTGTGTCTGTTCCAGATCTCTTCATACACTCAGCAGTGGGCTGAAATAAAAATATAATAGATATGGCGTGAGCTACTCCCCCCATATATCTGTCTGAGACAAACCTGTCTAGTATACCTTGTGCAATTAATCCACATAGGTGTGGTCCATGACTTGGACTCTGAGCAGACACATTGACCAAATTGGTGAAAAATACAAATAGTGGAAATTGAAGCATTTCAAGTTTCACAGGGTACTTCTTACCTGATTAGTAAGAAGTATACACCTCACCTCGCCTGGCTGCGGCTCAGGACTGGTGAAGCACCGCTCTAAAAAAAGGGTGGATCGTAACAGATCACATGCTCAAGAAGGGTGATCTGTTCTTGAGCATGTGATCTGTTACGATCGGGCTCTTTTGAGTCTTCTTGTTCCATGCATTTGCAGTCCTTCCCTCATGGGGCACGCTGTTTTTTCGCAAGTGGTACGGACATTAGATGTTCCTACGTTTGGGCATAACTCAGTGGGCAATGGGTCCTGTAACTAAAGGTAACAAGTAATATGATTTATCCTCCGGGTATAAGCGGTCATGACATTTTCTACCGCCACTCTCTAACTGCAAGCATCTAGCGATGACATGTGCTCTCATTGATCAAGTCCAGTCATGATACGGTAGATGATTCTTCTTTGAATTTATCCACCCTTTTTTTAGAGCGGTGCTTCACCAGTCCTGAGCCGCAGCCAGGCGAGGTGAGGTGTATACTTCTTACTAATCAGGTAAGAAGTACCCTGTGAAACTTGAAATGCTTCAATTTCCACTATTTGTATTTTTCACCAATTTGGTCAATGTGTCTGCTCAGAGTCCAAGTCATGGACCACACCTATGTGGATTAATTGCACAAGGTATACTAGACAGGTTTGTCTCAGACAGATATATGGGGGGAGTAGCTCACGCCATATCTATTATATTTTTATTTCAGCCCACTGCTGAGTGTATGAAGAGATCTGGAACAGACACAACCTGGAGGTTCAGGTGACTTCTCTGTGTCGTTCCTACACTACATTTTACTTTTTTCACGTTGGTTTTTTTTGTTTGCAGTAGCTGTATTTAATAGGTCCTGAAGAAAGCAAGGCTAGTGGCCAATCTTGCTGAAACATGTCGACCACGTCACACCACTAGACAGGTTATAAATTCACCCTGTCTTGGCTATTTTTAATATTGGTGCTAGGAGTTATACCTCATTAAATTAGTTTTTGCTCCTTAAAACCAATTTTATTCACCCCCTTACACTTTTCCTGGTTTGTTTCTTGCACTGCACTTTTGTTAACCCTGTCAGTCATTTTACCAACACACATGGTTTCAACCATAACAACAACACTTACTGACTAACAGGAAGATTTACCCCTTCCTGCTAGAACACCAAGATCTGGTATAGTGTTGGTCCTCGGAGCCCCAAATGATGAAGGGCGGTTCCGAATGGTGACTGATGGGAGCCAGAGACCAGATACTGATCTTGATCTGGCACATTTTATAATCCTTGCCCCTCAGGCATATAGCTAGTGGGAGCGCCGCACCTGTTCTGTCTTTGACAATTCTGCCTGTCTCACTCTTGACCCTCTGATACTCTTTTGTGATTACTGTTAGGTGGGCATGTATTCAGAGCTGGTCATTAAACTGCCCATGGGTCCCCTTTACTGTATGTGTTTTGGATAAATATATGATTCACACGAGCTTCAGAATATCACTATTAGTGACATTATAACTCCGTAAAGCTCCACTCGACTTGAAGATTATCTTATAAAAGTGTACAATTCATGAGGGAAAAGGGTGTGTGGCCAGCTGGCACCCAAGATGGCCGTAATGGAGTAGAGCTCTGTTCGTCACGCCGCTAAAATTCCCCAACATCCGTTAAGTTATCCGCTCAGCCCGATATCCGGTGCTCCCTAACGCTAAGGGGCCACCCAGTCGAACAGCCGCAACATTACACTGCGAGTAGTTATCACCGCCGACACCGCGGCAGGCTGTGGGAGGAGGGAAGATCCGGCCAGGACGGCGCTGGTAGTCCCGCTACGTCGGCTGGGCTGCGGAACAACGGCCCTGCAGTCCCAGGGTGAGTCCTCCCCGTGTGGCCCTTCACCTCCAGCCTGAATTCAAACTCGCCACTACTGGCGGACTCACTGCGTGACCTTGGCGGCGGCTCTTGTGTACTTCCTGCTACCAGCGGGTGAAAAGGCAGGCCAGACGGGCTCCGGTACACGTCTCAGGCTGCGAAGAGCCTCCCATGCCGTAGACATACCTCCAGACATTAAGGTGGGGGAGAGGGGAAAGCCTTCCTCCCCCTCCCCTTCCCTCTGTACTCCTGGATAATTGTAATTGGGCATATTATATCGGAGGTGAGGGGCCTCTTTCCACATCGGACCCCCTGAATTGGCATCATTTACCTGCTCTCCCCTCCCCCGGAATGTCCAGCAGACCTGGGTGAGGCCTTAGTATTGTAAGAACACTGCGGGCACATACTGACTGATTGCTACCACTGGTGCCTCCTCACCCTACAGATGATGTGCCACCAGCAGCTTACCACGGTGCAAACTGGGAGTCTGGGGACTGCTCTGTGGGGTCACACTACAGGCGTACAGCTTTGCATAATCATTTGGAGGCCGGGAACAGAGGGTGCGGCCACGTTGGTGCAAGGGGAGAGGTGCTTTATTAATGAGACTGGAAGCAAGTCCCTGGGGCATGTACTGAACTGAATAGCGACTGGCGCAGAGTGGTGGGCGCCACTCATTCATACTTTCTCCTGGTTACTGGGTGCATCCGCTACCTACAACTGCGGAGCCACTGCCCCACGTGTCCCAGGTCTAAGTTCGGACACCAGTTTCGATGCAATGGCTGCCGCGAAAGGATCCAGGCAGTCCCACCAGCTGAAGTTGGCAAAATGTGCCCTTTCCAAGACGGACGCGGCGGACGAGAAGCAACCGGAGCTGGAGGCAAAGCAACAGGCCGAAGACGGGGCCCCAACGCAGGTGGAAGTTATGGAGGCCATACAAGGGAAGCATTGAAGCAAAAAATTGACACAGTAACGGCTGAAGCAACACTTATACATGCTGACCTACGCAACATGGGTGAAAGGGTCAAGGCGACCGAAGATTCAGTCTCAACGCTCAAACAAATCACGAAAACGCTTGAAATGACGGTCATGCGGTTGCAGACCCAAACGTCAGATCTCGAGGCTAAACTGGAGGATTATGAGGGGAGTGCACGGCAAAACAACAAGCAAATTATGGGGGTTCCCGATAGAGCGGAAGCGCAAGCTACAGACCTCTTTGCCGAGGACTTAATTCAGAACCAACTACAGCCGCTGACCCTCTCGCAGTACTTCTCGGTTAAACATGCTCATAGGCCCCCCGAAGGCAGGCGCCCCACCACGTCCCATACAGGCGAGGATATTTAACTTCCGTGACAGAGACATTATCCTCCAAATGGCGTGTGCCGCCCGCCCTCCCCCCAGCTTAAATTTGAGAATTCGATAATTAGATTCTTTCCGGACTTCACTTACAATGTACAACAGAAGCGCCGATCCTTTCTGGAAGTGAAACGGGCACTCCGCTACAAAAACCTTAAATATGTGATGTTCTTTCCTGCCAAACTGTGGGTATAGGTGGAAGGGAAGTTCTGGTTATTCCAGACTCCAGAAGAAACTTGGGATTGGCTGGAGGGATGGAGATCCCGCAGCGCACAGACACAGACCTCTCCCAGTCGTATGCAGCGGCAAGAAAATCGCCTAGAGAGGGCTGATCGAGAGGATGTCGTCTGGTCGTTGGTACTGTATACCTTAATGTTGTTACACAGCATATATCCTTTGAACAGCCGAGTCCCACTGTGTACCAGAGGAGCGAAGCATGTCGAATGATCCAGTTGGAGATGGTTGACTATAACTCACAAGAAACTGATTTTATGTTTACACTTTTCTTATATATGTTGCAATTGTATGGAACAGCCAGCTGTGACCAAGAGACAAGCTTTACCTTTGAATTGTGGTTACAGTGGGGTGGGACTGCCTACAGATATCTATGGGTTACATTTCAAAGATGGACTACTGTTGGTAACACGCTATATCACGGGCTCCCATAGTGGGTCCCATAGGGGAATGGGGTTCTATAGTTGGGTAATTCCGGCTGCGTAGTGTTCCCCTTCACATAGAATTTTGGTTGAGGGTACACAAGCACTCTGCAAAATTGGGGGGTGGGCAGTTTTACGTCCACGTTGTAGGGAAGCAGGGTGGGGGAGGGATCCAGGGTGTTCCAACGGGTTTAGTTGTAGTTTAAATGTGTGCGTTCAGTGCAGGCCAGTAGACGGTGCTCCATTTAACGCACCTTGGTTCGTCAGCAGTGTGAGTAATAGTTTCCCAGGGATCGTATGCATGATATCCCAGATGCGATCACTTGTTGGGGCGGTAGGGTAGACCTTCACTGTTGTTTCTCGGTTGTCCTTCGAGGCTTTAATGACATATTATCATGGAATGGCGCCACGGCTGAACCGCCTCAAATTACTCTCCTGGAATGTAAATGGCGTGGGGGATCGAATAAAATGGGGAATAGCGTTGCAAAATCTGAAACGACCACCCCAGACTTCGTATTACTGCAAGCAGCTCATATCCAGGGTACCTCCTACGGTGAACTCAATAGATGGGGATACAAGTTGGTGGCCTATGCTGGTTACGCTAAGGGCTCCAGAGGGGTGGGTATTCTTGCACGTAACTCCTTCCCCTTCCAGATACATAAGGTTACCTGTGTTCCACTTGGTAGATTTGTCACAGCATCGGGGCAATGGGAGGGTACGTCCCTCAATGTGACTACTCTATGTGACTCCCAGACTTCACTCCCCTAATTGACTGACCTGGCCCGCATATGTTAACCTTGCCAGAGAGTGACGTATTGGTGGGAGGAGATTGTAATGCAGGGCTTAATGGAGACCTAGACCGGTTGCCGCCCAGAAGAGGTGAACCAGCCGGGAAGCTATTAGTAGATTTCCTTGGGCATTGGGTTTGATAGATGTCTGGAGGGTGTGTGACCCTACGACCAAACAATACACCTTCCTCTCCAGGGTCCACGGGAGTATGTCTCACATAGACCACATCTTCTGCAAAGCCACCCAACTTCCCATGTTCGGAAAGATCTCCTTCCTTCACAGGGGTGTCTCGGACCACTCCCAGTTAGTGGCGTACTATGGAGGAATCCCCCCCCCCCACGTGTCATGAAATAGTTCTTAACCCTTGGTACCTGAGGGTGCCTGGGATTCGGGACAAACTGAAGGAGACCACTAAGAATTATTCTGCTGAGAACGATGGCTCGGTTGACTCAGACGTGACACTATGGGAGGTGTACAAGTCGGTGATCGGGGCTGGGGGATGGCTGCGGTAGCGGGTCATAGAAAAGAGAAGCAGAAACATCTGGAGCAGGTTGCCCTACTCGAGCATGATCTTGTGACGTCAGACACGCCTAATACCATGCACAAATTATCCATAAAGCAGCCTGAGTATAGGGATATTGCTGAGGATGCAGCAAGGGCCCACTATCGGGCCACTCAACATCGAGTCTATGATATCGGTGACAAGGCCAGCAAGCGGTTAGATTGGCTTGATAAGCGGGAACTAGCCAGCAGGTGGGTGGCTGAGATTATAGACCAAGAAGGCTGAGATAGCAGGACAGAGCAGAGATTGCGAGAGCATTTGGCGATCACTTTGAACGGTTTATACCGCCGAGCAGGCCTCCACTCAAGCTGAAGCGGTGGAAATGTTAGCCACTCTACACCTCCCCGTTCTGGAACCCCAAGATGTATAAGATCTAGACGCCGCTTTGATGACTGAAGAGGTTTCTAGGACGATTGGCGCCTTGTAGTCCGGAAAGGATATGGTCCCCAGTGGCCTCCCAATCAAGCTCTACAAGTCTTCTCATGCGGATGTAAGAGGAGAGCGTGGCCAGGGGCGTCCTGCCTGAAACGCAGAGACTAGCAAATATTGTTATCATACATAAAAAGAGTAAATGCAGTGTAGCTCGTACAAGCCTATCCCACTCCTGGACCCAGAGGTCAAAATACTAGCCAAAATTCTAGCTCTGCGTCTTTCGCCTTATCTTCACAAACTGATACACCCGGACCAATCTGGGTTCATCCCCCCCTGGAATATGGCATTGAATCTACAACGCCTCTCTGGTGTACTAGGTAGGGCCTCCACAATACAGGAGGACTCAGTGATTATGTCTTTAGACGCTAAAATGGCCTTTCACATGATTGAGTGGCCCTTCTTATTCGCCTCACTTGAATGGTACAGATTTGGAAATCAGTTATTGTCCTGGGTGCGTCTCATTTATTTGAGGCCGCTAGCTTAAATTACGGTGAATGGAGGGAGGTCGGCAACATTTGCATTGCAAAAAGGTACAAGATCGGGTTGCCCCCTCTTGCCGTGACCCTGGAGCCTCTGCCTATTTGGATTAGAGGTGACCCCCTTATCAGGGGCCTCAATTGGTCAGTAGATTGGATGGATAAAATCTCCCTCTACGCTGATATTTTGCAATACTTAGCAAGACCTCGGTTTACCATCCTCCGCGTACTGCATATGTTTGCCCTTTTTCAGAAGTACTTGGGCTATACTATCAAATTAGATAAATCCTTGGTTTATGTTTTAAGTGGGGAACGTCCAACTCTATCCGCAGGCTGTAAGGCCAAGATAGTTACCGACGGTTTCCTATAGCTAGGACTATACGTTGCAGTCCATTTTTCATTTTTCACGATCACAATCTCGTTCCGCCTCTGCATCGCTTCCGTCCGGACGTGCAACATAGGAAAACACTACCCCTTACATTATTAGGAAGAGCCGCCCTCTATAAGATGATGGCGCTCCCCCATTTTCTTTACGTCCTACAAAACACACTCTATTTGGTCCCAACGCACTATTTTCAAGCCATTGACTCTGAGGTACACGCCTTACTTTGGAATAATGGTGTACCCCGCATAGCTCTTTCTAAACTCACCAAATGTTGGTATGACTATGGTATCGCTCTGCCCGCTATTAAATCCTTTTACTGGGCCTCACAGTTGGTGGTTCTTAATCATTGGGTACACCAACCCGTTATGGATCCAGTCTTTAGGATGGATAGGCATAATATGCTCCTCGGTACTTACTCAAGAGCACACTATGGTGGGGCGAAACATACACCTAGGCACATTCCAACTTCCCCCACAGTGGCCTTATGGCACAAGGCAACAGCTGCCCTGGGATGGAAAGCCAAAATTACACAGGTCACTCCGCTGCTGAAACATGCCAATGGGTTATGCTGTCCAAACAGCCAGGATTCGATAAGTGGGATTTGATTGACCTCTCGAAAGTTGGTGACTTGTGGGTAGAAGGTAAAGTGCTCCCGTTTAAAGACCTGCAGAGAGACTATCAATTGCACAGCAGAGAAACCTTTCGCTACCTCCAAGCCTGGAGTGCATTACAAAGAGCAATACCAAAGGGAACTGACCTGCTTGTCGCCTCAACCCCGGAAGACAGGCTCTTAGATGACTTCCTCCAAGAAAAGGCCATTTCAGTGACTTATCGCAAAATACTTTGTAACACACCTGCTGATCAGGATAAAACTCGGGCAAAAGGGGTAGCTGACATTGGGGATATTAATGACTAAGACTGGCTGAAAGCCTTGGCTTCTCCTCGTGAGGTGGCTATCCGCTCTCGATTCAAACTCATCCAACTTACATTATTACACAGAGCCTATTACACTAGCACAGTGCTTGTTAAAATGGGGGTTCTGGGCTCTCCGGCCTGCCCGAGAGGATGTGGTCACACCGGTACTTCCCTACTTCAATGGTGGGAATGACCGATCCTTCAGAAGTACTGGGGAAAGGTTGTCTCGGATTTGTCAAACACATCGGGGTCTCACCCCTGCTCGGTCTTCTTAATATCTGGAAGGCTGCAGATTTGTCGAGAACTGAGAGGTTGTGGATCTCTCTGGGTTGTATGGTGGCTAAATGCGATATTGCCAGAACATGGAAAGGAGTTGCGAAGCCACAGTTTAATGACTGGGAATCAGATATGGATTGGTGCATGCAAGCTGAGAGGGCTATATATGAAGGCAGGGGATGCCCAAATGGACGGAAACCTGGGGTCCCTGGAATGTAAGCAGAGGTTTGATATGCACTCCTTTCATTGACACCCCCTCATTGTCAACAGATAACGATGCTTAGTAATGTTTTTAATATGATGGTATCTGGGAAACGCATGATTACATTGTAAAACCTGTTTGACATTTGCTGTACTACTGCAATAAGACTGCTGAGAATTGTGCCGACTGTACTACACACTTTGTTTGTTTGTTTGTTGATCTATGCAATAAAAAGATTTATAAATAAATAAATAAACCATTCACGAAGGAACTCTGCTCCCAAAAGTCACTTTGGGTTGCTACTGAATATGTTGAATATTCGAAAAATACAAATATCTGTGGATGAAGCAATGGCAGGCTTACTATTGAGCATTTATTCTTCTGACCCAGTCAGGAATAGATGGACCCGCTTTGAATTTACTGTCAGAGGTTGTAGACCCACCTTTCACAATTTGCTAATGTTCTGGTTACGTTACAATTGTTGTGCAATGGA
Organism: Lissotriton helveticus; assembly: GCF_964261635.1. NCBI lineage: Eukaryota > Metazoa > Chordata > Amphibia > Caudata > Salamandridae > Lissotriton > Lissotriton helveticus. Next base: position 1,809,551,077 of record NC_136061.1, read on the forward strand.
CAAACTACTGTTGGCAACTATACAAGCGAGGAAAGATTTGCAAGCTTGATTCGGTTAGAACATGTGTTGACTGCCTAGCACCCAAACTAGGCTCTTTGCACATTAAGTACCACAGCCTTTTAAAATGTTTAACAGGTTGACTCTTAGCCGAACCACTGAATATTGGTATTTGGGGATCAATGTTTTAACAATTGAAGTTTCCAGCTTAAATGGAATGTTTTTATGATGCTAATTGCAATGAATTATGAATAGTATTATTTTTGTTTGATAATTACATAGTTGCTATGTTTTTGTTGAAACCAAAATAAAAATATTTTAAATCGGACACTTACTTTTAGGTCAGATGATTCAGATAGTAAAGTAGTTGTGGACAAGATGGGTTGTAATGGGTTTCCCTTGGTCATCCAATTGCTTGAATTTGTAGGGTATGTTGGAGCTACTCTTTTTTTTCAAGAAGGTTTGTGGGTTTTAAAGAAGGTCTAAAAAGAGCCAATTAAAATGCTAAGCTCACTCAATTTACATAGTTGGATGTTTTGATGGATGAAGTGAGGTCATGGGCATATTTATGTTAAATTAATTGTTAAATAGCATTACATCTACTATTATATGCAGAATGTTACTTGCGATAGAGAGGTCCAAATGAGATTTCTGAGAATGTTTTTGTGGAGGTAAAGATCAGTAGTATCTTGTTCTATCTTTTTAGGGGCTTGCTTATATGATCATTGTTGACAGAGTTGCCCTGAGGTTAAAAAACATTTTCCTGTACTGTGTTTTAACCTGTGCATGGTTATGGCAAAAGACCCTTCAGATACCTGATCGTATTTGTTGTTTTGTAATTTTCAGCTGTTCTTTGCAGGTATTGTGCCGGAACTTTACTTTTCTAATACTCGAGCAGAATCACACCCTAAGATAAGTTGTGTCATCTTCTTTATCACATCTTTTATGTGAACAAGTGTCATCTCACCCTTCCAACTGATGTTTTACAGATGAGTTTAATGTTTGCTTGCATAAGTGCTCCAGATTTGTGCTGAAAACATTAATTGCATCCAAGGCTTAATTTGCCGTATGTGGGCAATGCCCATAGTTTTAGTTTATGTGTGGCATTTCGATTAAATGTGACAGCTGTGCATGACACCTTGGTGCAAACCGTTCAAAGCACTCCTGTTCATATAATGATAGGTCTCATAAATTACCCTCCATAATGCAATACAATGGTCAAGAGACGATATCAGAGGTGCTTATATATGTTCAATGACCCACTTTGCTTTACTAAAAAGATTCATACTGGAATCACACTCTAAATGAATAAAAATCTGTTTTACAAAAGAAAGTGTTGGGAATTGAGTAGGATGCCTCAATTAGGCCTAACAAAGTTTTGTATGTGTGTGTCTGCACACAATGAACATTGAGTCTGGAAGGGGAAGTAGTGCAGAACCAGGTTAACATTTACAGATGCTACTGAGAAAGGAATTGGTTGGAGCCTTAGCGCTTTGGCCGACTTTAGTTCTGTAAGATGAACACCCAGTTCACCACTATGAAATGTGAAACTAGATGTCCCAAAAATGCAAAGTGCCCTAAAAGGAGATGGCCGCTCAAATGTTTCAGAAACACAGCGTGGTTCCTTTGTCGCTATATGGTATACATCTCTGACACCCACATATAAATGCACATGGATGGATGGGGACCAGTAGCTTTATTGTAATATAAACAAGGACTGGATGATTTTCCCTTCTCTAAGAGAGAACAAATGTCAGTATTCGAAAGTGCTCCATTTCCTTAAACTACTTTTTAGAAAAAAGTTCATGTCAGGACTCAAGGTGTATAAGAAAACAAGTTACTTACCTGTAACTTTGGTTCCCCAGTATTGGTAACTTTCATAGATTCCCATGCTTTGTATCATTCCCCATCGTCGGAATGGGAGCCTCGGTAAATAAAAAAATATCAGTACCATAGGTACAAAAGAGAAAATTAGGCCTAGGCCTCATCTCATTTTGTAGCATATCACCCTCTTTGTGTACAAGAGCCCCAACTTTCGCAAGAACCAATCAGAATAGCCTCGCCCCATAGAACCTTCCTGAGAGAGCCTCAGAGCCTCAGATTTTCGTAGCCGTTGTGCAAACAGCCACTATCTCAGTAACAAGGCCGAGCTTTCCCAGGGGAGGAGGGTGGGCGCATGGGAATCTATGAAAGTTACCAATACTGGGGAACCAAAGTTACAGGTAAGTAACTTGTTTTCTTACCCCAGTATTGGAACTTTCACAGATTCCCATGCTTTGTATCAGAATAGCTAGCAGTAAGTCACCAAAGCACATTGTGTTACATAAAAATTATTGCATGACACAATGGCAATGCTCACAGTAACAATGAAAACATTTTATCATAAGAAAAAGAAGCATCACCAATACAAAATGTGCTACATAGGAAGGCGGGATTGTAGGTAAAGCTCACCTCTCATTGAAAGAGATTCCGGAAGACTGCTTGTCCAACAGCAGCGTCGTCCTGTCCTGTAGACTCCAGGCAGTAATGCTTCGTGAAGGTATGTGTACTGCTCCACGTCGCTGCCCTGCAGATGTCTTTGATAGGGACTCCAGAAAAAAGAGCCACCGAAGATGCCACTGATCTTGTGGAATGTGCACGGGCTTTTCTTTCAAGGGGCTTGCCCGCTCCTGATGGCAGAACTGAATAGCGCTGGAGATCCAGCGGGAAATGCTGGCTTTGGTTATAGGAAAACCCTTCCGCGGTGCACTGTAAGACACGAACAATTGTGAGGATTTTCTAAAGAACTTTGTGCGCTCTAAATAAAATTTCAAACACCTCTGAACGTCCAAAGAATGCAATGATCTTTCTGCCGGAGTAGTAGGCCGTGGGAAGAATGATTTCAAAATCAAAGGTTCATTCAGATGGAATTCAGAGGGAACCTTAGGGATGAACTTTGGATTCGTCCAAAGGATGAGGACATCTTTCTTGAATTGAAGGAAAGGTTCCACTATTGACAGCGCCTGAAGTTCACTAACTCTCCTAGCAGATGTCAGCGCCAAAAGGAGGGCTAGCTTCCAAGAAAGGAATTTAAGGTCCGCTCTGTGAATGGGTTCGAACGGAGCCTTTATTAGTCGAGCCAACACCAGATTAAGTTGCCAAATTGGCGGCGGAGGGCGGACTGGAGGATACATCCTAAACAGGCCCCTTGAGAACTGCTTGACAACTCTAGCAGACCAAAGAGAAGGACCTGAAGATGTCCGCCGGAATCTCGAGATGGCTGCTAGATGAACTTTCACCGAAGAATGAGCCAATCCAGATCGAGCCAGTGATAGGATATATGGTAAAATTTGATGTGGAGCTGACTTGTAAGGGTAGAGACGTTGCCTTTGACACCATAGGCAGAATCTCTTCCATTTTGCTTTATACGTCTTGTTAGTGCTTGGTGCTCGAGCCTGAGACAAATCCGGATGCAGCACCTGACCCTGAAACTTCGATAACAGGGACGGAACTAGTCGCAGGCGAATGGGATGATCCTGGGAGAGCAGGAGGAACTGCCGGGGCCACGCCGGTGCAATCAGAATCATTTTGCACGGTTCCGCTTTGATCTTTCTGAGTAACCTTGGTATTAGGGGTATTGGTGGAAAAGCGTAAAAGAATGCGCCGTACCAGGCAATCGAAAGTGCGTTCCCCAAGGATCCCGGATGGTGATCCTTGCTTGCGTAGAACCGGCATTTGGTGTTCTCCGGAGACGCAAAGATGTCTATGGTCGGGGTCCCCCAGACCGAGAACACCTCCTCCAGAATGGACTGATCTAACTCCCATTCATGATTGGCTGCTTTTTGACGGCTTAATGCATCCGCTGTTAAGTTGAGCGAACTTGCCAGGTGTTCTGCTCTCAGAGTGACATTGTGAAGAATTGCCCAATCCCAAATTCGTTGAGCTTCGTGTGAAAGAGTTAGGGACCGTGTCCCCCCTGCTTGTTGATATAGTGCATGGCCGTTGTATTGTCCGTCCAGACCAGCACAAGGTGATTTTGAATCCTCTGGAGAAAATCTTGCAAAGCTAGTCGGATGGCAGTCAGCTCCAGCAGGTTGATGTGGTACTGGCGTTGCTGTGGATCCCAGTGCCCACCGACTTGCAGCTCCTGGAGCACTGCTCCCCAGCTTTCTAACGAGGCATCCGTGGTTAGCACCATAGGAGACGGAGGAAGCCTGAAAGACAGACCCTCTGCGATGTTGCTTCTCACTATCCACGATTCTCATGCCTCCTTCATTTCTGGTGTTATCAACATTTTTTCGTTGAACGATCCTTCTGCTTGGCGCAATTGCTTGTCGAGTTGCTCTTGCAGAGGACGCATTCGCAGCCTGCAATGCGGAATCAATGGTATACAAGATGAAATCGATCCGAGCAGACACTTGTAGAGCCGTACTGACGGGGATCTCCTCTTTAGCACTTGGCGAGCCGAGAGCATTAACTTGTTCTGACGCTCGTCCGAAGGATAAGCTTTGCACTGTTCTGAGTCCAAAATGGCCTCTAGGAACTTTGTTGACCTGGATGGTTGCAGAACTGACTTGCTCCTGTTCAGTTGAAGGCCCAGGTGATCGAACAATTGAATGCAAGTTGCAATGGCCTTGGAAGTTCCCTGGAAAGAAGGAGCTTTGACTAGCCAGTCGTCCAGATAAGGGAAAACTTCCAGAGATTGTTTCCCGAGGAAAGCTGCCACCGGGGCCAACACTTTTGTAAAGATTCTTGGTGCAGATCGAAGACCAAACGGAAGCACTGAATTGGAAATGGCTCTTGCCTACTGTGAAGCGCAAATATTGCCTGTGAGCTGGGTGGATCGGTACGTGGAAGTACGCATCCTCTAAATCGAGAGTCGCCATGAAATTGCCTGGGTTCAGAAGACGAAAAGCCTGGAGAGTGACCATCCTGAAGGACAGTTTGATGTGGTAGGTGTTGAGCTCCCGTAGATCTAATATGGGGCGCCAAGTCTCTGTAGTCTTGCAAACCAGGAAGAACCTGGAATAAAAACCTTTTCCTCTCTGCGAGAGAGGTACCGGTTCTATTGCCCCCTTGGTGAAAAGTTGGTGGGCTTCGAGACGTAGCAGTCCCAGATGTTGAGATCGACTTGCGCCTGGAGCTCTTGTTGGAGGAAAATCTTGAAATTCCAACGTATGTCCACTCTGAACAATATTCAGCACCCACTGGTCTGATGTTATATACAGCTCTCTAGACAAAAATATATCCTGCCCCCCACTGATGTCCTCGGGGAGGAAGGAGCAGTAGTAAGAGCCAAGAGGCAGCTATTGCCTCTTGGAATTGTCGCGTCCTTGACGATTCTGACGTCCTCTCTGAGATTGACGAGAGAAAGAATCCGACTGGCCCTGGCGTTGGTTAGGATACTGCGGTTTGTATGATTGTGAAGATTGCGAAGAATATCTCTGTTGGTTGCCACCCCTATAAGAGGAGAAACCCATCCTCTTGCCCCTCTAAATGGGACCTTACGGTAATTTAGAGACCCCAAGGACTTTGCTGTGTCTGTGTCCTTTTTAATACTTTGAAGGGCCTCATCGACATGCTTCCCAAAAAGCATTTCCTCATCAAATGGAAGGTCCAGGATCTTGTTTTGGACTTCTTGGCGAAACCAGGTTGCCCGCAACCAGCCCTGTCTCGTAAGACAGCTGAACCAGCCAGAGCACGAAAAGCCGTAGAAGCTATGTCCATAGCACAATCTATGACCTCTGACGATGATCTTTCTCCCTCCACGAGCACCTTTTTGGCCTCCTCTCTTGATGATTCTGGCAGCAGTTCTATAAACGGGGCTAAATCACACCACATCTGGCGATCGTACCTGCCCAAGATGGCCAGAGCATTCGCCGTTCGAACGAGGATACTGGCCATAGAGGAAAATCTCTTGCCCACATTGTCCAAGCGCCTTCCTTACTTGTCCGGAGGTGTAGTAAGAGGCGTGGAAGGATGCTATTTTTTTTTTATTCTTTTTTTATTTGAGTAGTGAGAACAAACACGGCCAACAAGTTACATTTTTGAGTCTGTTACGACACCAATAATACATTGACAATTTGGTACATTCCTTACATATATAGCTATAGAGAAACAGTTTTCAGTCTATATCTTCTGAGCCAGTCTGTTGGGCTTGCGGAGGCTCGCAGATGTTACCTCTAAAGTCATTCCAGCATGTCCACACCTCCCCCCATTTTCGAGGGCACCCTCTTGCTGCATACACAGTCTTTTCTTGCAGCATGCACCAGTCCATGTCGTTTTGCCAGTCTACCAGTTTCGGTGGGTTGGCGGCACCGCATAATCTACCAATGTTTCTCTTTGCCACCATTTGCCCAAGTGTCACCCAAATTTTCCCTTTTGTAGGCAGGTCCGTGGGCTCCCAGACGTTCAGGAGACATCTCTTAGCCTCTGGGCGAATATCTACTCCCCACACTTCTTGCATACATTGCACCACCCGTCTCCAGTATCTTTGCACCTTTGGGCAGCCCCACAGTATATGGAAAAAAGTGCCCGTCGCACCACAACCCCTCCTGCAGATCCCTTCTCCTCCCCTCCCCATCACTTGTAGTCTCGTGCATGAGATGTACAGAGGCGCAGTGGGCCCTTTCGATGGTGAAGATCTTGGAGAGTCTCTTCGGCTTTAGATGGCGGAGGATCAGGTCTTCCAGAAATAGCTCCATACTATGCCCCTCCGTTCCTTCCGGCACACCTACCACGCGGATGTTGCTCCTCCGGGCCCTCCCTTCCTGGTCCTCGAGCCTCAAGGCCATCTGTCAGTGTTGGTGGACGAGCTCGTTCACCCTGCCCTCCAGCAGTTTTTCCGAGGCCTGTAGCGCCTTGATGTCTATTTCGTTGGTCTTGGATCTCTCTGTGGTCTTGCCAAGGTCTGTGCGTAACAAATTTACCTCGATAGAGATCTTGTCCATTTTTGTCTCGAGGTTGGTGCCAAGGGTCTGGATTGCGGTCATTATGGAGGTCAGGGAGGGTTCTGCCTGGTCCTTGTCGTCCTTCGCCGCCCCACCAGATTGCGGCTGCGTTATTGGCACCGCGTATTGGTCTAGTTTGTTGGTTTGGGTCACTGCTCCCCCTTTGGGCCGCATGGAGGAGTAAGGCGCTCTTAAAGCAGGTGTTTGTGCCTCCCGTTCGGGGTAGCAGCAGCCTCCGGGCCTGCGTTGTCACAAGTTCCAAGTATAGCCGCGCGGCAAAGAAGGGCGGCCAGTAGATGTCGTCGCCATGTGTCTCTCACGGGATATCACCCTAGGCCGAAGCCTGCCCACGGATGTCTTGCGGCGCCTTTGTCCGTGCACCCAGCAGTAGAGCCGCCCAACGCTCCAGGAGGCCCGAGCCCTCAATGTCCTTTCGGGGGCAGCTAGCTCGGCGTTAAGGGCCCTCGTCCTCCACTGGTGCCGGCCGCCTCTGCCCTACGCCGCCAGTGGACCCCCTTGGATCTTATATGCCGCTATCACCAGGGTGCCACGTGCCCAGTCGAAGGCCTCACCGCTCAATACCATGGCTTATATGCCACCAACACCACCGGTAGAGCACAGTATTGCATAGCCAGCTTCACCTTGTGTCTTTATGGTGCCCGCTCGGCACGGCAGTAATGGACGTGTCTCACTACACAGGGACGGCGCCGGACTGTGGCCTTCCGCCCGGAACACCAGGCTCCCCTACAGTTGTTCGTGTTCATTCCCAGCACGTTGCTGACTCCAGCAAGGGCCGCGGCCCCAGCTCGGCACGCCCGATGCGGCCACGCCCACCGCAGACACCGCGTCACCCAGGCCTTGCTTTCGATGTAGGCCGCAGTCCGGGGCCTTGATTTTGGCTACTGCCGGCGCTCGGGCTCCGGACCTCCACTCCAGGCCGGTCGCCGAAGCTCTGGTCGCGGCGCTGCATTCCCGGTGGGTCCCGGGGCTCCGCTCGAAGCATGACGATGCAGCACCTCGCCTAAGGGAGCTGGGGCGTCGATGGCAATGTGCTCCAGCAAGGATAAGGGGTCGGATTTGATGGGGACAACAACGGTCCCGGCGGAACACGGTCTTTAGGCGGCCATTTTCGTCGGCGCTTGGCCACGCGTGGAAGGATTCTTGGATTTGCTCTGTGCCGCTTGCGATATTACAGAATCCGGTTTAGGTTGTCCAAGGAGGCACGCTGGACTGCCTTCAGGGGCCTTATATTTCTTCTCCAGCCGGGGAAGAACAGGAATGACACTGGCCGGGTTCTGCATAACCTTGATTCCTTCCGTCCATACATGTTCTATTATAGGAATCGATCCGACTGACTTTTTGTATGGCTCTTTAAAGTCATAAAGGAAACAGTCTGACTGCACTGCTGTGAGTGGCAGACCAAATCTTTTAGATGACCTCTCCATGAGGTTATGGAAACCCCCAATGTCAGCCGGAGGAGAAGTAGAATTGACCTGTCCTGCGGCATCTGGATCTGGATGGTCACCATCATAATCCAAGTCAGGGTCATTTATCGACGGAGTTTTCATCGTCGACGGTGGATTTATCTTCGACGGCATCATCGACGAGCTCGTCGTCAGCAACATCACAGCCGCCGTCGAAGTCGTTCTCGTCGTCGAAGCGGCCGTCGACAGTATCTTCGTTGACAAGATCGTCGACGTCGAGAAGGTAGCTATCGTCGACGAACAGGAAGGCATTTAAAACATCGACGCAGCCATGAAAGGTGTCGTCGTTGTCATAGCCGCCATCGACGGTCCCGTCGACGGAGCCATCGGCATACTCAAATCCTTATGAGAAACAGTCGTCGACGTACCTGCAGATTTCGTCGTCGATGGACGCTGTTTCTTGTCGCGCTTTGTGTCTGGAGTGACCGTAGAGAATTTCTTACCATCCTTCTCTTTCCGGGAAGATTGTGAAGGAACAGGAACCTCCTTTCTCACCTTCTTTGCTGTGTCCTTCTCAGCAGCCTGTCCCAGCCTCTCCTTTTCACCTCGGTGAGGAGATTTCATGGGACTAACCCTACCAGACCTATCTGAGATCTTGTGGTGGGCTTTCACAGGGGGCTCAGATGAAGTAGAGGGAGGAGACCTACCCGTCTTTTTAGATCTTCTGGAAGAAGTCAATGATGTAGAATCCTCCTCATCTGAGGACAGTACTTCCTTCTGTGCCTTCATCTTCTGTCTATCAACGTCTTCGTTGAAAAGGTCCTACAGATTTTGCAATCTGTGGCCTTGTGGTCAGGATACAAGCAATAAAAGCAGTCCTCATGCTTGTCTTCCACAAAAAGCCTCTTTTTTCGCACAGGTAGCACAAGCCCTGAATAAAGCCTTCTTCTCTTTGTCAGCCATTGTAGATTTTGAAGAAAAAGGTTGAAGAATAAAGTTGAATAGAAAGAAAACTGAGCAGAGCTCAGTGGAGACTCCCTTGCACAACGTGCGGTAGAAAATCTGAGGCTCTGAGGCTCTTTCAGGAAGGTTCTATGGGGTGAGGCTATTCTGATTGGTTCTTGCGAAAGGTTGGGCTCTTTTACACAAAGAGGGTGATATGCTACAAAATGAGATGAGGCCTAGGCCTAATTTTCTCTTTTGTACCTATGGTACTGATATTTTTTATTTACCGAGGCTCCCATTCCGACGACGGGGAATGATACAAAGCATGGGAATCTATGAAAGTTCCAATACTGGGGTAATAGGTGTATATTATTAATGCTTTTTTATTGCCTTTCTGTTTCTCCTAAACTTGCACATGCTTCACTAGAAAATGGTTGATAGAATGACTCTTTTATATGTATGTGAATGCAATTAATGTAAATACAAACAGCTAATGGAAACAACATGAAAAATCATTTGGAAGTTTGAACTGGCCTGGGCAGAGCTGATAACGACTCTGGCTGGAAGAAAGAATAACAAGCATTTACAATGCAACGGTTTCGCCTTTGCAAAAGTTAGAGCTATTTGCATTGTAAATGACAACATTTGTATTTATGTGTTGGTTTGGAAAACAGATAAATAAATGGCATTGTCATTTACATTGCCATTAGCTTTATCTCTCGCAAATGTGAGACCTATTGTACCCTACGGACGAGCTCAGCAGACAGCAATTACTACCACACACACACCCAGAGCCACACACACCCAGAGCCAGCCACACACACACACACCCAGAGCCACACGCCCAGAGCCACACACACACAATGAGAAAGAGAAGGACAGGAAGGAAGAAGGAAGGGGGAGCAATCGAAAAAAAAATAAAGGTAGAAAAAGGAGGTAGAGAATCATAGAGAAATTGGGACCAAGAGAGAAAGCAGGGATGAAGAAGCACCTGTAAGAATGGGATAAAAAGACAGGAATTTTGGGTGATGGGAGAACTAGGCACGAGGTGCGCTCAGGATCACACGGCGTTGGTATTTAGCAACTATGGCATTTGTCAGGGCCACCCCTGAGTTGTGTAACCAAGACCTTTTTATATTACTAAAATGATTTGTCTAACATGCTTACTGTTAGGGGTATGCAGCCAGCCCCCTACATGCATTGACCTGCTGTTGTGTCATCCACTTGTTCACACCCACTGCAGCACACAGACAGGAGCATCGGCTCAGCCGATACAGCCATTGGCAAAATTCACTGTGTGACCCGCTCTGCTCTGTCACAAAAATGCTTCTTATGTTGAGCCAGTGATGGCAAACACCGCGTGGGCAATGTCTGAACACCGCACCGCCCATCCCTCGAGAGATGCCTGTGAGCCATGAAGACAAAAAAAACATGTGGTGATCTAACTTGTGAGGCACACAGGAGCATCTGAGCCACGAAACCCAGGAACAAACGAAAACGAAATATTGCACTGAGGGTTTCCATTGGCACCCTCCCATCAACCTAATATCAGCATCCAGCGCCATAAAACCTCTGTGAGTGCAGGCGCTATAATAAAAGCAACGGTAGATAGTTTACACGGATAAAGACGGATGGATACACAGAATAGACAGAAAGTCTAGAGGTCTTACTGCTATACTGGGCCGCTCGTCTCTTCTCACAAAACCACCACCGAAATCGCCATTGCCGATGGTAGTTTCAGCAGAGAGGCCAAGCACTGAATGAGCAGAGTGTAGGTGATTGCGCAGATCTCTGCTGAGGCAGTGAAACTAGCTGGACAAAGCGGGCACTGCCATAGGGCTTCTGTTTCCAACAGGGCCGAAGGGTGTGCTTTCTCGCATTCAGACACATTTTATAGTTGTGCGGTAATGGTGCAAATGCGTGGCACCCTGCTGCCATATATTTTGTTAACATATTTTGAGCGATGCGGTATGTCTGATTGCAAGGCTGACTTGTAAATCACAGAAATACTCTGACAATTCACCAGTAGCAAATGGCTGGTGGTACCAATGTGATCCTGTAGGTGCCACACAGGTGTACCTCAACAAATGCGACCCACCACACCCTAAAAGGAGACCTCAGATCCTTGGTACACTAAGTTTAAACCAGACAACTCGCACTCAAAAGACAGATGTGTTCAGTGCAGATGCCTAGAAGCACCAGTGGCATCTTGCTGAACGCAGAGCCCAACGTGAGAAAATGACATTTCTCGACGTCCACCGGGAATGGTCCCCGCTGCTCACGGGGCCCGTATGTGGCAGTTTCTACTTCCTGGTTGGCAGAAACCACCATTTGCACAAAAAAAAACCAGCATGCCTTCAGCGATTTGTAAACTCACCTTCGGTCTGTATGTTTATGACTGATTTTGTCGGACTTTGATTTGTAAAGTGCTCGTCAGTGTCTCTCCTGCTGCTTCACAGAGGAGCCGTTGGCGTTCTTGCTCTGGGGTGCCTCAGGAAACACCACCACCCGTCTATACTTTCCACGAATCCTGCAGAGGAGCTGGCAGTGCTGGGCTTTTCCCATGCTAAAAGAGACGCAAGGGGGCGGCGCCAGGGGCTTGTAAATCAGCCCTTAAGAATTATAAGCTCAGAAGTGCACCGAAATACAAAGGCAGAAGGTGTATTTCTACATAAGAAGGGCGGCCAGGGCCCTCCATACAACAAAGAGATCTTACATCGTTTGTTACGATGAAGTAGAAATGTGCAGAGAGCCTCAAATTCTACAGTTATGCAAAGTATGTGTCCCATGGCGCGACCTCATTGACCCGGCTATGACCCCAGCTCGGCCATGGTCGGGGGTAGCTTGGGGGTTTAATGCTTGCCGAGAGAGCGAGGGTGAATACCCTGAAACTCACGTGAGGGTTGAGTGCTGAGAGAAAGGGAGGAGGGAGGTGACTGTCATAAATCTCCCGACTACTTTCTTGGCGAGGCTACGTCTGAACGGTGCATGTGCCCCAGCAGTGGGCAAAATGCATTCACCCCTGCCCGTGCGGCCATGGTCCCCCTCTATCTCACCCAGTCACCCCCAGAACCACAATGCTTCAGTGTACCCAGACTGGCAGGCCCAGCCCCGCGCAGCAGGTCACCTTTGCGGTTTATAAACTGTAACATATACGAAATTCCTCATCCCTTCAGTTGCGTGACTGCATGTGTGATCCTGGGGATTTGCCAATTCTTTCCGAAGCTTTAAATAGAACTGCTTAATTACACAGCTAATTACAATGTTGCACAATACTCCAATGGGCATGAAAAACCGTGTCAGTTATGAGTTCCCAGGAAACAGCCCAAAAGTTTATCCCCGCCCCCACAATGCCCTCCACCCAAACTTTAGAACAGAGACAACAGGGCCTGCAAGTTGGCTCAGTGAGTTAAGCGCTAGAATCAGTCGAATGTATGTCTGTAGGAGCTGCTGATCACAAGTTCACATCCGGACAGATACACCTCAGCTGTTTATCCTTCTAGGGAACATAAAGCCAGTGCCATTGAAATGGGGAATAACAACAACCATGATTTACAGCACTTGGAAATCGCAAAACTGCAGTTCTGGGCGCTATATAAAAAAAATCAATTTCACAGTCAGCATTCCATGACAAACCAGACAAAACAAAGGAGAAACAACTAGAAAAACATTAGATTTCAGGCACTCAGCTTTGGACTTTGCTAGACCCCTTCTTTGGGTTATACCCAGTTTAGCCCCATTCTACGACCACGGAAGATTATCTGCATCTATAGGAACACGTTGTTTATAGCGCTTAAAACAGCAGGCGCGGTATGAAGCACTATATAAAACGCAATTTATCACTATTGTTATTTCTGCAAAAAGGCCGCAGGCCATGCCCAGCGCTGAGTGAGTGCCCGTAGTCTGTGTGGCACTTTGTGTCCAGAGAAAGCAGGGGCGTCGGATGCGGCCCGGCTCTGAGAGACTCACCAGCACTACGGCGAAGCGTTCCTCCAGCTCGGCGGGGACAGGCATGGGCAGCTTCAGGGGCATGCTGTGGGCTCTGAAGTCCGTCTGGGTGGAGTGCATGCTCCCTGCATTCCCCCATAGTGCCGGAGGGCCCCGTGCAGAGCAGGGCGAGGATTCGCTCCACCTTCCCCAAAAAATGCAAAACCAGCAATGTCCTGACGGCCGATTTTGATGCTGTGGAGACTCTGGTGTTCCGCGGCGTTTGTGCGGCTGGCACAGCATGAGTTTAGATGCAGTTTGAAATAAACACATTTCCCCCATTATCCGGAGTTTTACATAGTGCGAACTACACCCGAAGGTATCAGCGGGAGGGGCGGCGGGCACGGGCACACGGACAGCGGGAGGGGGCAGGGGAAGGGGGGGGACGGGAACGGGCTCACGGACAGCGGGAGGGGGGGAAGAGGGGATGGGAACGGGCTCACAGACAGCGGGAGGAGGCGGGAAAGAAAATGCTCCTTACCTGATCGCTTCGTGGGAACTTAAATCTTGCAGCCAACTCCAGCAACAGACACTTCTAAAAAGAACAAAACAGGCCGACACGAAAAAAAAATAAATAAACACGCCCACCGCCGCATGACGTTGTCAGAAGGGGCAGGATGAGTAAAAATGGCCGGAACGCCCCCGAATCTGCTCCGCAACTGACGGACAGATCTCTGTTCCAATGGCTAGCCTCCATTTATGGAGCTAGCCAATGGAACAGAGGGGCGGATTCCCAGCCACACAGTGAAAGACATAAGATTTCGCCTGCGCGAATCGCTGCTTGCGCAGCTTTTCGCCAGGTCGAAACCTAAAAATGCAGGGTTGCCCTGAAAGCAATTAATATACTCCAGGGATACAAAAGAAGAAAGGAAACACTGGCCTAGGCCTCTGAGATATTCTCTCTCAAAAGGGGAGAATAGAGAAGCAGGACAGGCCTGAAAAGAACTGATGAAACCCTGTAAAAGAAGAGAAGCATTACTGGCTCAGGCAGGAATGCTAAACTCTGTGGGCAATCAGACATAAGCAGGACTGGCCTAAGTTGAACTACTAATATTGCTAACAAAACAGACAGATCCCAGAAGTTGTAATTAAGTCAACCTAGCTCAGCTTGACCAGATTCTTGAACACAACTCTCGTCCACCCCTACCATGGCGCCCTTTACTCTCAGCACCGAATGTGCACTAACACCCTCAGTCCATCCCACACTAATTTCACTGACTGAATCATGATGTGGGGCTTATATGCACCCGAGTAGATGCACTGGCAGCAGCTCAACCCTACAGGAAAAGCATGGCTGGGGGGCTAGGCTGCTTTAAGATGATAATACATTGTCAGCCCGGCTCCTGCATTTATCATGACAACCACCTATCATCAACCCCAAGGGTCAGAGCTGGCGGCCAACAGCAAAATGATAACTGCTGGTGCTGGTCAATTATTTTTTTATGCAGGAACACCAGAAGTGACTTCCAAGGAGCTCCATACTGTGTGACAAAAAGGTGTCATCACAGGAAATGGGGGGCGGTGACTAATTTGCGTTAGTCACTCTAACCCAAGATGAGTGATGCTTGGTAGAGGTCAAATACGGACTGTTTTAAGTCAGTGCTGCTCAGTTGAGCAATCCATTGGACTCAGAATTAGTTGAACACACATTAAAATTAACTTGAGTCTTCTAACTAAGTTCTTGCTAAATACGTATTCAGTCTACGGCTTCCAAAAAAGCACAAAAATGATCGAAACACTTTGCAGTCCCTTAGTCTGGTAGTGTGACACCCACAAGCTGAGAATGGGAGAAAGGTACGATAAAGGAACACTTAAAAAAACGCAAATATAGCATTTAAATACCATGTAGTTTACAGTTATATAAAAAAAACAAAAAAAAACTGCTATCAGGGATCTAGAATTTGCCAGGTTCCTAACAAAGAGGGAGGTGGAGTTTGGTCTACAGTAATTCTTATTTTCTTTAACTCGCAGTAAAAAACATGCCAGGAGATGCTAGTTTGAAAGTCTGAAGAAGAGTGCTTCTTATCTGATTGGCAGGGTTTTTTTCCTGGTACATTGAAAGATCTATGTAACAGGGACTGGCAAATTACACCACACAGACTGAATTTCTTACATCTCACTATTCATGGAAGGTTACTTCTCTCTGAAATGGGCAACTTGAGGAAGGTTTGAGAGTTCTTATTCATAATGTTAATAGCCGGTTTACTCTTTCAGAGCTTGTAAAGTTAGAAACTGGAGTAAGGTGTCTCGAATTCTAAGCCGTCATTCTCTAGCATATTATATTTAGTAGGCTCACAAACACATTCCTTTGACCACATGGAATAAACTGTATGCAGTAAAATTATAATAAAACATTGTTGTAACTAATAAATGTGGAAAAGAGAATGTCTTGGCGTATATAACTCGAAATACATTTGATAAATGCAAATATTTGACATTTCAAAATGAAGAATTAGTTGGCTGAACTACATAAAGCAGGATGATTTAAGTTTGCTGGAAAGGAGAGAGTTTATGGTTTACCTTGCACAGTGCTGTTAGATCTCGGTGTTTACTTTTTACCAAGAATTCGGCAGTGATATCACGGGGTGGTTTAACCTCGGATGCCTCCTTATACTGCTGGTGAAGCTCTTTAACCTTTTCTTTTAAATTAACCATCTAGAAAATAAAATATTTTCGGAAGTTTAATTAAATGTAATTTGTATCCATCGGTCACAGAAAGAATGAGAAGCCCCTGCATGTACAGAAAAGTGCAAGGAAAACAACTTTACAATCTATTGTATGCAATCTAGACCATTTATTCTACAATTTGCAACAATGAACCAATGTACATGGTTCCTGACTTTTCATTCACTCAGCTACCATGAAGGGTCCAGTCTGCCCCATCAAGCTGGATTCAGATGCTACTATATTCTCCACTAACCCATTCTGGTAATCTCTTCAAGAAATATACCACCTTTCATGTACAAACTATTTTTAATTTCTCTCGACTCTGTCCCCTTAAAGTCTTTCTTCAAGGGTGATAGTAAGCAAACTAGAACTAAGTCAGCGGTATCTGACCCTCAGTCCTTTGAGTATACAGAAAAAACGCACATCACACGTAATTGTTTAGTCAACATGCATCATTTTGGCTCCTCTGCTCCGGATACTTTCTGCTTAAGAATGTAAAGATATAATTCCAAACCGGTTCGGTAAAATTAGCGAGAAAATGACTTTTTTTGATCATTTTTAAAAATAATTAATTTTAAAAATTGAACTGCGCAGGCAATGTATAAGCAGGTGGGGAGGGTAGGCACCACAAGAGGAATAGTAAAACAGGAGTGGGGAGAAGCACACTTGAGAATTAGCAAAATGGACTGGGATGGGGAGCACACAGATAAGAGAGAACAATAAAGTATGGAAGGAAGCATACAAGGGAGACAAGAAAACAGATGCACTCTCTGGGGGGCTTTAGCAAACATAAAAAGTAGTTCCCTAAAAGTGAGAAGTGCAGGGCAAAAATAAAAAGGCTATGCTCCAGGGAAGGGACACAAATGATGGACAAGGCAAACTACTGAATAAGAAGCAGCAAATGAGTGACACTAAAGCCAACCAATGGTGGGCAATTGGTGGGCTTTGAGCCTATTGCAAGATCTTGCCAATCTAACTATTAGTATTTTTCAACCAGCCTGGTAGGCTCAACCTGTTGAATCATAAAAGAAGAAACTAGTGTAGTTCAAATACATAAGCCATAACATAGCCAAAGAGGGGAAACGGCCTCTACAACGAAGCCGTTTCCACGAAAACCTTTACCACGCATGCATTACAACGCATGCTTGGTAACAACGAGAGGATTTACCACGCATATCTTTACTACGAAATACGTAGTAAAGGTATGTGTGGTAAATGAAAAAAAGGGGGGGGTTGGGGGTCTCCCCCCAAAAACGAAAACATCGAGGGATAAAAAAAGGGGGGTTGGTGGGGCTTCCCCCCCAAAAATAAATAAATACCTGAAGTGAGGACATGCGATCAGCGTCATAAAAGAGGAAACGGAATTAAACTTCCGCTTCCTCTTTAGGACGTACGGCCGACGTAACCGACGTAACAAAGAAGATGGACAGGAGACGAGTTGAAAAGGTAAGGGAACATTATTATTATTATTATTTTTAAATAAGGGTTAATGGCAGGGGTAATGAAAAGGAGTAGAGGCTGGGGACGTGAAAGAGGACAGGTGTAACCTTTAACAAGAATATGCCCTCACCATGCATAAATTAACAACGATAAACGTTGTTAATCTATGCGTGGTAAAGGAATATTAGTGGTAAAGGTTATGCGTAGAGAACGAATTCCGTTGTAACGCATGCGTGGTAAAGGCATGCATTGCAACGGAATTCGTTGTAACGTCATATATTCGCCACAGAGAAGTCAGAGCAAACATAGATTAACTGCAGTCCAACTAAGAGGACACTACTGGGAGAGCAAACGACTGGACAGTCAATTGTCAGGAAGGGGGTCGGGGGAGGGGAATTGTCTAATACTTTAAGGGAGAGTTATTTTGAGGGATAATCGGGTTCAATATATGTATGACTATTGTACAATTTAACAATATATCCTCCTTGAAACAAATAAATGGGTTAGTTGGGCCCTCTGGGGTTTAAACATATTAACAGCAAGTCACACATGGCTATCATGTGTGAACACTAATATCACTGAGGTAAACAGTAGATCAAAGTAAAACATATGCAGTTCGAAAAAAAAAAAAAAAAAAGGTCTGAAGGATATTAGTACAAAGAAGTATGTCCAACTGTGTTAGACTGAACGTTGGGGGCCAGGACACTCTAAGAATGAAATACTTGGCTGTCTTCCATGTTTCATGCTTGTAAAAGGACACTTAACTCTCAAAAATATGTTATCACTGAAGAGAAAGGCATGGAAAGGGAGAAGGGCTCCGCTACCTTAACTATAACTGCTTTTATGTACCCGATGGGTTATCACAACTTTGTATCTTCACAGGGTCACTCTCCTTTCAGCAGAACAATAAAGAATAACTGCTGACAGTGGAAATAATGATAACGGTGAATGCAGAACAACCTATTTTATTCACAGCAAGATAAAAAATAAATGTTCTCACTTATAAACTCTTTGTTAAAAATCCTAACTCCAACATAACTGTGCTGTAGGAATATTTGTGGCCAGTGCTTAAATTGAGCCGATGGTTTCTGGTGCTTAGCACAAACACTTAATCGTCAACACCACTCACGAGCACCAGTTAAGGACACATTCATTTTTTGTAGGCACAGGGAGATTAAGTGAATTGCACACAACCCACAGGATGTTGAGCCTACGCCAAGGCTGGAACCTGGTTTCCCAACTCCAAAGTCAGCAGCTCTGGCCGTTATGCGCCCACCCCCCTTTAGGGTGTCATGGTCAGTAGTTAGTTCTGTGCTAGGCAGCGCTAAAAGGAGCAATGGGCTGGTGTAAGCTGCCTCCTGACGAGATCCCTAGCACTTATTTTTTTCACAATTTAACCACTGTTTGTGGCGCTGAAATCAATGTCTTACATGGTGTTTAAAACGATTTAATATGCTAAGCTTAGCATTCACATTCAAAAAGCTAAAGAGAGGGTCTTGCGAGACAGCTATGTCAGCATTTTGGAAATCATTGCTAAGCAGATAGAACACTAAATAGTGTTGCCAGTGTCATAGGCAGGTAGAACAGCCATTGTTTAAATATCAACCCCATCCCATCCCCCTCACAAGGAATGTCTTCACAAAGCTGCATATGCTAATGTCCATACTGATTTGGGTGACAGACAACCCAGAGGACAATGGTTTTATTTTATACTCCAATATGAGAAAGGCGAGTTTCCAATTCCAGTTTGTGACAATTAGTGCTGCAGATTCACATGTTGAGCATAATTCCACCATCTGGCGTTTGGCTTGGATGAGTACAACTGGTTTTCTTCGAAAAAAAAGTATTTTTGAGTTCCAGGACCTGGTGACTCCACCTATCAGCTCATGGGCATCGGCTCCATAGATTGTTTTTACCACACAGAGGGCGTAATGCTTATTCTGGTAGACAGTATCTACCTTCATTTTCCTCACCTTTTTAATATCCTATGGGCCAGCATTTCACAGAAGCTTTCTCAGTAGCTCTCCCACATTGACAGGAGCGTCTGAATCCACAAGGCTCCGCACGCGGCACTGGAGCCATGAGATGCCCTGTCGGCATACTTTCAACGTGTCGTTTGAGGAGAGCGGGTGAAACTAACATCATAAATGCAATTACATATTCTAAGCTCTTAAAGAATTACATATGAAAACTCATACATGTAAAATACACAGATGTCTTCTTGGCATATGCAGATGAGCAAAAGGGAGACGGGAGGGTTGGTGAGGAATCTGCAGGTAGAAACTGTATCTACCAGAAAAAGTATTACCGAAGATAAGTAAATTGTTCTTCTGATGGCTACATCTACCTGTTGATATCTCACATTTTGAATAGAGTACCCAAGCAGACCCACACTCAAAGGTAGGTGCAGGTCTGCCTATACCAAAAAATGCTGCAAGCAAAGTGACCATCCCTCCTCACTGCGGAGGCTAAACAATAGTATTTTGCAACAGTGTGAAGGGAGGCCCAAGTTGCTGCCTTACAAATATCTACCACAAGGACTCCTCTAGCTAAAGCAGATTTATGTTATGTTATGTTAAGTGATTTTGTATAGCGCATGGCTAACCCCAGCGACGGGGCGTCCCAGCGCTTGCAGACATGCCAGGTCCTAGTATGGTAAGGAGGTGCTAGATGGATGCAAACAACCAAGTTTTTATGAGTTTTCGAAATTGCAAGTGATTTGAAGTAGCCCGAGCTTTAAAGGGGATAGAATTCCAGAGCTTAGGGAGAAGTGTGGCTCACTGGTTAGAGGAGGTAGACCTGGAAGCAGAGGTCAGCCCGGGACCAGGGTTCAATTCCCGGCTCGGCGGGGTCTTGAGTCCTAAAAAAATGTCCATGGACTCGACAATTCTCGCTCCGGTGCCTACTCGATTCACGGGTTCACACTCTGCGACTCTGGGCAATAGCTTGCTTAATCTCCACAACGGCCCCTCGCGGCGGGATGCCTGGCTTTCACCTTGTGGATACCCTGCCGGGGTTATCTCACAGCGGAATACCAGGACGGGTTCCCTAAGCAAGCGCTTAGAAACCGCTTGGTGATTTGCGCTATATAAATTCCTGTACATTTACATTTACATTTACATTTAGGGGCCAAATACCTGAAGGAGCGGCCACCGGCTCTGCTCCTCCGAATTCTGACAGTGCAGGCAAGTGAGAGGTCCGCTGAGCGGAGTGCGCGCGTGGGAGTATAGAAAGAGCACAGTCCCTGCAGAGTTTGGGGGCCCACCTTATACAGAATTTTGTGGGTGAGACAAAGGGTTTTGAAATGGATACGCTGTTGTATAGGAAGCCAATGTAGTCGGCGGAGAAGGGGGGACGTGTGACAGGTATTAGGTAGAGCAAATAGAACGCGGGCGGCAGCGTTCTGTGCTCTTTGCAGGCCTATTTATTGCAGTCATGTTGGATCCTAGCATGAGGGCATTGCAGTAGTCCAGGTGAGATATAACTAATGCCTGGACTATAATCTGACGAGTAGCAGGCTAAAAAAAAAACAAAATGGGTTTAAGAGAGCGAAGACGCCCAAAGTAGGTGCCTGCCACTTTTTGAGCATGAGACTCCAAGTTGAGTGTATAGTCCAATAACACCCCCAGATTTTTTACTGACTCCTTGGGTATAGGAGCAGGTCCCAGCGCCTGAGGCCACCAGTGCTCTTCCCAAGTCTGCGTGCCATTGCCAATCAGGAGTACCTCTGTTTTGGAGGCATTAAGTTGAAGGCAGTTGTTAGAAAGCCACCTTGAGATCGCCAGAATGTCTTCCTGGAATTTAGTTTGGTCCTCCACATTGTTGTTAGAGAAGTTGAAAATAAGTTGCGTGTCGTCCACATAAGATGTTAATGCGATCTTACGTTCCCGAGCCAACAAGGCCAGGGGGCGGACGTACACGTTGAACAATGTGGGACTGAGCGCAGACCCCTGAGGCACTCCGCATTCAAGAGGGAGCTTGCTGGATGAGTACGGCGGGGTGTGCACCTGGAAGGAGCGGTCAGATAGAAAAGACGCGAACCAGTCCAGGGCCGTTTCCCTGACTCCGATCTCCCATAGTCTCTCAAGTAGTATCTTGTGGGAGACCGTGTCAAAGGCCGCACTCAAGTCCAGCAAAACCAAAATAGAGGTTGCGCCCATATCCAGGGAGGCCCTTAGATGTTCTGTAACTGTTAACAGGGCAGACTCCGTACTATGATTAGCACGGAAGCCATTCTGGGACTCATCAAGGATCCCTTTAGACTCCAAGTAGGCAGTCAGAATGGAATTGACATGTGCCTCCGCCACTTTCGCAAGATAGGGAAGCAGCGAAATAGGTCGAAAACTGTCTGGCCTTAAGGGATCCAAAGAAGGTTTTTTTAAGAGGGGTAATACTTTGGCATGTTTCCAAGATTTAGGGACCTCGGCTTGCCGTAGAGTTCGATTAATCAGCTCCCGCCCTTCCTGCAGGACAGAGTCATGAAGTGATCTGAACAGATCTGGTTTGATGGGATCATCTGGAGAGCCTGATTTTACTCTTAGGGCTAGATGTTCCATCCCTGGCTGTTCTATAGATGGAAGAATCAGGAGGGAATAGGGGGGGTCAAAAATGTGTGTCAGGATTAGTGGGCCCCAGCGGGCTGTCCAGTTGTAAAGAGTCATATATACCTTTAACTTTGTTGATAAAAAAACCAGATAGTTCTTCGCATTGTGCGTCTGACACTATCAGATTCCCTGTGCCTACCGGGGCTTTAGTCATATCCTTTACCAGGGAAAAGATCGTTTTGGAGCGATTTGTACTTGAAATGATCAGGTCTGTGTAGTACCCGGCTTTAGTTTTCTTTATAAGCTTACGATAGGCTTTAATGGCCATTCTAAATTTAGTTTTTGCTAGGGGGTCGTACCATCGTCTCCAGATGCGTTCTAGGAGCTTACAGTGTTTTTTTGTTTCTGCAAGAGTCTCCGAGTACCAGGGGTGGGTCTGAACTCGCCTAGGTCTCAAAAATTTCATAGGGATAAAATGATCTAGAGAATTATTTATCCACTGTCTATAAGCATAGTCTGCTTCATCCATGTTGCCTGACCAAACAGGACGGGTCTGGTTAAGCCTAGCTTCAAACTTGGCTTTATCTAGGCTGCTCCAAGGACGTCTCTGCAAAGGGGGAGGAGGGGTCTTCCTACCACTGACTGGGATCTTCACTGAAACCGACACCAAAAAGTGATTTAGCTTTAGTAGAGGGAGCACAAATATCTCCTGGAAGTCCTTTTTTGTGCCATGGCATAGCACATTTTAATACAAAGGATGATCCATTTTGAAAAATTCCTTTGGTGAACTGCCTTTCCTTTAATTTTGCCAACATATTCCACAAAAAGCTGGTCATACAGCCTGAAATCACATGTCCGGTCCACGTAAAAACTGAAGGTACTTTTGGGGTTCAATCAATGAAGTTTTTCCTCCTCTTTAGACGTCGAGGAGGATAGAAAGTGGGAAGGGTGATGGAGTGAACGTAATGGAATGGAGTAACCACTTTCTGCAGGAAAGCAGCCCTTGTTCTCAGAACCAACTTATCAGTAATGAAAGTAGGGAAGGGAGACTTAATTTGTAAGGCCTGTAGCTAACTAACCTGTCTAGCAGACGCTATTGCAACAAGGAAAAAGAAATTAAGAAATCTTAAGGAAAAACTGTGCAAAGGCTTGAATAGAGAACACATTAGATAAGTAAGAACTAAATTAAGATCCCACTGAGGCATAATGAAAGGAGTGGGAGGGTAGGTATTTATTTTAAAGTCCCTTAATAAACTTTAAAACTATAAGAGACCTAAATAGACAATGTTGAGCTGGTAAACATCAAAACGCTGAAAGGGCAGACAAATAACCCTTAACCATTGCAACTGCACAGCCTTGCTGCGCCAAAGAAAGAACAAAACGTAAGATAGCCGACAAACAGGCCTTTTAAGGATCTATCGAATTATCATTACACCACTTAATAGACCACCTGCTAGCATACAGTTTTAGTGGAGTACCTCCTAGATGATAAAAACAATATCCACCACTTCGGAGGGCGAGAAAAGGAACTCAGGCTGTCCCATTCAATCTCCAGGCATGCAAGTGCAGGATCTGGAGGTGGGGGGTTTAGAACCCGCCCCTGCGACTGCGAGAGCAGATCTGCCCTGAGAGGGAAACAGAACGGAGGGCACAAGGAGAGGTGAAGGAGGTCTGTGTACCAGAACATGTGCTGCAAATCCAGGGCCATTAATATTACTTGGGCTCACTCGAGAGGAACCTTTAACATTCAAAGAATCAAGGGTATGGGGGAGGGAACGTGCAAAACAGAGTGGAGCACTGCTCCAATTAAAACACTTCCCCCAATGTCCCCTGCACCAGATACTGGAGGCTGCAGAATGACTGGGAGTACACATTTTCTTGAGTGGCAAAAAGGTCTATCTTAGGAATCCACCATAACTGAAAAATGTGTAGAACCACTTCCAAACGGAGATGACACATGTGGTCGGCTGAAAATGCTGATGGAGAATGTATGCATGCACGTTGAGAACTCCGGCCAAGTGATTTGCAACCACACAAATCTGATGATCCGGATTCAAGACCAGCGTCGTAGAGCTTGTCTGCAGAGAGGATACAACCCTACTCCCCCTTGCTTGTTGATGTACCACATCGCAGTAGTATTGTCTGTTAAGACTTTTACTGACTGACCACAAATGGAAGGGAGAAAGGCAATGAGAGCCAGAAGTATAGAGTGCAATTTCAACAGACTGATATGACAACTGTTTCTGTAGTGACTAAAGCCCTTTCATCTCCACACCCCCCAGGAAAGGTCCTCACTCTAGGGTGGAGGCATCCATTATAACTATGGACACAGAAGTAGGTTGGTGAAACAGCTTCCCTTGAGATAGATTGGCAGAAACACAACACCATTAAAGATCCATTGCAGTGTCTTTGGAGATCTTGACATACGCATGGAGATGCCCGTTGTGTTGACATCACTGGCTGTGGAGGCACCACTGGAGGAATCTCATGTGCCAGCGTGCATGGTTGACCAACCGAATGCAGGAGGCTAACAGACCTAACAGGCACAAGACCTTCAGGACTGGAACTATTGCTTTATTCTGAAATTACGGAACCATAGCCTGAATGTCTAGACTCCTCTGCGGAGGAGGAAAGGCTTGACTCATTGTAGTGTCCAGCACTGCCCCTATAATAGGTAAACAGGGTGTGCGGGAAGGGCTCTAGGTGAGATTTAACCTTGTTGTTGGAAAAACCCAGGTTGAACAACCACTGAGTCATCAACCGCAAGTGATGCAAAACTAACTCCGAAGACTTGGTTTTGATGAGCCAATCATCCAGGTAAAGGAATACTGATATTCCCAACCTTTTAAGATGAGCTGCAACTACTGCCATCACCTTTGTGCAGAGTTGAGTTGCAGAAGTAAGATCAAACAGGAAGACCACAAACTGATAGTGTTCAGACCACCATGAAGCAGAGATACTTCCTGTACGACTGCAGAACAGGGATGTGAAGGTAAGCATCCTGCAAGTTGATTGACACCATCCAGACTTCCTTTTCCAGCACAAGAAGCATCTGAGCTAGGGCCAGCATCTTGAACATTTCCTGCTTGAGAAACTAGTTCAAAATCCTCAGGACTAGCATCGGCTGCAAATGACTGTCCTTCTTAGGAATCGGGTAATAACATGAAAAGCATCCCTGCTCTGGAACCAACTCCACTGCAACCTTTTGAAGCTAGGATTGGACCTCCAGTTAGAAGAGCAGAAGATGGTCTGTGGAAAGGAAATTTTGTTAGGGCAGAAAGGGTGAGTGAAATTCCTGGAAGGGTAGGGCATACCCCTTTTTCACAATATTGAACATCTATTGATCCGATGTTATAGACCACCACTGTTGTAGACACTGGGACACCTGTCCTCCCACCGGTAAAGCATGCTCTTAGATGGGAAAACTAGGGCTGCTTTCCTGAGATGTTGACACAGGAGAAAAAGGATGAGGAGGAAGATGGGGAACGGCTCGCTGTCTAACCCTTCCACACCCCCTCTAACTTCTATAGAGGGGATAAGATGGCTGCTGCTGCCGACCACCCAAAGAAATGTGAAGATTAGTGGAAGAAGCCTCGTATTCTCCAAAAATCTTCAGTCCAATACTGTAGTCTAAAGTTTTATTATTCGAAAATTAATTCAACATCAGATCAATTTCCATCAGAACAAGTGTCCAATCAAATATACATTCCAAGACAAAATTCCATCAGATTCAATGCTTCTTGGACAACAAAGATATAACAACTTAGAACAGCCTATGCGTTTCGTATACATCCACTGTGGCACAGTGGATGTATACCGACCCATTGTCGCCGGCCTGGGACTCTATGGACGTGGTCATACTTGGCAAGAATTTGAAGTTTTGAAAGAAGAATACGCTCGGGTCCTCAGGCCAAAAAGGAAAGGGACGTTTTGGATGATAGGAGATTCAGAATGGAAAGATACTGACAATTTTGGGGGATCGCGGTGAAGAATAGACATCCTGGGAATGTATATAGGATACAGGCCACCGCACAATTGAGTTGAAACGTTTTGAGCCCTGATGATGTCCATACTGGACGAAACGCGTAGGCTGTTCTAAGTTATTATATCTTTGTGGACCAAGAATCATTGAAACGGATGGAATTTTGTCTTGGAATGTATATTTGATTGGACACTTGTTCTGTTGGAAATTGATCTGATGTTGGAATAATTTTCGAATAATAAAACTTTGGACTACAGTATTGGACTGAAGATTTTTTGTGAATACGACGCTCCCTCCACTAATCTTCATATTTTCAGATCTCTTGTGGCCTAGACGGTAGACCACTGGAAGAAGAGCGCAAGCATTTCTACTTTTGTGGTGCAATTGCTTTGTTTATTTTCTCCCAGTGCTTACTGAGTTACCCTTATCGTTGCTTTCGTAGTTTCACCCCAAAAAATTCTTTTAGTAAAACCCCGTAACATCTTAAACTGTTTGCAGTCCAGCCTAAGCCCAAGAAGACCCAAAGAACGAGCTGTTGCTACTCCGCCGAGCCCCATCAATTGCAAAAAAGGATGGAGCAGTAGTCTACCTGCTGCTGAAGAAGGAAAGGATTCAGGAGTCCACCTCGATGAACACTAACCCTGAGCAACCAAACTCTGAGGTAAAGGATGAGAAAATAAAAAGAGCATATCTCCTGGAGCCTGATATGAACCTTCTAGCTACTGGCCTACATCCAAAAGTGGCTCGGTTAAAGCCTCATTAAAAGGTAACCAAGTTTCTGAAGACCACAATGAAGAGTGCACCACCCAGTCAGCAAATGAGACTTAAGTTTCCTAGCAGGAAGGGGCAAATCCAACATTTCTGCTGCCTTCCTTATAAATGTATGGTAGGAAGTGACTTCCAGTGGTGGAATACCCTCCAGGGACAACTATTTCTGTTTCAGGAGAAGTGTCCAAGCCACTTGCCTCTCCCAGTCCTTCAAACACCAGGTCTTAGAGAAGACACAATCGTATCCTCTTCCACTTCTGGAGGGTCCTTTACCAAAAAGAAATACTATCCTTCAAGAAGTATTTGGGCCTCTCGTCTTGACCCACGATGTAACACCAATAACAACTTAAGTGATGTTGATAACTGTGCTGGAGAGGTGAGTAAAGGCGTAGATTCTATCAATGTGAATGCATGGATAATTTTTAGTGTTTTTTATATATACATAGGTGTAGACTATCTATCCATACAGTGGGAAAAGGTGCCTCTCTGCAATTGGTAGAAGGAGAGCACTATGTGTTGTTAAAATACCCCTCACACACTATGAATCCCATAGTGTCATTCTCCCATCATTGGGGTCTTGCCGTCCCTCTACGGGGCGGGGCGTGCTACAACCTACGTGATATGCGGGAGCACTTAGTTATTTGACGATAGGCTATGTGATTGGTGCAGACAGTGGTGAGTGATAGGAAGTGTAGGGACCTATATAAGTGAGTGATAGTGCAAAAAGGGTTTAAAAATTCCCTGGCTAGTCGAAAAAATTAATTTAATGGCTTCGCCGGCTGGGAACGTTAAAAAGGGGTTAGTAAGTAGAACAAACCGTGTAGTGTACTTATGTCGACATGACATGTTTCGTAGGCAGTCCCCTCCTGCCTACTCATCAGGACCTCTGTTTGTCCCTACAGAAAAGTACTCAGTTTTAGACTAAATGTAGTGAGCCTATTGTCCTAGGACCCGGCAGCAAAAATCGGCTGTCTGGTCTTGCTTCTGGGCTTGAGCTGGCCCAAGCGAAGCTGTTTTGAAAAAAGACGTGTTGTGGCCTCTGTAAAGGAAATGGGGGAAAAAAACATTTAAGACAAACGATGTTGTGGATTCACAGATTGCGTGAGTCACAATGTGATGTAGTACCCACATCTCAATACACTATATATGCCTTCAAATTCATATTGAAATAGTGAGGTATGATTTGTACCCCTTAGTTAGTAGGTAAATACTTCAACACGAGTCAGAGCTCACACTTCAACCCACATCACACGTACACATTCACACTATATAAAGCAAGAGGTTCCAAAATTGGAGTTCATTAAAAACAGAGGTAATTCTGGGTCAAACCCAACGTGGATTTGATGGTAAAGACAAAATGGTTCATTAGAGGAAAATTAGAATGACAAGCATCCGTCCGTACTTGGTATGACTGTTAAAACGCATACATTCCGCCCGTCAGTGCCACGCTTAGTGAGCCTGCGTCTTCGGGCTTTTGCGATAGTCAAGAAATGATTATAAAATTAGCCTAATCGTGCTGGCTTTTAGGAAATAAGGTGATTCATCTAGACAGGCATCCGTCCGCACTAATGTCACGCTCAGAATACATACATTGGCAGATGTGTTCCGTGCCTCATGAGCCTCCGTCTAGGGCATTAGCGGCTTACTGTGGAGACGATAGTGGAGTAATCACTCGAGGTGCCAGTGAAGGAGTGTGGCTTATCTCACCAGTACAAATAGAACAGTATCAGACCATGTTTTTACAGACCCGAGGTCAGGGACTCACTTACGTGACCGCTTCTAGCAGAACAAATCATTACATACCCTTCGGCAGCTCCGATGAATTACCGGAGACGCGGCTGGTTCCGACATCTTATACCGGAAGTTGGCGCGCTGTGTCATGGTGATGCGGGACCTGTATGAAAGGCTAGAGTGCTAACAAAAATGGCCGCGCCCGGTGGGACGCTGCCGGGTGGTAGAGTCTGTTGTCTGTTTTTGTCGCACCGTGTGCAAATCTACTAGTTAATGCCGTGAACTTCAGAAAACCATGTTCGATCTTATCAAATATAATAGGGTGGCATAGTCCTTTCGTAATGTAAAATTAGCAAACAAGCTATGACAGTAACTAGGTGTTCGTGAGCTTTTACCCTGACTGCTTTTTTATCGCTAGTAGGGTCGCCTAGGGTCCATAGTTCCCCAATAGTGTTGTGCAAATACCCTCAGGCAGCGATGGGGGGTGGCTGGTGATAACCACAGGTACCTTTCAACACACAGGTGGGATCATTGGGTCCTTTTGAATTGGTCATAAAATTGGCGATGCATGCTGAGTGTTGTCCAAAGGGGAGGGGAGAGAGAAAATTAATTTTGTCCCCATGGAATGCCATCATTTAGACTGGTGTTGTTGGTGTCCAAACGGAACACCCACCTTTGTTCCTTTTCCAGAAGCATTTCTTCTCTCGCCACTTGTTCTATTATGGTCCAAGAAATGTCTTCTGGTTTGTGCCCCATTTCTAGGAAATGTGCTGTCAGTTTTGTGCTAGCTCGCTGACATTTGATTGTACTTTTATGTTCCCCAATCCTGATCTTTATTGCCCTGCTGGTCATTCCTACGTATTCTAGATGGCAGGGGCATGTGATGAGGTACACGACGTTGCTGCTATTACATGTGGTGAAACACCTCTGTTCCCAGGTGGAACTGTTTTTGAAGGTCAGATTCTTGCTCTTTTTTTGTCAAGCAGCAAACCTTACAATTGCCACATGGATGGTGGCCTTAAACGAAGTTCGTTCCCTGGCTCTGGTTGGTATTTGTGTTTCTTGGTCTGGTGTGTACAAGCATATCTCTTATGCTTCTACCCCTCCTGAGTGCGAACATAGGTTTGGGTAGCTGGAGGCTCCCACTGTTTAAGGTTCTCCAATGTTTATTGACAATCTTGGAGACCTGATCAGAGCAAGTGTTGAAAGTGGTAATGCATATTAGTCTTTTTTCTTCCTCTTTTGGTATCTTTTCTCCAAAAGGCTTTCCCTGCAGTTGTTGCGTGCCCTCTTGCAGGCCTGATTGATGATTTCTGCTGGGTAACGACGTACTTCCAATTTCCTCTTCAGGTCTTTTGATTGGAGTTTAAAACTTTCAATCTCGGTGCAATTCCGTCTGAGGCGGAGGAATTGCCCACAGGGCAAGTTGTCTCGAAGGTGTTTCGGATGGAAACTCTGGTACATGAGCAGGCAATTCCTTGATGTACTCTTAAAGTGTGTCGTAGTCCTTAATCTTCCTTCTTTAGGGAAGATATTGAGGTCGAGGAAAACCAGATTGCTTCTGGAGAAGGTACTCGTGAATCTCAGGAAATCGTCCTGGAGATTAAGCCATGTCAAAAATTGTTGTGATGTTTTCTCATCGCCATCCCAGATGATGAGGATATCGTCGATGTACCTTTTCCAGAGTTTTATATATTGTCTGAACGGATTGTTGGGGTGGAGTATTCTTTTGACTTCCAAATTGTACACATATAGACCAGCTATGCTGGGAGCAAATGTGCTCCCCATGCTGGTCCTGTGTTTTGTAAGTAGAGTGTCCCGTCATACTCAAAGAAATTGTCCTTTAATGCAAGTGAGCAACATTGCATAATGATATTTCTTGGCGTCTGGTATTCCCAATCATACTCAAAGAGGACGTCCTCGATGATGTTGAGGGTCTCGTTGTGTGGGAGGCTAGTGTACAGACTCTCCACATCACAACTGATCAATAATCGGGAGTCTGGATCAAAGGGGAGATCTTCCAAAAGATTCAATACATCTTTGGTATCCCGGAGGTATGTAGATGTTCGTTGTACCATTGGTCGTAGAAAGGCGTCCGCAATTTTGGAAACCGGTTCCAGCACTGACCCGATGCCTGACACGATAGGTCGTCCAGGGGGGTTGGCTAGTTGCTTGTGTATCTTGGGTAATGTGTATAGGTACGGGATTCTTGGGTTCTTTTGACACAGGAATTCCCCTTCCTTCTTGGTTATCCAATTGTGGGCTAGTGCTTCTTCCACCATTGTGTTGATTTTCACTTGCATTTTCTCAGTTGGATCAGTTCTCAATATCTCGTAGTTGCGCTGATCCCGAAGTAGTCTCACGCATTCATTGTTGTATTGCTCCTTACTTTGTATAACCGTCGCTCCACCTTTGTCCGCTGGCTTTATTACCAGGTCAGGATTGTTGCTCAGTTCATGCAGGGCTTCACGTTCCACCTTGGTAATATTCTGGTACACCCTTCTTTCTCTTGGGTAGAGGTGTTTTAGATCCTTCATGACAGCTTTTTCAAACGTTGGAAGTTCCACGGGTAAGCTGTTGTCCATTGGTGTGAAGTTTGACTTGGGCCTGAGTCCGGTGTCGCCCAATTGCGTCTCCTTTTCCTTGTCTTTGAAGAAAACCTGTATTTTCAAGCGTCAAATGAATTCTTGGACCTCTTTGCAGAGGAGAAACTTGTCCATATTGGCTGTGGGGACGTACCCCAAGCCCTAGAATACGTAGGAATGACCAGCAGGGCAATAAAGATCAGGATCGGGGAACATAAAAGTACAATCAAATGTCAGCGAGCTAGCACAAAACTGACAGCACATTTCCTAGAAATGGGGCACAAACCAGAAGACATTTCTTGGACCATAACAGAACAAGTGGCGAGAGAAGAAATGCTTCTGGAAAAGGAACAAAGGTGGGTGTTCCGTTTGGACACCAACAACACCGGTCTAAATGATGGCATTCCATGGGGACAACTATAATTTTCTCTCTCCCCTCCCCTTTGGACAACACTCAGCATGCATCGCCAATTTTATGACCAATTCAGAAGGACCCAATGATCCCACCTGCGTTTTGAAAGGTACCTGTGGTTATCACCAGCCACCCCCCATCGCTCTCCGCTCTCCTGAAGCCCTGCGTGAGAAACCAAGTAATCGAGCGAAAATGGGAGAAATAAACCTGCTGGTCTGATCGTTATGAAATAACTCGTGGGAAGGAAAAAAGGAGAAAAAAAAATCCATTGAAAAGGATTGCGAAAGGAACTGCTGAAAAGACTAACCAGCTGACCCTTGGCCCTTTTTTACGGTTCTCAGTTGAGCAGATACCTTCGGATACCTGAAAGACACCGCTGACACTCTCGGATATCGCCGGCTGGTGTTTTCTACAGGGGTGGTCTGTGAGAAAAGCCTCGCCGGAGAAAACTTGCGGAATCTCAAAAGACACTGATGGCTGCCCTTTACCCCCCGCCCTAACTCCGTTTCTTGTTTTGGAGCTATCAATCTCCGACTCGCGGTCAGCCTGTTGGAGCTGGAGGTGGAAGGCAGTAGGTGAGGAGCGGGGCGCATTTTGTGGTGGCGATATTACTTGACTGTCAATGTTCGACAGGGCAGCATAAGCAGTACAAGCTGAATAGTCGGGGGAAAAAAAAGGGGTCAGACACTTCTTTTGCGAGAACCATTCCCGGCGGCTCATTAACCCTTTGAACAGCGGGACGCCATCAATCGTGTGTAGTTAATCGGCATTCAAAGACTCCAAATTTCAGCTTCAAAGAGCACTGAAATTAATGAGCGCTGAAAAGAAAATAAGAAAATGAGAAAATAAGAGAAAGCCGAGGGGGGGGGGGTGTCCTGCTGAGGTTGCCGCTTCTGATCTGTTACATCCACCATTTACACACAATAGCAAAACAAACAAGATGCAGCAGTGAGTGATAGACATTAAATTGTTATAGTGCTAATTATGATACAATGACCCCTTTGCTTTCGGCTGTGCTCTGCCAGTTCCATCAGGGCTGCAAGGGAGGCTTTTGAACCCGCTCTGAATTTGCCACCAATCACCTGTTCAAAAGATTGCGCAGGGCATTTCTGAGGGGGAAAAACCTGGATTTTTTTTTTTTTTTAAAAAGCCCAATATCCTACAATGCGAGCGGGGCCTCGGCGGAAAACCCAAGAGCGCTACCCTCGGTGCCTAAACATCCCTACACGACAGCAGCTGGCGGAGGGAGAGATAAAAATCTCTATATCGTGCTCTTTGAATACCGCAACCAAACTTAAGGGATCCCTCAAGTGCCTTCAATTTGACAGGCAACAGATGCAAATAAAACGAAATCTTGAAAGTGATATCATTAGACTCATTCCTTTGTGCCAATTGAGCTACAATCGAAACGCACAATAACGGCGCATCACATTGAGACTTTTGAGTGTATTAACCCCTTCGACGCTCATGACGAGCTGGGCTCGTCATGCAGTAGCCTCCTGCTACGCTGATGACGAGCCCAGCTCGTCATGTAAAGTGGTATCTGTAGAAGCCCAGCACAGGAGAAAAATCCCCATAGCGTTCAAGGTGTTAAAAGAATTTACAAAACTGGCTAACTCAGGGCATGGATTAGTCGCATTACAACCAGCTCAATTAGCACATACAATATCAATTGCGCAG
The DNA here is from genome assembly GCF_964261635.1 of Lissotriton helveticus. NCBI lineage: Eukaryota > Metazoa > Chordata > Amphibia > Caudata > Salamandridae > Lissotriton > Lissotriton helveticus. Next base: position 1,809,584,168 of record NC_136061.1, read on the forward strand.
AACAACAAAAAAAACGAATCTAACAAGCAGATTATAGGGAAAGAAGAAACAGGGAAAATGCAGGAAATGGGCATAGAAAAGGTGGAGAGTGTCCAGTGTGATCAGATGGAATCACGTGATCAAATTGCAGTGCCTGATCTACCCGATCCACCTATGCCCCGATCAAACACCCTGGATGTCATGAGTGCCCAATGTATTGAAGAATCTGAACCCGACGAGAAGATACACGAGGCACAAGAACCGGATAATGCTCATTTATTAAAGCCATTACAGCCATTGCAGCAACGACGAGAGACTAGAGGAACTAAAGCAAGGGAAGTAAAAAATAAGGATCAAGGACAAATCAAAGGAAAGGATAGAGAAAAAGATAACGAAAAGGAGAAGGACAGAGGAAATAAAAAGGGTCCAGAAAAAGAGAAAATAAAGACAAAGACAAGGACAAAGGCGTCATCCAGAGCTGCAGTGAGCAACAGGGAGACCACGAACAATCTAAAAAGGAGAAGAAGAGTGATAAATATGCAGTTAAAGTTAATGGCATAGAAACAGAGAAAAGGAAAGATAAAGCCAAGGAGAGATACAAGGAGAAGGAGAGGGAGAAAGACATTGAAGACACTGAAGAGCTGGAACTAATGGCAAAAAAAGCAAAACGGTTACAAACCATCAAGGATTTCAAAGCAAATGCAAAAGCAACTTCGACGGGGCAATCAACTACTTCGCAGCCTAGTATATTAAACATCTTTAGCCCACTGCCCAAAGCTTGGGTAAATAAAGGGCCAAGTCAAGAGCTAGTGGTCCAGGATTCTATGTCAGGACCGGAGGTTTCAGATTATGCTATATTCTTCCTTCGCTTTATTACATTATTACACACAGCAGCTCAGGAAAACTAAATGTTCAACCATGCTCAAAGGAACAAAGAGCATCAAAATCAACTTGTAAGATCCAAAAAACTACAAGTCCCATGATATTAGTCCTGGTCATTCCACTATGTCCGCTACCAGGTAGAAAGCCAGTCCTTCCTTCGACTTCCCCCTCTTTCTTCGCTGCTCTCGCAGCCAGTTAAGTGCTCTTCCTGATTTTCTTCATTATTTGTTTCTGTGCTTAATATTTCATTGCGCGTTGCTGTAGCGCTTGTTGGGGGCTTGTCGCGGCGTTGCTTGCCTTTCAGAGCCCCGACCGCGGGAGCGCTTTCTCGCTCCTTTCGCGGTTTTTGCCCGTGTGTTCTTGCGGTGCGGTAGACGCCCGCCAGGGGGCGCCCACACGTCTCGCTGGCTCCTCGGCGCTCTCCTCACTCTGGGAGACGCGCGGAGGAGTCAGACAGCGTCGGAGCCTTGCCCTCGCCACCCCTTCACGCCCGGTAGACCCGGGTCTGTACTTTATACCCATTGCATTCAGACGCCCTCTTAAGGGTCTGTATAGCGGCTTGGACCGCGTGGAACGCCGGAAGGCGAGTTGTGCACTGCATTTGCCTGTGTGTGTGGTGAACGCGCTGTGGGGGTGGTTTAGACCCAGTCCAGTGTGAGGGTCTGCGCGTTTGGGGGTCTCAGTGCAGCCCCGATTGCCAGGTCCCTTGGCCCATAACTTAATTGCAGCCCTTGGGACTGCCCATATTCTGCTCACAGACACCCGGTAGGGTAGGCAGTTCGGTCATCCTCCCTAGTTGGGTTCACAAGGCTGGGATGGAGGAGGATAACTATTTTGAGGAGTCTAACCCCTCTTTCCAAGATGATGAATTTTATGAGGCGGTTGACAATTCCATCTACCGCTGCGTGACTGAAATAGTGGGGCCCATGGAGGACCGCCTGTCAGCACGTATTGTAGAGGAGTGCCAGAAGTTAGCGTCTGCCCATTTACAAGGTTCGTCTACCCTCCCGGGTCCCTCAGTTGAGGGCCCACCGGCCCCTAAAAAGCCATGTAGGGAAGGTGCTCCGTCGGGGGCACAGGGGGTGGACAAGGATGCGTTCGAACGCCTCAGGGATGCCTTCCTGGCTAACGCGTCTTCTGCCTCCCCTGCGCCACTCTCGGGCCCTGACCCTTCATTGGACGCGGGGACTGCTCCCCCGTCTCCGGTGCTATCCTCTCCCGATACGGACGACGATGGAGAATCTGTGCGCTCATGGCGCCCCTCGGGCTCGGCTGTGGCCTTACCGCGGGATGGTTCGGGCATGTTGGACCCGGATGAGTTAGTGCATCCGAGATCCGCGGCTTGGACACCGGGTGAGACCGTGGCAAAGTTTGTAGCGGGTCGCCTGCGCAAACCCTTAGAGAAAGAGGCTAGGGGTTGCCTGCGTGGGGAGTGTCCGAGGCCCTCTCTAGAGGGCAAGGTAGCCCTGACCCCAGAGTTAGATGCGAAAATGGCCACTTTTTTAGCCAAGTTTATGAAAGACCCGCGCAAAGGCATTGACCGCTCCAGGATAAGCTGCTTGACGCGGTCGGGCCCGCCACGAAGATTCTTGACATGGCGGAGGAGGCGAAAGCCAATGGTACCGTCATTTCCCCTGAGGTTTTGTCTAACTGGGCCCAGAGGGTGATAGTTTTCCTTGGGAACGCTAACTGCGCCCTTTCCACTGAACGTAGACGTTCCCTCCTCATTAAACTGGACCCCAAGTTGGGGGACTTGGCTTCGTCAGAAGCAGGAGTGGTAGCCCAGGGTGGCCTTTTTGGGGAGCCCTTCATCAGGGAATTAGGTAAATTTGTCTCTACCTTTACCTCGTTGGACAAAGCGCAGTCCACCATTAAACGCGTTTTTCACCAACGTTTTTCTGGAGGGGCCGGTCGCGGAAGGGGCCGCGCGCCCGGCCGAGGGCAGAATGCCAATAACAGAGGTCAAGGCTCCGGCAGAGGACAGTACCAGACCTCTGCCAACTTCAACAATTTCTATCCCACAAGAGGACAGCGCTTTGGCGGCAGAGGCTTCCGCAAGAACCCAGGACCCAACAATACCAATGGTGAGTGTCCTTTCTTTGGATCAGGTTCCCATAGGGGGGAGGCTGGCAACCTTTTACGAGGAGTGGGCATCGCTCACTGCCGACGCATGGGTCTTACAAACCGTCCGTGGTTTTCACATAGAATTCTACGATCAGCCATTTCAGGAGTGTTTGCCTCGGCCGATTGTGTTTTCAGAACCCGACGCGCTTTTGATCGACGGGGAGGTGCAGGACTTGCTACGCAAGGGGGCCATCTGTCGATCAACGCGCCACCCCGCTGGTTTCATCAGCAATGTGTTCCTGGTGGACAAGACGGATGGGGGCAAACGTCCGGTGATCAACCTCAGGGAGTTCAACGGGTGGTTGGTCTACCGGCATTTCAAGATGGAGGGGATCCACCTCCTTCGAGACGTGCTTCTCCCTCTGGATTGGATGGTGCGGTTGGATCTCAAGGATGCCTACTTGGTGATTCCTATCCACCCTCCGCACCGTCGTTTCCTGCAGTTCTGTTGGAGGGGCGCGGTGTTCGAGTTCACAGCCCTTCCGTTCGGACTTTCCTCAGCTCCGTGGTGCTTCACGAAGGTGTTGCACCCGGTGGTGGAGTACCTGCGAGGTCAGGGTATTCGGATGTTGGTGTTTCTAGACGACCTTCTTTTGATGGGCCAGTGTCCAGTGGTCTTGGCGGGTCAGCTTCGGCAAACCGTCTCCCTACTACAGCGATTGGGGTTCGTGATCAACGGTCCCAAGTCTGCTTTGGTTCCCACTCAGAAACTTACCTTTCTAGGCTTCGTTATAGACTCAGTCGAAGCTTCGCTCAGTCTCCCCTCAAGGAAAACCGCCAAGATCAGACATTTGCTACGACAGACGATCGCAAAGGATCGGACGTCGTTGCGTCACATAGCCAGGGTGGTGGGCCTCCTGTCGTCTTCCATCCAGGCGATCTTCCCGGGGCCGTTACACTACAGGGCGCTTCAACGCCTCAAGGCCCACCACCTAAGACGGGGTATGTCCTACGACCAGATGGTGCCCCTTACGGAGGAGGTGAAAGAGGAGATGTCTTGGTGGCTCACGCACATGGAGGCGTGGAATGGGCGTGCGATCTTCGGATCGGTCCCGGATTTGGTCATCGAGTCCGACGCCAGCAGGTCGGGCTGGGGCGCCCGATGCGGGGACTTCTCCACCGGCGGCGTCTGGTCTTCCGACGAACAACAGTTACATATCAACTGTTTGGAGCTCCTAGCGGGGTCCTTTGCGGTCCGTTGCTGGACCAAAGACTCGGCGACAGCCTGTGTCCTGCTGAAAATGGACAACGTCTCGGCGGTACGCTACGTGAACCATCTGGGAGGTCCGCGCTCTCGAGCGCTGGCGACTTTGGCAAAGACTTTCTGGGACTATTGTCTCTCCCGGCACATTTCCGTGACGGCGGAATACTTACCGGGCCGAGTCAATCAGGTGGCGGATTGGCATTCCAGACATCTGCGAGATTCCAGCCAGTGGATGTTAGATCCCCGTGTGTTTCAGTGGCTCGCCGACCTGTGGGGTCCGTTTACGGTGGACCTGTTTGCGTCCCGCCTGGACCACCAGCTACCGCGGTTCTACAGTTGGAGGCCGGATCCTCTAGCGGAGGCCACGGACGCCTTCCTGCAGGATTGGAGCCGGGACCGGCCTTATGCCTTTCCCCCATTCTCGATGGTGGTCCGGGCGGCAGCGCAGCTGCGCCGCCAGGGGGCGGACTTGGTGTTGATCACGCCACTTTGGAGATCGCAAGTCTGGTTTCCGGTTCTTCTGGAATTTCTTGGGATTTTCCAATCCTACTCCCCCAGTTTCCTCACCTCCTGCTGAATCCGAGTCGGGAACCGCATCCTCTCATCACTCGGAGTTCGCTCCGCCTCATGGCGTGGAGGCTTTCCGGGGCCGTTGGTCGCTCCCAGGCCTTTCGGGATCAGCTCAGGGCCTCCTGTCAAAAGCCTGGGCTGATAGCACGACAAAGCGATACAAATCCGCTTGGCTTCGGTGGATGCGTTGGTGTCTTCGAAGGGACCTGGATCCCCTGGTCGCAGGCCTTGTTCCCATTTTAAATTTCCTAGCTGAATTGGCGACTAAAGGCCTGGCATATAGGACGATCAATGCTATGCGTTCTGCGATTTCTGCGGGTCACCAACCGGTGGAGAATTCCCCGGTGGGGGAGCACCCCTTTGTTTGTAGGCTCTTGAGGGGTATTCGCCTGGCGTTGCCTCCGGAACCCAGGTATTCAGTTCTTTGGGATGTCAACGTGGTCTTGAATTTGTTTCTGTCCTGGCCGGCTAATCGTTACTTGTCCTTGAAAGAAATTTCGGCGAAATTAGCCATGCTTCTATGCCTGGTATCTTGCAGGCGAGTTTCAGATGTACGCGCATTGGATGTCTCCGCGCGTGTTTTTTCTCCGGATGGGGTTACCTTCACGGTGGGGCGTCGCACGAAGTCCGCAACTCGATCTATTTCGTACCCGGCTTTCGTGGACACCCCAAAATTATGTGTTGTGCATTGCTTGAAAGCTTATGAGGACATTACCTTAGACATTCGCCCGGCAGGCGAAAGACAGTTACTAATTGCCTTGCGTAAACCACACAAAGCAGTCTCCTCCCCCACTATTGCAAGGTGGGTGCGTTGGGTCATGCAAGAGGCAGGCATTGATACGAAGCTTTTTGGGGCTCACTCGGCCAGGGGGGCCATGGCCTCGAAGGCTTTTTCAGTGGGAGCTCGTTTAGAGGATCTCATGCGAGCAGCGGATTGGTCCTCGGATTCCACGTTTAAAAGGTTCTATTTCAAACCAGTGGTGGACCTAGCCCAGTTGGTGGTGAGTAAGCTTTAAACTAGCATAATCTGAAGCCTCCGGTCCTGACATAGAATCGAAATTTGCCTAGCTTATGTAACGGTAAGTTTCAATTCTATTAAGGACACGGAGGCGAGGATTATCCCACCCAGCTGACCCTCCATAGTCGGGACCCACCCGTATGGAAGTAAGTAAAGCGTTTACGAAATGTTCTACATTGTAGTTCTGTTGTGCCGGTCTTACGATGCTCCTCTGTTCACATGTTTGTGGCACCCGGTTTACGCTGTTGTCTTTCTGCTAGGAAACAATGGCGTCAAACAGGACCAGTGAGAGAGAGGTGTGACCTACGCGAAGAAAGAGGAGGAAGTCGAAGGAAGGACTGGCTTTCTACCTGGTAGCGGACATAGTGGAAGGACTACGTTGGATGACCAGGACTAATATCATGGGACTTGTAGTTTTTTGGATCTTACAAGTTGTTTTTGATGCTCTTTGTTCCTTTGAGCATGGTTGAACATTTAGTTTTCCTGAGCTGCTGTGTGTAATAATGTAATAAAGCGAAGGAAGAATATAGCATAATCCTCGCCTCCGTGTCCTTAATAGAATTGAAACTTACCGTTACATAAGCTAGGCAAATTTCGATTCAACAATAAAGAACGGGCCAACCCAAAAATTTGCTCAGGGGATGAACGCTCATGTAACATCGAATCCCCCAACGGACAAATTGCCTTTGCCAGAAACTGATTCCCACTCAGATGAATCTGAAGCAGATATATACGAAACTGGCATATCAACTTCTAGTGAGGCAAGCGATGTAAACAAAGAACAAAACCAAGAAGTATCAACCCAGGAAATATCAGGTTGTTCGGGCACAAGGAACATAAGCAATCTTGGGCAAGGAAATACACCAAGGAAAAAACTAGAGAAAAGAAGAATAAGGAATAAAAGATTAAATAAAAGTACCTATGAAGAAACAACCGATCAAGAAAGTAACCCAGAATCCATCAATCCCCGAAAAAACTCAAAATCCAAAAATAAACTAAAGGAAAAAACACTGGCTCAAGAAAGCGAGGAGGATCCAACTGGGGACATCTCTCAATATGATGAAGAAATAGGAGAAGCGGCCGAGCCGTCACTGAAAGATATATTAAGCTCAATAAAAAAACTTCATAAAGATGTTAAAATGGAAACCCAAAAGCATCATGCAGCCATCCAACAACTGCAAGGTGCTGTAAATAAGGTGGGAAGTACATGTATAGAGATGTCTGAAAGAATGGTGTCAGTTGAATCACGAACCAACCATCTTGAGAATGAGGTTACTTACCTTCAAAAGCAGGAAAAGAACAATAAGGAATCATACAGGATCTATTGATAAAGGTCGAGGAACAAGAGAATAGATCAAGACGAAACAATCTGCGCTTCCTGGGGCTCGCAGAAGGCGTCGAGGAAAATGACCCCAGGGGGTATGTAATTAGACTTCTTAAATCAGCTCTCCCTGAACTTCAAACCTGGGAACTTCAGAGAGAAGTTCAACGCGCCCATCGGTTCCACCTCACTCAGTCTAAGAAACCACAGAATCAACCTAAATTTCCAAGGGCAATGCTGGTGTTCTTTGGAAACGTTCTACTTTGTGATACTATCTACGACTTAGCGCGTCCCAGAAGTAAGAGAGAATATAACGGCTCCACATTTTTTGTGAGACCAGATTTTGCCCACGCTACCGTTGAAAGGAGGTGGAGGCTGAGACAGCTATTTTCTCCTTTTGCGCAAATTGGGGCTAAAGTTTTTTTACGGAACCCTGCCCGACTGAAAGTAATTTTTAGGGGAGCAATTCGCAGTTTCACCAGCGAAATACAGGCTGAAAATTACCTTAAAGAGATCTCAGAGACCGCAAAAGATAATACCGGAAAATGATCAAGAACTAAATTTTCTCTTAGGATGTGGACTGGATAATAAGCTTCAATTCTTTATATCAAAATTAGGTGTAGAACTTTTGTTTTTCATAGACTTTCTCCCAATTTAATTATAATATTCACGCGGGGCTGGGGGGGGGGGGGGGGAGCGCACTGAGGCGTACTGTCCAACGGACGCCCAAACCTGGATCCGGCTGGACCCAGGATGCCTCAAGGGGAGGGGGGGGGGGGGCAAAGGACAGAATATAGGGAAAAGGACTGGGACATATCAAAACAAGGAAATTACAAAAAGGAACTCAGGATACATGTAAGGGAAACAAGGGCTGCATTCACATTTAAAGAGTTAATTTTGGCTAGACTAAACAGCTGGATCTGGCAAAAACTAGACAAAAACTTAAAGGCAAAGACAATGGTACTTGCAGCAAGGGTGGTATTGAGGGTAGAAAAGAAATTCTATCTCTTCGGTTTAAAAGGTTCAGGAATAATAAAGATTAAGGATGAGCTCAAAAGTTAAGGTGTTAACAATGAATGTATGTGGGCTGAATGATAGGCTGAAAAGACAAAAGGTAGCTCTATTAATTAAAAACACCCAGGATGAATTTATATGTCTACAAGAGACACACATAGAAGGCAACAAGCCTTTCTTGTTGGAACAATTGGGGCTGTGCGTGCTGGCATATTCAAAACAGGGGGCAAAGGTCAGGGGAGTGGCCATGCTAACTAAACTACTTAACGTTAGCACTAGGTAGAAATTAGAAGATCCTTGGGGCAGGTGGGCCCTGATTGAGTGTCTGATTGGAGAAGTCTAGATTACTTTAGGGTCCATCTATGGGTCAACAGAGGATGACTCTGAAGTATTCGAGTTCCTAGATATAGAACTGGCTACGAGGGCACCAAGAGTAATCCTCGCAGGAGATTTCAATATCGACGGGTCATCAGGTTTGGGTCTGAATAATAGGGGCCTATACCAAGGAAGGAAAAAGAGGGTGCGTAGAGCAATCCGAAGTATGGCCAGTAACAACGCCTTTATGGATGTCTGGGAAGAGCTTAAAGCGGGCGAGGACGGCTTTACTTACTACTCGGCCCCCCATAGGAAGTGCGTCCGTCTGGATTACTTCTTCACCTCCGGGTTACTTTCAAATACCCTCACGATAGCAAGGTTACCCCGTATTCTGTCTGATCACAACCCCCTATTATTGACAATAACGGGTAGTGGGCTTAAAAGACAGGCTAAATCATGGACATTTGAAAGGGAACTTCTGACGGATATAGACTATATTACACACATGCACGTTTGGATAAAGGGCTTTTGGGATATCAACAGAGGGAGTACTAATCCAGGAAATGATTGGGATACCTTCAAAGCCAGGGTGCGAGGTGAAACACTGAGCTTCAGCCTAGCCAATCAGAAAAAGAAGAAAGCCAAGGTAGATCGGGTAAACAGCAACCTGTTGAAAGCAGAGCAGAGACTTGAACAGGCTATTACTGAGGGGCGGGAGTTGGAACAATATCTAATGGAGACCATGATGGCTAAAGCGGATGCAGAAGAGAGTATAGCAATAAAATCATTTAAGATTTACAATGCTAAGAGAGAGCAATGCTATGAATACAGCGAAAGGGTAGGGCGGACACTCGCAACACGCACGAGACAGAGGATGGCAAAAGGTGAAATTAAAGAGAAGAGACAGCGGGGGCAATATGGTTTCAGATAGGGAAGCTATCCTCGAGGTCTTTAGGGAGTTCTATAGCAAGCTCTATGAGGAGGAGCAGGACAGGGATCCTGCTGATGTTCAGAGGTACCTGCAAGACCTACCATTTAAAACCCTACAGGAGATAGATAGGGACTCTCTCGAGACCTGCTTAGAGGCAGAAGAAATTAAGGAGGCTATGCTCAGTCTGCCTTCCGGCAAGGCTGCCGGACCGGATTTGATACCCGGGGAATTTTACGAAGTGTTTTTTGCATCAATTATCTCAGAGCTAGTCAGGACACTTAGGGAGGCACAGGCGGGGCATTCTACACCAGCCAGCTGGGCAGGGGCAGATATTGTTGTAATCCTTAAAAAAGGGAAACCCCCCGCAGAGCCCAGATCATACCGCCCGATTACACTGAATAATGCTGACCTAAAAATCTTCTCTAAAACATTAGCGAACAGACTTGCTAGGGTAATAGAGCAATTAGTAAGCATTAATCAGCATGGCTTTATTCCACATAGAGGAACTACACTCCATGTTAGAAAAATGATCACGCTATTTGACGTAAAAGGGGCGGAGGAGAAACCTATGGCAGCTATGTTATTAGACGCCGAAAAGGCCTTCGACCGCGTGGCGTGGGAATTTCTGTGGGCAGTGCTAAGGAAAGGGAGAATCGGAGAAGAATTTATAAAATCGATACAATCATTGTACGTAGGACCAACGGCGTGTGTAAGGGTGAATGCAGGCCGCACTACCCCATTTAGAATTACACGGGGCACACGACAGGGGTGCCCGTGCTCACCCCTGCTCTTTGCACTCTACATAGACCCATTAATTAAGAAATTGGAGCTAAATGATGGAATTAGGCCGCTAGATACTAAGATGGGACTGATTAAGGTACTAGCATACGCAGATGATATCGCGATTATCACACCCTCACCAGCAGAGGCCATCAGTAAAATAGAACAGGAGGCGGAGCAATTTGTGCGGGTCGCAGGGTACGCACTAAATAAAACTAAGACACAAATTATAAAGAATACATACGCAACATGCACAGATTCACGGGTGGTGGCTGAGGGGGTTTACTTAGGAATAACTATCACTGCTGACCTGGGCAATTTAGTGGACTTAAACACTTCTCCTATCATCGCGAAAGCGAAGAAGGATTTGGATAGGGTACATAATCTGCACATGTCCATAGTTGGCAGGATAAATTTTATCAAAATGAATCGCCTCCCGAAATTTCTATATATATTTAGGACTAGATTCAACACCCTGGAGGCAGCCTATAAGGTGTGGAAGGCGTTTAAAAAGAGCTTTGGACTGGGTAGATACCATGCATATACTAGGTTAGGGAACGACCCCACATTACCCCCAGAGATCTGTGGTAAATAAAATAATTACCCTGGCATAATTTCTAGGCATTAACAATTAGCATGTATCAAATGAGAGGCAGAGAGTCCGTGGTGTCCAAGTTAAAAGGGCTTTATTCCAATAACTCGAGTTAAGGGAGAATCTGTTCCATCACCACTGAGGTTCAGGAAGGGTCTTCTAACATTTAATAACAAATGAACAACATATATACATTTTGTCTTGTACATAGGGCGTAGGAAGGAAAGCAGAGCAGAGAAAGAAACAGATAAGAGCATGTGGGCGTACATGTGGGTGTACACTTTATGAGTCATAGGTAGGGGATAGGTAGGTGTCGCAGGTGGGTGGTACACAGAGGAGGAGTTTGCATGACCAGCTGGAACTTTGCCCTACTTGTGTGCAACTTGTCATGACGTGCAATTGACGTGTAACTGGGAGGAGAGCTGACTTTCAGTCTAGTAGAGAGATCTTGAGTGTCAAGGCGACCAGCACATCTGGTACTAACTGTACTAACTGATATCTTAAGTCAGGGGATGTATTATCTGAAGCAAAAGGTTGCTCGTCACTAGGAATCAGAAAAAGCATATATTTCTTCGTTCATTGCGTGGGGGCTGTGAGCAAGCACTGTGATTTACTTCTAAACGGAGACAGAGTGTCTAGGCCCCATCTTCCGTGGACGGGTTCTGTTTACCTTGTGACTCTGTACAGCAGGCAGATAACTGTTATTCATAATATACTGTCTTGGCAGACCTTACTGGGTTTCTTTCGGCTGAGCTAGAAGCATGCGAGGTCAGAGATACGTAATTGCAGCCTTCAGTGTGTCAGGAGTCATGAAAAACCCTATTTCAGAAAGTGGCTCAGTTGAACCACAAAAAGGTTTCATCGTGATTTATTTAAAAGTGCATAATGCATAATGCAAATACATGGGCCTTATGCTAACTTAACATTTCTTACATGGGAGACTTAATTACTGGCATCCTAATGTAGGACGTGATTGCAGAGGCCTTGTGATTCAGGCCACTGAGAGAAATATGCATGGGTGACATGCACATACGTGTAATCATAGGGTACACGTAGGGGGCATCTTGGTCAGGCAAAATTTCATTTTCCTCATTCCCTCCTTGTCCCCTACGTAACCCTTTAGGATACATCTATATTCATGAGACCGTATAGTTGATCATACAGCATCATTTGTTCGTCCTTAACCCTTTGTATACTTGGATGTGGAATACAGGCAGTTGCACACAGGCCGCAAATGGCCGGGCCACACTGCAGACAGAGACAGCAACCAAATATCATGAGTAGGATCATTCCTAGGAAGGACAACACTTTCCATCCCCAAGCAGATATCACACCCCAGAGCCAACTGGACCAAGTCCATGTGCCTGGATCTTGATGTATGCCATGAGCAATTTTGTGGAGCCTTGTTATCGCTGCATACACAGATGGCGCGTTATTTGGGATGAAAACGCAACAACTAGATCGGATCACGCTACAAGCTCCGCCTCTATCCGCCAAGATGACGTCCAGAACGAGGCGATTTTGAAGAACGACAAGTCTAATGGCAGACTGCTCCTGGGTCAAGTTCGCCAGGGCAGACGCAGTCACATTCACTACTGCTTCAAGAGTTCTTGTTAACTTGCGTATCAGTTTACTGTTTTGGACGGGACCTATGAAAAAGAAGAATCCTTTGTTGAAATCTGTATATTCCTCCCAAGCTGTTTCAGTCTGATCAATCCCTGAGGCATCTGTCTCTCTCCTTACTCTAACATGTTCTAGTCGTGAATCTCTATGATAATGGGATGGGGCCAAGAATACAGGTGGCAATAAGAATGCTATATAACAAGTCCCACCCCAGTCTAAGGGCAGATGTACATAGGCTGTCTGACCGCAAATGAAATAGGTATGGCGTGATGTTTTGAAAGAAGAAAGTCCTTTATCATTAAACACTACTACAACTTTACACTCGCTGTGTCCCATATGTACTGAGCCTTTCTTATTAACACATAAATCACCTTTTGCCGGTAGAACTGAAATAAAAGGTGGACCTGTATTTTGCTTGGGCTGAACATTTAACATTATAAAATTAACGGATGCATTTCCCTGCTCGTACTCTTCATTCTCTAGATCGGTTCCCTTCCTTTGAGGAAATCCGTCCTTGTCTGGAAAACATGCTTCATTCATTACTTTATTCAAGTTTCCATATATCCAGCCACCTGGATAAGCTATGTACTTTCTATCTATTGAGGTCATTAAGGCAAACCATGCTCCACATGAACCATTGTGTGAGAACGGTAGAGGATAGAAGGGCAGAACTCCCTTCGCCTTTTGATAAGGTGGCAGTTGGCCACATACCCAGCAATTAGTCGCATTGCTGGTCTGATGAGAATGGTGTAACATTTGAATAAAAGTATTGTTACGCAATGCAAGTCGATATGACAGTTCATGAGGTGGCAGGTCACTAAATGTATGCTCTATGGTGCTGTTACTGGAAGAGTGTATATGTGAAGAAATAGGAAAGAAAACATGTAGTAATAAACTGACACAGATTATAACAATGCACAGAATAAAAAGAATGATCAAAGTAACTATACATCTACTGCGTAATAGTTTGCAGTATTTTTCTCTCATGTTTCCTTTCTTACTATTCTCGTATGTGATCTTATACACGTCAGAAATCTTAGTCTAACCGATTCACCACCGAGTGGACTTAGACAATTAAACTACGTCTGACCTACTAGATCTTAACTTAAGATTTATACTCCTGCTGTGGAGTCTTTTCTAGTAAAAGCGGCGCAAGCGGCGCAAAGTCTGTATTTTTTGTAATGTTTTTTTTTAGTATCTGTATTAGATTGTCCAAAATGTCTCTTGCATTGTTGAGCGTGAAGTTTCCCTTGCGTCCTTCGACTTTCAGCGCGGTCCTCGTGGTCAGTAGCACCAACTTCGGCGTCTTCCAACGTGGCTCAAGGGGGCTTGATCGATCAAATTTCCGGACACAAAAATGAAGTCCCCAGGGACTATGGCGTGTTCCTTGACCTGGGTGTTGTCAGGGAAGGTGGCAGCAACCTGTGAATGACAAGAGAGTAGTGCAGACATCAAGGAAGCCAGGTAATCTGTCAGCATGTTACTGTCAACATCAGTTATATTTTAGCAAGTTTTGTTTCCTGGCTGTTGTCACAGCAGTATAATCTGGAACTGGATATGCTTCTGTCCATCTAGATAGTGCACACACAACTACCAAGACATACTTGTAACCTCTACATCTGTTCATTTGGATATAATCCATCTGGAGAACCTCAAAAGGGTGGTCAGGAGGATGAAATCCGCCTTGTTCCACCGGAATGCCTTTACCTGGATTGAACTGGCAACAGATCATACTTGTCTATCATTGCCTTTTCTCCCAAGTGTGCTGGACTATGTGCTGTGTTTATGATTACTTGTACCATAGAATTCTGGAAGAAACCATGTACCTTTTCCCTTAGTCATCCAACCTTGTTCAGTCTGGACCCCTCCTTGTTCAGTCCATTTCTTTATCTCATCTGCAGTGGCATGTGTCTGTATGTCGAGTACATCTTGAGTGGGATCCCTGACTGTCATACATGTTGTCAGTAATGGTACCTCTGTCCTTGTCGTGTCTGTTGGTGTCTGGGCTGTCTGGGCTGTAAGTTTAGCTGTTCGGTCTGCCAGGTCATTACCCTGGGAAATGGTGTCTGTGTCCTGTTTAAGAGAACTTCCACTGCATGTGGTACTTGTACTGTCAGAGGGTGTGTCAACACTATCGAGTCACTTTGTCTAATGGCTAGGGCTGTTGCTGCAACTGATTTCAGGCACGCAGGCAGAGCCTGGGCCACTGGATCTAGGGTACTAGAAAAATAAGCGCAAGGCTTGTGTTTTCCTGCTTGATCTTGTGTGAGGACAGATAACGCTAGAACTGGCGCTTGACATAATGCTTTTTGTTTCTTTTATTTTTTTAATTCCTCAAATGCCAAGGTGTGTTCTTGTGTCCAAGGGAGGACAGTCAGAGTGGCTGCCTCCTGTGTAGTTAACTGTATGAGTGGTTTGGCTAGATATGCATACTGGGGAATCCATTGCCTACAGTACGAAGTGAGGCCAATGAAGGGCCGTACTTACTTTTGTGTCTTGGGCTGTTAAAGGCTAGAAATTAACTGAATGAAAGGCTTGTGTTAGCTGTATACCCTCCTTGGAAAGTAAGTGTCCAAGGTACTCCACTTGCTTTTCACAGAATTGCAACTGTGAAGGGGACACCTTGTGCCCCTTGTCAGCCAGAAAATGTAAGACTGTCAGTGATGCAATTGCGCATTCTGGTTCTGAACGTGCTGTAATTAGGATGTCATCTACGTACTGCAGGGCAGTGTTGGGAGGCATATAAATACTGTCTGCGTAATGAGACTGAGCGTGTGTGAGACCGCACTACAGGACGCACGGCTCTAACTGAGTGAGCTGCAGAGCGGGGGGGCGAGACTGATGCACCTCACACATGGCTGTAACTGAGACTGAGCTCCAGGGCTGAAGGGCGTGTGAGACTGGGCTGCAGGGCCCTGGCTGTCTTTTTAATGCTTGACTGTAAATACTAGGGCTCATTGCAAGAGCGAAAACTCCTGCCAATTATTCTGTTTACACTACGAGGGAAAAACTATTCATTGCAAGCATGCCTTATCTGAAGCCAATGAAGCTTTCAGTGCTGGCTGTAAGGAAGAGCAACTTGACCCCCACCTTCCATAAACATTTCACCTTGGCTTCATCAAATATTATTTTTTCTCTACACTGCCTTCCCCTTCACCATGATGTCACCCACAGGGCGGTCCCTCCACCTTTTCAAAACTCTGAGAGCTAAGAACAGCTGCCAAGTTACTGAAGAGAGAACTTGGTCAAAATTGCAAGCATTCCTTTTCTGCCTGCGAAGGAAGCCTGGCTCAGCTGGAGGACGGCCAATAATTGTCCGCGGAAAAGAATTGGAGGAAGGCCAATGATAACAAGACAGGCACTGCTCGGTGCTCCAAGAGGGAAAAGCCCTCCCTTTACAAAATATCTTTCCCTGCGAGTCAGGCTACTACGGGGCCTGGCTGAACTATGGTTCAGCCTGAGCCACTTCAAGGTCGAAAAACACATTCTGTAATTCAAAACATATCTGTACCCAGGCCACAGGGCTAACCAACATTCTCTAACTTTAACTGAAGCAATTTTAAAACGTGATAAAAATATCCTAAAATCAGTAATTAATAAGGACTTATTATTTTCTTTTTCAACCTAGACACATGCTAGCATTTTAAAATAATTATATCAAAAAATATTGATACTAGCTGCAAAGAAAAAAAGAGAAGCAGAACAACAGGGCATGGAAACACGTCACATTTTACTTTTTGAAGATAACATGTGAAACTCCATATTTTTGCATTGCAGAACCAAGATTTTCATAATTACATGTGCAAGCTCTTCTATACTACCTATTTTAAAGGGCCAGATTCATCATTTTTCAAAGAACCATGTTTTCTAATTGAGTGGATTAACTGTCACACGCTATACTAAAGGGCAGCTTGCATTGGGAAATAATAATAATAATAATAATGTATATTTTGTAGAACACATTTTTATTTAAAAAAAACAACACACGGTTGCATTACACTAATTAAAAGCACATTCTATGATGGGTCTGTTTTATATATTCTTCTCAACCATGAAAACATTAAAGCACCCTCTCTGCAAACCCTTATCTCAATCCGACTGGTTTATTTACAGCTTACCGACCTTTGAGTCAAAACACATTAAATCAAGTGTTCCAAGGCAAACCTACACACATACACGGACGCATTTGAAATAGAATGTTAAATGAACACTTCTTTACTCTCCATGCAAGACGTTACCATTTCAGTCAGCAAGCTGACAAAGCACATAGGCAGACCCTGCAACCAATGAAAAAGTAAAAAATCAAACCATCAATCAACTAAATACTCACTGACTTTTAGTGTCAGCTCACATAACCATGCATGTGAGCTACACAGCCATGAAATCGTGTCAAAAACGCACTTCCAAACTACGCCAAAAAAGACACCTTTCCCTCCAACAATTTCCTTCAAACTACTTTGCCGCAAAACTAGACACTCCCAAGTTTCAGCCGATCCCGCAGACTCAGTTAAGAACTACTTAGCACACCACGAAATCTCGGCCTAAAAGCACGCACAAATCAAAACAGCTCCATTTTCCAAAAAATACAAATTAGCCAAACACACCCTTCCGCCCAAGCCAAAAATCCCCAAAATTCAGCACATCTGGCCATCCACCTCCTCTACCGCTGATCCAACCCCCGGGCCCCTAGCGCACCTGGAACACCCCCAAAATAATTTCTCAATTTTCAGAAATACGCCCATTGGATAACATGGCAAATCGCACCTCCGCACAAAACATGTTTTTTCCACCACTTCCACAGCTCAGATCCTTTTCAAATTTGGCATCACAGTAGTCCAAGCTATTCCCTAAATCCTCACCAAAAAGCAACCAAATCCCTCCACTGGAACGGGTACGGATTTCCGCTCAAAAACACGCCCCCCGCAAACACCAAAAAACGCCAAAATCCCTCAACACCTTGTTAAACAGCATGTTAAAACAAATACTGCCTTCTCAATACAAGATATTAACTCTTTGGCAGCTGAAGCACAATCATTCCCCAATGACTGCAGTACATGGGAAAGTCATGAACTCATTTCTCCACGTTATCACATGACACGTACGCACATCTTCAAAACATTTTCTCCAAGCACTTGAAAGAGATCCAGCTCTCTCCTGCCTAACGTAATGATAACAAGCTCTGCACAAACCATAACCACATGGCGCTATTCACAAGCCATATTCACAAGAAACTCAACAAGTTATAATAATGACATGCTCTTCATAAACCATATTTACAAGGAGCTATTTACAAGGAACTCTGCTTCTTTCTACATACTCTAAAGGGTACAGGTGGTGGCGTTCGCGACCTACTGGGTGTTTCTGAGGAGGTCACTCTAGCTAGTTCTTTTTCTTTCGCTTTTTCCGCTGCTTGTTTAGTTCTCTCTACTTTATTAAATTCTTTCTCTATTCTCCTATGTGACTCTTTGCGCCACAATTCAATGGCATCTTTCTGAGAGGGTCTTGATTTCTTTTTCCATAGCGATTCCTCTACTCTCATAATGCATTCAGGATCCCATGTTCCTGAGATAGGCCATCTATACTTTTCCTCCAGTCTACCCATAAGTCTAAAAACAAAATGGCGTCTAGCCCATGCTTATTATACATAAAATGACCAGGTCTGTCTCTAGGCGGGATGTTAACTGACTCTTCTAGTATACCTTTTCTGGTCCCTATCTGACGCAATTTTTAAAAACAGTGGCATGTTGAAACCAATATTCACAAAATAGACTGAAACAATCAACAATCATTCACACACAAACAAATATTAAACACTAAAACAGTTACAACCTAAACTGATACAGAGAGCTAAACATGTACTTGAAAAACTTTATGCACTGGAATACAGTACAACCATACCGGTCTCAAAAAATGAGACACGTCTTGACCGTTTTCACGAATAACGTGAACCCGTCTTTACCGTTTCCACGTTTAACCGTGGATCCGTCTTGACAGTTTCCACGAATAACGTGGACCCGTCTTGACCGTTTTCATATAAAATGAACCCGTCTTGAAACTTTATGCATTCCCCATAGTGGTACTCACCGGGAAGCAGAGCTTGAAACTTGAAGGCCTCGGACTTCTACGCATCTACGTCTACGTCTACTTCTGCGCATGCGCCTTGGAACAGGTGGACCTCTGGAAACCTCGGACCTTGCTCTCTCACGGATTGGGCTCTGGTTGGGATGATCCGCGATCCTCACCGCCTCGTGTGGACGCCTGGTCGCAGTCCGTCTCCTCCGTGGGCCTGAGGGAGTAAGCAGGAAGTCCTGCTGGTGCGCACTTTGAAGTCCGTCACGGCTGTAGAAGGGGGCAAGAGCTGTACCTGCGTCACCGGCGCGTGGGGAAAGGGATAGTCCCTGTTCGGGCGCCAAATTAATGTGGTAAATAAAATAATTACCCTGGCATAATTTCTAGGCATTAACAATTAGCATGTATCAAATGAGAGGCAGAGAGTCCGTGGTGTCCAAGTTAAAAGGGCTTTATTCCAATAACTCGAGTTAAGGGAGAATCTGTTCCATCACCACTGAGGTTCAGGAAGGGTCTTCTAACATTTAATAACAAATGAACAACATATATACATTTTGTCTTGTACATAGGGCGTAGGAAGGAACGCAGAGCAGAGAAAGAAACAGATAAGAGCATGTGGGCGTACATGTGGGTGTACACTTTATGAGTCATAGGTAGGGGATAGGTAGGTGTCATAGGTGGGTGGTACACAGAGGAGGAGTTTGCATGACCAGCTGGAACTTTGCCCTACTTGTGTGCAACTTGTCATGACGTGCAATTGACGTGTAACTGGGAGGAGAGCTGACTTTCAGTCTAGTAGAGAGATCTTGAGTGTCAAGGCGACCAGCACATCTGGTACTAACTGTACTAACTGATATCTTAAGTCAGGGGATGTATTATCTGAAGCAAAAGGTTGCTCGTCACTAGGAATCAGAAAAAGCATATATTTCTTCGTTCATTGCGTGGGGGCTGTGAGCAAGCACTGTGATTTACTTCTAAACGGAGACAGAGTGGCTAGGCCCTATCTTCCGTGGACGGGTTCTGTTTACCTTGTGACTCTGTACAGCAGGCAGATAACTGTTATTCATAATATACTGTCTTGGCAGACCTTACTGGGTTTCTTTCGGCTGAGCTAGAAGCATGCGAGGTCAGAGATACGTAATTGCAGCCTTCAGTGTGTCAGGAGTCATGAAAAACCCTATTTCAGAAAGTGGCTCAGCTGAACCACAAAAAGGTTTCATCGTGATTTATTTAAAAGTGCATAATGCATAATGCAAATACATGGGCCTTATGCTAACTTAACATTTCTTACATGGGAGACTTAATTACTGGCATCCTAATGTAGGACGTGATTGCAGAGGCCTTGTGATTCAGGCCACTGAGAGAAATATGCATGGGTGACATGCACATACGTGTAATCATAGGGTACACGTAGGGGGCATCTTGGTCAGGCAAAATTTCATTTTCCTCATTCCCTCCTTGTCCCCTACGTAACCCTTTAGGATACATCTATATTCATGAGACCGTATAGTTGATCATACAGCATCATTTGTTCGTCCTTAACCCTTTGTATACTTGGATGTGGAATACAGGCAGTTGCACACAGGCCGCAAATGGCCGGGCCACACTGCAGACAGAGACAGCAACCAAATATCATGAGTAGGATCATTCCTAGGAAGGACAACACTTTCCATCCCCAAGCAGATATCACACCCCAGAGCCAACTGGACCAAGTCCATGTGCCTGGATCTTGATGTATGCCATGAGCAATTTTGTGGAGCCTTGTTATCGCTGCATACACAGATGGCGCGTTATTTGGGATGAAAACGCAACAACTAGATCGGATCACGCTACAAGCTCCGCCTCTATCCGCCAAGATGACGTCCAGAACGAGGCGATTTTGAAGAACGACAAGTCTAATGGCAGACTGCTCCTGGGTCAAGTTCGCCAGGGCAGACGCAGTCACATTCACTACTGCTTCAAGAGTTCTTGTTAACTTGCGTATCAGTTTACTGATTTGGACGGGACCTATGAAAAAGAAGAATCCTTTGTTGAAATCTGTATATTGCTCCCAAGCTGTTTCAGTCTGATCAATCCCTGAGGCATCTGTCTCTCTCCTTACTCTAACATGTTCTAGTCGTGAATCTCTATGATAATGGGATGGGGCCAAGAATACAGGTGGCAATAAGAATGCTATATAACAAGTCCCACCCCAGTCTAAGGGCAGATGTACATAGGCTGTCTGACCGCAAATGAAATAGGTATGGCGTGATGTTTTGAAAGAAGAAAGTCCTTTATCATTAAACACTACTACAACTTTACACTCGCTGTGTCCCATATGTACTGAGCCTTTCTTATTAACACATAAATCATCTTTTGCCGGTAGAACTGAAATAAAAGGTGGACCTGTATTTTGCTTGGGCTGAACATTTAACATTATAAAATTAACGGATGCATTTCCCTGCTCGTACTCTTCATTCTCTAGATCGGTTCCCTTCCTTTGAGGAAATCCGTCCTTGTCTGGAAAACATGCTTCATTCATTACTTTATTCAAGTTTCCATATATCCAGCCACCTGGATAAGCTATGTACTTTATATCTATTGAGGTCATTTAGGCAAACCATGCTCCACATGAACCATTGTGTGAGAACGGTAGAGGATAGAAGGGCAGAACTCCCTTCGCCTTTTGATAAGGTGGCAGTTGGCCACATACCCAGCAATTAGTCGCATTGCTGGTCTGATGAGAATGGTGTAACATTTGAATAAAAGTATTGTTACGCAATGCAAGTCGATATGACAGTTCATGAGGTGACAGGTCACTAAATGTATGCTCTATGGTGCTGTTACTGGAAGAGTGTATATGTGAAGAAATAGGAAAGAAAACATGTAGTAATAAACTGACACAGATTATAACAATGCACAGAATAAAAAGAATGATCAAAGTAACTATACATCTACTGCGTAATAGTTTGCAGTATTTTTCTCTCATGTTTCCTTTCTTACTATTCTCGTATGTGATCTTATACACGTCAGAAATCTTAGTCTAACCGATTCACCACCGAGTGGACTTAGACAATTAAACTACGTCTGACCTACTAGATCTTAACTTAGATTTATACTCCTGCTGTGGAGTCTTTTCTAGTAAAAGCGGCGCAAGCGGCGCAAAGTCTGTATTTTTTGTAATGTTTTTTTTTAGTATCTGTATTAGATTGTCCAAAATGTCTCTTGCATTGTTGAGCGTGAAGTTTCCCTTGCGTCCTTCGACTTTCAGCGCGGTCCTCGTGGTCAGTAGCACCAACTTCGGCGTCTTCCAACGTGGCTCAAGGGGGCTTGATCGATCAAAGTTCCGGACACAAAAATGAAGTCCCCAGGGACTATGGCGTGTTCCTTGACCTGGGTGTTGTCAGGGAAGGTGGCAGCAACCTGTGAATGACAAGAGAGTAGTGCAGACATCAAGGAAGCCAGGTAATCTGTCAGCATGTTACTGTCAACATCAGTTATATTTTAGCAAGTTTTGTTTCCTGGCTGTTGTCACAGCAGTATAATCTGGAACTGGATATGCTTCTGTCCATCTAGATAGTGCACACACAACTACCAAGACATACTTGTAACCTCTACATCTGTTCATTTGGATATAATCCATCTCGAGAACCTCAAAAGGGTGGTCAGGAGGATGAAATCCGCCTTGTTCCACCGGAATGCCTTTACCTGGATTGAACTGGCAACAGATCATACTTGTCTATCATTGCCTTTTCTCCAAAGTGTGCTGGACTATGTGCTGTGTTTATGATTACTTGTACCATAGAATTCTGGAAGAAACCATGTACCTTTTCCCTTAGTCATCCAACCTTGTTCAGTCTGGACCCCTCCTTGTTCAGTCCATTTCTTTATCTCATCTGCAGTGGCATGTGTCTGTATGTCGAGTACATCTTGAGTGGGATCCCTGACTGTCATACATGTTGTCAGTAATGGTACCTCTGTCCTTGTCGTGTCTGTTGGTGTCTGGGCTGTCTGGGCTGTAAGTTTAGCTGTTCGGTCTGCCAGGTCATTACCCTGGGAAATGGTGTCTGTGTCCTGTTTAAGAGAACTTCCACTGCATGTGGTACTTGTACTGTCAGAGGGTGTGTCAACACTATCGAGTCACTTTGTCTTATGGCTAGGGCTGTTGCTGCAACTGATTTCAGGCACACAGGCAGAGCCTGGGCCACTGGATCTAGGGTACTAGAAAAATAAGCGCAAGGCTTGTGTTTTCCTGCTTGATCTTGTGTGAGGACAGATAACGCTAGAACTGGCGCTTGACATAATGCTTTTTGTTTCTTTTATTTTTTTAATTCCTCAAATGCCAAGGTGTGTTCTTGTGTCCAAGGGAGGACAGTCAGAGTGGCTGCCTCCTGTGTAGTTAACTGTATGAGTGGTTTGGCTAGATATGCATACTGGGGAATCCATTGCCTACAGTAAGAAGTGAGGCCAATGAAGGGCCGTACTTACTTTTGTGTCTTGGGCTGTTAAAGGCTAGAAATTAACTGAATGAAAGGCTTGTGTTAGCTGTATACCCTCCTTGGAAAGTAAGTGTCCAAGGTACTCCACTTGCTTTTCACAGAATTGCAACTGTGAAGGGGACACCTTGTGCCCCTTGTCAGCCAGAAAATGTAAGACTGTCAGTGATGCAATTGCGCATTCTGGTTCTGAACGTGCTGTAATTAGGATGTCATCTACGTACTGCAGGGCAGTGTTGAGAGGCATATAAATACTGTCTGCGTAATGAGACTGAGCGTGTGTGAGACCGCACTACAGGACGCACGGCTCTAACTGAGTGAGCTGCAGAGCGGGGGGCGAGACTGATGCACCTCACACATGGCTGTAACTGAGACTGAGCTCCAGGGCTGAAGGGCGTGTGAGACTGGGCTGCAGGGCCCTGGCTGTCTTTTTAATGCTTGACTGTAAATACTAGGGCTCATTGCAAGAGCGAAAACTCCTGCCAATTATTCTGTTTACACTACGAGGGAAAAACTATTCATTGCAAGCATGCCTTATCTGAAGCCAATGAAGCTTTCAGTGCTGGCTGTAAGGAAGAGCAACTTGACCCCCACCTTCCATAAACATTTCACCTTGGCTTCATCAAATATTATTTTTTCTCTACACTGCCTTCCCCTTCACCATGATGTCACCCACAGGGCGGTCCCTCCACCCTTTCAAAACTCTGAGAGCTAAGAACAGCTGCCAAGTTACTGAAGAGAGAACTTGGTCAAAATTGCAAGCATTCCTTTTCTGCCTGCGAAGGAAGCCTGGCTCAGCTGGAGGACGGCCAATAATTGTCCGCGGAAAAGAATTGGAGGAAGGCCAATGATAACAAGACAGGCACTGCTCGGTGCTCCAAGAGGGAAAAGCCCTCCCTTTACAAAATATCTTTCCCTGCGAGTCAGGCTACTACGGGGCCTGGCTGAACTATGGTTCAGCCTGAGCCACTTCAAGGTCGAAAAACACATTCTGTAATTCAAAACATATCTGTACCCAGGCCACAGGGCTAACCAACATTCTCTAACTTTAACTGAAGCAATTTTAAAACGTGATAAAAATATCCTAAAATCAGTAATTAATAAGGACTTATTATTTTCTTTTTCAACCTAGACACATGCTAGCCTTTTAAAATAATTATATCAAAAAATATTGATACTAGCTGCAAAGAAAAAAAAGAGAAGCAGAACAACAGGGCATGGAAACACGTCACATTTTACTTTTTGAAGATAACATGTGAAACTCCATATTTTTGCATTGCAGAACCAAGATTTTCATAATTACATGTGCAAGCTCTTCTATACTACCTATTTTAAAGGGCCAGATTCATCATTTTTCAAAGAACCATGTTTTCTAATTGAGTGGATTAACTGTCACACGCTATACTAAAGGGCAGCTTGCATTGGGAAATAATAATAATAATAATAATGTATATTTTGTAGAACACATTTTTATTTAAAAAAAACAACACACGGTTGCATTACACTAATTAAAAGCACATTCTATGATGGGTCTGTTTTATATATTCTTCTCAACCATGAAAACATTAAAGCACCCTCTCTGCAAACCCTTATCTCAATAAGACTGGTTTATTTACAGCTTACCGACCTTTGAGTCAAAACACATTAAATCAAGTGTTCCAAGGCAAACCTACACACATACACGGACGCATTTGAAATAGAATGTTAAATGAACACTTCTTTACTCTCCATGCAAGACGTTACCATTTCAGTCAGCAAGCTGACAAAGCACATAGGCAGACCCTGCAACCAATGAAAAAGTAAAAAATCAAACCATCAATCAACTAAATACTCACTGACTTTTAGTGTCAGCTCACATAACCATGCATGTGAGCTACACAGCCATGAAATCGTGTCAAAAACGCACTTCCAAACTACGCCAAAAAAGACACCTTTCCCTCCAACAATTTCCTTCAAACTACTTTGCCGCAAAACTAGACACTCCCAAGTTTCAGCCGATCCCGCAGACTCAGTTAATAACTACTTAGCACACCACGAAATCTCGGCCTAAAAGCACGCACAAATCAAAACAGCTCCATTTTCCAAAAAATACAAATTAGCCAAACACACCCTTCCGCCCAAGCCAAAAATCCCCAAAATTCAGCACATCTGGCCATCCACCTCCTCTACCGCTGATCCAACCCCCGGGCCCCTAGCGCACCTGGAACACCCCCAAAATAATTTCTCAATTTTCAGAAATACGCCCATTGGATAACATGGCAAATCGCACCTCCGCACAAAACATGTTTTTTCCACCACTTCCACAGCTCAGATCCTTTTCAAATTTGGCATCACAGTAGTCCAAGCTATTCCCTAAATCCTCACCAAAAAGCAACCAAATCCCTCCACTGGAACGGGTACGGATTTCCGCTCAAAAACACGCCCCCCGCAAACACCAAAAAACGCCAAAATCCCTCAACACCTTGTTAAACAGCATGTTAAAACAAATACTGCCTTCTCAATACAAGATATTAACTCTTTGGCAGCTGAAGCACAATCATTCCCCAATGACTGCAGTACATGGGAAAGTCATGAACTCATTTCTCCACGTTATCACATGACACGTACGCACATCTTCAAAACATTTTCTCCAAGCACTTGAAAGAGATCCAGCTCTCTCCTGCCTAACGTAATGATAACAAGCTCTGCACAAACCATAACCACATGGCGCTATTCACAAGCCATATTCACAAGAAACTCAACAAGTTATAATAATGACATGCTCTTCATAAACCATATTTACAAGGAGCTATTTACAAGGAACTCTGCTTCTTTCTACATACTCTAAAGGGTACAGGTGGTGGCGTTCGCGACCTACTGGGTGTTTCTGAGGAGGTCACTCTAGCTAGTTCTTTTTCTTTCGCTTTTTCCGCTGCTTGTTTAGTTCTCTCTACTTTATTAAATTCTTTCTCTATTCTCCTATGTGACTCTTTGCGCCACAATTCAATGGCATCTTTCTGAGAGGGTCTTGATTTCTTTTTCCATAGCGATTCCTCTACTCTCATAATGCATTCAGGATCCCATGTTCCTGAGATAGGCCATCTATACTTTTCCTCCAGTCTACCCATAAGTCTAAAAACAAAATGGCGTCTAGCCCATGCTTATTATACATAAAATGACCAGGTCTGTCTCTAGGCGGGATGTTAACTGACTCTTCTAGTATACCTTTTCTGGTCCCTATCTGACGCAATTTTTAAAAACAGTGGCATGTTGAAACCAATATTCACAAAATAGACTGAAACAATCAACAATCATTCACACACAAACAAATATTAAACACTAAAACAGTTACAACCTAAACTGATACAGAGAGCTAAACATGTACTTGAAAAACTTTATGCACTGGAATACAGTACAACCATACCGGTCTCAAAAAATGAGACACGTCTTGACCGTTTTCACGAATAACGTGAACCCGTCTTTACCGTTTCCACGTTTAACCGTGGATCCGTCTTGACCGTTTCCACGAATAACGTGGACCCGTCTTGACCGTTTTCATATAAAATGAACCCGTCTTGAAACTTTATGCATTCCCCATAGTGGTACTCACCGGGAAGCAGAGCTTGAAACTTGAAGGCCTCGGACTTCTACGCATCTACGTCTACGTCTACTTCTGCGCATGCGCCTTGGAACAGGTGGACCTCTGGAAACCTCGGACCTTGCTCTCTCACGGATTGGGCTCTGGTTGGGATGATCCGCGATCCTCACCGCCTCGTGTGGACGCCTGGTCGCAGTCCGTCTCCTCCGTGGGCCTGAGGGAGTAAGCAGGAAGTCCTGCTGGTGCGCACTTTGAAGTCCGTCACGGCTGTAGAAGGGGGCAAGAGCTGTACCTGCGTCACCGGCGCGTGGGGAAAGGGATAGTCCCTGTTCGGGCGCCAAATTAATGTGGTAAATAAAATAATTACCCTGGCATAATTTCTAGGCATTAACAATTAGCATGTATCAAATGAGAGGCAGAGAGTCCGTGGTGTCCAAGTTAAAAGGGCTTTATTCCAATAACTCGAGTTAAGGGAGAATCTGTTCCATCACCACTGAGGTTCAGGAAGGGTCTTCTAACATTTAATAACAAATGAACAACATATATACATTTTGTCTTGTACATAGGGCGTAGGAAGGAACGCAGAGCAGAGAAAGAAACAGATAAGAGCATGTGGGCGTACATGTGGGTGTACACTTTATGAGTCATAGGTAGGGGATAGGTAGGTGTCATAGGTGGGTGGTACACAGAGGAGGAGTTTGCATGACCAGCTGGAACTTTGCCCTACTTGTGTGCAACTTGTCATGACGTGCAATTGACGTGTAACTGGGAGGAGAGCTGACTTTCAGTCTAGTAGAGAGATCTTGAGTGTCAAGGCGACCAGCACATCTGGTACTAACTGTACTAACTGATATCTTAAGTCAGGGGATGTATTATCTGAAGCAAAAGGTTGCTCGTCACTAGGAATCAGAAAAAGCATATATTTCTTCGTTCATTGCGTGGGGGCTGTGAGCAAGCACTGTGATTTACTTCTAAACGGAGACAGAGTGGCTAGGCCCTATCTTCCGTGGACGGGTTCTGTTTACCTTGTGACTCTGTACAGCAGGCAGATAACTGTTATTCATAATATACTGTCTTGGCAGACCTTACTGGGTTTCTTTCGGCTGAGCTAGAAGCATGCGAGGTCAGAGATACGTAAT
The DNA here is from genome assembly GCF_964261635.1 of Lissotriton helveticus. NCBI lineage: Eukaryota > Metazoa > Chordata > Amphibia > Caudata > Salamandridae > Lissotriton > Lissotriton helveticus. The sequence continues at coordinate 1,809,611,781 of NC_136061.1, forward strand.
TGCAGCCTTCAGTGTGTCAGGAGTCATGAAAAACCCTATTTCAGAAAGTGGCTCAGCTGAACCACAAAAAGGTTTCATCGTGATTTATTTAAAAGTGCATAATGCATAATGCAAATACATGGGCCTTATGCTAACTTAACATTTCTTACATGGGAGACTTAATTACTGGCATCCTAATGCAGGACGTGATTGCAGAGGCCTTGTGATTCAGGCCACTGAGAGAAATATGCATGGGTGACATGCACATACGTGTAATCATAGGGTACACGTAGGGGGCATCTTGGTCAGGCAAAATTTCATTTTCCTCAGATCTTTGCTGATACTGTTTCCAAGGAATGGGGACGGTTAGGAGTGAAAAGAATGGGGGATTTGATAGGCCCGCTAGGAGTGCGCCAATTCTCAGAGATACAGAGAAAATTTGGGGTCAGTACAAGGACGTTTTTTAATTATTTACAGATAAGAAGCTTATTGGCTGGAAAGAGAGGAGGACCTCTAGGATTTGGAGACAATACAATATTACAAGTAATAGAAGGGGGACACGGCTGCACGATAAAAAGGTTCTATGCCGAACTTATAGCACACAGGGGAGATGACTAGGGTAAATTTGAAGCAAAATGGATGGATGCGCTAGGGACTACGGAGGGGGTCTTTGAGAAGTCATTGCAGATGGGACAGGAGGTTCTCCGCTCTTCTTCATTGCAAGCCCAGCACTATAAGACCTTGTACAAGCTATACTACACCCCAGCCAGAATTGCACAGTGGGGGGGCACACAAGGGATAACATGCCCAAGATGCGACAGCCAGGAGGGAGACATAGTTCACATGTTTGGCGAATGCCCCAACCTCGTTCCTCTGATAAAAGAAATCGAAGGGTTTTTAGATAGATCGCCGAATTGTAAGTTAACGGTGACACCCGAAGTAATATTAATGGGATTGGACGGGACTGGAGAGCAATCACAGTTGGAGAACTTTCTGTTTGTACCCATGGCAGTATTTCGTCTATGCATAGCTTCGGCATGGCGAGATAAGCTCCCCCCCACTATGCAGCAATGGCTGGCCAGGCTTTTATATATATACAACATGGAAAAAGCGTTATATGCCAGAAAAGGGAAGAAGGGCAAATCTCTTGGTCTGCAGATCTGGAAACCAATAACAGATTGGAAGAATAGGGTGGCAGGAAACATAGAACTTCCATAGGGTTATCGATGGGGTTATGTTTAGTTGTTCGCCCTTCATGGGTTTTTTTCCAGCTGTTTTGATTGATGCTCTAGCTTACCCAGTATAATTTGCCAGGCTGAATTATTGTAACCTGAGATATAGAAATGTTGTGGAAAAAACGAAACTTGATTGTATTTTTTTGCTTTTTTCATGTCCTGTGCGTGGGGGGTGGGGGGGGGAGGGGGGAGGGGGGAGGAGCTAGGGGAATAAACAATTATTTTTTAATAAAAATATTTTTTTTTAAAAAGATTTGTACACGGCGCGACAAAAACAGACAACAGACTCTACCACCCGGCAGCGTCCCACCGGGCGCGGCCATTTTTGTTAGCACTCTAGCCTTTCATACAGGTCCCGCATCACCATGACACAGCGCGCCAACTTCCGGTATAAGATGTCGGAACCAGCCGCGTCTCCGGTAATTCATCGGAGCTGCCAAAGGGTATGGAATGATTTGTTCTGCTTGAAGCGGTCACGTAAGTGAGACCCTGACCTCGGGTCTGTAAAAACATGGTCTGATACTGTTCTATTTGTACTGGTGAGATAAGCCACACTCCTTCACTGGCACCTCGAGTGATTTCTCCACTATTGTCTCCACAGTAAGCCGCTAATGCCCTAGACGCAGGCTCATGAGGCACGGAACACATCTGCCAACGTATGTATTCTGAGCGTGACATTAGTGCGGACAGATGCCTGTCTAGATGAATCACCTTATTTCCTAAAAGGCAGCACGATTAGGCTAATTTTATCATCATTTCTTGACTATCGCAAAAGCCCGAAGACGCAGGCTCACTAAGCGTGGCACTGACAGGCGGAATGTATGTGTTTTAACAGTCATACCAAGTACGGACGGATGCTTGTCCTTTTAATTTTCCTCTAATGAACCATTTTGTCTTTACCATCAAATCCACGTTGGTTTTGACCCAGAATTACCTCTTTTTTAACGACATAAGTAGACTACACGGTTTGTTCTACTTACTAACCCCTTTTTAACGTTCCCAGCCGGCGAAGCCATTAAATTAATTTTTTCGACTAGCCAGGGAATTTTTAAACCCTTTTTGCACTAACACTCACTTATATAGGTCCCTACACTCCCTATCACTCACCACTGTCTGCACCAATCACATAGCCTATCGTCAAATAACTAAGTGCTCCCGCATATCACGTAGGTTGTAGCACGCCCCGCCCCGTAGAGGGACAGGAAGACCCCAATGATGGGAGAATGACACTATGGGATTCATAGTGTGTGAGGGGTATTTTAACAACACCTAGTGCTCTCCTTCTGCCGATTGCAGAGAGGCACCTTTTCCCACTGTATAGAGAGATAGTCTACACCTATGTATATATAAAAACACTAAAAATTATCCAGGCATTCACATTGATAGAATCTACGTTGCTTACAACGTTTCTGTAGGGTGATTCTATCATTGCCTCTACACTTCCTCAAGTGGTTTTTGGAGGTGAGTAAAGGCACCAGAGTCGAAGCATGTGATGTCGGAACAAAGCCAGCCAGTGCCGAAGAAGGGATGATCAGCATCAGCGACATCTGAAAAGGTAAGATGGATAGAGGGGGAAGTAGTCTTTCCTCTGAACATCTCTCAGTACTGGAGTCGGCCAGGAAACCTGGACCATCAGCATAAAAGCAGCCTGTTGATAAATCGCTGGAATGCCACCCAAAGAAAACAACAGTGGACTCATGGGGCCCGCAGCCACACTAGCTGGAGTCATTGCTCTATTGAAAATGCTAAACATAGCATTCAAAAAGTGGGACTAGTCCCCACCTGGAGCAGGAAAAGCTGGACAGATCTACTCCTGCTGAGACTGAGATGCTGGATTCAAAACCGGCGTCATATCTCGATTCTCAGGCAAAGTTAGCCGTGGCGCTGAAGGTGACACTGGGAAAGGCACTGGAGAGACTTCTTGTTAACCATTCTCCAAAGCCAGGTAGAGAGACACCAACCTCTGCACCTGGCTTTAGAGCCAGGCACGCTTCTTGTGCTTTTTCCTTGCCGACCCGATGAATGGGGAAATGGTGACTTGGATCGAGGACAAGACTTTCAACTACCTCTCTTCTCCTGCCTTGCTCTAGCCATGAACAGCTTCCCCTCTCTCTCTTTCAAAGCTTTCAGATTAATCTACTGGCATGAAGAACAGCTCTCCAAGTGATGATTCGACCCTAAACATCAAAGGCAAATATCATGAGTCACTGATAAACGTCTCATATTCACGGTCCTTACAACGCTTGAACCCTGATTTGTGAGGTGGGGACATCTAAAAAAAAAAAAAACGTTGAAAGACTTCAACTATTCCCTAATGGAGAGCCAACAAAAACTATTACGCATCGTAGGGACAGAAAATAGGAAACTGATGTCAACATGCTGAAGGAAGCTTTTTTAAGGCTCCAGTGGCATTATGCCGAGCCATGTTGATTTCGACGCCCCTGTCAACGTGGGCGAGGTACTGATAAAGTTTCATGGAATGCTGGTGCATAGGTGAGGATTCGGCAGGTGGATGTATCCAATAGAAACTAGATGGTGGAAGTAAGCACAGCAAGTGTATATACAGCTACACCGTCCACAAAGGAAGTTACTAACGGTAACACATTATCTGGTATAGACAATATCTAGCTGCTGATTCCTTATCTTTGAATTTCCCAGGCATCAGACTGGGTCCGGAAACTTTTACGTGAGCAGTACCCCTGCGCCACAACGGGTGGCTCCATTCGCCCCTGGGTAATGTCGCCGGCATAGTTGGCACTGGTTAAGGCGACGCCATAACCTAGATAGACTGCACCCAGGCACGCTGTGTCAGTTCCTTTTCACTATTTCAACGCCAGAAGTGCAGAGCTATGAAGTGAACTGACTATTGTTTGTCAAAACTGGTGCCCTGTAAATTGGAACAGCCCTAGACCTATAAATGAGTCCGCAGAGCGGAGAGGCATCAGTAGTTCTGTAAGAAATCTGCAGCTAGATATCGTCTCTAGCGGATAACGCATTACCAAAGTTAAGTAACTTGTTCATCTGATAGAGACTTCCTGGTGGTGGGCTGCGGACAGATTTACTAGACTAAAAAGTACTGCAGAGCCGTACCCAAACAGGCCAAATGCCCTTCCCTACGGACCTGACAGCCTGGCAGATGTCCAGGACTGCCACTCCACGAGCCAACGCCTTGGTCGCAAGCCTTCCCTCCTGGTGGAATGGGTTTGTAAGCCCTAAGGAGGCTGCTTCCCAGCCAGGGTGTAGAAGATTTTAATGTAGATAAGGACCCATATTTAAATGGTTTGTTTCTTCACTGCCCGACTGTAGGAGGCTGGCTTGGTATATCGTGTACACTTTAAGGACTGATGCACCTTGCACTAATCCAGGCAACATTTATGGTAATTTTAGTGGTTGAGCTCTCAAAGTGGTAGCTGTGGAGAGTAGCCTTCAGGATAAACTAGAAGGGGTGTAAAACAGTTAATCGACAGTGTAGATTAGATGAAAAAGAACCACACAGTGTTTATGAAAATAAATCTATTTATTATGCAATACAATCACTAACACATTGGTATAACTACTAATCGGAGATATGAACAATACACACAAAAATACTTCAAAACGATCAGGTAAGTAGTACAAATATAGACTGGTCTTCAGGGGGAGCCCAAAACATATATTAAGAAAGTGGAACGCGAACAGGACTTAGACCAGAAGACTCGGAGGAGCTGGGAGACCAAGGAACAAACCAAGGTATGTACCCAGGAATCCCACGCAGGCCGTGTACAGAGTGGAAATACAGCCGAGTGCCCAATAGAAGTCAATAGAGAAGTTGTGGATGCCGTTTTGAAGAAGGACCCTTTCCAGAGGACTCAGGAGCGCTTTCAGAGACAGACGGTTAGAGAGCCATCCCTCCCGTGGATGCCCCCGGAACCAGTTTAGCTGCACCATGGACGCTGGGTGCTTAGGGGTGAGATGACGTCAGAACCTGCCATAGACGACAATAGAAGTCTTCAGAGAAATGGCTTCTGGAGGAGTTCATAAAGAACTCCAGTACAATCCGAGGTTGGTTTCTTGAAGAGAAGAACCTGCAAGCAGAGGGGACACCGTACATGCTACTCTGGGGTGTCCAGGAGGCAGGGAAGCACCAAATCATTAGTATCCGACCCAGATTGTATAACCCGACAGGCTGCAGCTTGACCATCATTCAAAAGTTCAGAAAAGTGCCCATGAGCCTCAAGCAGTTTTGGAACAGCTGTGACCAGGAGGCAGGGAAGCACCAACTGAGGAGGTGACCAGGAGGCAAGGAAGCACAATGTCCACCGATGTCAGGAGGTTCAGGAGTGAAGACAGTGGCTTTGTCGCTGCAGTTGTGAGGATCAGGGGACGATGAGGAAGACCAGGAACGTGCACAAGCTGTCCTACGTTGAATGTCGATGTCTAGGTAGCCGGTGTCCCGCGGAAGTACCAACAAGCCTTGGTAGACCCAACTGGTGTGGAAAGTGAATAGAGGTCAACTTTGGGATCAGCAGGGTCACCAAGGGCAGGAGAGTCAGAGCAGGCCCTGAGCAAGCAGGGGAGCCCACTGAAGCAAAGAAAAACCGTCAAGAGGACCCAAAAGGCCAAAGGCACAGGAGACACGGGAGGGCCTTCAGCAGCTCAGCAAAGAGGGAGGCCCACAGGGCAAGGGATGCAGTAAAGACACTGATCTTCGACGGATGAGGTGCTGATGCTTCTTGTAGCCCGAAGATCTCAAATGCAGACACAACAAGCCTTGGCAACGGCACGTCAATGTAGTGCACAGGGGTTTGGTCCCAGCAGCTCCAAGGAGGGATATTGTTCTCAAAATTGTAGAGAAGACAGGTCAGGCCTTTAGACAGCTGCAGAACCATCACCTGTGTTGCTGGGCTTCGGGAAGTCTGTAGGACGGCATGAGCATCAGACCGGTCAGTTTTGTTGCTGTGCATGCAGATGAGTGACCCCTCAACTCCAAGGAACATTTCTTTAGAGGTCCTTAAGGCCCACAGGTCTTCTGGATAACCTGAGTGAAGCACATATACAAATAAGGCAGAAGACTTGAATAACAGCAAAACAAGGAGCAGTCTCGTTTCCAGTCCAGGTACAACAAAGCCCAAGTGTCCAGACGGTCAAAAAGTGTCTTTTTTTCAGAGTAAAGTCTTGTTCCACGACGAATCTTGGGACCCACCCACATGGGAGCCCTTAAGTACCCTAAGAAATGGCTTGGAACGGCTCGGGGATCGCTCTCAGAAGAGGGGTTGAATACTCCCCTAACCTTTGCCCAATTTCACATCAGAGAAGGAAGAAAGGGTTCCTGAACTGGCTGAAACCAGAGTATGCAAGGAGGGAACCAAATGTGCCCTTTAATGCAGCGCTGAAAAGCACCCCATTTCAGCCCAAGTCCTGTCTGGGAGGTAGACACACCCCCCTGTGACAGGAAACCTATTGTTCTACCTTAGCCTGATCGAGCTCAGCTCAGCAGGAGGGCAGAATTGTGTCTGAGGTCGGGAACAGCACCAGCTTGCTGGGAACCCCTGAAAGGCCCTTACTGGGAGTACAGGTGGGTCTTCTAAGGAGCCCCTCCTCACTACATGGGATCATACTTCCAGCACCAGAATCGGTGTTGGGGTATGATTCCAACATCTTTGATACCAAACATGACCAGGTTCGGTGCAGTCACTATATAGTTAGACATCTCGTAATGACTAATGTCCACTATATACTGGCTGACCGCAATTACAAAGCCAGGAGAATAGACTCTGAGGTTTCTATGGGGTGCCCTGCTCATGCAGGGGCACCCTCACACTTATAACTAAGCACCTGACCTCAGGACTGAAGGGCCTACCATAGGGGTGACTTATACCTTTAAGTGCAGTGACCTCAGATATAAGGAAACATATCAGCCGTGAGAGGTGCGAGCACCAAACCACACAGGCTACAATGGCAGGACTGTAGTCAGCGTTTAAGTAGACTTCCATGGTTGGCAGAAAACATGCTGCAGCCCATGGGAGACCCCTGGTGTACCTATGCCCATGGTACCTCAGTACCATATACTAGTGACCTCAGGAAGAAGGTCGAAAGCCATCAACTGTTGCTGCTCAATCTCTCCGCAAGGAGGAGGTAAGTTGACAGTTTTGGGTGGAGGACCCTCCCCCGCTGCTGTGACACAAGATCCTCCCGAAGGGGCAGTCTGATTGGAGGACTGCTGCTCATTCGAAGGTACCAGACTCTCCATGCCCAGTCCGGAGTCACAAGGATGACTTGGGCCCGGGCACTCTTGATCTTCTTGAGAAATCTGGGCAGAAGTGGTATGGGCAGGAAGCCGTACAGGAGGCCTTAGCTCCATTCATGATGGAAAGTGTTGCCAAGAAATTGCTACCTTGGAAACATCAGCGAGCAATACTGCTGACATGGTACGCTCTCTTCGGAGGCGAACAGATCTCACCAAGGCTCTCCTCACTGCAGAAAGAGACCTTATGCTACCTCTCACTGGAGACACCATTTGAGACCTGCTAGGCACCAACGACTGAGGTTGTCCATTCTGGGGTTCAAAGAACCTGCCAGGTGTTAAACCACTAGGGCCTTACCCCAACTATTCCAGCCATGTCCAGAGACACATGGCCTCTTGACAAAGGGTTCATTACCCCACCCCGTGATGCTTGTTGCAGTGCCACATGGCAGTGGTGTTGTCTGTACACACTTGTACCAACTTCTACTTGTCAGAGGGAAGAAACTCATTCAAAGCTAGCTGGCTTGCCCAAAGCTCCAACAAGTTGATATGGAGCCCCAACTCCGCCGGAGAAAACCGTCCCCTGTTCTCCACATCTCCCATATGATGGCCGCTCCATGCCAGGAGTGATGCATCACTACTGTGAGATCTGGTTGGGGAAGAGAGAGGGGTCTGCCTCTGACCCAATCGCGGTTTGTTAACCACCACTGCAGGTCCTTTACAGTTCCCTCCGAAATTTGAACCATGTTGGAGAGATGCGCTTAATGCCCTGCCCACTGAAACTTTAGGTCCTACTGCTGTGCCAGCATGCGCCATATGGCATCATTTACCAACAGGATGTAGGAGGCCATGAGTCCCAGCAGCCTCAGTCATTCTCACAGCAATCCAGCTTAGTATCTGAAACAACTATATAATTACCTTAATATCCTGGACTCGCTGATCGGGAGTATAAGTTTGAACCTGCATGGTGTCCAGAAGAGCTCAGATGAAAGGGAGCATCTGAGAAGGAGTGAGGTGTGACTTCTGCATGTTCATAGAGAAACCCAGTGAATGCAGGAGGTTCAACGTGGAGACGACAGCTTGGGGCAAAGACGCCTTCAACAGCCAATCATCAAGGTAGGTGCAGACTGACACCCCTAACCTACACAGATGAGCTACAACCACCACCATCACTTTGGTGAACACCCAATGGGTTAATAATGGATTATCCTCCTCCAGCAGTTCTTGGGTTGGCAGTAAAGGGGGAGGAAACGACAGAAAAAGAACAGAATGGCCTTTCTGAATGATCTGCTAGACCCATTTGTCCGATGTTAAGGACCTGCCAGCAGAGGAGATGATGTTGAATTCTCCCTCCAACTGGACTGGCATGGTCTTGCAGAACAAAACTAGGAATGCTTAGAGGTGCAGAGGCTGGGTGGCAAATGACTTCTGGCTACCATTCCAACAAGGTCAGAATGTATTGCGGGAGTCTGTGCAGGACGCTGACTGGGGTATGGCTGATGCGGCTGAAGCCCCTCCCATTGCCATGAAGGTTGTGATTGACAGACTGAGCGTTAGGTGTTATAGAGAGGCCAAAAGGATCTGGCCTTAGCTCCAGATTCTTTGAAAAGCTCCTATGCAGAGTTGGCCTTCTCTCCAAAGAGAAAAGTCCCATCAAAAGGCATGTCAATGAGATTGGCCTGAACATCATCCAAGAAGCCAGATGTTCTCATCCAGGCATGGCACATTAAGGCAACCGTCCACAAAACCGCTCTACCCAGCAAGTGAGTCGTATCTAACCCACACCTAATGGTGAACTTTGCTGCATCTCTCATATCTTTCACTGCCTGAGAGAGCACGGCCCAGGCCTTCTCCAGGACCTGTGGCAGCACTTGCTCAATCATTTCCCAAAGGGTATGCGAGAAATTGCCCAATAAGCATGCCATGTTCACCAACCTCATCGCAAGACTGGTGGAAGAAAACATCTGCTTCCCAAGAGCATCTAGCCTCTTAGATTCCCTGTCTGGAGGAGCGGGAGGGAAAAGAGTCATGTGATGTGGAAATCTGAACTACCAAACTCTCAGGAGTGGGGTGTTGGCTGAGGACACTTGGCTCACCCAGAGCCGGGTGTGCTATTGTCCTGTTCACACGAGCCCCTGTGCTAGGCTTGGACTAAGCATGGGCGTAAAATCCGTTCCGCTCGCGGAATTTGCGGATTTTCGGTGAATTCGCAATCCGCGAACTCTAGCGAATTTGCCGAAAATCCGTCAATTCGCACGCGGCGGATTTTTTTGCTTGGTGATACAATATTGCGGCGCCCGGCGTGGCGCATGGCGTTCAGTTTCCGTCATTCAGCGTTTGGCGAGTTGTTTTTCTCGATATTTTGCGAGTGTTGCGCCATTTTGGATCTTGCTGCGGGATCCCGCGGGAGTTGGCGCCCGCAAATACGTAATCGCGGCTTGCCACCTTACCTTGCACAGCACGCACCGCGAGAGTTCGCAATTGCGAACACGTAGGCGCGGCGGGCAGGAACAATCTCGCACTCGCGAAATAGAGATTTTGCAATTCTGCACAAGAAATCCACCAGCAAACAGCATAAACCTTCAGAAAATGATGATTTTTATCAGAATCACTCCTCAGGTTGACATTTGCCTGCACTTTTTTTTGCAAGGAGTCCATTTTTTGGGGGGGGGGGGGGGAAGGAAGTGCCCCACAGTCTCCAACTTCCTGTTCCTGTCCAGCAGGCTCCTCCCAGTGCTTTCTTCATGTGCTGGTCACTTTCATTTGTACCTTGACCTGGAAGGATTACTTTTTGTGGGTGCTGCTGGATATTTGGATTTGAGGCCTTTTTGACTTTCTTTGGATCACTTTTGGATTAGAAATCAACTTTCACAAATAAGTTTGTTTGGGGCATTACAGTTGCTGCAACTACAATTTTGGAACTTTTTCAGAACATTAAATAAAATATATTGTGGGTAGCCACAGTATCCAGTAGGACCAGGGTTGGTTATGGGTGCATGATACAACTGTTTTGTTGAATTTAAACATCATTGAGGCCATGGATGGGCTGGGATTGTGCTGAATTTTGTGTTTTTTGTCGTTTTTTTGGGGCTGCTGGTGGGGTCTTTTGCCCAGGGGTAGTGTGAGTGGTGCATGGGCCTAGTCTTTCTGTGGGGTGTCTTCTTGAATTTAAACACCATTGAGGCCATGGATGGGCTGGGATTGTGCTGAATTTTGTGTGTTTTTTGTCGTTTTTTTGGGGCTGCTGGTGGGGCCTTTTGCCCAGGGGTAGTGGTGCATGGACTGAGTCTGCCTGTGGGGTCTTTTTAATGTAAACATCCTGGATGGCATTGGATTGTGGTGATTTTTGTGTTTTTCTTTTTTTTGGGGGTGTACTGTTGATTTGGACTGGCCATGTGGGTGGTGGTGGTGGCCATCTTGAGTGCTGGTACCGGCAACATGTGCTTGGGGTGCAAGGGGCCATTTTGAAGAGAGGCAGTGTCTGAGGCCTGCACTTATTTTGCCTAGCTTTCATCCATTATGCCCAGGGGTAGTGAGTGGTGCATGGGCCTAGTCTTTCTGTGGGGTGTCTTCTTGAATTTAAACACCATTGAGGCCATGGATGGGCTGGGCTTGTGCTGAATTTTGTGTTTTTTGTCGTTTTTTTTGGGCTGCTGGTGGGGCCTTTTGCCCAGGGGTAGTGTGAGTGGTGCATGGGCCTAGTCTTTCTGTGGGGTGTCTTCTTGAATTTAAACACCATTGAGGCCATGGATGGGCTGGGATTGTGCTGAATTTTGTGTGTTTTTTGTCGTTTTTTTGGGGCTGCTGGTGGGGCCTTTTGCCCAGGGGTAGTGTGAGTGATGCATGGGCCTAGTCTTTCTGTGGGGTGTCTTCTTGAATTTAAACACCATTGAGGCCATGGATGGGCTGGGATTGTGCTGAATTTTGTGTTTTTGTCGTTTTTTTGGGGCTGCTGTTGGGGCCTTTTGCCCAGGGGTAGTGTGAGTGGTGCATGGGCCTAGTCTTTCTGTGGGGTGTCTTCTTGGGTTTAAACACCATTGAGGCCATGGATGGGCTGGGAATGGGATTGTGCTGATTTTTGTGTGTTTTTTCAACTTTTTGGGGTGCATAACTGATGTTCCTCTGTCTTCCATTGCTTGTAGGTGCACAAGAGAACCACCAGTGCCAGGAAGAAGTCCTGCTGCGGTGTGTGCAGCACAACGTCACGTGTGCGTGTGGCCACAGACAACTCTGCAACTAGTGCAACTGCGGCCTGCTGTTCAGAGTGACATCTGAAGAAGATGGCCCCAAAAAAAGTTGCCCGTAGCTCCTCTAGCAAGAAAGTTGCCAGTAAGGAGCAGAAGAAGCAAGTGGCGTCACTTACCAAGGAGACTGGTGTGATGACGACCGCCAAATTTTTTGGGATAAAAAAAAGTACGCCTGCAGCAGCAGCGGGGTCTGCTGGGGACCAAGCTAAGAGCAGCACCTCCGCTCCATTGGGCTCAGTGCCACCACCACCACGCCAACTTAGGTCCAAGTCCTTGAGTGCTGCAGAGGCAGCCAGTATAGTTGTTCAATCACCATCGACCAGTGATGTTGGCTCATCGCAAGAAAGTAGCAGCAATGTCCCTCAATCAACACAGGTTGTTGTAACTCATCTGACGAGTGTTGAACAACCACAGCCGCAACAACAATCACATGTGCAAGTACAAGCCCAAGTACATGTGGAAGGAGAGGCAGCGCAAGGAGAGGAGCAAGCAGAGGTGCATGGAGGGGCACAACAAGTGGCCACAATAGTTGTTCCTCCAGAAGTAGGGGCACATCTGGAAATCGACAATCAAGCCGAGGTATCATTCGAGGAAGCCACTCCTCCTGATGATCATTCATTGTCTTCCACATCCCGAGCAAGGAAAAGATCAAGGGTGTTGGTGTCTACATCTTCTTCAAGCCCACCTCCTTCTGATGATATGGATATTACTTGGGAACCAGCACCACTGCCGTCTGAGAGTGAGGCTGAGGCACACCATGATCTGACAAAGGTAGCTAAGCGTAAAAGGAAGGTCGTCAAAACTCTCAGAGTTATGGAGTGTGATGACGCTCAACAAGAAGTGGCGTATACTCCTGCTGCTGAAGACTCTCACGACGATGACGCAGTCATCATCACTAACGTCACTGAAGCCCCAGCGGGCATGCAGCAAACAGACATTTTGACCCTAGCCCGACAAGCTGCTGAGCGTGATGATGAAGTCGACGAGGAGGCAATGGGAACACCAGAATCATTGATGTTAACTAGTACACCACAACCTACCGCTTCCATATTTCTTACTCGCCAGAAGGGACCTCCATCCACCTCGACCTCAATTAGTGGTGGTGAAAGTGCACAACATAGTAAAGTTCAGCAATACACATCCTCCACTTCATCTGGCATTAGCAGCACGGCCACCACCAGTATCGCCTCCTCCGGCCCCCACAGACATTTCAAGTCCGCAGTTTGGGACTTCTTTAGTGTTTGCACAAAAAGGGAAAACAGAGCCATTTGTAAGCTTGCAGTTAGTCGTGGTAAGCTTGGTACCAACTATGGGACTGGAGGCCAGAGAGGTCATCTTAAGAGACAGCACGCTGTCCAATGGTTTGCGCACATAAAGGAGATCAAGGAAGCCCGAATTGCAAGTCGAGAAAACATTGATGTTCCATCTGATGATGACGAGGAGGAAGAAGTGTCACACACTTCACTTACACCCAGTACCCCTGGGAGCCACACTAAGAGTGTGGGACAGAGTGAGACACCAATGCGAAAAAGTTCATCAGCGAGCGTAACTGGGTCGAAGAAGTCATCATCATCATCCCGTAAAATGGTCCAGGGCAACATTAAAACAATGTTTTCTTCAGACGCGTCATATGACCGCAACCACCCAATGGTGCGTCTGTATAACACTAAGCTGGCTAAAATGCTAGCGCTGGATCTTCTCCCTTTTTCTTTTGTAGAAGGGGTTGGTTTTCTCGAATTAGTGGCAGCGCTCTGCCCTAAATGGAAGGTTCCTAGCCGGTACTATTTTGCCCGAGTTGCGGTTCCAGCACTACATGAAGATGTGCTGGAGGTGATTGGGGCAGCTTTGCAGAAGAGTGCTGTTCACACTATACATCTGACAACAGACATGTGGACCAGTGGCGCAGGCACTGATTACATGTGCATCACTGCACACTGGGTCTCTTTTTCAGGGGTTAAAGCAAAGCTAAACGCAGGTGCTGACCTGGACCAAGCTTTTAAAGCTGCTCGGAAACATGCAACACTAGCCATGAGGTGCCAACACGTTGGAACTCAACCTTCTACATGCTTGAGCGTCTGTATGAGCAGTTTACGGTACTCGATCAGTATTTCTTAACAATGGGTACAGCTGTGAAGGAGGACCTGAGGTTAAATGCGGCGCAATGGGAGCTAGTTAAAAGCCTGACAGACATGCTTCGTCCTTTTGAGGTCTTCACGCGTGCAGTCAGCAGAGCGGACTGTAATATGGGAAAAGCTATCCCATTGTTGCGCATGCTGGAGCACAAACTGAAGGCGGTGTCTTCAAAGTTTCAAAAAGATGAAGAAAAGCAAGAAGCTTTTGTTTTGGCGGAGAAATTATTAGAGCGTCTACTTGGCGATGAACGTCTTCAAAAGATCCACTCAGAACAACATTACATTTGCGCTACTATTCTGCATCCACGCTACAAAAAGGCGCTGGCAGGCTGTGCATTATTTCCTTTTGGTGATGAAGATGTTAAAAAGTACAAACGTTGGATAGCCTGGTCAGCCATCAGGTTTGAAAGAGAACGGAAGCAAATTGAAGGAAAAGGCAGTACATCAGCAGGCCATCCCCAGTCAAAAGACTCCACTTCTGCACCTGTGGCTGTGGCAGAAGTGACCTCTCAGCCGTTAAACACACCGGCAACCGCATCATCTGCACCAGACACAACAGAAATATCGGGTGATGAAGAGGATTGGCTAGCTGAGATTGGTTATGGTTCTCAAAAGGTCCGAGCAAAAATTCAGCAAAGTGGAGGAACCGTGGAGAACTTTGAGTCGATGGTGCAGGACTATCTGAATGACTCAACAGAGGTCTATGTTAATGCTGACCCATTGGCGTATTGGCATGGGAAAAAAGAATTGTGGCCAGAGATCACCCGCCTGGCTATACATTACTTGTCTTGCCCACTCGCAAGCGTGTCTTCTGAACGTGTTTTCAGTGCTGCTGGTGGCATTGTAACTTGCAAACGGACCCGCCTCTCGCCCAAAAAATTTGGAGATATTGACAATGATCAAGATGAATGAGCACCTCATACCACCAGATTTCAAAGTACCAGATCGCACGACTGAAGAAGACGAGAAGGACAGCAACTTAGATGAGGGAATTTCTTCTGTGTTAGGTGACACTGACCTACTCCTGCCTGAATTCGCAGAGTATGAGGACGAACTCTTCTTCCCTGACACCGAGGCCTGAAAATGAGCCAATGAATTCAGAAATTTTCTTTTTCGTACTTATTCACTTTTATTCCTGTGTTTCTGTCTTTCTTTGTTTTGCACAAGTTAATATAATTAAAACTTTAACCACATTTTTGTACTTTTGCTTTTTGGCTGTTTGGGGGTCTTCTACTTGTTTTCGCCTGGGTTGACGGCTCTGGGGCCATTGCTGAGAAGGTCTAATACCGGATAAAACTGGTTTAAACAACATCCATGAGGAAAAAGGTTTTGGCTTTTCTGACTTTTCGCTCAATGTAGCGTTTTCGGGGGCCTGTTTGGGGGGCTTCCTGGTGTTTGTGGGTGGGTTTCGGGGTCTGGGAGCACTACTGGGTATGGATAGTTTAGATAGCAAGAGGTTTGAAGGAAATCCATGGAGGCAGAGGGGAGTTAGGGCCTAGCTGCAGAGCGCGCGCTGAGTGATTTTGGAAATTTTCAGAAAAGTAACTAAGTCCACATTTTTGTACTTTTGCTTTTTGGCTGTTTGGGGGTCTTCTACTTGTTTTCGCCTGGGTTGACGGCTCTGGGGCCATTGCTGGGAAGGTCTAATACCGGATAAAACTGGTTTAAACAACATCCATGAGAAAAAAGGTTTTGGCACTTTTTGTAACTTAGGGTTCGTTAGGGTTAGCCCTAGCAGCAGGATTGCATGTGTTTCGGGGTGTTCTTGATTTTTGCAACTGAGTTCTGGGGTTTTAGAGCACTCGTGGGAATGTGTAATTTTTGTTGCAAGTGATTTGAAGAAAATCCATGGTGGGAAAGGGGGGATCACTTACTCTGTGAGAGGCACTTAGTGTTGAAAACATTTAGCCATTTAGACTTAAAGGAAGAAAATGACACAGACTTAAGTTTCAGGAAAACAAACTTACTGTTAAAGCACCACCCACCAGACTCAAAAGCAGTAGTATGGTGGGAAAGGGGGGATTTGGCATAGTTAAAGAAAGCCTTTGCCACTATTCTTAACTTAGGGCTCGTTAGGGTTAGCAGTATTTCTATTGCATGTGTTTGGGTGGGGGGGGGTTTCGAGTCTTGGAGCGATGCTGGCTATGGATACTTTTGCTTGCTTGCAAGTGGTTTGAATACAATCCACGGTGGGTAAGGGGGTATTTGGGCCTACTTTTACTTTCAAAGTACGTTTTGTCACCAGTTTTCTGCTAGGCCTCGTTTTTTGAGATCTGATTGGGGGTCTTCTACATTTTTGCGACTGGCTTTAGTAAGGGTCTGGGTGGGAGCACTGCTGGGAAGGTCTAATTTTGTTCTAAAACACAGTTTACAGTACACCTAGCTTGAGGGGAAAGATCCGCTAAATTAATTTGCCCATACTTATTTATCCTTCAAAAGGTGACTCAGACAGAGTACGTACTTTCAAAAATATTGTACTGTCTATTAGGAAAATCAAAGTGTGACTTTTTGCACTACACAGCGTACATACCTTATATTTATTTATCAGTGGTGTTGTAATAGCACTTCCTGTTTTTCGTTCAATAATTATAGGCCGGGTTTCAGTCTGTGCAATGGGTGAAAAAAGGATGGAGTCAGGCTTCACATTAGCGAGCCGCAATTCAGCATCCACCAGGCAGGCAGTGGACAGGGTGTCTTCTGGTCACCAACATTGATGGACGAAGCGTCAGCTGGAATGGAGGAGTGCCGCTAATAAGAGGAATTGTTTGCTGCATGCAACTTACTTACCAAATTCAACAGGACAACTACAACAACATACAGATACAGTATCCATTGTTTTCTTCTATGAGTGTGACTGCATTTCTTGGATCTCTCTCTGCTTCTAAATTGATCCCTACAGCCATTCTATAGGTTTTACTTCGGCTAATTTTTAAACCTAATTTAATGTAAGAAGTGTTTCTCTGAGTGCAGAGATAGGCAAGTGAAAACGCTGCAGCCCTGTACTGTCGCATTCTAGTACTACTTACTTTTCAGTAACAATGCATGCAGTAGGGCATGCACTTCCTTTATGTCACTTAAAAGATTTATGGTTAGCTTTGTACCCAAAGATTTCTTTATCTTCAATTATTGTTTGTCCATGCTGTGCTTTTTTTTTTTCTCTCAACAAAACCTACCCAAAAACAAACCCCCATTCCCATCCATTTTCCAAACCCTAACCCTCTTCCCCCGGGCTGTGTGGTTTTGCTTGATGTGAGACTAAATGACATCAATAATTCCACACACTTGCTGGGGAGGATAAGGTCATAGCAACAGGCTGGTGAAGGAATCCGAGGATATATTCTAGACTTACTCAGCTTCAGTACTATTTCTTGTAGTAGTAGCCAATGTCAAATAAATTCAACGCAAGTACTAGTTATACTTTCAATACTTTACCATTTGTTAGGCTCTGTGTGGCACTGTTCTAGTGTACTGTCACCTGCTATATTCTCTATCGTACCGTTGTAATGCTACAGTAAGGACAAACCAGGTTTCATTTTCTTTTTTTCCATAGGCATGCAACTGCCACTGTGTCACACCACTAGTACCACCGCAATTAGGAAATTTCATCCGCCCAGGATTGCCAACCTTAATCCCCATTTCACATGGAGCCAGCCCTGGGCCTAGCCCTAATTTCTAACACAAATTACAGGTAAGATAAGCGTTTGGTGGGAGGTAGTATAATGGAGTATTAGGTATAGACGAGAGATTGAAGGTAGTACTACTAAAGTCCTAGGACTCTTCAGGAAAACAAACTTACTGTTAAACCCCCACCCACCAGACTCAAAAGCAGTAAAAAACAGGTATGGTCAGATAAAGTTTCAAAAAATATATTTTTGTAGCCCTAACAAAATAATCTCCCGCAAGACCCTCCCTAACCCCAACGATTGTCCTTCAAAAGTCCCAAAAACAACCCAACTCCCAATTCCCACCCCCCAAAAGTCTCTAAAAAAGGGGCAAGGGACACTACACTACGGGAGGGTGCTGTTGACTTTAGCGGCCAGGGCATCATACTCCTTGCGGAGGGTGGCATGGTCGAAGCGGAGGCCCTCCACCAAGTTCTTATAGGTATGCACCTCCTGCTCCAGGTAGGACACTCTGAGGCATAAGCGGCGCTGGCGTGCCTTGCAAATCCTGTGGGGGGCAGCTGCTGTCTTTGCTGCTCGGCGGTGGCGGTTGGCTTTGGTAGCCCGGCTCCGTACCGCTGGAGCACTGCGCTGGCTGGCAGCCCGTGGGGGCACGGAGGAGGATGCAGCTGTCCCAGTGGATGTTGTTGTTGTACCGGTAGACTGCGTCTCCTCCTCCTCCTCCAGGGCCACCAGCAGCCGATATTCGGCGACAGTGGCATTCAGCCTCCGTTGCCGGGCCATTTGAGCCAGCTCCCTCCTTGATGTTCTGTTTGATTTGGAAGGAGCAACTATATGAAGAAAGAAAGACAGTCTGTAACCAATGCTCCTTAAGATTAACACAAAATGATTGAGCAGAAAGTTGTGTCACAGTACAAGTAGCAAATTGAAAGCACAGTACATAACTATTGAGGACAGTATCTATCTAACCTCCCACTTCTTCATCCTTGCTCTAACATTAGTGGGAGTTTAAGGAACAAATTCTACGAGCACTATGGACTTCCATTACAGTCGACTATGACAGTACACTAGTCTTATTCTTCTTCTTCTCTCTTGTTTAGGAAAATTGGTACGTTATCTTATGCAAGCCGGCATAATGCCAGCGCAGTGTACTTGCACCAGAGAAAAACAGACGCACACCATGATGAGTGAGACAGACTTGCGTTACTGTACTGGTCCAGTACATGCAGGTGGTGAAGCTATTACTTTTCTATTACGGGTGGCACTGAGAATACTCTGTTAAAAGGGCTACTGCTTAATTAATTTAGCTTTCAACCTACAGTGCAAATGAGTACTAGAAAAGGAAAATGAAGAAGCTAAGTAATCTGATTATCTATCACTTCACATGGGATGTATTTGATGACATATGGGATGACTTTAGGTGCTTTGCTTATTATTGAGTGAACAGTGATACACCCACACATGAATGACGTACTACTACTAAACTAAAGTTATTAAGAGAGGTAGGGAGTGTCCACCGTAATAACCGGATATATGCTGTGCTTGCAGTTGCAATACAAACTACTGCTACTATTCATGGTAGTATTTGGACAAAATTACAACTTCTTTTCCTTGCCTTTCCTACACTGGAACGGATGTGCGGGTGCGGTGTTACATGCTCTTCAAAGTAAAACTTAGTTCATCCAGTGACCGTCTACTCTCTCTAGATACACATATGCTATCTAAGAGTCAGATAATACCATGATCCAGGCATCCATCCATTCAAAGTATATGCACACATACAGTTTCTGTTTCACCCACCCAGGCTGTTCTCCTTCCACCCATCCTTGCTTCATCATTCACCCAGCCATGCACCATACCATATTCTTTCCTTCCCAGCCACCTCGGGGACCAAGCAAACACATATCTTTCTTCTTTGCCAGTCATCATTAAATTTCTCGTCCTTCCACACTTACTTACACCCTTCTTTCGCTTTTCGTACATCCCATCCATCAAGTTAATCTCAGATCTTATTGGGATTCTTCTCGCCAAAAACTTCACAGCTAAGTCGAAGTACATTTAGAGGAGGCTACTACCTGGTTGATTTATAATACACCCGTGCAGAAAGCACACTATGCAGTCTTCAATCTCAATAAGTAAGGAATATATAGCTTACCTCTGCCCGCCACCACCGTGTGAACCCTCACAGGCACGTCCGGCACTTGCACCGCCTCCTCCCCAGAGTTGGTCCCCTCGTCCAATACCACCACCTCCGCGCTGGCCCCGCCACCAGATGTTCCACCTACAAAGTACATTTAAGAATGTTAGAATACACCACTCACTACTATATAATATTTGGTCTAGGAGGAATAAAGAAATGTGAAAAAAACAGAATACAATGTAATAATTTGTGCCTGTCTACTCTAAAGTAAAAATGTCCCTTTTTCCAGGGAAGGCTGTTGTCTTGCTGCACTTTTTGGCACAACCGATGAATGCTTGCTTTTCATTTTTAACACGCACCACTTTTTCTCCTAACAGACAGAAGCTTGACTTCTAAGAACACGAGCAGGATTAAGTTCAAACCAGGTGAGAGCTCGGCTCGACCACAAGAAATGTGTCCAATTAATCGTCAGCACTAAGCACTTTTCCATTTTCAGTTAAACGTTTAGTTTTATGACAAAGTTGATTTTAATAAATGTGTTTACTTTTAATAAAGCTTTTAAACTTAAATAGACTCTGTGGTTTTTGGTCCTCCAGACTAGAGTGGATGAGCTAAAGGTTTTGGAATTTTTGCAAGCATGAGTCCATGCCTCTGACACTTCTTGACTCTGACTCCGTACTCTTGTCCTGCGTTGGATAATCTAATCATCATTGGGGATCAATCATCGGTGACTTTGGGAGCTAAATGACTCTGCCACACTATCTAGTCAGTAAGGAGATTGGGGGTTCAACCAATGTTCCCTCTAATTTTTTTCCTCTGTGTGCGGCATCGTAGGGTCTCTGTGCGCTGCAGCCATGGCTATGTGCGCCAGGAACCAGACCGTGCGTCTGTGCAGCGCCAAATATCCGTCCAAACTTTTGCTTAAAAATCTGAAAAGATGGTGCATTTCCACACATACAGTGCCACGTTAAACTATACTATGTTGTGTGGTTAGGTTTGCCGTAATTTTTAGAGCAAATACAAGTTCAAAGCACTTAAAAAGTATTTTAAAGTTGGGTAAACTAATTACATCGGTGGTACTCATAGTACAGCCCGGGGGCCACCAGCGGCTCGGCATGCCTTCATTGGCGGCACACGGACCTTGCCTTTTCGTTTCTAGGCAAAGTGGAGATGCATGTGCTGTAAGAAGGAGTGAAAAAAACATCAAAGCCTCATTAACAAACAAATGTAAGCCCTGGTGAAGTACTCAGGCCCGGGCTGCCACAAACGAATGGGTAAGTGGGGGGGGGGGAGGTTGGGGCTTAAGCCCTTTCAGCCCAATGGGCGTTGCGCGCCTGGATGTAAGCACATTCAGAATTTGGACAATTGCACCTAGAGACCGAGACAGATAGGGAGAGATACCGACAGATAGGAAAAGAGACAGAGACAGAAAGGGAAAGAGACATATAGGGACAGAGACAGAGACAGATAGGGACAGAGACAGAGAGGTAGAGAGAGAGAGGAAGGTAGAGGGAGGGATGGAAGTAGAGGGAGGGAAAAGGGGGTAGAGGGTGGGAGAGGGAGGTAAGGGAGGTAGAGAGAGAGGGAGGAAGAGAGAGAGGGAGGTAGAGAGCGAGGTAGAGGGGGCAGAGGGAGAGAAGGGAGGTAGAGGTAGAGGTAGTGGGAGGTAGAGAGGGAGAGGGAGGGACAGAGGGACAGAGAGGGAGGGACAGAGAGGTAGAGGGAGGGACCGAGGTAGATGGAGAGGGAGGGACAGCGAGGTAGAGAGAGGTAGAGAGAGAGGAAGGGACAGAGGGACGGGGAGGGAGGGATAGAGAGGGAGAGGGAGGGACAGAGAGGGAGAGGGAGGGACAGATGTAGATGGAGAGGGAGGGACAGCGAGGTAGAGGGAGGTCGAGGGAGGGAAAGGGAGGTAGAGGGAGAGGGAGGTGGAGGGAGAGGGAGCTAGAGGGAGAGGGAGCTAGAGGAAGATGGAGCTAGATGAGGGACAGAGAGGGAAAGGTAGGGGAAGGTAGACCGAGAGGGAGGGAGAGGAGGGAGAGGAGGGAGAGGGAGGGACAAAGAGGTAGAGGGAGGGATTTAAAGGGAGGGGGAGGGGGAGGGAGAGGGAGGGACAGAGAGGTAGAGGGAGGAACAGAGAGGGAGGGGGAGGGAAAGGGAGAGGGAGGGACAGAGAGGTAGAGGGAGAGGGAGGGACAGAGAGGTAGAGGGAGAGGGAGGGACAGGTAGGGACAGAGTGGGAGAGGTAGGTAGAGATGGAGGGAGAGAGAGGGAGAGGGAACTAGAGGGAGAGGGAGGTAGAGGGAGAGGGAGGGAGAGGGAGGGAAAGGGAGAGGGAAGGACAGAGTGGGAGAGGTAGGTGGAGATAGAGAGGGAGGGAGAGGGAACTAGAGGGAGAGGGAGGGACAGAGAGGGAGAGGTAGGGACAGAGTGGGAGAGGTAGGTAGAGACAGAGGGAGAGGGAGGGAGAGGGAACTAGAGGGAGAGGGAGGTAGAGGGAGGGGGAGGGAAAGGGAGAGGGAAGGACAGAGTGGGAGAGGTAGGTGGAGATAGAGATGTGTAAACCTTTCTTGTCACTACTGAAAATCGAAATCTTTGGACTGTAGTCTTCATATATTGTGCCATTATGAACTATCTGCACTACAGTTTGGTTTAAAAAGAGTGCAGTTGTAACAAATAATATTGTCATGATCATGAGGGAGGCACTGATTGCTGACATCACGCAAACCTAACTTAGGTAACATCATTTACACAGTAGGAGACAGAAAATGAAACATCCTGAAAAGACAGACACTAAACATAACCCTGTTTTCTAGCAGCAGGTTGTAAAAAATTGTCTTATGTCAGTTTTCAGTGTTTTTTAGATCCTTTGCACTTTTTTGGCCATGTTCTGTTTTCTTCTTTCAAGGGTTGCTATAAACTCTTTCTGGGACTGATAGTGGAAAATTATTTCTGTTCGTGATTTGGTCAGTGCTTCTGAATAGTATGGTGGGAAATGTAAGCTGAAGCTAATGGGCACTCAGTAGGGAACCCTGGCCTTATGAGAAACTTTTTTATTAAATATACAGTCTGCACCTATGGCCAATGCTAAATGATACTTTTTTTGCATGCTTTTTCCTCACCCACCCACCAGCTGGTGAAACGATGCATAGCATGTGAATCCTGAGTAGAATCACACTGCAAAATATTCACAGCCTCAGTCACCAAGCACCCTTTTCGTTAGTCCAAGAATCTTTCCATCAACAGCATAAAGTTAATGTTTAGCAATTTTGTTTTCCATGGCACGCTTCATCTCATCTTTATCACTCAATGTTGCTACAGTCCTGCTCTTCCCACCGACTAACCAGGCCCCCAAAATCCGTTTTGTTCAACTTTTTTATTTCCCTGTTTATCCAATTACTCCAGCTTCTTACAGCATGTACTCGTTAATCATACCTTTTTTTTGTTGCAGGGTTATATTTTACTTCACTCCCTAGTCTGACAGTTACTCTAGGCTTACTCTGAGTCCGATTTGATCATTTTTTGACTTAAAGCCAATTGCTGTTGACTGACAGTTGCCCTTACACTGAACAGGAACAGGGTTACGATTAAAATATTAGTGCAGAAATATCTA